>NC_092874.1:276792503-277422503 GCF_028372415.1 Notamacropus eugenii
TCTCCAAGTTTTCCATATTCTTTATCTGCAGCACATCCAAAGCCTGGAATAGTATTCTAACTGAATGGAGTTCAATGTTGGAATAAGTAGAATTAACTCTTGAATGTTCAATTCAATTAACAATCCATCAGTCAATGAAATCATGAAGCATTTATTAAGAGCTTTCTGTGTGTCAGGCACTGTGCTGTGCATGGGTGATACAAGAAAAAGCAAGAATGGTCCCTGTCCTCAAGGAGATTATATTTCTAATTCCATATTTACATTTTGATTACAATTTTTTCCTTCCTTTCTCCCTCCCTCTCTCTCTTTCTTTCCTTTCTTCTTTCTTTCTTTCCTTCTTTCTTTCTCTCTTCCCTTCCTTCTCTCTTTCCTTCTCTCTCTCTTCCTTCCTTCCTTCCTTCATTTCTATTGCTAGGCTTCCCTATTTGATGCTCACTATATTCTATATTCTTTTCCACTTTGTGATTCATTGTCCTCATCCCTTTCTCTCTCTAACTCATGAATATCTCTTCCTTTCCTGTGTCATATTTGTGAAGATTATTTATGTTTCCAAAGTGACCTGTGCAAAGACTGACAATGAATCTTTATCAGGCTTATCTCCGTCTGTTTCTCCATTTATCAAGATCCTTTTAAAAATTTGAATCCCCTTCTGGTAACTCTGCACAACTTGTGGTCATCAGGAGATTTAATTAGGCTACTCTTGATTTTAGAGATGCCACGTGATACTATGGAGAATGTGCCAGACTTAGGAAAGGAGGAAGACTTAAGTTCAAATACTCCTTCTGATATTTACTAGTTATGTGACCCAGGGCAGGGCGCTTAACTTACTGAACATCAGACAACTTTCTGTGATTTAGCTGCTAAGTGATTATTTTGGTGTTCTTGTGATGACCAGATAAACCAAAGAAGATCCTAAACCATTGGGTAGTCTCTTCATAATCAGCTTAATAGGGGGAAATGGACAAGATGTCGAGAGAAATCAAGGAAGTGCCTTCTTCCTCCTGCCCCTAGCATAATGAGTGGGTCTTCTTGATGAATTTATGGGAGGACATAGGTAAGAGTCCTACAGGGTGAGCATGCATTGATGGGCTATTATATGCGGCATTGAAGGAAATTCTCATGGGGTCACAGAGGCAGCCCTGGGGTATATGGACTGGTCTTGGATTCAAGATCTGGGTTCAAATCCTACCTCAGACATGCACTAGTTATCACCTATCTATGAAATAACTCAATGACCTCTGTATTTCCTTCATTCTCCGGGTCTATGATCTGCTCATCCAAATGCTAAATAACATCCAGGCTGGCCCTGACAAAATGTCACTCAGTAGCGTATTCTCAGCTCCACTTAGAGCTAGAAGGGACCTTGGAGGTCATGTTTTACAAATGACATTTTCCAGATGAGGAAACTGAGACTAGAAGATGACCTAACTTGGTCAATGTCACAGGTAGTCAGAGATCTGGGATTAAATCTCAGAGCTTCAAACTTTAAAGTCAGCATTTTTTCCATTTGTTTTATAAGAACTAAGTTCCTTCAACTCCCTCTATGAGATGACTAGTCAGTCTTATGAAGAGCCCCACCAGCTGTTTACATGTGCTCCAAATCACATTTCCCTAGCGTGGCTAAAATAAAAAGGTAAACAGGGGGTACAAACTGTAACTGACTCGTCATGTAGGTTTGAAATCTATACATACATTTTTTGATTTGTGAATAAGAGACTCTAAAATGGGAATCCCTTTTTCTTTCGGATTCTCTAAGAGACATAAATAGATCACAGATAGAGACTATATATGTAATTTTGTTGATATAGGGAACTCCCAGATGAGGAAACTCTCTCTGCCAATGGAGGTTGGTACTTTCTCTGGGATTTGGGCAGGATCTCACAGCTAGTGTGCGTCAGAGATCAGACTTGAAACCAAGTGTTCTTGGTTCTCTGCTTTCTGTACCACACTGCTTCTCAAGAAAAATGAAAATGCCTTATAACATTACTTGGAGCTGATCCCTGAAGGGAAAGACTACTCAGATGGAACTATGGTCTCATCCATGTGGGTGTTCCCTCCAAAGAGACATCACAAGTCGTTCATGTCTACCCATTCTGTAAGCCTCTTCTCCATGACCTTCCAGAAATTCCCAGAGGGTCTTCACTCAGTGAGTAAGGCACCATCCTTGCCTTCTATCGACATTGTAAGGATAGTAGTATGCCTCCCTCTTGCCTTATGACTAACCTATCTTTTTTTTTTTCTGATGACATCTTATATTCTACTTCTCCATCATTCCTTATTTCTGATGACTTGCCTCTTGCTCCCAACCATCACATGGCTTTGGTTGCCCTTTGTCAGATACTCACTTCTGATTTTTTTTTTTTGAGACTGTAATGTTGTCCCATGACTGTCAACTAGCCATAAAGCAAGTTAGGTAGACAGATTATGGGTATGAAAAAGATGAACCTGTAATAATACCAACTAGCCATGTTTTCAGTGTCTAATGTTTTCAAATTGTACCTTTGAAAATGTAACTAGAATTCAAAATTTGCCTGCTATCGTTCACAAAAATGGAAGGAATTTCTGTCATAAACAGTATGATTTTATTTTCCTAAGTAGTCCTTAAAAATATTTTGGGAAAGAGTAAAGAAATATTAAATTGCCAGGACCTGATAAGGAATCTGGTTCTTTTCTTACATTAGACGTTTCCTCCATTGGGTTGTTAAGTTCTTGATGCTGAGTGAATTGAGTAGAACCAGGAGAACACTATACAAAGCAACAACAGTATTTTTTGATGATCAACTCTGGTAGACTTGGCTCTTCTCAGGAATACAATGATCCAAGACAGTTCTAAAAGACTCCTGATGAAAAATGCTAACCACATCCAGAGAAAGAACTGTGGAGTCTGAATGCAGATTGAAACATACTATTTTCACTTTTTTTTATGAGTTTCCTTTCTCATGGTTTTTCCATTTTGTTCTGATTCTCCTTTCACAACATGACTAATGCGGAAATATGTTTACCATGATTGTACATGTATAATCCATATCAGATTGCTGCCTTGGGGAGGGGGGAAGAAAGGGAGGGAGAGAAAATTGGAATTCAAAATCTTACAAAAATGAATGTTGAAAAATATCTTTACATTAATTGGAAAAAAGTAAAATACTATTAAGTAAAAAAAAAAAAAGACTATAAAATTTTACAGTTGTGGTGGCACATGCTTGTGATCTCTGTTACAGGGGAGGCTCAAGCTGGTGGATCACTTGAGATTGAGAGTTCTGAGCTACAGTGGCCTAAGTAATTGGGTTTCCACACTAAATCCTGTACCAGTATGGTGGGGCCCTGGGGACAGGGAACCATCAAGCTAACCAAGTTGGGGCAAAGGGATAAAGGTCATAAAGAAAACAGGTCCATGCTGATCTGAAGTGAGATCAGTCTAGGAGGGGCTGCAGAAAAGAGAGGAGAGGAAAGCAGAGGAGAGGAGAAGAGAGGAAAGGAGAGAAGAAGAAAGCAGAGGAGAAAACAGAGGAGAGGAGAAGAGAAAAGGAGGGGAAGGAAGAAAGGAGAAGAGGAAATGTTCCATCAGGGCAAGTATTGTAAAAGAGTGAGCGCCTAACACACAGCAGCCACTTGATTGATATCAAGAAGCATTGAACTTTGACCATATCATATTTTTTCATGTTTACTTTTCAGGGTTCCCCCTCCCAGGGGAATTTTAAGTCTTTTTTTAGAACCTTTTGGGGATCTAGATGGTGCCGTGTTGTAGAGCGCTGGGCCTGGAGTCAGGAAGACCTGAATTCAAATCCAGCCTCAACCCTTCCTCACTGTGTGACTTTGGACAAGTGATTTAACCTCTGTTTGCCTCAGTTGTCTCATAGAGAGAATGGCAGCATGTACCTTGCAGGCTTGTTGTGATCTGAAATGAGAGCATTGTAAAATGTTTACTTGATACACGTAAGCACTATATAAATGCTTATTCCCTTACATTCCCTTTTTTAATAAATATTCATGCAATTCACATCGGCAAGCACTTATTAAGTACCTGCTGTGTACGAGACACTGAGAATACAAAGATGAAAACCAAGTAGTCCTCGTCCTAAAGCAGCTTACACTCTGTGGGAGTTTAGAAAAAACAAAAATCCTCCTCAGCCGCATGACTTTATCCTTTCCTCATTCTTTAGGAATTGTACTTTTTTCACAGATTCACAGACTGTTAAGCCTAGAAGGGAACCATAGAACCCCTCTTCTCTTCTTCTAAATGAGGAAACTGAGGCACTAAGAAATCCAAACGACTGTCCCCGTTCAAACAGGGGAGTTGGCTAGGTGTTTGAATCTTATATTAAAGGTCTGTTGTTTCTTTTTAATAGTTGCAGTTGTTGTCACCAGGCACAAATCCAAGGAGTTGAGCCGCAAACAGAGTCAACAGCTGGAACTCCTGGAAAGTGAGCTCCGCAAGGAAATCCGTGATGGTAGGCTCATCTCTTCCTCTTTCAAAGGCAGACCCAGACCCATTTCTGACCCAGAGACAGAGGCAGGCATGATTCAAGTTTTTTTGCATAGAGTCAGAAGGCAGCCCAGGAGTGTTTGGGGCCCACTACCCCCAACCCCCATAATGATCTCATGCTTTTCTTTAACAAGCACCGAGGTCGTGGTTAGCATTAGATGGAACAGCTCCGAGAGCGTGTCTCCTGTTTGTGGAGTTTTAATATACTGCTCTTGGGATTCTGTTTTTACAGGATTTGCTGAGCTGCAGATGGATAAATTGGATGTGGTGGATAGCTTTGGCACGGTTCCCTTTCTGGACTACAAACACTTTGCTCTGAGAACTTTCTTCCCTGAGGTAAAGAAACATTGATCAGTGTTTGAAAGGCTGAGTCTGGAATAGGAACAAGGAGGGGCATTGCTAATGTAAAGGTTCCCAGTATTGTTTTTTCCACAGGAGGCTTCAGATAATGTGTTTTGTGTAGAAGAGGGGCATAGTTTGAACTGAACTGGGAGACACGCTGATTAATTGTATCGATTGGCAGCTAAATGGTACAGAGTGTAGAGCCCTGGACCTGGAGCCAGCGCCTTCAGCCACTTACTAGCTCTATGACCCTTAACCTCTGTTTACCTTGGTTTCCTCATCTGTAAAATGAGGATAATAATAGCACCTACCTACCAAGGTTGTTGTGAAGGTCAAATTTGTAAAGAGCTCAACAAATCTTAAAATAGCACTTTTGTTGTTATTTTGTAATTTCAGTCATGTCTCACTCTCCGTGACCCCTTTGGGGTTTTTTTGTTTTTGGCAAGGATACTGGAGTGATTTGCCATGTCCTTCTCCAGCTCTTTTTACAGATGAGGAAACTGAGGCAAACAGGGTTAAGTGACTTGCCAGGGTCAACCCGCTAGGAAGTATCTGAGGCCAGATTTGAACTGAGAAAGATAAGTCTTACTGACTCTAGGCCCGATGCTCTATCCACTGCCCTGTCAAGGTGAAGGCGAGTCCCCAAAGGCTGTTTCTCAGAAACAGCCCTTTATCTGCTGTAACACTCAGCCCGTGCCAAACAAGAGCTTGTCAAATGCTCCTAAGCCGCACTTGGCCAGAAGCCCAGACATGTGCAGTAAACACTTTTCGGCCTCACCATAATTCTAGATTTGAGTAATAAGATATAGGAGGCAAGCTTCCTCGGGCTGGGCTGCCTCCATAAACCACCCATATTAGGTGTTTCTAGGGATGGATGTTTAGATGAAAAAGGATGCCAGTGACCCTTCAGCCTTTTGCTCCTGCTCAGGATTTGGGGATTTGTACTTTTTCTTTAACTTATCAGTTCTTCCACTTCATTTCCTAACATGAGCCCTCATCACCAGCTGTAGGGGGTGCATATGACTCCTACTCGTCATCTCTGTGGCATTACCCAACTTGGGTCCCATGCCTGGAATGCCACATACCCCCTTCCCATTATAATTCCTAGCTTCCCTCATAGCTCAGCCCTATTCCTCATGCCGAGTATTTATTTGGTGCTTAATAAATGCTTCTTGAATGTAGGAAGGAATGATATTAAAAAATACCTTGACAGGCTAGAACTGTAGTGTCAAAACTGAAATAGAAAGGAGGGGTCCACCTGTGGGACACCTATTGACTTAGTTTTAAATCTATGTTTTGTTACCTTTTTGTTTATTGGGTTAAATATTTCCCAGTTATATTTTAATCTGGCTCAGAGTATGTTTTTGACATGTCTAGGCTAGGCTGTGGAAGAGAGAGCTGAGTTTATGGACCTGTCTCTTGCCATCCCCTTCCTTTCCCCTCCTCCCTCTCTCACCTTTCCCTCTCTCTTTCTCCGCCCCTCCCCCCCCAAAGGTAAGCTCTTTGAAGACAGGACATTTTGTGGATTTTTTGGTATTCTCAGTGTCTAACATGGTCCATGGCAAATATCTGGCCCTTCATAAATGCGAATGAAGGAAGGAATGACTCTCCTGGGACTGTGTCCTCATCACTGTCTCTCAAATATCTGAGGTTGCTGTTAAGAATTTAACAGCAGTAGAATGGCTGCGTTTCCTGGCCTCCCCAGGAACTCTCTTGATTTGGGCAGCTAATGAGAAGGCTTTAGATCTGATTCTGTGACCCCAGTAATATATTTGCCTAGGTTTCCCCTAATTTAGTCACCTAAAAGCAAGATGAAGAAATGACTGGGAAGGCAATCTAACCTGCAGATAAGCTTGTTAGTTCAGAGGGCACAGGGATGGATACACCATACTGGTGATTAGGGAGAACAGGGAGAGGTGTAAGAAAGCGAGCTGATTTAACAGAGGGCAGAGCAGAATCCGGCAAGGCCCCTGGGAACAGCAGGAAAAATAGAAGCCAGTCTGGCTAATTAAGGAAGAACACCAAGAAACAGCATAAATTTGTTGGGGGAAATCAGGAAATCCACAGCAAGAGTGGGGGAAGGGAGGAAAGAGATAGAGAAGAGAGGAGGGAGGGAGGGAGAAATGGAGAAAAGAGGAGGGATGTATAGAGAGAGAAGAGGGAGGGAGGGAGGGAGAGAGGGAGAGAGAGAGAGAGAGAGAGAGAGAGAGAGAGAGAGAGAGAGAGAGAGAGAGAGAGAGAGAGAGAGAAGGGGGGAAAAGAGCCACAAAAGGAGGAAGATGAGAAACAGAAAGAAATGAGAAGGGAAGAGAAGGGGGAAGAAAGAGTGGAGGAGAGAGGAAGGGGGGGGAGGGCACAAACTCCAGCTAACAATATAAAGGAAGGCTACATGATGTGGTTGAGATAGCCCTGGGTCTAGACTAGCATCTGAGGTGAACAGAAACTGACTCTTGAGCTGAGTTTTGAAGGAGTGTAAGGGCAAGAGACCAAGATGAGGGAGGAGAGCGTGCCTGGCATGGGCGGCAGCCTGTGGAAAGCCACAGAGATGGGAGATTGACCCTGATGTGTGAAGGACAGTAAGGACAGTTTGACTAGAGTATGAAGCACGTGTGAAAGGGAATGATATAAAAAATCAAAGAAGGTTGACTTAGACCTGATGAGGAAGGGCTCCAAGATCCTCTGCACCACAGGGTTTGTGTTTGATCCTGAAGCTAATACAGAAGCACCACAGTCAAGTCAGGGAGAATTTATTAATCACATCCTGTATGCCACACACTGTGGTGAGCCCTGGGGATACAAAGAAAGGCCAAAAGTAAAAATAAAGAACAGTCCTTGCTCTCAGGGAGCTCTGAGTCTAATGGGGTAGTTTTTGTTTAGTCGTGTTTGACTTCGTGACCCCATTTAGGGTTTTCTTGGCAGAGATCTGGGAGTGGTTTGCCATTTCCCTCTCCAGCTTGTTTGACAGATGAGGAAACTGAGGTCAACAGGGTGAAGTGACTTGCCCAGGGTCACACAGCTAGTGACCGTCTGAGGCCGGATTTGAATTCAGATCCTCCTGACTCCAGGCCCCACACTCTATCTACTATACCACCAAGATGCCCCCTAATGGGGAAGACAACATGCAAATAAGCTATGTGCATTTATTATTTGAAGATTTATTTATCCTATATGCAAGATAACTTGGAGGCAACTTCAGTGAGAAGGCACGAGCATTGAGTGTTGGGAGTGGCTCCTTGCAGAAGGGGAGATTTGGACCAAAACATGAAGGAAACCAGTGGATAGAGATAAGGAGGGAAGGAATCCCTGGCATGAAGGACAGCCAGTGTAAAGGCATGGGGTCAGGGTTGTGTCTGAGGAACAGGGAGGGTGCCACGGTCACTGGATTGCAGGGTACATGAAGAGAAGTAAGGGGTGGGAAGGTAAAAAGTGATTAGGTTATAAGAGGCTTTCCAAGCTAGACAGAGAATCTGATATTGGATCCAGGAGGCACTGGGAAGCTGCTGGACTTGACTGAGACCTGCACTTTAGGAAGATCGTTTCAGCAGCTGGGTAAAGGGCAGATGGGGCAGCAAGGTGGTGCCATAGTGGATGGACCACTGGGTTTAGAGTCAGGAAGACTCATCTTCTTGAGTTCAAATCTGGCCTCAGATACTTCATAGCTGTGTGACCCTGGGCAAGTCACCTAACTGTTTGCTTCAGTTCCTTCATGTATAAAAGGAGCCAGAGAAGAAAATGGCAAACCACTTCAGTATCTTTACCAAGAAAACCCCAAATGGGGTCACAAAGAGTCAGAAACAATTGAAAAACAACTGAACCTCCACAGCAAAGAATAGACTGGGTTACAGAGAGACTCGTTCGTTTGTAAGGTAATGATAGTCTGCACTAATGTGGCAGCTGCGTCAGAGGAGAGAACATGTATAAGAGAAATGGTACAAAATTAGAAATGAAAGGACTTGGGTTGGAGGGGTCAGTGAAGAGTCAAGGATAATAACCTAGATAGCAGATAAGGTGACTGGGAGGATAATAGTGTTCTTGACAGTAATGGGAAAATTAGGAAAAAGGAAGGGCTTTGGGGGGAAAGATAGTGAGTTGTGTTTTACACATGTCGGATTTCTGATGCCTATATAAAGGACATCCAGTTCTAATTGCCCAATAGGAAGTTGGAAATATGAGATTGGAGATCAAGAGAAAGGTTAGTTAGGGCTGCAGAAATGGATCTACAAAATTGACTTCATGGACATGATAATGTTTCTGACAGATCATGAAGTTAAAAGGTACAGAGGGAGGAGAAAAGAAAACCCAGGACAGAGCCTTGCCGGGTCCCCTACTATTAATTGGCATAGTATAGATAAAGATTCAGCAAAAGAAGCTGAAAAGGACTGTCACACAAGTAGGAAAAAAACAAGAAAAGAGTCAAGGAGGTAGCTAGGTGGGGCAGTGGATAGAACACTGGGCTTGGAATTAGGAAGATTCCTCTTTCATGAGTTCAAATCCACCCTCAGAAACTCACTAACTGTATGACCCTGGGTGAGTCACTTAGCCCTGTTTGCCTCTATTTCCTCATCTGTAAAAGGAGCTGGAGAAGAAAATGGCAAACCAATCCAATATTTTTGTCAAGAAAACCCAAACATGAGAGCATAGAGAGTTGGAAACAACTGAACAAGAGGAGAGAACAGTGTCACCAAAGAGTAAAGAGAATATCAAGGAGAATAGGATGACTGACAGTGTCAGAAGCTGTTGCTGCATGGCTATTGTTTGTCCTTCCTTCCTAAAGAGGACCATGACATCAGGGAGGTGATGACACCACGAGCAAGTGAATTGGATTTAAGTGAGGGAGGTCTGTGCAGAGTCACTAACTTCACTCTCTCCTCTGGAGCCTTCTGGGTCCAGTCACAAGATATCGATCAGGATGACTGGAGATGGCCCAGGATGCACTGGGAGATCTGGGCTTTTTTAAGCTAAGGTCTATCCTAGGTCTCAGTTTTACTGAGGCAACACCCATTCAGTGACTCAGGCTAAGTAAAAACTAAGGCCTATCTAGTAAAAAAAAAAAAAAAGTCGATCTGGGAGGGGAAGACCCTAAGGTTTTCTGACCAAAACTGAAACAACTGCTGTTTACATTTACTCTGAGCCATCTGGGCCCAAACAATGACCAGGTGGAATCTGTTGTTGACCAATCAATGAGAGCCACAGTGCTTTTCTTTAAGGCATGGCCCTTAAAGAAATCTAGCCCATAAACCCCAAGATATCTTAGAAGTTTTCAGTGATCAAAAATATATATTCCTGTGGGCAGAGTACCGCAGGTAAGGGTATTGTACTCTATGTGGACAGAGGAAGGAGGAGAAGGAAGGAGTTGTGTTGACCAACTGGAACTGGCCAGTTGGGTCCCCAGGGAGGCAGCTCATAGTACTCATAGGCTGTTGGTTGTCCTGTGTTCTTAAGGAGGATCATGACATCAGGAAAGTGATGCCATGACTTGCACGTGAATTGGATTTGAGTGAGGGAAGGCTGTGCAAAATCACCAACCTCACTGTCTCCCTTGGAGCCATCTGGGCCCAGTGGCCAGATAGAGATAGATCAGGATGACTGGAGATGGCCTCTGTTAGAGGCTGCAGAGATGTCAAGAAGGGTAAGGATCAAGAAAGACCATTAGATTTCACAATTACAAGATGGTTAGTAACTTTAGAGAGAGCAGTTACAGTTGAATGATGAGGTCTGAAGCCAGACTTTGGGGAGTCAAGAAGAGAGTGAATGGAAAGAAGACTTTGTCAAGCCCCCTCCAAAAGGGAAGGGGAAACATAGGGCAAAATGGAGACGTGTATGTGTGTGTATACACATACCTGTATACATATATATAGGCAAATATAGGGCACATGGATCAAGTGAGTTGCTGACTGTTAGTGTTTTGTTGTGGTTGTTTTAAATTCTTAAAATTGGAAGAGCCATGCTTGTAAGCACCAAGAAAGCATCCAGTAGAAAGAGAGATTAAAGTGAAAGTGAGAGTAATGGAAGGAACAGTCTACTGGGGAAAACAAGGTGGAATGAGATCCCTGGGCCATGTAGAAGGGGTTTGACTTGGCTGCCTCTTCGCATGAGACGGGTGAAAGAGGAGATTGTGAGGGAAGTGATCTGAGTAATATGAGAGGAAGAAAACAGGAAAGAAGAGGGAACTAAAGAATGACCTTAATTTTTTTCAGTGAAATACAAGGCAAGATTTTCAGCTAAAAGGGTGGAGAGTAGGGGAACCATGGAAGTTTGAGAGCAGATGAAAGGTGGGTTTATGCCTCTATTGAATAGATCAAGGGGCTAGAAAAGCATTGCCTTGCTGCAGTGACAACCCAATTGAGTTTAAATTTTGAGCAGATCCAATCAGCATGGTTTCATGATTCTCTCCAGTTCCATTTAGCAGCAGAGGTTGATGAGATTAATCTGAGATCAAAGCTTGGCAAGGCCAAGATGACCAACAATATTGTAAAATGGCAAGGGTCTCCATTATAGCAGATAAGGTAGAATTGAACTGGTTCACCAAGGACTTGAGATTTGGAAGTGAAGAGCCAGTAGTGCTGATGGCCTGTGAAGAACTAAGATTGGAAATCATGGTGCAGATAAAGACAGAGTTAGGGGTCATAAGAGGGATTTAAAGATGATTACAGAATGACAATAAATTGCAGTCAGATACAAGGGTCATGAATATGAATGTGGAATGCCCATTAGGTGGTGGCAAGTTCAAGTCAGATCTGGGGAAGATGAAGGAAAATATGGATACACTCATAGGCACTAGCTTTGGAGATGGGACAAATCAATCTCTGCATAACTGAGGTAGAGTGGAGAAATAGACCACGGCAAATGAGTAAATTGAGGAACTGGAAAGATAGAGAGTGTTTGAAGGAATATCAGTATATATGTTGGCATCCCCTAGTATAGGTATTGAGGAGGAGAGAGGTGTTGAACCAGGTAAACTGATTATGGAAGGAAGGAGAATGAGTTAGTAGTCAATAGAAAACACCTACCAGAATATTGATGGAAGGATGAATATGGACTGAATGAACTTCAAAGGAGAGAAGGATGGTGGTAGAGGAACAAGGCCTATTGTTTGTTTTGGTTGAGGCAATGGAAGTTAAGTGACTTTCCCAGGGTCATCCAGCTAGTAAATGTCTGAGGCTAGATTTGAATGAGCTGGGTGATCTGAGCAAGTCACTTCACCTTGTTTGCCTCAGTTCCCTCATCTATAAAATGAACTGAAGAAGGAAATGGCAAACCACTCTGGTACCTTTGCCAAGAAAACCCCAAAAGGGATCATGCAAAGCTGGTCACAACTGAAACAACTTAAAACAGTCAGGCTTGTGAGAAGTTCCTGAGATTCCCTGCAGTCAGAAGGCCCTTTCTCAAATCGTCTGAAGCCTCAGTAAAGTTCACAGTCCATAGTGGCTTACCCCCATTATCACCCACCCTGTACTAGTCTTGAGAATTCCCATCCCAGGGGTCCAGCAAACCAAGTCTCTCTTTGCCTTACCCACCAAACGATTCCATTTTTTCGGTTGTGTTGTTTTTCATTCTATTTCCTTTTGTTAATTCTTTTGAAAATTGGAGAAGAAATGTGAGTTGGATCACGCCTCCTTTAAGAGCTTGGGTCAAGAGACTTGGTGCGTGGGAAGTTTGAAGTTCACATTTGGACTTCCTTCTTTGAAAGCAAAAATCTGCTTTTACTCTCCAGCTGCATAAAGTCAATTCAGCAGATCAAATAGTAATGGGAACCAGAAAATGCAAACCAAGCTTCATTTTCTACCTAGAAATATGGGAGATAGTGCCCCAAGTATTCTGAGTACTTCTGCAAACCTCCTTGTGCCGTCTGACTTAGGACTATGTAACCCAAAATGGCGCTGGGAGAAGTTGACTTCAAATCATACTGGAAACAATCCAGATTGTTTTTTCATCCTAATACAGGGGAAAACTACCAGACTTTTGAGGTAATGTTTTCAGGTTCAGAAAGGTTATCCTATCCCACATGTCTCCTGATTGTTCCTTTTCCAATAACTTTTTTTATTTTAAGATCAGTTGAGTGTTTTATTATGAAATGTCTTTTCTTTGGAAAATGAATCAATGATCACAGGATCATAGATTCAGAGCTCACAGGACCCCTCAGAACTTACCTATTCTATTCATTTCAATAAGTATTTATTAAGTGCCTGCTATGTGCCAGGCACCGTGCTAAGATTATGGGGCAAAAAAAAAAAGAGGTAAAAGATAGTCTCTTCCTTTAAGGAGTTTACAGTCTAATGGGAGAAACAACATACAAAAAATATGTACAAAGCAAGCTACATTGTTGATCAGTTGTTTCAGTCATGTCCAACTCTTCATGGCCCCATTAGGAGCTTTCTTGGCAGAGATACTGGAGTGGTTTGCCTCTTTCCTTTTCCAACTCATTTTACAGATGAGGAAACTGAGGCAAACAGGATTGAGTGACTTGCCCAGGGTCACATAGCTAGTAAGTATCCAAGGCCAGAGTTGAACTGAGGGAGATGTCTTCCTGATTCCAAGGATGGTGCTCTATCCGCTGGGTCACAGAGCTGCCCCAAGCCCCCTCATCTTACAGATGAAGAAATTTAAGACTGAGGTGGTGTATTCTTGCACACCGTCACACAAGTAGTCAATAGTAGTGAGTATGAAAACTGGGGTTTTAACCAAGGTCCTCTGCCTTCCAAGCTGGCATCCTTTCTGTGTATCATGCTCTCTCTCATGTAGGGTCAAAGATAAACTCCTCCATTCATTTTTATTTAAGGAGTAAAATAATTTATTTTGGAACAAGTGAGGTGATGAATAGTGAGGGATCCAAGACCTGGGTTTGAGTCCCTCCTTGGATAGATTCTGACTGTTTGACTTTGGGCAGGGCACAGTCTCTTAGTGGCCCTGGGCAAATCTGTTAAGACTAAAGTCAAGGAGAAAATATTGATCTGTGTGGACAGAAGCTGTTGGTAACCACAGACCCCTTATACTGACTATGAAATCACACCTCCATTAAAAAAAAGAAAATGAGTCACTCTCTGGTTGTGGCTTTTGTGCCTGTTGCAAATCAGTTGATAAAGGTCATAGCACTGAGGTGGGGAAGGGAGGGAGAGAATTTAGAACTCAAATGTTTAAAAAAAGAACGTTAAAAATTGTTTTTACATGTAATTGAGAAAAAATAAAATATTAAATTAAAAAAATTACTTTTGCTCCAGAAGAGAAACTTTGGGGATCCATTTGGGGTCCACAACTTAGAAGGACTATCGTTAACTATAATGCACAGAATGAACATTGCCTGGAGTGGGTCTGAGCTCTGATTTTGATATAGATGAAACAGTATGTAAATGTGAGCTATTAGCAGTGATAAGTAATATCTTTTATCTGTATGATCTCAGCTGTCAGTGTCCATAGCTATAGATTGGAGTTATCTCATCGCCTTCAAAAAATAAATTTAAAAAATGAATGAATGGACAAATGAATAGATAAACGAGAATAACGAAGTGGTTCTTGTTCCAGCTGGAATATTCAATTGTGTCCCATGAATCCTGAATCATTATTTATTATGCATTGTAAGGGTTTACAGCAAATGTAAGCCCTTAGGCCCGCAAGATGAGCAAATAGTGTCATTCCTTTATTAAAACTGACTTGGGTATAATAAAATGGGGTTTTCATTTCCTCCGCGTCTCATGAATTAATATAAGTATCTTCTTCTCCTCAGTCAGGTGGCTTCACCCACATTTTCACTGAAGACATGCATGTAAGTATCTAAGTTTTCATTGTAGTCAGGAGACTGGCATTCATCTAGGCAGCATAACCCTACCCCATTCCCATCACCATCGTCATCATCATCATCATCATCGTCATTAGCTTGGAATTGATCCATTGCCTTTTTTCAGTACAATAAATTCAATATTGAATTAGCAATTCATTGGTGAGCTAATCCCACCATGAATATCCTGTTTAGCTTTATTTCCCCCCAAAAAAAAGAGATAAATAAATTTGTGTGTTCCAGAGTCGAGATCCGGGAGAAAAAAATGAAAGTCTCGCTGCTTTAGATGCATTAATCTGCAACAGAAGCTTTCTTGTCACAGTTATTCATACTCTTGAAAAGCAGAAGAGTTTTTCTGTGAAGGACAGGTATGTAGGAGCCAACTCACCTTGGTGTGTCATCCATGCTTCATAGGATTATAGATTTAGAGCTTAAATGGACCTTTGTGGTCATCTGGTTCATTCCCTTCATGTTACAAATGGGGAAATGGAGACCCAGAAAGATGAGGGAAATTATCAACTTATAAGTGGCTGAACTGAGATTTGAATCCAGTGTTTCCCTCCGCCCCAGTATACTGTGGTAACTCTCAAAAGAACTCTGATTTCATCACGAGGGATACTCCAAAGGCAAAGGAGATTTTTTTTTAACCACTTTTTGTGTCTGGACCGCATTGGCATTCTGGTGAAACCTACGGCTCCCTTCTTAGAATGTTTTTAAATACATAAAATAAAGCAAAAACAAGTTAGTGAGAGGAAATAATATAATTTCCTTTTCCTATCCAAGTTCATGGACCCTTGAATTTATACTGGAGGAATCTGTAGATGATAGAGTAAGAATCTCTGCTCTAAGAGACTGCATCTCCATTGGTGGAGGGAGTATTCCTGTTGATGAACTGGTGAGTTGAGATCATACAGATAAAATTAGCGATGAACTCAGCTAAGTGGTTTCGTGGATAGCAAGCTGGACCTGGAGTTAGGAGGTCCTGAGTTCAAATCCAGCCCCAGACAACTGGGACAAGTCACTTAACCTCTGCCTGCCTCATTTTCCTCAACTATGTAATGGACTTGATAACAGCATCTATTTCCCAGGATTGTTGTGAAATTCAAATGAGATAGCATTTGTGAATCAGTTTTCAAAACTTGGAGAATTATGTAAATACCAGTCATCATCATCATCATCATCTTTATTATTATATCACTTATACAATCTCATGTGCCCTTTCAAGCAAACCATTACAACCCCATGTAAAGGCATGAGTCTTCAGAAAGCAGAAGTAATACTTTCTGATTTTTTTTTAGTTACATGACTTATAAATAGATGGATGTGTGATGACATGAGGGTGGGAATCTTTTTTTTTTTCCACTCCTTTTCATCCCTGTATAACTCTTCTCTGTGTCTCCCCACAGATCCTCCAGAGAAATTCCCCCCTCTCCCAGTGCCCAAGAGATTTGCTTTCGGTTAACTGACCATCTTAAAAGATCAGCCTCACAACTTAGCCTGTGTCTATATCTTCTGTTTCAATCCATGACCAGCCTTCCTGTTTTTTTCCCCCTAAAGTCATCCATAGTCTTGAACTTGTCCTCATTATTTTAATAGACGTCAAGGCTTTCAAGGGTCCATGATTTTGTAGCAGAATATCATTTTACACAAACCTGTTACTATGTCATATTTAAAGAGTATTAGTTTTACATGCTGTTGGGTCAAGCTTGAATGATTTATTACACGCTATTCTCTGCTTATAGAATTTGATTTTGAGCAAATCGGTCCTGTTGCTCTGAACTAGGCATGCCCGTGTTCCACCCACATGTCTTTGCATCAGCACTTCCTTATGCCTGAAATGCCTTCTCACCCCTGCCTCTTCATTCAGAGCTCAGCCTCGACAGGAAGCTTCTCTAAGTCACTGAATTCTTGTCATATCTCCCTCCTCCAGTGATCACATAGATAATCATTAGGTGGATTCGTTTAGTTGGTTATGTTTATGGTCACAAGGGAGGATTTTCTTTAAATAAAAAGTTCATTAGGGAGAATTGGGGATGAGAGCAGAGGTAGCAATAGTTTTACAAAAAGAAAAAGAAAAAAAATGACAAGTCCAGAAGAGAGCAGAAGGTGGTTCAGAAAAGTAGGCCGGCATTAGGACTAATGTGGTGAACTGATGGAATATAATTTTTAAAAGGTGTATATGATCAAGATTCATGGTTTCATAGTCGTCGTTTTCTGTCCTTTATACTCATATTTGTGTCAGGTTCAGACTCACAAAAGAAGATTTTCAAAATTCTTTTTTAAAAAGTATCCCTTGAGTACTTTGTGTCTTTCTCAGGAGAATGTAAACTCCTTGAGGGTAGGGGATGGTTTTTCGTTTTACCATTGTGTCCTTGACACCTGTCATGGTAGGTACTTAATAAATGCTTATTGAATGGGGGAGGGAAGAAAGGACACAATAAGCATTTATGAATCACCTGCTGTATGCCAGGCACTGTTCTAAGCACTTTACAAATATCTCTTTGATTCCTTCCAACAACCCTATAAGGTAGGTGCTGTTATTATCCCTCTTTTACAGCTGAGGAAACTGAGGCAGATAAGTGACTTGCCCAGTAGCTATGGTTAGATTTGAACTCAGGTTTTTCTGACTTCAGGCACTGTGCCCTGTGGCCCCTTCCAAGTGGCTTTCTCTATACACTAAATATATTCAGAACTAGTACAAATGAATTGGGGCAGCAGAAACAGGAAAGACCTCAAGTAGGGGGAGATGGTTCCTGACCTGTGCTTTGAAGGAACCTCAGAATTATATAAAGTCAGAGGTGGGGGGCGTAAAGAAAAGAAGAACCTATTTCCAGTCATCTACCTCATGGTGTTGGCAACATTAGGTTAAGTAGCCATCAGTGGGACATCAATGGCCACAAAGTGAGAGGTATCCCAAGTTCTCATGTGAAGAGTTGACCCTCCCTTCTGCTTCATCCATGCCACGCAAGGCAGCCAGAGTTCTCCCCCAAAGTTGTGAGAAATCCAAAGCCAACGTTGAGTCCGTCCCCCAGGCATGCTTGCCGCCCAGTCTGTCAGCTGAGAACTCCTCGTCTCTTTCTCATCCAGGTGTTTATTTGCTTCGTTCCTGACCATTGCCCTCCAGACTAAGCTCGTCTACCTGACCAGCATCCTTGAGGTCCTGACCCGAGACCTCATGGAACAGTCAAGTAACATGCAACCCAAGCTGATGCTGCGTCGGACTGAGTCTGTTGTCGAAAAGCTCCTCACAAATTGGATGTCTGTTTGCCTCTCTGGCTTTCTCCGGGTAAGTGCATCATCTTTCTGCAGTGTCAGAGGTAAGACAAGCGGGGCTTATTTTTAGCAGACGTCGACTCCTTGTGCAGTACAGACCCTGAGTACTCCTTGGTGTCAAAACAACAGCTTTTCTGTCTTGGCCCTCATCCTGAGCAGATAGATGCCTGGGAGAAAAAAAAGGCAGCTAGTAGAACGAATATCTTGTGAATATTATTCATTTTCCCAGACGTAATTTCTTTATGAAGAAAGACATTAAGACATTTTTAGATGTACATTGCCTCCATCAATTAAAATTAATTAAGTCCCTTCAATTTCCTAGTCATCCTAAGAAGTACAGCCTATGAGGGGGAGTGTCTAAAATATCAGGGAGAATAAACTTAAAAATAGCTGGAGGCAGTTGAGAGTCATTTACGTAAAAACAATCGATACGCTAATTACAAATAATATCTAACTGGCCATTAAAGCAGGTGCCCTATGGACCCTCCTTTGCCTAGTTTGAGTTGCTGTATGGACATATAGATAGAATGAAATTGGATTTCTCAAACCATTTGTCACTTCCAGCTATCCACTTAATTCAGCCACGGTTTTCCTGCATTTTGTCTTTGGTAAAAATAAATAAAATAAAATAAAGAAATGGAAAGCGATATTTGTGTTGCAGCAAAGTTGTTCCTCTTTAATTTCATTCTACACCCATTTCAAGAAGAAAAACTGTGTATTTATAGCCAGTCCTAGAACTTAATTGAACCTTGAGCAGGATGTATTGCTATGCCACTAATTTTCAACAATAGTATTTAAGTACAAGACTGAGATGTGGGTCTAAATAGAGGGTGGCATCCACAGCTGTGCTTACTTTAATGTTTAATGCTGTCTTGAAAGAAGACAGATGATGTTTTCCTACCCATCCGTCTTGCCCCCAAGCAGTACCTGGGTAGAAAGGCTAATTAAATCAGCCTTTCCCCCTATTTATCTGATACTTAAAAACCTAGTTGGATTCCTGATATCTTCATCACTGCACTATAATCATCATCTCATCAATAAGGACATTCAAAACTTTTCCTCGTAGATGATATTCATCCTTGTCCTTCCGTTAACCCTCCTTTATTTACCTGATGTACTTGAGGTCTTATTGGAGATTGTTTAATATTTCATGGGTCTCAGTGCAAACCTGGGTTATCCAACCTCCAGCTCTTATCTCTCACCCTCACTACATGACTGGCCTTCTTCTTTTCTGATTGGTAATATCTTTTGCACCACTTGGGGTATATGATCAAATCTGGCAGTATGTTTCATCCCACTTATGCCCACCATCCATCCATGGCCCTTTGAGGTACCTTTAATTAATTTAATTTGTTTGGATTAGAAGGATGGTTTCATTGACATTAGGAACTCACACTGAGAAAACACTCTCTATCAATATAGATGGGCCCCTCCTTTTCAATTTGAAGTCTTAGAGAGCTGCTCTAGAATCAGTGTTCTCTAAGACCTCTGCACCCTGGATCCCTAAATCCCTGTCTGTGAGGTCAAAGCTATTTTTGTAATACCAAGAAATTTTAATTTCTAGTATAGTAAAAACATCAATAGTTATAACCCACATAAACAAAAGCTTTTTGCAGGGGTGGAGGGAATTCCCTAAGCAATGTATGGGTATAAAGAAGTCCTGAGACCAAAAACTTTGAGACCCGTTGCCCTAGAAACTTGTTAAATTCAACACAAAGAGCATTTATTAAGCATGTGCTATGTGCCAAGTCATTTGTTCACCTCAATTTCCTGAACTGTGAAATAGGAGTAATAATGGTACCTACTTTATAGGGTTTTTGTGAGGATCAAGTAAGATAATATTTGTAAAAGTACTTAACACAGTGCCTGTCCACAGTAGGTACTGCCTAAATGCTTATTTTTTCCACTTCCTCCCCTCCACCAAAGATACAAAGACAAAACTGGAACATTCCTTGCCCTCAAGGAATTTAAACTCTACCGGGCACACAAAAATAAACTCCTTGGAATTTTAACAATTCTCAGTAAGTCAACAAAATTATTTCCTAAGCAAGCCATTTGCCCTCTCGTGTTCCCCAAGAAATTCTCAAACTGAAACTGAGACACCTAAAAGAAACAGAAAGAGATACCCTTCTTTGACTCTGTAGCTAGACAACTGGATTGTCCTTGACTGAGAAGACAGAGGGGCTTCTCATGGACAAAGGTATAGAGACAGGAATAAGTATTCCATGTCTAGGGACTAATGAGGGAGCCATCTTGGAAGACACAGGAACTATGGTGGGGACTAGTGGGAGATGAGGTTAAAAATGATTTCTTTAATTGAAGACTGCTTGCTTTAATTATACAAAAATGTTGTTAACTGAGCCTGGCAAATTGGAAAATTAGTTTTGGTTTATTCTTGTTCCCGAGGTTAAATGTTGTGTTATTTAGTGTTTAGGTTGTTTTTTTTTTTAAAACACCACTACTATCTTGAGGTCCAAATGGTTCTTGAGCCTTCAAGGATCCATGATTTTCAAAGAAGTGGGTTTCCCAAAATTAGTTAAATTAGTCCTCAATAGCAGACTACCACCAGCCCATTTTTGAAGCCTTTCCAGTTTGTCAGGAGCTTGTCATCCCCTGGCTTTGGATCACTTTTACATTGTGATAAGATTGTGTTTTCTTGTTGGAAGAAGAACCCTTAATATGAACAGTTAAAGAAGCATACCATTTGTAGGTAGTTAGCAGCTTGTTTGAAGAAGATCTGAGTATATTAGTAGACCACAAGCACAAACCTAATCAACAATCTAAGCAACCAAGAAAGCTAATGTGATCAGAGGCTGCATAGGACACAGGAAGGAAATCACAGTCCCTTTGTGTTCTTCCTGAGTCAGGTTACATCTACACTATTATAGTTAGCTGTGGGTAACATTTTTCTGAAGGACATTGCTTAAACTGGAGTATGTCCAAAAGAAGGCAACTCTCTGGATGCTGATGTAGCCTCCTGTTCATATCATTGTTTGAAAAGACTTGGAGTCTTTAAGTTGGAAGAGCAAAGACTTGGGAAGGGCAGTATTTGATAAGATGTCTTCAAGTATATGAAGGGCTTATCAGATGGAAAAATTCAGCTTATTCTGGTTGACCCAAGAGGGGAGAACTCGAAACAATGATGGAAGTACACAGAGGCTGATTTAGAGTTAACATAAGGAATCATTTCCTCACAATTAGAACTATCCCATAGCAAAATGTGTTGTCACATAAGGTCTTCAAGAAAAGACACGTGGTCATCTTTTGGGTGGTACAGTTGGAGGCATGTTACATTTGGATTCAAATGAGTTTTATTTGATTCCTAGCTCTGACGCTTACTTGCTGTGTCTTTTGTCAAATCACTTAACCTCTCTGGGCCTGTTTCCAGATCTGTAAAATGAGAGGGTTGGACTGGTGGCCTCTCAAGTCCTTTACAACCCAGAATCTAGAATCCTGTGATGTGCAAAGGTTTCTTGTTGAAGTATATCTTAGCCTCTTTGGCTTCTCAAGTCCCTTCCAGGTCTGAGATTCTTTGATTCTCTGTGAATTTAGCTGAAAATAAAAACCTAGACCTATTGATCCTTGTTGGACACAAACGGATAAACTTTAGATGCAGAGGTGCATCCGGATATAACCAGGGGGGTAATATGGTATCATGGGAAGAGGCCTGGGTCCTTGGGATCAAATTCTGGTCCTTCCATTTGTTAGTTGTGTGACCCAGGATAATTCTCTGAACCTCACTTTCCTCATCCATAAAATGGGAATAATGCAACCACCTTATAGAATTGTTTTGTGGAAAGTGTCTGCTAAACTATAAAACTCTATAATGTGTGTTATTACTAGATACCTAATCCCCAAACTATGGCTCTTAGCTCTCCTTTTTTTTTTTTTTGGTCCAGAGTTGGGATTTTATTGGTACAGTTAACTCCCATTGAAGAAATTCCCTCTACCAATGCAGATCTCTAACTTTTCTGTGACTGAAAGACCTAGAGAGTTTCTGAGGGCACTGAGGAGTAATTGGCCCAGGGTTGTTCAGTCATATTTGACTCCTTCTGACCTTTTATATGGGGTTTTCTTGGCAAAGATACTGGGATGGGCTTCATTTCCTTCTCCAGTGGATTAAGACAAACTGATTTTTAAGTGACTTGTCCAAGGTCACACAACTAGTGAGTGTCCAAAGAAAGACTTGAACCCAAGTCTTACTGTAAGTCCAAGAATATCTTTTTATCCACTAGGCTATGAAACTTCATCCATGTAGCTCTATTATATACTCAAAATACTCAAGGGGATCTGTGATCTTATCAACATGGGTCCATCCTCCTTCTAGTGATGTACATGGAAACTCATTTATGCCTGTGCATCCTCTCATCCACATCTTCACAGAAACATGCATTGGGGTAGAGAGGAGAAGAGGCACCTGCCTGCCATGTTGGGTGCCTTCCTTGCTTTCTTTAGACATTTTAAGGATTGAGTATTCCATCAATGGAATATTCCAGCCACCTCTCAGTTATTCCTCACTCCTGTTTTCTTTCTTGATTGTATATACCACCCTATTTATGCATGCATCCATGAAATATATGTGTGCATATACACGTAAAATATGCCATATGTATAGTGTTCAGAAATAGTAAGACATGTGCATACAAATAGAGATGTAGTATTCTTTGATCCAGCAATACCACTGCTAGGTCTATATCCCAAAGACATCCAATAAAAGGTGTACAAAAATATTCGTAGCAGCTCTTTTTTTGGTGGCTAAAAATAGGAAATTGAAGGGATGCCCATCAATTGGGGGATAGCTGATGATATATGATTGTAATGGATATTATTTTGCTATGAAAAATGACAAGCAGGATGATTTCAGAAAAACCTGGGAAGACTTACATGAACCGATGCAGAGTGTAGTGACCAGAACCAGGAGAATGGTCTACATATTGTTGGATGCAGAACTGTGAATGACTTAGCTCTTCTCAGCAATACAATGTCCAAGACAATCCTAAAGGACTAATCCTACTCTCTGCCTCTAGAAAATGAATTGACATTGATTGAATCCAGAATGAAGCATGCTATTTTTCACTCTTTCATTTTTTTCCTTTTATTCAAATTTTCTTGTACAAAGTGACTAACATGAAAATGTTTTACATATAAAAACTAAATGTAGAAATATGTCATGGCATAGATGTTCATGTATGTGAATATAAATATTTGTATGCATATATGCATAACAGATGTTTTGTGTATGTGTATATACAGAGTAAATACATGTACATGTAATGTATGTTACCTGTGATACAAATATATGTGTGTACATACACATAAAATATACCATATGTATGTTGTACACAGAAAGAGAGGTAGAAATATGCCATGTATATTTCCATGTTCAGGTATATGTATGTAGTATAAGTACTTTGCATGTATATGCATAATAAATAGGTTATTGTATATGTGTAGATACAAGGTAAATACTTGTGTGTACATATAAAACATACTCCATGTGTGTTATGCATGTAAATATAGAAGTAGAAGCATGTGTTGCATACATGTATGTACATATATGATTTCCACTGGCATGGCTACCTCTAACTACATCATATGTACGCTGCATGATACATATATATAAAGTGTAGAGACATGCACATGTATGTAAATGCACACTTAGACACAGTGGTGCACACACGTGTACACAGAGAATATATTATATACACAAATATGTGTATATGGTGTTGTGCCAAGTAGGTAAGTGGCTGGAAAAAAAGCTCAGTATTGGCGTCAGTAGATCTAGGTTCAGATCCTTCCTTCATTACTTACAACCTGATATCTTTGAGAACAAAGGTCTACCACCATGGACCACAACCACCACCCAGGCCTTTCTTTGGGCCTCAGTTTCCCCATCTGTAAAATAAGGGTCTTCGACTTGTTGACCTGTGGAGGTCTCTTCCAACTTTAGACCCAGGATCCCATGATCTCACTATTTAGGTGTTTGGACGAAATGAACCCAAATGTCTTCCCTCCACCAGGACTGGGGGGGTTGGGATGCTTTTATGTGTCATTGGGAGTCGTTGCTTCATTCCCCCCTTTAGGCTACTATTAACAGAAACCTTGCACCTTGATCACACCCTGGAACCCACCAAAAACTAACCATGTGGTCTTTTGTACTGTTCCTTCCCAAGGAGACCGTTGGAGAGCCCTTCTATTTGCTTGTGACAACCCTAAACCAGAAAATAAACAAAGGTCCTGTGGACGTCATAACTTCCAAAGCCCTCTACACCCTTAATGAGGATTGGCTGCTGTGGCAAGTGCCTGAATTCAACACTGTGGTATGCTTTTTTATCACTTTTTCCTTCCAAATGCATGTGTCTGCCAGTGAAGGGGAAAGGGGAAGGGGGACCCGATAAGGAAAGGGGGAGGGGAAAGCCATCTCAAAACGAAAGGATATAATTCTTGCTGTGAGAGGACTCATCCGTTTCATTAATTAAAGACAATAGTTGATAAAATATTAACGCGTGTTCAAATAATAGATTTTAATTACTTGGATGCAGAGGGGGGAGGAGGAAGCATCTTAATGATGCCTGAGGCAATCATCAATTCCAAAGATTTTCACATCAGGATGTCTTATGGCTCTCTGTGTTGTCAGAGGAGCTGCAAAGAGTTCCCCATTCAGTCCTGGTAATTGCAATCAGAATTTCTCAAACCCTTCTTCTCAGGGAGACAATGTGTGAAGATGCACCACAGCTGAATTGGAATGGGGGGCTTATTTTAGAAAGATAACACAAGATTAATTCAGCTTGAGATTCCTGTGCCGCACAACACACGTACTTTATTTCCTTGGATTAGTTACAAATGTTTGGTGTCGTGCACTTAATATAATGTGATTTCATCACTATTTTTGGAGTAATGCCGTAAATAATGAGCGGCGTCAGCTAGGCTGGCTGTTTGGGGGATTTCACACGGAGGAGGAGGAGGAGGAGGACTCCCCTTCCCCCAGAGAGAGCGGTTGGTTCCATGGGGGGATGCTTAGAATCTCAGAGGGAGCCAAGCCTGGTCCTTGTTCCAAGTTCATTTAAGAATTCTCTCCCCTTTCTCATGAAGGCAGATTGGAGGAAAAGATGACTGTATCTTGGGTGGGGGGCAGGAAATGACGGGTGCTTCCAGCTGCAAGATGTACATCCATATAGTGGCTCTGGGCCCCTTCCCAACTTCTTGAGCTGGGGGGAGGGGTGAAGGGGAAGTACCGAGAAATGACAGGGAGGTTTTGGTATCGCTCATTTGTGTGGCTGGCGCTCTTGTGGCTTTGTCTGGGACAGCAAGCATGACTACGTTGTTTTGGACGAATGCACTCGTTAATTGGAGAAGACACCATGTTGGCTTGGACTGTGTTGTGATTATGCTTTCTGTCTGTTATGGATAAAATTCCCCCTACCTGCTGTTATGGATAATCAGTCACCACTACCATGTGGGACTGACCCTTCCTGGAAGGAGGATGCTCTGCTGACCCACTGGCCAGAGAAGATGCTGGGTATTATCTTCCCCTAAAGTGACGCTGGTCTATAGCTTCCCCCCCAGGGCTGATTTCATTCTGATATAACCCCAGGTGGAATCTATAAATCTTGCCTAATTGAGTGACTTTTCATGGTAGGCCTTGATTCCTGGAACATCTATAAAAGAATCCTAGGGTCCTAGATTTAGAAGCTGGAGGGGGCCTTAGAGACCATTGAGTCTGACCTTCTTTAGTTTACAGGTGCCTGTACTGAGACACAGAGAGGTTATTTGACTTCTCTTGGGTCACACAGCTTGAAGTGGAGGCAGGATTTGAATGCAGGTTTTCCCCACTCCAAGTCCAGTACACACAGAATGTCTGAGCTGGAGGGCACCTTAGGGAATCTGAGCTGATTATCTGGCTTGCCCTTGGAGACCCCTGGTAAGGGAGGAAACCTACTCCCTCATGATAAAAACCATTCCACTTTTGAATAACACGGACTACTAGAAATTTCCTCTTTCTATGGAGCTGCACTTTCTACCCTGATTTCTAGTTCTGCCCATTGGCACCTAGAAAAACAAGCCTACTCCCTCTTCTAGAAAATCAATGACTTGACGACTCGCTAGGTTGCCAGAGTCTGTGCTAAGCCCTGGAGACCCAAGAAACTTACCCTCAAGAAATTTAGATTCTAATGGGGGAGGAAATCTGTGTATCAAGCTGCTAATGGGGTAGATGGAAGATGACGCTGGAGGGCTGGGCACCCATGACAGCTCAAAGTCAGTGACCTAATGTATGATCTCAGTGGACACTCACGGCAACCCTTAGAGCTATGTAAAATGGCGATCGTTCACCCATTTTTGAGCTCCATGCTCACACAGCATGGACGTGTTAAAGGCCAACTTTCCAAAGGTTTGCCCTGACTCTAAGGTCAGGTGCCTTCTCTCCCTTCCCCCCATGAGGCTCCCTGAAAAGTGTCTCCTGAAACCTTCTTGTACCCACGCCAGGAGGTCCCCACTCCTGTTGAATGTTGTTCAACGTTCAGATGAAAAGCTGAGGAGGAAGCTTTGCATGTATTTACCCAACTCTGGGCTGGTGTTTGGTTCCAAGCCCCTAAAAAATCCCCAAAGAGAAATGATTTGAAAGTAAAAATAGGTTGGGGGAATCCAGTCATATTTTGGTTTTGTCAACAACATCAGACCAGAAGAAGGAGGGTGTGAAAAGGAGAAGAATCGGGGTGGGGGAAGGGAAGGGGAGAGGGTTACTGGTTGGTTAAGAAGGATATTTTTGAGGTTTGAAGCTGGGGTTTTTTTTTAATGTTTTACATCAGAGCAGATTTTTTTTTCCTTTTCATTTAAAAATATTGTTTATTTCACGGCCAATTAAGGTCATATGTTTTTGATTTGTTAACACTCGGCTCATGAGTTACTTGATGTTGGAGAAATTCATGAAGACTCGTCTTATTTCCTTATAGGCCCTGGGGAGGGAGGCTAATAGATAATGACCATTTCAGAAATCCCCAAGAATCCTTCCCTTCAAAGAGGAATTTGGCTGTAGAGAAAATGGAGATTTGTGAGCTGGAATAGAGACAGGCTTCTCGTTTATTACATGAGCCCTAGTTTTGAAAATTACTTTCTGTTTTGAGTGCATTTTACTGGCCATGGACCAGGCTCTCTTTTGTGGTAGATGGTTATGTTGGAGGTTGTTGAAAAGTCCCATGACTTGGTCAGATTTTCCATGACTGAGTGAGATTAGCAGAAGGTCCAGAAAAACTATCAAGTAATGCATTTCCTCTGAAGTAAATTTCTTGGACTGCCTCTGTTCTGTTTCCTTTTTCTCCTTCATGGTCTTAAATGGGGCTCAGGCTTGGCTTAGCTTCTCACAGCCTCAGTTTTCTCACCTGTAAAAGGAGGAGTTTGGATGTACTTGGCCCTGAGGGCTCCACCTACCCCCTCCAGCAGCTCTGAATCAGTGATCTGAAGGCTCTGGTTTTCAAAACCTCCTGTGGTTGTCTGGGCAAATGTCAGGGGCTGGTAGAGGCTGATGTTGCATCTAAGCCTACCCAAGAAAGAAATTCTCGAGGGGAGGGGGAAGAATTAACGGAAAGTAAGAGGAAGTCACATCAGCGACCTGCAACGGCAGAGCTGGGATGCCAGGCAGGACACAGTTAAAATAAGAAGCCAGAATCAGGATTGCCAGGGAGGGAGAGAGGGACCAGCTCATGTGACAGAGTAACACGGAGGCTTCACACCTCTAAGATTAGGACAGCTTCAGAGGAGCTGCTGGCTACAGCTTCCGGCCTCCTGCTCCTAGCATGTCCATGGGTCACTGTGCTGACAAGTGTGATCTGGTCCTGGGTCATGACTGGAGAGAGACCGAGACACAGAGAGAGAGAGAGAGACATACAGAGACACACACAGAGAAAGACAGAGACAAGATACTGAGAGAGGAAAAAGGGGGAGAGAGAGACAGAGGAAGACAGACAGACAGAGACAGAGACCCCCAGAGACAGACAGAGACACAGACAGAGATGGAGACACAGAGAGACGGACAGACATACAGAAATACTGAGAGAGACAGACATACAGAGACATACACAGAGAAAGACAAAGATAGATACAGAGAGAGAGGAGAAAGGGGGAGAGAGAGAAACAGACAGAGGAAGAAAGAGACAAATAAAGGGACAGACAAACAGACAGAGACACAGAGACAGAGAGAAACAGGACAGAGATGGAGACACAGAGACAGACATACAGAAACACAGAGAAAGAAAGGACAGAGATAGATAGAGGAGACATATATACATATATATAGAGAGAGAGGGAGAGAGAGAGAGAAAGAGAGAGAGAGAGAGAGAGAGAGAGAGAGAGAGAGAGAGAGAGAGAGAGAGAGAGAGAGAGAGGATGGAGGCAGAGAGAGGAAATAGAAAGGTGGAAAGAGAGAAAGGAGAGGGAGAAAGAGAAGGAGAGGGAGACAGGGGCAAGAGAGAGAAAGGGAGGGAGAGAGAGGCAGAAAAACATAGGAAGACAACGGATAGAGATAGAGTGAGAACAGACAGAGACAGGAAAAAGACTCAGAAAAAGAGGAGGGGAGGGAGGAGGGGAGAAACAAAGGCAGTGAAACAGAGATGGAAACAGACAGAGAAGCAGAGAGAGACAGAGACCCAGAGAGAGACTGAGAATCAGCTTTCCCTCTGGTTAGGCAATCAGATCATAGACTTGAAGCTGGAGGGAGCCTCCGAGGATGAGGATGCAGGCAGGTCCCACCTGCTCATTTTACATATGAGGAAACAGCCCTGGGGGGATTGGAAGTGGGGATTACATGTGACTTAAGCAGGGTTGTACAGCAAATAAAGTGTTTTGAGGCAGGGTTTGAATGCAGGTCTTCCTGACTCTAAGCCCAGCACTGTGCCCACTGAATCCCCCACTCACACACAAGAAGCAATTGTAGTTAAAATAATAGTATTGGTAACAGCTAGCATTTACATACAGGGTGTCCCAAAAATCTGGGTGCAGTTTCAGGCTTGAATGGCTTAAAGTTGCACTAGGACTTTTGGGACACCCTGTATAGATAGCATTGGGAGGTTTATACAGCTCCTTATGGGTGTTGGCTCATTTTACAGAAACTTGAAAGCTGGAAGTTAAAGTGACTTGCCAAAGATCACACAGGGAGTAAGGGGCAAAAGTGGGATTTGAACCCAGGTCATCTGACTTCGAATCGGCTGTTCTTCTCCAAGTATCCCCAAGTTACATTTAACAAGGGGAAATATTTTCAGAGCAGCATACTTTCTGACTATGAAAGGAAGAGAATACACATTTATAAAGCACCTACTACGTTCCAGGCACTGCGAGAAGCACTTTACAAACTCATTTCATTCTCACAATAACTCTGGGAGGTGGGTGCTATTATTCTTCCCATTTTACAGACATGGAAACTGAGGCAGACAATGGTGAAGTGACTTATCCAGGGTCACACAGCTAGTAAAGTGTCTGAGGCCAAACTTGAACTCAGATCCTTGTGACCTGGCCTAGCACCCCATCCACTGCACCACCCAGTTGCCTTGGAGAACAAATGAAGAAACCCTCCCTCCTTCTGATAGAGAGGTGGGGGACTACAGGGGGAGAATATTGCCTGCCCCCTCTGCTGCATTCACAATATCACTTGCCCTTGGGTAACTGTTGCTGTTATAAGGAAGGCTTATTTTGAGGGGTTGTGGCGAGGGAACTGGTATATCTGAAAATAACTCATGTGTAAACAAAAGGCATCAGGAAAACTTGCTAAATAAATTGGGGAAGAATTTAAAGGGCTGTTTGGGAACACAGAGCTCCTCTGATTCCTTTCACGGTGTCTGATCTCTCTTTCTATCCCGCCACCACAGAGCATCCAAGGCCCTAACTGTGAACAGGAGCAAAGACATGCACTGAAGCTTATTTTCCATTTCCTTTTCCTTATTTTCACATAGATTTCACGTTGTTCATTTAGGCTCATCTACCCATCATTGGAGCGCATAGAGCACTGGAATTGGACTCTGGAAGACTCATCTTCCTGAGTTCAAATCTGGCCTCAGACACCTACTAGCATGGTGACCCTGGGCAAGTCACCTCACCCTGTTTGCCCCAGTTTCCTCATCTGTCAAATGAGCTGGAGAAGGAAATGGCCAACCACTCCGGTATCTTTACCAAGAAAATCCCAAATGGGATCATGGAGAGTCAGATATGACTGTAAAACAACCAAACAACAACTCATGCTTGACTTTGAACTCTTGTAGGAAGGAGGTATTCTCCAGAACAGACTGTACATTCTTGGCACCTTGGGGTGCCAGAGCTGAGGAGCCCAGTTCTGTTGAAGTATGCTACCTGGGGACAAAGGAAATTTGTTTCAGTTCACAACCAAGATGAGAAAATCCAATAACCCATAGCAAGTTCATTTAATTAGCGAGTCAAGTTCTAGCAGTAATCAAAGTTAAGAGATCAATTTCTTTTTAGCACTTGAAGTGGGGAGGTAAGTCGGTGTCTTCATCTGTTGTAGCGGGTGTGGAGCGCTCCTGTACCATGGGGAACAATCTTTCAGCAAACATGCTGACCTTATTTTACTCATTATGAGAAAGGCCTTAACATAGTTAGAAAGTCTTGAAAATTACTTATGGGGCCTGATGCAAAGCCAGCAGTGACCCATAAATGATTTATTTAATGTTTCTGCCCACTTTTCCCCCCTTGGAGTAGGCAGAGAAATTAAGTGTGGTGGGCAGAGTGCAAGATTTGGCATCAACCCAGATTGGATGCCTGGCCCTGCCATTTATTAGCCTTGTAACTCTTTTTCTCTGGGTCACAGCTTTCTTATCTGTAGAATGAGAAGGCTGGGCTAGATAGCCTCGGAAATCTCTTGTAGCTCTGAATGTAGAATTCCAGCAAGGTGGCACCATAGTGGATAGAATGCCATGCCTGGAGTCAAGAAGTCTCTTCCAGAGTTCAAATCCAGCCTCAGACATTTCCTAGCTTAGTCACTTAACCTTGTTTGCCTCAGTTTCCTCATCTGTAAAATGAGCTGGCAAACCACTCCAGTCAGTCTCTCTGCCAAGAAAAGCCCAAATGGGGCCACAGAGAGTCAGACATGATGGAACAACTTCCTGCCTGAGGTTGATTCTCTGTCCAGTTCTCCAGGCTGCCTGTCCCGGGGCTATTGAAAGACTCACACCCCATCACTATTTTTATTTTCATTATGATCCCATCAAGTCCAGCCCCAGCTCCCTGGAGCAGTAACCAAGAGTCTGTCACCTCTTTATCTACCCAGGATTCTCCCTCTCCCCCCATCTCCTCCTTGATTTTATCCTTTCCAAAGATTCATTTTTTCCCCAATAATTAAACAACCCACTTAAGTCATTCTGTGAGGCTCCCATTACATCCCTCCCTGATGTTTGCACTTCAGCAGTCTGGTTTTTAATACCCCTTGCTATTGTGTAGCAACAGTGAAGTTAATTAACAATCCTCCAGGTTTCCCCCTCCCTTTCCACCCCCTCCCCTTCTCTTATAACATCGTTTGCAGATTATTTTCATTATGACTGAGGACAAAACCGAAACCACCTCTAACTTCAGAGCTGCTCTTTGCAACTTCACATCAAAGAAGTGAAACCATTTTCTCTCTTTTCTTTTTCAGATTTGTCTTTCCTATTGAAAAGTAATGCTCATTAACAAATGCAGATTTTTTTTTTAACAGTTTTAGGCAAATCATTCCTTTCTTGATAGCAGGGAATGGAAAATGAGAAATCAAATGAAATCAAAGTTTTTTAACGACTCTCATTCACAACCTTTCCACCCACCACCTAGAATTTAGGAATTAGTTATGTAGCTACTTCAATACAAAGTTATCTCATTTTCTGCTTTATGGCTGAAAAGAGGACTCTATGCTCCATCTACTTTGGAGTTAGTCTTGTTTGGGTTCCAGATTTGGAAAGTTACACCCACGCTCTTAGTGATATGCTAAGAATGACAGCTTGACCCACCTGTAAAGCACTCTGGAATGGGGACAGACTTGGTTCCTGTTCTAATCTTGTCTCATTTGTCAACATGGTAATGCCTTTACAAAGTGATGTGGAGAGGCTGAGTAGGGAAAGGGGAGGCACAGACATTCTGGTTTAGAAACAGTGGCTGTGTCACTGGTCTACTTATCAGAGCCTCTGCTCTCCACAAAGTGGGGTTGGGCATGCTGGTCATAGTAACCTCACAGGATTTCTGCACAAGGCAAACATTTTGTAAACTGAGCAGCGCTGCCAAAATTAGGAATGTGAAAAAAAATACTGGCTCTGGAATACAGAATACCTGGGTTCAAGTCCTTCTTCTGATACTTATCAACCATATGACCTTGTGTAAGTGCCTGCATGCTTGCAAGACTGGACTGTTTGTGGCCTACCTGTGGTAGAGCCTTCTGAGCTCTCATTGGTCTGATCAGTGGCACTCAGACACCTAGACCCTAACATAGTGATGTCCTTCTGGTCCTCTCCAAGAACAAAGCCAACAGCCAACGAACCAACCTAGAAAGATGCTGGACCAGACAGGCTCTGAGGTCTCTTCAATCTTTAGCTCCCTCATCCTGTGTGGGACTTTGGGCCAGTTACTTCTGCCTTCTGAGCCTTGGTTTCTCCAGTTATTAAATAGAGCCTCTGAGGCCTTTTGCAGCCCACTTTCCTCCTCACTTACTCTGCTTATTTTCCAGGACTGTGCTGGGGGAAGGAAATGCTACAGACTTCAGAGTAATAGGAAAATGCGAGTTCCTAGGGAGGAGTATTAAAAAAACAAACAAACAACAACAACTTCGTTCAGATTCAACCTGTGACCCTAAATGTGCTTTGCTGTGAGACCTTGATCTGCAGCAGGCCCACGGCATTGAGCTTCAGCTTCTTCTTCTGACAAATAAGGGAGTAAACTGCCCCATGGGGTGGCCAGGGGACTGAATGAGGCTGTGTGCAAATCTAACTTTTTAAACGGAAGAGGGAGATGGCATATTGTAATTGTATCATTTTACAGATGGGGAAACTGAGTCTGAGAAAAGTGAAGTGACTTGCTCCAAGGTCACCCAGCTAGGAAGAGTCTGAGACAGAATTTGAACCCAAGGCTTCTTGACTTCAATCCCAGGGTTCTATCCACTGCACCACCCAACTGACTGAAGGCAAAAAGTTGACAGAGGGTACCTAGGTAGGAACCAGGGACTTCTTGGTACAGTGGAAAAGAATGTTTGCTATGGAATTGGAGGATTTGGGGTTTTAAAGCGTGTCACTGACACTACCTGTGTGTCCTTGGACAAGCCTCAGTTTTCTCATTTTTGAAATGAGAGTGCTGGGCTAGATCTTTGTATCAGAAGTGGTAAGCTGTGGTCATATAATCCTTAAAAAAAAAAAAAAAAAGATGCTGAGTTTGGAGTTGGGAGACCTGTCTTCCAGTCTCAGCTCTGCTCCCTTGGTAGCTTTTGTCTCTCCTCCCATTCTTATCCACATCTCAAGTTACTATGTCACTGAAATCAGTCTTCAATTTTCCAGTCTGTTCTCACACTATCCATTCTAGGTCTCAGTTTCCTTATCTGTAAAATGGAGAGGCTGGTCTAGACAGCTTCAGAGGGCTGTGATCTACAGATCTGCATCTGTGATTTTTCCAAAAAAGGCATCCAAAGTTTATCTGAAACCAGTCAACCCAAATAAGCACCTACGATCTCATTTCTGTTCTCTTGGGAGAAAAAAATATTCCAAAAACTGTTTCCATTTCTTACAAATATGCCATTGTCTCATGCACTGAGATGATGCTTGAAATATCTGCTTAATTCATTTTCTGGAGTCAGCTTTGGAAACCTTAATGGTAGCAATGTTCACAAAGACTTTCTGTGTGGAGTTGACAGGTTTAGCAAGAAATAGAAAAAAAAATAGAAGTAGAAAATATTCCACACTTGCAAAGAATTTGTGATTTAGTTGATTGTCTTCCCCACAGTATGAGAGAGAAATTACCATAAGCAAGCCTACGGATCCTTTCTCAGATTATGTTTTTAAATAATTGAAGTAAATGCTTAATTTCATATAGAGGTTAATAAGGATGAAGATGTTATTTTGTTCTCATCTGTGTTCACAAACCCTCTGAAATTTATCTATGAACCCCAGGTTAAGGATGCCTGGTCTAGATGGTGTATAACAGACATGGCTGCTGGGAGTCCTAAACACATTAAAACGAAATTGAAATATGTTTAATAAAAGCAAAGAAAAATGCAATTGTTGAGTTGTTTTCAGTAGTGTCTAACACTTCATGGCTTCTTTTGGGGCTCTCTTGGCAAAGATACTGGAAGTAGTTTGTCATTTCCTTCTCCAGCTGTTTTACACATTTTACAGATGAGGAGACTGAGGCAAAGAGGGTTAAGTGACTTGCCCAGGGTCAAGCTAATACATTTCTGAAGCCAGATTTAAATTCAGGTCTTCCTGACTCCAGGCCCAGTGCTTCTGGATATTGTGCCACCTAGCTGCCCCCTAAACATACACTGTAGCATAGATAATGTTAATTTGTGGTTTTCTGTGTCAATATGTGACCCGAGGGGATCCCTGTTTGAAACCACAGGTCTATAAGATACCTTTTACATCTTAGTCCTTTAATCTGTGTTGCTGGTGCTGTTTGCTTGATTCACCATGGAAAGAGCACTAGCTCTGAAGACAGAGAACTGTTTTCAAACCTTACCTTTAAGACTTGCTACCTGTACCCAAAAGTCAAGTAACTGGTTGGGAAAATGCCCAAAAAAGGGAAAAAAATAAGACTATAGAAGGTTACTTTCTTGGTGAACAGATATCTTCTCCCACCCTTTCTGATGAGGAAGAACAATGCTTACCATCAGGGAAAGACATAAAAGTCAAGACTTCTGTATCCTAAACATCCAAAATAAATATTCAATGGTCTCGGGCTATGGAAGAGCTCAAAAAGGATTTTGAAAATCAAGTAAGAGAGGTAGAGGAAAAACTAGGAAGAGAAATGAGAGAGATGCAAGAAAATCATGAAAAGTGGGTCAACACCTTGCTAAAGGAGACCCAAAAAATGCTGAAGAAAATAATACCTTGAAAAATAGGTTAATTCAATTGGCAAAAGAGGTTCAAAAAGCCAATGAGGAGAATGCTTTCAAAAGCAGAATTAGCCAAATGGAAAAGGAGGTTCAAAAGCTCACTGAAGAATATAGTTCTTTAAAAATTAAAATGGAATAGATAGAGGCTAATGACTTTATGAGAAATCAAGAAATCACAAAGCCAAAAGAATGAAAAAATGGAAGATAATGTGAAATATCTCGTTGGAAAAACAACTGACCTGGAAAATAGATCCAGGAGAGACAATTTAAAAATTATGGGACTACCTGAAAGCCATGATCAAAAAAAGAGCCTAGACATCATCTTTCATGAAATTATCAAGGAAAACTGCCCTGATATTCTAAAACCAGGGGGCAAAATGAATATTGGAAGGATCCACCGATCACCTCCTGAAAGAGATCCAAAAAAAGAAACTCGTAGGAACATTGTGGCCAAATTCCAGAGTTCCCAGGTCAAGGAGAAAATATTGCAAGCAGCTGGAAAGAAACAAGTTGAGTATGTGGAAATACAATCAGGATAACACAAGATCTAGCAACTTCTACATTAAGGGATCGGAGGGCATGGAATATGATATTCTAGAAGTCAAAGGAACTAGGACTAAAACCAAGAATCACCTACTCAGCAAAACTGAGTATAATACTTCTGGGGAAAAAATGGTCTTTCAATGAAATAGAGGACTTTCAAGCATTCTTGATGAAAAGACCAGAGCTGAAAAGAAAATTTGACTTTCAAACACAAGAATCAAGAGAAGCATGAAAAGGTAAACAGCAAAGAGAAATCATAAGGGACTTACTAAAGTTGAACTGTTTACATTCCTACATGGAAAGACAATATTTGTAACTCTTGAAACTTTTTTCAGTATCTGGGTAGTTGGTAGGATTACACACACACACACACACACACACACACACACACACACACACACACACACATACACACACACACACAGAGGGAGAGACAGAGCACAGGGTGAATTGAATAGGATGGGATCATATCTTAAAAAAATGAAATTAAGGGGTGAGAGAGAAATATATTGGGAGGAGAAAGGGAGAAATGGAATGGGACAAATTGTCTCTCATAAAAGAGGCAGGTAAAAGACTTTTTAGTGGAGGGAAAAAGAGGGGAGGTGAGAGAAAAACATGAAGTTTACTCTCATCACATTTGACTAAAGGAAGAAATAAAATGCACACTCATTTTGGTATGAAAACCTATCTTACAATACAGGAAAGTGGAAGAGAAGGGGATAAGCAGGGTTGGGGGGATGTTGGAAGGGAGGGTAGTGAGAGGAGGGAGCAATTAGAAGTCAGCACTCTTGGGGAGGGACAGGATCAAAAGAGAGAATAGATGAAATAGGGGGCAGGATAGGATGGAGGGAAATATAGTTAGTCTTATACAACACAATTATTATTATGGAAGTTATTTGCAAAATTACACAGATATGGCCTATATTGAATTGCTTGCCTTCCCAATGGGGATGGGTGGGGAGGGAAGGAGGAAGAGAAGTTGCAACTCAAAGTTTTAGGAACAACTGTTGAATATTGTTCTTGAATACAACTAGGAAATAAGAAATACAAGTAATGGGGCATAGAAAGTTATCTTGCCCTAGAGGACAAAAGAGAAGATGGGGATATGGGAAGGGAGGGATGTTAGAAGGGAGGGCAGATTGGTGATAGGGGTAATTAGAATGCTTGGCATTTTGGGGTGAGGGGAGGGAAGAAATGGGGAGAAAATTTGCAATTCAAAATTTTGTGGAAATGAATGTTGAAAGCTTAAATAAATAAATTTAAATACAAAAAAAAAAAAAAAAGACTTGCTACCTGTGTAACCTTGGAAAAGTAACTTCATCTCAGTGCCCGGCCATCCACATTTCACTGAGCTTGCTTCTTCAGTATGTTCTCACTCTATCTCTCTTGTGTCTCAGTTTCTTCATCTGTAAAATTGAGGTCCTTTTCAATTTTATTCCTATAATGATGTCAAAGACTGAGGCTCATATAAGACCCTTTATAAAGCTCTTAACCTACATCATCCCTTTGGGAGCAGCAACTCCGTGGGGAAACTGAGACTCAGAGAGCTATCTTGACTGACCCAGTATGTCACAGCTATAATTGGCAGAGCCAGGATTCACACTCAAATCTCCTGGCTGTCAAACCAACATGCTTCCACCTCCATCATCATCCACATCTTTCTTCCTCTTTCCATCCTGCCCACTCCTATATTACTCTTTCCCGTAGTCTTTTCACCTCCTAAGACCGAAACAGCCAAATTGGATAGAGAACAGAAAATGAAAGGGAACAAAAAGCCCCAGAAGAAGTGATGAACTTTATAAAGGAGACACATGACCTTCATCTGAACCTTCTAACATATAAAACAAATTTATTCCAATACATCATCAACAATCACCAAAAAAAAAAACCCCAAAAGTTAAGAAGAATGAGGAAAAGGGGAAGAGGACTGTGGGAGAAATAATGAGTCTCTCTACTACATATTGTGTGTTTAGAATATGTGCATACATGCACATGTATTATATGTGTAAATACACATGTACATATGTGTACATGTGTGTATTATAAAACTTTAAGCAAGTAATAACAAAGTGGTCTACTTTTAACCCCTACTGCACCTCCCCTCCTTTTTCTCCACATCTTTTCAAATGATTTATTACGAATGGTCTAACAAAGTAGACAGTACATTTCATCATCATTCCTTAGATAGCAATGTGGCACAGTGGTTAGAGTGTCAGGCCTTGAGTCAGGAGGACCTGAGTTCAAATCCAGCCTCAGACACACACTAGCTGTGTGACCCTAGACAAGTCACTTCATCTCTATCTGCCTTGGTTCCTCATCTGTAAAAAGGAGATACCTCCCAGGATTATTGTGAGGACCAAATAAGGTAACAATTACACATTTCTCTGCAAACCTTAAAGCACTTTAAATACTCATCATATTCATCAGTCTTTGGAAGTCATAATTGGCAGATTCTTTGGTCCAAGTTCTGTGCTCTTTCAGAGTTAATTCATCGTCTAAATTGTTCTCCTGGATCTGTTCTTTTACGATTACATCAGTTTATATCAGTATTTTTATATTTCTTATAATACAAAGAATTCCTATTACCTTAATATACCACATTTTGTTCAGCTATCTCCTTGGTTTTTTTCCCCATTTCTTTGATTCAACAAAAATTGCTGCTTTACATTCTTGTACACAGGCCCCTTTCCCTTTGTTCTTGACTGCCCAAGAAGTGTTTTGGTTGTTGTTGGGTTGTGTCTGAATCTTCATGACCCCATTTAGAATTTTCTTGGCAGAGATCCTGGGGTGGTTTACCATTTCCTTCTCCAGCTCATTTCATAGATGAGGAAACTGAGGCCAACAGGATGAAGTGACTTGCCCAGGGTCACATAGCTAGTAAGTGTCTGAGGCTGGATTTGAACTCAGAACTTCCTGACTCCTGGCTCTGCGCTCTAACCATTGCACCACTTACCTGTCCTCCTTAGAAGTATATGATTAATAGTTATCGGTCTGTCAAGAGGATATGCATAGTTCAGTGACTTTGGCAGTCTAGTTACTTGTTGCTTTCCAGATTGGTTGGACAAATCCACATCTTCAGTAACTACACAGCATGCTTCTGTGATTCTGGTCCCAGATCTCCCCCTACAACTTTCATCTTCTGTCACTTTCATCTTCTTTTCTCTCGGACAGTCTGGCAGGTATGAATTGTTTGGATCTGCATTTCTTTTAATAGTTTTGGATCATTTTATCATATGGTTGCCAATTCATTTGGGAACTGCCTGTTCATATGCTTTGATGGCATGTATAAGGGAATGGTTCTTGCTCTTACATGTTTATATTGATTCTTTATATATGTTGGATATTAAGCATTTATCAGAAATTTTTGTATGAAGATTTTTTTCCAAATTAAATGTAGTTCTTCTAATTCTAACTGCATTAATTTTGCTCGTAGAGAAGATTTTTTAATTGTACAGTTTATCATTTGCAATCATCTCTGTATCTTATTTGTATAAGAATTTTCTTATAAGTAAAAATTATCTTCCTTTGTCCTCTTTTTTTTTAATAATAAGCTCTTTTATATTTAGGCCATATATCCATTTTGATTTATGGTATGTATAGATATATGACATTCGTCAATTGTGGTGTCTGGCTTAAGATCACTTAACTTAAGTTTTGCCTGATGGCTTTCCAATTTTACGAGCTAATTTTATTAAATAGGGAATCCTTATCCCAGTAGTTAATGCCTCTGGATTTGTGGAATGCTGCATGGTCAATTGCTTCTAAGTTTTGTGTATTTAATCTTTCCCTATTAATCAACTTTTCTTTTTTTGAACCAGAGCCAAATTGTTTTGACAATTTCTGCATTTATAGATTGAGATCCAGTACTGCTAGACCCCCTTAACTGCTACTTTTCTCGCCTTATATTCCTTGAAATTCTTGACCTTTTGTTCCTCGTGATGAATTTCACTATTTTGTCTAGATCTGTAACACAGTCCTTGGTAAATTGATTTGATATAGCACTACATTTGTTAATTAATTTTTACAAAATAAATCAGCTCTTGAGACTTATTTTATTCCTATAAAAACTGTTTTGTAGTTCTAATTTAAGCCCTGGCTGTGTCTTGATAGGTGATGATACACATGTGCTAGGTAATTTGCTTTAATTTCTTTGTCTATCTTTCTTGGGTTTTGTTAGCAATATTCAGAAGGGCTAATGACTTTGATGGACTTATGTTCTATCCTGTGACTTTAGTCAAGTTGTTAATTATCTTGTTCAGTTTTCAATGGACTCTCTAGTGTTCTCTAGGCAAACCATCATGTCATTTCCTAAGAAAGGTCATTTTGTTTTCTCTTCCGGCAAATGTATTTTTCTTGTCTTTGCTACAGCTAGCATTTCTAGAAATAGATTCAATAATAGTGATAATGGTGGCTACTGTGGCTTTACCCCTGATCTTTCTGAAAAGGCTTCTAGAGTTTCTCCTTTCATTAATTTTTAATAGAAACTGTTAAACAGTGATCTCCCAAATGATTAACCTAAATGAGCTTTAACAGGAAAATTAAAAGTGTAGCCCTCTTTTAACTTCAAAGGGAGACCTTGTGTAATGACTTCACTTTTTTGGGTCTTGGTCTCTTTGTCTTTTTCTCTTTATGTTTAAATTGAATAGTGTAGGCTAATAACCTCTAAGTTCCCTTCTCTCTTCAGAACTAGATCCTTTATTTCATTCTATGGTATTGAATGTTAGTCCATGCATTATTAGAGCTATGTTGTTTAGGCCATGCTAGATTCTAAACTATTAGCAGGCAAAGATCCATCATGTACCCAGAAACAAAGGTGGACCCTGAGCCTTCACGGAAGACATTTCTTAGGATCATTGAATCTTAAATCCAGAGCTGGCAGGGGCCTCATCTTGTCTACTTTGTCTACTTGAATAGGATTCTATTCTATGTCATCACCAACCACCAATTATCTAGTATTTGCTTTGGAGACCTCAAATGAGGGGAGGAAACCCACCATCTTGAGTCCACTTCCACCTTTGGACAGCTCAGTTGTGAGCAAATTTTTTCTCTGATATCAAGTCTAAATTGGCCTCCTTACTACCTGCACCTACTGTTTCTGGCCCTGTCCTTTAGGATCAAGCAGAACAAATTTCATCTCTTCTTTCTCTTTTTTCCTTCCCTATTAGGTTGTGAATTCCTCAGGGAGCTCACAGTCTAATGTATACCGAATATATAATATGCCTATAAGTGTACGATATGCCTCATCTTTTCCCTCTTTTTGTATCCCTGTCACTGAACACAGTGCCTGGCATATAGTAGGCACTTATAATGTGACATGTGTTTGCGATTTTTGCTAGTAGTTAGGCCAGTTTAAAGATATGCACTTTCTACTATGTGTAGAGAAATAGGGAAGAAATAATGTCTTCATCTCCTTATCCTTGAACAAGTCTGGGAAGTGAGCCTGGTGACCTGGCACAGCCTTCCCTCACTCAAAACAAAGTCAAGTGCAAGTCATGTCATCATTTCTCTGATGGCATGGTCTTCTTTGAAAACAAAGGATGAACACAGACAGACAGAGGCTCTTCCTAACACTTTCATGCATTCACAGTCAGCCAAGGCACTTCTTGCTGGCCTTGTGGGTTGGGCTTCAGGTTATGAATGTGCTTCATGAGGATCCTTTTATTCTTGAATACATTTTTTTAAATTTTCAAACACAAACCGTGGTATATACAGCATTCAAACATTTTGGTTTCCTGAGATCTTCAGAGTAGTAGTTGTTAAGTTGTTTTTCAGTCACGTCCAACTTTTCATGACCCCATTTTTGGGTTTTCTTGACAAAGATATTGAAATGGTTTGCCCTTTCCTTCTCCAACTCATTTTATAGATGAGGACACTGAGGCAGACAGGGTTAAGTGACTTGCAGCTAGCAAGTGTCTGATACCAGACTTAAACTCATGAAGGGGAGTCTTCCAGATTCTAGGTTCAGTGCTCTGTGTACTATGGCGCCACTGTCTTCAGAGGTGCCACTGTCTCTGTCTTCAGAATAGACTGCACAAAGCCCGTGTCCTCGTCATCCAGATCACCTAAAGCATGTGACCTTATCTGGTCTTTTCACTTCCAGTGCCTGTGGGCTTACCATTTGGTGAGACAGAGGGTTTTTTCCAGCATCACGCGTTAGAGTAGACAGTAACAGGCTTCCAGATGATTACTAGCTCTTTAGCTTCCAGATCTGCTGATAAGAGCTGGCATTGGCTATTTCTTTGGGCTCATTGGGGTCAAGCCAAACCTTCTGCTTTACACATTGAAGGACACAGGACACAAGCCTCGTCTGAAGCCTTAGCATGCTCATGCTTATGACCAGACAGCAGAAAAGGAAAGGCCACAAGGATCGACTTGGGGAAAGCTGCCATGTTACCCCAGGTGTCACTTTATAATTGTATCATGAGAAGTGTGTCAATGATATCCAGTGCCCTTCCTCATGGACAGTAACTTGCTTAAGCTTAGCTTGTACAACTGAGACAGGAGACATTATCCTGGGCCTAGATACAATCTCATCATTGCTTAATTCTTCATTTCTGATGCATCTGGTTTGTGGGCTTAAATGTAACCTTGGGTCTACCCAGATTCCTAGAAACACTCCTACTTAGCACAATACTAGGGAAGGAAGCCTAGGACCAGAAACCACAGGTATATAGCTGCTCATTGCTTCCTGATCCCTCCCTTTCCCTCTTCCCTCTCTCCATCCCTTTCTTCCTCCCTTCCTTCCTTCCACCCTTCCTCCCTTCTTCCTTTCCTCCCTTCTTGCCTCTCTGCCTTTTTTCTATCTTTCCTTTTTCCCTCCCTTTCTCTCTTCCTCTCTCTCCCTCCTTCCTTCTAGTTCACATACCATATCAACACTTACCCCATGCTCATCTACCATCTTGTATAGTCCTTTTCCATCCAGTGTATATCAGCACCCTTCCCATTATCTGGTCACCTCAAATACCATGAAGGAATTTGTGACCTGAGGGGATCAGGATAGAGTTCACATAGGAAGTAATACTTCAGCTCAACGTTAAAGGAAGCTGGCATTTCTTTTCTTCTTGTTAGTTTATTTATTTTTAATTTTCAACATTCACTTTTTTCCTCCTTCCTTCCCATGCATGCAATCTAATATAGGCTCTACACATACATTCCTATTAAACACATTTTCACATAGTCATGTTGCATAGAAGAATTATAATGAATGGGAGAAACCATGAGAAATAAATCAAAACAAAAAAGAAAATAGGCTCCTTCACTCTGCATTCAGACTCCATAGTTCTTTTTCTGGATGTGGATGGTATTTTTCCATCATGAGTCCTTCAGAATTGTTTGAGGTCCTTGCATTGCTGAGAAGGGCTAAGTCTATCGAAGTCAGTCCTTGAACACTGTTGCTGTTACTGTGTACAGTGTTCCCTTGGGTCTGTTCATTTCACTCAGGATCAATTAAAAAAAGTCTTTCCAGGTTTTTCTGAAGTCCACCTGCTCATCATTTCTTATAGCGCAATAGTATTCCATTACATTCATATACCACAACTTGTTCAGCCATTTCCCAAATGATGGGCATCCCCTCAATTTCCAGTTCTTAGCCTCCACAAAAAGAGCTGCTATAAATATTTTGTACATGTGGATCCTTTCCCCATTTTTATGATCTCTTTGGGATACAGTCCTAGAAGCATTATTGCTAGGTCAAAGGGTATGCACAGCTTTATAGCCCTTTGGCCATAGTTCCAGGAAGCCAGAATTTCTAAGAGGCAATGTTCAGACAAGAATGCATTCAAGGCATGGGTAACAGCATGAATAAAGGCGAAGAGATGGCAGAGGTGATATCTCTAAAAGGGAGAGAAGATAGGGCTGTTGAATTCTAGTATTTGGTGGTGTTCATTTGTTTTTCATCCATGTCCAACTCTTCATGACCCCATTTTGAGATTTTCTTGGCAAAGAAAGATCCTGGAGTGGTTTGCCATTTCCTTCTCCAGCTCATTTCACAGATGAGGAAACTTGAGGCGGGCAGGGTGAAGTAACTTGCTGAGGATCACATGGCTAGTAAGTGTCTGAGGCTGGATTTGAATTCAGAAAGATGAGTCTTCTTGACTCCAGGGCTGACTCTCTACCCACTGTACCATCTAGTTGCCCAACTATAGAGTGTGTAAAATGGAGTAATATACAATAAACCTGGAAAACCAGACTGTAAGGGTTTTTATATATAACAAAGAGAAGAATGACTCCTTTTATCCTCGGTGCAGCCACTGGAGCTTTCTGAGTCCCAAGAGTGTTTTGATTAGATCTCTGCTTTAGGAAGCTTTGTGTTGGAGGGTTTGAGTCAGTGCTAGGAGAGAGTGTAGGCAGGGAGACCACTGAAAGTCCAGGGGACAGCTGATGAGAGCTTGTGTGAGTTGGGGACAAAGGGGCATAGGTAAGAATTGTCCTGGAAGTAGAATCAACAACAAAATTGGCTAGGTACTTTATAGCATCATAGATTTTTGAGCTAAAAAAGGACCTAAGAGATATTTTCTTCAATATCTGTTCCCCCGAATTTTACTGATGAGGAAACTGAGGTCAGAGATGCTATATGACTTTGCTAGGTTCTTATACTTAGTGTTTGAGACCATATTTGAATCCAGGTCGAATGCTCCATGGGTGATGCCCTGCTGTCCCTAGAGAGGGAGAGGGAGAGGAGAGAGACATCAGGGATGGCTGAGGTAACCGATCTGAGTGACTCAAAGGATGCAGGTGCCCTTTGTAGAAATAGGAAAGTTTGAAAGAGGAAAGGCTTTGGAGGGAGAGAGATAATGAATTCTGTTTTGTTCATGCTGAGTTGGGAGTGCTTAATAAGTATCTCTTCACTCTATTACTGGGAAAATTGAGTTAGACAGAAAACTGTCTTCTGAGGACAGTGTGAGATAGCACTGAGCTGGACAGATGTGTAAAGGTGAGGCGGACAGCAGATGGTCATTTATTTTGTTTTCTTTTTCTTTAAAAAAAAAATTTCCAATTGGACAAACATAAAAAACTCATGAGCATTTTCATGTAGAAAATAGAATCTAAAAAGGGAGTTACATATGAAACTATGAGTCTCTGTTCCACCTGGCTAATTTATCTTTGGTTTTTTTTTATCATCCAAACAGCAACTTTTTGATCAAATATTTTTCCATGTATCTGACACTTTCTTTTTCAAAGTGGCCAATAATCATAGTTGACATTGAAATGATAACTTTTATCATTTAAACATAAAGCACTCAAAAATATGGTCTCTCACTGAAAGGTGGATGATAACAATTATGTTTCTGCAGTGACACTGAGGGAAGTAAATGAAGGTATGCAGGTAAAAACTTCTCATCCCCTCTGGTGCTCTATCTTGGGGGGTGGTTTGTACCATATGGTCAAAAAGCATTTCTTAAATAGTTGTAGAGGAAAGTCAGCAGGATTTCAAGTTGTATAGTCTAATCTCTTTGTTTTACAGACAAGAAACTGAGGCCCAGAAACCTTAAGTCTCTCTTAACTAAGGTTGTCCTGTGGAAACAAAATTGACTAAACCTAGAGATTCCTCAGGGGACCCATTGTAGCTTTTGGAGGTGGAGAGCCAGCTGATCAGGCCTGTGTTTTAGAATCATGATCTTGGCATTCACCATGGTGTTTTATTATGTTTCTTTGTTTCGTGAATTGCTATGGCCAAAAAATTCATCACTAATGGCTACGTACTCATAATGGGGCTCATCATAGGTCACAGACAGGAGACACTGTCTGTCCGTGGGACTTTACTTAAATCCTTTCTGGTTTGCTAAAATCCTCCCCTGGAGCTTGGATTCAGTCAACATTACCTTTGAGAATCCAAGGTCACTTCCACACCATGAGGAAGTACTGGAGTTAAGACTCTTGTTCAGAGGAAGGATCTCCAAAGGGATTTTCTTTTTTTAAGGATGGGGGTTATCTGAACGTATTTGTAGGTGAAAAGAGAAGGTTAGATTGAATAATGGATTGGACTAGATTAAATAAATGATCGATGAGATTGGCCCCTCGAAGAGTCAAGAAGGAGTGAACTCTACTCGTTGACCTTAACATGTCATTCCTAGTCTGGAGTAAAGAGGTGAGAAGAGGTAAAGACATGCTCTTTCAAGAAATGGTAGATGGGGAAGAGCAGGGCGTTCACAGTAAATGACCTTGCTGCCTTCAACAATTCAATCTATTAGTCAATAGACATTATTTAGGACCTTTCATGTACTAAGTGCTGGAGAAGGCAGCTGAGTCAGCTTCTGAGAGTGAAGGGGGAAAGGGGGAGCATTTATTAAGTGCCACCATGTGGCAAGTACTGTCGTAGGTTCTGGGGGTACAGAAAGAATGAGACTGCCTCCGCTTTTAAGGAACTTGCATTCTTCTGGAGGGATCCAACATGGAAACAGGCAAATAAATATTCCATCTTTCTTGCATACATATATGCACATATATACATGCAAATATTCATTATGTAATACAGTATAATAATTATATAATAATATTTTATATATATAATACACACATAATAATTATATAAAAATATAATATAGCATTATAATTATAAGTATTATATATATTATGTAAGATAATTATATACTTCTATATAAGTATATGTGTACTTATATACTTAAATAATATAGTTATAGTATAGTAAATATAGTACGTATGATATATATACACTGTATATCATATAGATATATTTGTTGTTATTCAGTCATTTTTTGGTCATATCCAACTCTTTGTGACCTCATTTGGAGTTTTCTTGGCAAAGATACTGAAGTGGTTTGCCATTTTCTTCTCATATATATACACATACATATACACACAACGCACACACACACACACACATATATATATACATATATTCACACACATATATGATATATAACCATGTATTTATGCATGGTATTTATTTCGTGTATTGTGATATATGTATATATACCAGTATTGAAGTACAATCCGAGATGAGTAAAAGACTTGCCGAGCAGTGGTGTGGATCCATTAAAGCCTCGACATCACGGATTTTTAATTGAACCAGCCAACCCATTGAGCGTGATTCTTTGTCTTCCTTTAGTAGATCATGAACAGGAGCAGAGAGGGTAAGTGGTGGGCTTCACCCAGAGTTAAGGATTGGGAGATAACAAGTTAAAGGACAAGAATTTTAAGGGTGGAAGAGCAGGCCTTGTTGAAATGATGAAGGATTGTCCCAAGAATTTCAAGTGAGGGAAGTAAAGTCCCAAAGAACCAGTGAATGGGGAGAATCAGGAGGCCTCTATGAAGATGAAGAGGAAGTTTCAGAAGACAGGAGATGGAGGGGGAGGGGGAAGTGTCATTGCATAGAACCCAAGCTAGGCTCCTGCCTCTTCTTCAAGTTCCATCTTGCCCCTAAAGAGCTATTTTTTTAATCTCCTTTTTCTAGTCCGTAGCATGTCTTTGTTTTATTTTTATTTCCCATTCGTGGCAGGTTCTGGGCTTTGGTGTTTGCTTTCATTATACTTACAGGCTTGTGCTCCTCTTCTGTATTCATCCTCTGGGTCCTGCCCCTTGGCCTCCATCCTTTGTATGTCTTCTTTTTAATCTCAGGTGGTTGATGAGTTTCCCCAGTAATGACACCCATCCTTTATTTCTCATGGCTTTGGAAAGGCAAACAAACTTCTCCTGTTCTTTCTTCTTCAAAGACAATATTTATTGAGCACCTACTAAGTGCAGGAACTTTTAGTAAAGGAGATTCATGAGGCACAGACCCTACTATCTTCAAGTAGTTTATAGTCTAGTTGTGGGGGAGAGGTGGAGGGTGGTGTGGAAGGAAATATTCATTCAACTATGACTCTTTATGATCAGTTCTGTGAAGCCTTCATAGAGTTTTTGTGAGATCTTGGTCAAGTCACAATCTCTTTGGGCTTCAGGTTCCTCCGCTATAAAATAATGGTGTTGGATGAGATGACCTGAAAGGTATCTTCTGTCTCTAAATCCATGATCCTATGATGATGCAGTGGAGGGAAAGGGGGTTGGGGGTGCTAAAAAAAAAAAAAAACAAATCATTCAACTTTTAGATCACTTCTACATGTGAATTGAATTGTTGAGAGGAAGGGAGAGGTGTTGTTTTCAGTCATGTCCAATTCTTTGTGACCCCACTTGGACTTTTCTTGGCAAAAGATACTGGAGTGGTTTGCCATTTCCTTCTCCAGCTCATTTTACAGATGAGGAAACTGAGGCAAACAGGGTGAAGTGACTTGCTTGGGGTCTGAGGCTAGATTTGAACTCAGGTCTTCTTGACTCCAGGCCGGGTGGTCTATCCACTCTGCCACCTAGCTTCCCTAAGGGAGAGGTGAAAGATGTGGCAACAGCTCACGTGGAAAAGATCTGAGTTATAGTGAACTTGAGTTCAGTGAGCCAACAATGTGATGCTGGCAGTTCATGATAAATCCCCAGGAAACTTTGTTTTACTATACGATACTCCACTGTCTTGGGGCATTTTCTCAAAAAACAAGAGATATGGAAATAGAACAGAGAGTTAGAGTCATGAGAGCCATGAAGATTCAGATCCCAACTGAGAGGACTGAACAACAATAGCCTCCTACCTCATCCTAGAGTCCCAACTCAAGGGCGCAATCCAAAAGCAAAGACTGCCATTAGCAGTTAAACAGAGTTTCCTCTGAAACTTTTGTTGATTAATGAACCAATGGAATTTCCTCTTTGGTATCAGTCTGTCAGTTATCTCTCATTTATTAAGAAACTATTATGTGCCAGGTATGGTGCTAAGTAAGCCCAGGGGATGCAAAGAAAGGCAAAGGACAGTCTCTGCTCTTAAGGAGCTCAAAATCTAATGGGGGGAGGGTCAGCTAGATGGCCAAGTGGATAGAGCACCAGAGTGGGGAGGACCTGAGTTCAAATCTAGCCTCAGGTACTTAACACTTAGTAGCTGTGTGACCCTGGGCAAGTCACCTAACCCTGATTGCCTCGCCAAGGGGAAAAAAAGTTTAATGAGGGGGAGACAATACGCAAACAACTATGCACAACTAAACTATAGATCGGATAAGTTGGGGTAGTATCAGAAGGAATGCACTAAGATTAAAGAGGACTGGGAATGACTTCTTGCAGATGATGGGACTTTCCCTGAGACTTGAAAGATGCCATGAGGTGGAGAAGAGGAGGAAGAGCATTGTGGACATGGCAGACATCCAGTGAAAGTGCTTGGAGATGGAGTATTTTTTGCAAGGAATGGAAAGAGGGACAATGTCATTGGATGACTAAGTATTTGGAGGGCAGTTAGGTATAGGACTAGATAGGGATGTGGTATGTGTGGTGGGGGTGGGGCACAGGTTAGCCAGGGCTTTGGAAGCCAAGCATAGGACTTTATATTTGATCTTGGAGGTATTAGGAAACCAATGGAGTTTTTTGAAATGGGGGAGAGGAAAATATGGTTGATTTGCATTTTAGGAAAATCAGTCTGACAGCTGAGTGGGGGATGGATTGAAGAGATATATATATATATATATATATATATATATATAAAAAGCAGGAAGACCAACCGGTAGGCTTTTGAAATAGTCCAGGTGTGAAGTGATGAGGGCCTGGGTCAGGGTCATGGCAGTGTCAAAAGAGAAAGGCGGGGAGATGTATATGAGAGGTGCTATAAATGTGGAAACAACAGCCCTGGCAACAGATTGGATATTTGGGGTAGGAGATGAGAGAGAGTGAGGAGGTGAGAACAGCACCAAAGTTGTGAGTCTGGATGACTGGGAAAATGGTGGTGCCTCAGACAGAAGGAGGGAAACTTAGGAGAGAGAGGGATTTGGGCAGGGGAGAACTATGAGTTCAGTTTGGAACATGTTGAATTTCAGATATCTGTGAGGTATCTAGTTCAAGATGTCTAACATCCAGACATAAAGATGTCTAACAACTGCTAATGGAGATGTGAGACTGGAGGTCAGGAGAGAGGTTAGGTCTACACAAGTAGATCTGAGACTCAACTACACAGAAACTCATGGGAGATAATGAGATCACCAACTGAAATGTGGAGAGAAAAAAGAGAAGAGAGCCCAGGACAGAGCCTCCCACTGTTAGTGGTCATGATGTGGATGAAGAGCCCCCAGAGGAGACAGAGGAGAGGTCAGAAAGGTAGAGAAGAACTAGGGAAGGGCAGTGTCATGAAAACCTAAAGAGAAGAGGGTATCAAGGAAAAAGAGACTGATGTACTGTGTCAAAGGTGCAGAGAGGTCAAGAAGAATTGAGAAAAGGCCATTGTATTTAGCAATTAAGAGATCACTATTGACTTTGGAGAGGGAGTAGTTTCAGTTGAATGATGAGGTTGCAAGCCAGACTATAGAGAATTAAGACAGAGTAAGAAGAAAGGAGGTAAAGACACCTGTTGGAGAGGATCTTGTCAAGGAGTTTAGCCAAAAAGGGAGGAGAGATATAAGAAGATATCTAGCCGGAATGGACCTATCAAGGGAAGAGTTTTTGAAGATGGGAGAGATATGGCAATTTTGTAGGCAGTAGAAAGAAATCAGTAGATAGGAAGATAAGGAATATTAGTGAGGGCAAAGGGATGATAGAGGGGGCAATCTGCTGCCCCAAATGGGATGGAATGGGATCACTTGTGCATGCAGAGGGGTTTGCCTTGGCCAGGAGAAGAGTCATTTCTTCATGTGATATAGGAGTGAAGATAGTGGCAGGAGGCATCTGTGTGATGGACCTTATCAGAATGCCCTCAGTTGTCTCAGTGACATGATTCAAGGCTCTCAGCTGGCCCAACAATGAGAGGGAAAGATCCTCCTTAATCACATTATTCAGAGGCATTATACTTCTTGGTATAGCAAAAAGATCCTACTTTGCTTGGCCTCATACCTCAATGTGGTGAGTGGGTTAGTGAATCAATTTTGGAGATACAAAAGGATTGCCTTGTTGTAGTGAGGAGCTAGCTGAGACCATGTCAACATGGTCTCATGATTTTTTTCCAACTTTATTCAGCAGCAGAGTAAGAGCAAAGGCAGAAGCAGATGGTAGGGGTAATCCAAGGCTGGGATTTGGAAAGACAAGATCTTCCACAGGCTAACAGGGAAGGGGCCTGAGGGGAAAAAAATGGTGTAGAGTTCAACTGGTTTATTAGTGTCAAGATGGAGAACATGGGATGACCTCAGACAGAACTGAGGGGTCAAGGAATTGGAGGTTATGTGAGGACCAAGGAGAGGATTTGGAGTTGCAAGGTAGAGACAGAGGTGGACTATTAACAGATTATGATTAGACAAAGGAATTTCAGTTTATGAACATTTATGGGTAGTGCCAAGATTAAGGGTATGACTGTCTCTCTGTGTGTATGCGTAGTCGGGTGAAGGTGTGCATGTTCATCCTTCATTTCCGAAGAAGACTATGCCATCAGAGAAATGATGACATGATTTGCCCTTGGCTTTGTTTTGAGGGAGGGAGGGCTGTGCAGGTCATCAGCCTCACTTCCCCTTCTAAGCCATCTGGGATTCATCAGGATGACTGGAGATGGCCCAGGATGAGACAGTTGGGGTTAAGTGACTTGCCCAAGGTCACACAGCCAGTGAGTGTCAAGTATCTGAGGTGAGATTTGAACTCCGGTCCTTCTGACTCCTGCACTGGTGCTCTATCCACTGCACCACCTAGCTGCCCTTTGGGTGAAGGAAATAGGTCATGGAAAATGAGAGACTGAGAGGTTAGGGTATTTGATGGAGTATCACTATGTGTGTTTAAATCCTCTAATATGAGGGGAGGAGTTAGGAAAGAGAGCATGACTGTGAACCAGGCATGGAATCTGAGGAAGGAAGGAGAATGTCTGTAGACAACAACTACCAGAATCTTGATTAAATGATAAACGTGTATTGAATGGAGATCAAAGGAGTAGAGGTGGGTAGAAGAAGGAGGGTCTGGAAGTAGTCATGGGGAGCAAGGAGTGATCCAACAGCCCCACCACAACCAGAGAGACTGCTTCAATGAGCAGAAGTGCATCCATTGCTGGAAAGGGCCACCAAGGAAGCTGTGCAATCAGCAGGGAGCCAGATCTCGGTGATACGGAAAGATGAAAAGAGCAGGTAAGGGAAAGGCTAGAGATGAAAGAGTGTTTGGGATCTATGAGCAGGAATTCAAGGGAGCACAGTGGAAGGGGTGAAAAGCTTCAGAGGGAGAGGCTAAGAAGAATGGGAATAAGGGAGTGGCCAGTGGAAAATAGGCTTTGAGCATCTGTCAGAGGTTCTTATCTTAGGGTCCATGGATAGCTTTCAGGGGATCTGTGAACTTGGGCAGGGAAAAACCCAATATCTTTATTTTCACTAACCTCTAAGCAAAATTTAGTATTAACCACTTATTTCAAAGCAGTATCCTGAGAAGGGATCTATTAGGTTTTACTAAACATCCAAAGGACTCCATGGTCCAGAAAAAGTTAAGAAACCTTGTTCTAAGTGAAAGAAAAGGACAGAAAAAAAACATGACAGCATAAGCTTCTCATCAAGGCTTTCCTTGTTCCTAGAGTAGATGGTGAGGGTTTTTTTAAAGTGCAGGGCGGGAAAAAGCCACAAACTCTCAGGGTTAGAGGAAGACTTAGAAATCCGAGAAATCATTGACCCCAACCCCTTCATTTTACAGATGGATGGGAAGAGGTTTGACCGTGAACCCACAAGGAATAAGTAGTAGAATTGGGATCGAGAAGTAGCATGCTAAGTGGCTAGAGCTCTGGGCTTAGGGTCAAGAAGGCCTGGGTTCAAATCCTGCCTCCACTATTTCTTCACTGAATGACCTTGAGGAAGTACCTGAGTAAAACAAGGGGGTTGGACTCATAGCCTCTTCTGTCCCTTCCAGCTTCAAGGCTCTGTCTGATCTTTTGACTCCATCCAAAATCCTCTTTCTGTCTTTTTCTATTATACCCTTCTCCCACCCCTGCCTCTTTTAATACATTTATGCTTTAAGGAATTGCTATTTGAGCTCTAAGTGTTAGTAGCATAAAAATGAACATAAATCAATTTGTGTCTGAATTTACTCTCAATACTCCCTGGGGACTTGAGGAAATGTCATTCCCCCCCCCCCCCTTTTTTCCTACCCAGTAAGCTGTAGAAACTCTACATTATTTTACATCCTATTAAGATTTTTTTTTTGTCTGATTTTTGAAGAGGACATTTATTGCCTACAAAGGCATGCATGATCTAAGGCAATCATGCCCGTTAGGAACTAACAGAATGTTGTTGTTATTTTTTAAATAGCTTTAAGACCATTTAAAGGAGCTAAGATCACTAAGGCTCTGTCCTGAGTAGGCGATTTATATTCATTTTTGTCTTTGGGAAGCCCTCCGACATTGCTGTGCAGTCATTACTTCCAATCTGTCCAAAGGGAGACCAAGTCCCTGGAATTGAAAGAGACGCATGCATGAAGCCTCATTGAGAGTCAGTGGAGGAACTGACATGGCTTAGGACCACAAAGCCTTGTGTTTGGGATCTAACATGGGAGGCCATTATGGAGCCTGGTGTGAGTCATGGACTCCAGTTAGTCTATTGAGGAAAGCTCTTGGGCAGTAGGGCTGGCAAACTGAGGAAAAGGGGAGATAACAAGATTATGGTGGGGAAGATAGGATGGAGGTAGTTCAAACAGGACTGTAGGTGTTCTCCTATAGGAAACCTAGTACCTGAGACCAATAGAATCATAGATTTCTAAACCAAAAGGGACCCAGAGGAGCATATGTACCTCTGCTTTTTTCTGTCAATATTTTTGCATTGATGACTTGGCTCAAGATTTGGGACTCAGAAAACTCTTTGTAACCGATGTGTATTGTAGAACTAATGTTGGGCACAAGGACAGAATTGGTTGTTGTTTGGCTGTTTTCAGTCATATTTGACTCTTTGTGGCCCCATTTGGGGTTTTCTTGACAAAGATATTGGAGTGGTCTGCCTTTCCTTTTCCTCATTTTATAGATGAGGAAACTGATATCAAAAGGGTTAAGTGACTTGCTCAGGATCACCCAGCAAATAAGTGTCTGAGGCTGGATTTGAACTCAGGTCTTCCTAACTCCAGGCCTGGTGCTCTATTTATTATGCCGCATTTTATATGATTATAATTTCAAATGGTACAAATTCAAAAACATGGGACTACACAGATTTGAACTCAGGAAGATGAGCCTTGCTGACGCTAGGCCAGGTGATTTATCTACTGCACTACGCAGCTGCCCCCCGTGGTAACCCTGGGCTTAATTAAGTCACTTAACTTCTTTGGGACTCAGTTTCCTCATCTGTGAAAGAAGGGTGTTTAGACTCAATGACCTATAGTGTCCCTTCCAAGTCCATCCTGTAAAAATATCTTTTTGGACTAAAAAAATCTTTAGAGTTCCTTCCAGCTCTAGAATTCTGATAGGATTATTATAAAATATTCTTTATCTATTCACCAAACCAATTTCCCCTCAGGACCTCCATGAGATAAATTCTTGTTTGTCTAGTTCTGCTGCCCGGGGATATAATGAGGATAAAATGAGATAAAGGGCTTTGCAAACCTCCTTCAGGTTGCTTTTTCCCTTGTAAAAATTTAAAGTACATTTTTTTTTCTTTTTGACCAAGTCTGTGATGTTAGTGGTATAGGGAATTCCAGGTGAGGAAGTCCCTCCAGCAATACAGATTGATGCCTTTTCTGTGACTTCTAGTCTTAGAGAGTTAAGTGATGTTCTCAGGGTCACCAACTGGGATCTGTCAGGCTGCTGTCAGTTGTTTCAGTCACGTCCAACTCTCTGTGACCCCATTTGGGATTTTCTTGGCAAAAATACCAGAGTGGTTTGCCATTTTCTTCTCCAACTTATTTGACAGATGGAGAAACTGAGGTGCATCAGGGTGAAGTGACTTGCCCAAGGCCACTTAGCTAGTAAATGTCTGAAGTTAGGTTTGAACCCTGGTCTTCCTGACTCCCACTGAACCACCTGGCTGCCCCAGTCTGTCAGGCTATCAACAAGCATGTGTGCCTGTTGCCTTCCTCCACACTGGGGATGTGAAGACAAGAGTCAGCCCCTGCCTCAAGGAACTTATGTTCTAATGGGAGAGGGAAGGTTGTCTCAAAAGTCTTTGGGTAGCCTGAAGCTTTGACAGGAGATTTTTATATCCTTTTAACACAAGGTTTTCTGTTCAATCCTCAAGGTGAGAGGGAGTCATTGAAGTTTGATTGCCTCCAGTTTTGTTGGTCTTATTGGTATAAAGCGTTTGTATGTTATTTACCTATTTCCACCTCCTCTACTTCTCTCCTGACCCTCCACCCCCAGGGGTTCCTTAAGGTCAGGGAGTATTTCTTTTCCTTCTGTTTTTGCCTTTCTTTATATCCCCAGAACTTAGCACAATGGTAGACGCTTAATAAATGCTTATTGATTGACTATTGAATAGGGAGGTGACATAATCATAGATTATGGATCCTTAGGGTTTCCATGAAACCCCTAAAAATCCTGCGAAAACAAGTCTTGGTGCCAAGCCTGGAGTCATAAAGACTCATCTTTCTGAGTTCAAATCCAGGCTCAGATACTTTCTAGCTGTGTGGTTCTGGGCAAGTCATTTAACCCTGGTTGCCTCAGTTTCCTCATCTATAAAATGAGCAGGAGAAGGAAATGGCAAACCACTCTGGTATCTTTGCCAAGAAAACCCCAAATGGGGTCACAAAGGGCTGGACGTGACTGAAACAACTGAACAACAACACAGGTCTTGGGTGGAAAAAAGATGGCTCCTATATCTGTAATGAATGTAAAGCCTTCTGCTTGCTCAATACATCACTTCCCAACTTTTCTGGTCACAGCTCAACACTGTGAGGGGAATATGTAGCCTCATTCACTTTAAGAAAAGGGGGCTGGGGGAGGGCAAAAAGTAGTTGCTAGCTTTCCCAAATTTACTGTGAAAATTTCCCTCATAGCCCTTTTTTTTTGGAGTTCGACATAACATAATTTTAAAATATTTATGTGAACATATTTTCCTTTGGAATAGGCCTGATCTGCAATGATTCCACTTTTTTTTTTCTGGTTTTGTTTTCTTACTTTTATCCCTGAAAAGAAAAAATTATGGGAAAAAAGATTAATGGTAATGCAGTGTGATATAGTGTTTGCTAATAGGCTGTCAGAGGTATTGCTAGGAATTACAAAGGTTTGTTTCGCTTATGAATTCAATTATCCAATAGGCTTTGAAATATGGTGTTTGCATCCTTTCAGGCACTCAATGCTGTGTTTGAGAAAATCCCAGAGAATGAGAGCACTGACGTCTGTCGGAGTATTGCCGTCAACGTTCTAGACTGTGATACTATTGGACAAGCCAAGGAGAAGATCTTCCAAGCGTTTTTAAGCAAGAATGGCTCTCTCTATGGGCTCCAGATCAACGAAATTGGCCTGGGTAAGACTGGGGGGAATAGAAGAGTCTTCCCCTTTTTTCTCCTCTTTCCCCTTTCTTTCCTAGACATATATTGTTGTGGAGAAGGGTTGGCTGAAAGCAAGAGTAAGTCAATCATTCCTTTTGGAGCCATATGGGATAAAGAGAATTTTTTTTAAAAAAATTAATATTCTCTATAACATCAAGTTCTCACGTATCTTCTGGGTTGCATTTGTTTTACATTGAAAAATATAAATGGTAAAAGCACTCTGCAGGCATTTCATATGTGTGTCTTTGATGGGTCTGTTGTGACATTGGGGGCTGAGCCATTATTAGCAGGTGTCTCAACTCTATCCAGTTAGCACCATTGTTTTAGGGAAGGGCATTCTGGGTTTTATTTTCCTTTTTTTTTTTTCTTTGTTAATCTCATACAGCATTAAGTATCTTTTCTGCCTTCCTCCTACATAAAGCAGCATCTGCTGTGAATTCATTTTGGGGCTCTTATTGGTACACTGAAATCAAGAACATATGCGTGAGCAAAGTAACCGGGACCTACTTCCCTCAAATATTCATAAACATTTTTAAGTTCATCTCTGTGTGGCAATCCCCAAGAGACTGCCAGAGGATTTTCAAGGAGATAACGGATAATAGGGTAGAGAGGAAGGAAGGCTAAGAAACCATAGCTGCAAGTAGTAACAAGTTTCATCTCCTCTTTGGATACAACTACAGTGCTTTGCTAAGCAGATAATATTAAAAAAAAACAAAACCTTAGCAATCTCTCAAGCTGCATCACAGACAGCAAGATTAGTCACAAGCCTAGTCATGGGGGCTCCTGGGTAGCATAGGTAGCTTGAGTGGGTCCCAGCTGAAAAGGAAATAGGGTAGACAAAAAAAAAAATCTGACCATGGCAGAGGCTGCATAATATACATATGTGTATGTATATGTGCATATATATATATTATCTATTTAATACACACACACACAGCCATGTCATACCTGGCCTCAGAATCAATGAGTCAGTCAATGAACACTAATCTAATGCCCATGCTATGCCAAACACTGCGAGATAGAAATACAAATAAAAACAAAGACAATCCCTGTCCATAAGGAGCTTTCAATCTATTAGGGGGAAATAACCCACAAAACTTATGTACTCACAGTCAGGTCTACCTGGGTTTCAGTCCTGACTCTGACCCATACTGGCTACATGACTCTTTTAGTTTCATTTAGTTTCTCTGTGTGTCAGTTTCAGTATCTGTCAAATGGTGGGGTTAGATCCCAGTGGTCCCATAGGTGCCTTCCAGTACTAAATCGATCATACTTTAATCCTCTGTTTTAACCCTTCCATGTCTGGGACAACTCTGTGCCTCTAGGTTATAGAAGATGTGCCAGTCTGTACTTGGAGAGGAAGTTATCCCAACTGGAGTTCTCTCTAACCAATAAAATCATAAGACTTGTTCCAAAAGAAAAGAACAGAAAGAAAATCAGGCCTCGAGCCTGAAGGAAATACACTATTCCTTGGTCCTCTTTTCTTTCATAGATCCCTAACGTTTTAGAATTGGAGAAGATTTTAGACATCATCTGGTCCAACGCTCTCTTTTATAGGCGAGGAAACGCAGACCAGAGAAGTTAAGCAACCCTAATCTTAATTCCGAGGTCACGTAAGGTCATGCTGCTAGACGGTAGTGGAGTGGATGCTAGAAGCCAGGTCACCCACCTCTCATGGCTGGGCTCTTTTCATGATTGATTTTTGTATCAGAGCGTCTGGTTAGAGCATGGCACTCAGGAGGATCATAGGATTTAGGACTAGGGAGAACCTCCAAGAATACCTGATCTAGTCCTCTCATTCACAGCTGAAGAAACTGAAATCCAGACAGGTGAACACACGTGTAGGTATAAGTAACAGAACCAAGACTGGAATCCAGTTTCAATTTCAGTACCATACTTTTTTCCAAATATTTAAGACTAAGAGAGTCTTTCTTCCCCCCACCCCCCAAAACTCCCTCCCACTGGACCTATGATGTCATTATTATTGGCAGATTCCAGTGAGGAAGCGCCCTCTGTCTATCTAAGAGAATTGTCTGGGCCACTAGAGGTAGTGAATTTCTTAAGGCCAATATGTGTCAGAAGTGGACTTGAACCCACCGGCTCCCTATCTACTACCTCCTAGCTGTTTCTCAGTGTCCACTCAGCACTGCAAAAAAGAAAAAAAAATGTACCAGTGCCCCAAGGTGCACTCTGATTTTTCTTTATTTACGTCAGCTTACAATAGAGCTGACACAGGGAGCATGGGAGAGACTGGATGACTCAGTGCAATCCATGATATGAGCAAATAGACTTGCAGATTATGGTGGTGCCATAGTGCACAGACCTCCAGGCCTGGAGTCAAAAAGATTAATCTTTCCAAGTTCAAATCTGGCCTCAAACACTTCTAGCTGTGTGACCCTGGGCAACTTAACTCTATTTGCCTCAGCTTCCTTATCTGTAAAATATGCTGGAGAAGGAAATGGCAAGCCACTCCAGTATCTTTGCCAAGAAAACCCCAAAAAGGATTACAGAGAGTCGGACACAATTGAAAAAAGCAACTGAACAACAACAACCACTAACACAGCACATGTTGAGCTCCTATATAGAGGACCCTATAGAGTCCACTTATAGAGGACAGGTCAATACTATTATCTTTACACCCTCGTGAATGAATGAATGTAAAAGCACTTTTTAAGCCCTTACTGTGTGCTAGGTGATGAGCCAGATGCCAGAGATAAAAATAAGAAAAAAAAAAAGAAAGATTGTCTCTGACATCAAGGAACTTAACATTCTTTTTTTTTTAATTTTTTTAAATTAAAAAAAATTTTTGGTTTATTTATTTACTTTTAGTTTTCAACATTCATTTCCACAAAATTTTGAGTTCCAAATTTTCTCCCCATCTGTCCCTCCCCCTACCCCAAAATGCCATGCATTCTGATTATCCCTTCCCCAACCTACCCTCCCTTCTATTACACCCCTCCCTTCAGAGCAGCTAGGTGGTGCAGTGGATAGAGTACCAGTGTAGGAGTCAGGAGGACCTGAGTGCAAATCTCACCTCAGACACTTGATACTCACCAGCTGTGTGACCTTGGGCAAGTCACTTAACCCCAGTTGCCTCATCCTCGGTCATCTCCAGTCATCCTGATGTGTATCTGGTCACTGGATTCAGATGGTTCTGGAGGAGAAGTGAGGCTGGTGACCTGCACAGCCCTCCCTCACTCAAAACAAAGTCAAGTGCAAGTCATGTCATCATTTCTCTGATAGCATGGTCTTCAGCAATGAAGGATGAACATACACACACACCCCTCCCTTCAATTATCCCCATCTTCTCTTTTTTCTTGTAGGGCAAGATAGATTTCTATACCCTATTGCCTGCCTATATTTCTTATTTCCCAGTTGTATGCAATAACAGTTCTCAACCTTAGTTCCTAAAACTTTGAGTTGCAACTCCTCTTCCTTCCTCCTTCCCCACTCATCTTCACTGAGAAGGAAAGCAATTCAATATAGGCTATATATGTATAGTTTTGCAAACTACTTCCATAATAGTCATGTTGTGAAAGACTAACTGTATTTCCCTCCATCCTATCCTGCCCCCACTTATTCTATTCTCTCTTTTGACCTTGTCCCTCCTCTGAAGTGTTTACTTCTAATAACCCCCCCTCCCATTTGCCCTCCCTTCTATCATCCCCCCTACCCCTCTTATCCCCTTCTCCCCTACTTTCCTGTAGTGTAAGATAGATTTTCATACCAAATTGAGTATGCATATTATTCCCTCCTTAAACCAAATGTGATGAGAGTAAGCTTCACTTTTAAGGAACTTACATTCTTTTGTTTAATTTACTTTCCTGAATTTAAACATTCAACTAAAATGAGCATTTCCTTTTTTTCCTTAATAGTATTAAGGAAAATAGTATTTTAGTATTATTCATATTATGATATGTAGTATTATTAATATAGCATAGTATAATTGTGTGTGTTGTCCTTCGTCCTTCATTGCCGAAGAAGACCATGCCATCAGAGAAATGATGACATGACTTGCACTTGACTTTGTTTTGAATGAGGGAGGGCTGTGCAGGTCACCAGCCTCACTTCTCCTCCAGAGCCATCTGAATACAGTGACGAGATATGCATCAGGATGACTGGAGATGACCGAGGATGAGGCAACTGGGGTTAAATGACTTGCAGTGTAACACAGTATTAAAATAGTATTTTTTATTTTTTTACAATTATATGTAAAGATAGCTTTCAACATTCATTTCTGTAAAATTTTGAGTTCAAAATTTTTTCCATCCTTCCTCCCTTCCCAAGATGGCAAGCAATCTGATATGCTATACGTGTACAATCATATTAAATGTATTTCCACATAAAAGCAGCATTTCCTGATGCACTGTGGAACAGGAGAGGATTGTACATGAACAGTGAATGACTTACGTGAGTGCTCATGTTCTCAGTGAATGCAACAGTACGTTTAGGGGAATGGTGACCAGGGAAGTGGGGAATCACTGGATGGGTGTGTCAATGTCTAGGCAGTCAATCCACAGCCCTTTCCAGAGGTAATGGTATGCTTACCATATGCAGATGTTTTTGTTCTTCTTACACGGGGTCATAGATATATAGATGTAGAAATGGGAGTGACTTCAGAAGTCTTCTAGTCTCCATCCCTCATTTTACAGATGGGAAAACTAAGATGGAGAGGTGCCCACAGTCATAGGGGAAGACCTGGGAGTTTGGACTCAAGGTTAACTGCTTCTAGATCAGACATTGTGTCATAGACCCCTTGGGCTGTCTGTCTAGTGGAGCTGTTCTCAGAACAGTGTCTTTAAATGCATAAAATAAAAGATATCCAATTGCAAAAGAAACCAACTATAGTGAAAATAAAGGTCATTTTTCCCATTCCAGTTAAGGTCATGGACCCTTGGGGGTCCTTAGACCTTACGTTAAGAACTCCTGCCTTATGTCCAGTTTTCTTTCCAGTGTATCACAGTAGAAGTATGACCAGGATGGGGAAGGTCACCACTGGTCAGTGTGGACAAATTTTTGCAAACCTGTTAATGTTCCAAACTCTAACTGAGCCTCCCCTGAAAAAAAAGATAGAAATGGATCCAGTGCAATTCTCCATAAATCACACCCCAGCTGAGTTTCAGAAACTGTAGTATCACATTTTTTTTTTCTGAATGGTCTCAAGGTGTGTGTTTAAGGTATAGGAAGGTGCATAGGGACATTCCTGAGGTCATGGTCTCCTTCAAAGAGCCCCAAGGCCTATAATACCTTCCCAAAAGAGCCACACTCCTAATACAAAGACTACGGTAAATGTTATCTCCAAAGGGAGAGTTGTGCCAGTCCAATTAATCCTCCTGTCTTCAAATGGATGTTTTTCACATTTTTTGCTTCAGTTCTTATTTGCTCATAAATAAAACTCTTGAAAATGAGAGGGAAACGTTTCATGTGAGTGGTTCTTCTCATTTGGAATTTTGAAAGAAGGGGAAAAAATGATTTTTGTATCTTTCAGAGCTCCAGCTGGGTACACGGCAGAAAGAACTCTTAGACATAGATAGCTCTTCCGTGATTCTGGAGGATGGAATAACCAAGCTAAATACCATCGGCCATTATGAGGTAAGAACACTGGCTTCATTTACTCCAGTAGCATTTGGGCATCAGGCATCCTGCATTCATTGTCCCATGTGGTCCTCTCTACAAACTGGGAAGTTGGCTGTGCAAATTACGTTTTTTGTATTACTGATGGAGAAACTGAGGTACAGTGTCATAGATTTAAAGCTAGAAGGGAGCGTGTGCGCACACACACACACACACACGCACACACACACACATGGGTTTGGGGATTCTTCATTTTTCCTCATCCTTGGTCCCTTTCCAATCTCCATCAGTGGTGATCTTGAGAGTTCTTAATTTATCAATAAATGCCTACCATGTTCCAGGCACTGTTGTAAGCCCTGGGGGGATATAAAGACAAAAGAAAAATGGTCCCTGTTCTTAAGGAGCTTATATTCTTTTTGTTTTAATTATTATCATTAGGAACCTCACAAATATCAACAAACCTGAGTATTTTCTCATGCAAAGAAAAAAGAGAATTGCACATAAAATACAGATTTCTATTATATACAGCTCATTTTAAAGATATACGTTTAATTTTCAGTTGGTACTTCCAACACTTCCCTACATGACCCCAAGCTTCTTTTCCATCTTTTCTGAGTTTTTTGTTTCATCAATGTTCTTTCTATTTTTTACATCACTCTCACTCCCCACCACTTTCCCATTCCTTGCATATGCCAAAACAAAAAACAAACAAAAAAAACCTTTCTTTTAACAAAATATTCAAGCAAAACCAACCCTTGTTGTTGGTAATCATTGGCCATGGATAGTATTTTGTTGGAATGTGGACGTCTCATTCTGTACCTCTAGACCATCTCTTGCTTCATCATCGCTCTTGGAATCATAGTTGATCATTGAGTTGGTGAGAGTTCGGAAGTCCTTCACAGTTGTTTCTCTTTACGATGCTATTATCATAAATTGTTTTATAAATTATATGTGTATTATAAATTGTTTTCTTGGTTCTCTGAATTTCACTGTCTCAGTTCATTCACATCTTCCCAGGTTTCTCATTTCTTATGGCACCATAATATTCCATTGTATTCATATACCATAATTTGTGAAGTCATTCTCCAATGGATGGGACATTCACTTTGTTTCTGGTTCTTTCCTGCAACAAAAAAGAGCTGCCATAAATATTTTTGTACATATAGATCCTTTCCTTCCTTTTTGCATCTCTTTGGGGATGAAGTGAGGGGGGGAGAGGGTTAGTTTAGTCACTTTGGGACAATAGTTCCCAATTTCTTTCCAGGATGGTTGGAGTGATTCACAACTTCCATTCTAACAGGCATGGAAGAGATCACATCTCAGATAACTATCATAGGAATATAGAATGTTAGTCCAGGAGGAATTTTAAAGATCATCTTTAAGGTCAAGACCCCTCATGTTTACAGATAAAGGAGCTGAGGCCTAGAGACAGGGGAATGGCCTTAATACTACTAATTAGTAGCAGAAGCAGACCCAGGTCCTCCTGACTCCCCAGAGTCATACTCTTTTCTCTGTGCCTTCCTACCTCTTTAATTCACATTTAGGAGAATTAAGCACTGGATCACATGAGCTTATAAAAAGTATTTTTATAGATTATATCATTAAATTATTTAATGAATTTTTATGGAAATAAAATATATATTCGTATATATTCCAGCTTCTCTGGATATCTGAGTTGCTTTCTGATAGGTACCATTTCATCAGCGGATTATAATTGCTTCACAGACTGGCTTACCTAGCTAAGAAATTAGTTGCCGTGTGCAGCGGCCTTCTCCTAGGTCAGTGTATGTAGGTGGTATTTTCTTCAGATGTCAGGGAGAGGGGCCCTTGGCAGGGGTCACACAATATCCAGGGTGAAGTTTTGTTGGCTGGTTTCCTTAAGGGTCTGCTTTTGTCCCTCGGGCCCAGGCAGCAAGCTGGCGTGTCCAGAAGTCACAAGGCCTGGCCTGCTGAGAAATGCCTCGCTTCTTTCTTTTTGATTGATTTGTTTGACCTGTACAGCTGTGACAATGAGAGTGATGCTAGCATCAGTGAGTCTCTCTGCCTGGCATGGTAACTATGTCCTAATGGGCACAGGCACTCTAGGAAAGAGGCCGATTCCACTTATTTTCGTTAATTGAGAAAGACAGAACAAGCAACCAGAGCAGGGAAAATGAAGAACCGTTGGAGCTGTCAGCAAGGCAAGAGTAAGACTTGTCAGGAGAGATAGAGAATCAGTCTTCACTGGAGACAGTGGCCATGCTAGACACCTATCTGCTTAAGGACGATAATGAAATTAATCCTGCCTCCAGCCACTTCCCGTCCAAATGATTTATTGGCTTTATACCAGAGTATTGCCGCATAGTAGTAATAAATGACAAGACTGGAACTCGAGGGCTAAAGAGTTCTCCTCAGGTTTTTAAAACCCATGCTAGAGAAACTCGGAGCTCGAAGGAAGCCTCAGAGGTCACCGAGTGGCCATCCTTCCATACTGGACTGGACCAAAGTTATCACAAACAGAGGAGAGACCACATTGTTTCCTCATTTCAAATTTTATTTGGTTTTTTTTCCCCCCAATCAACAAATATTTTGTTTTCTCTCCCTCTCACCTAATACACACTGGAAAAAGAAAAGAAAAGAAAAATGAAAACTTTATAACAAATAGGCACATCAAACAAAATAAACTCCCATATTGGTCATGTCGAAAAATGTGTCCCATTTTGCATGTTGGCCTATCACTTCTTCCAGGAGTTAAGGGGGGCAGGGAACGCAGGTAATGTGTTTCAACATTAATACTCTGGAAATCTATACTATTTCTTTAAAATTCCATAGAGAAAGGTATTTAGCAAACTCTTAGAGTTTCTTTCCATATATACTAGTATAATAAAATAGTACTTATAATATATTTAGGATACTTTGAGCAATGCTAGATTATTTGGGAAAAAATTCTATTTGATACTACCACCACCACCACCACCACTACTGTATAGTGCTTTAAGGTTTACAGCATACTTTACATATTGTTCACTCTTTGAGGGCAGAGATTGCTTCATTTTGTATTTCCAGCTCCTGGCTAGGGCTTGGCATATAATGGATGCTTAAGAAATGATTGATCAGTCAATCCATTGGGATGTTAATATTACTGTTTACCTTGGAGGAAAGCCACTTGGCCTCTCAGGTTGGTCCTCATGGGGTCGTGTGGTAGTTTGGGAATGTAAGCACTAATCCAGGATCTGTTCCACACCTGCCGCTATTCAGCCATCCAGTATACATTTATTAAGTACCTAAAGTGTGTAAAGTTTTGCACCAGGTACTAGGAATGTATAGAATTTACATAAGACATGTAGAGTCATTTGAGTTTCACAATCCCATTTTATAGATGGAGAAACAGAGTCAGTGAAGCTAAGTCTCTTGCCAGTGAACAAACCACCAGCTGACAATGCCTAGAATATGGTCTTTCCTCCCCTCCCCTCCCATCCCCTCCCCTTCCTTACCCTTCCTTCAAGATGCAGCCACCTTCTACTGGAGGCTTTTCCCATGTTCTAGTGTCCCCTCTAGGGACACTTTCCATCTGCTTTGTATGTATCTCGTATGTGGCCAATTATGTACTTGTTTCTCTGAGAGCAGGGCTTTTTTCTGTTGTCATTTCTCTCTATTCCTAGTGCTTAGTATGGTGTCCGGAAAATAGGGAGTGCTTAATAGGAGTTTATCGATTCATTGATTGGTTGGTGAGTGTAGGAGAGTGAGGAATGATGTAAACCAAGTTACTCAGGATTCAGATATTCAATTTTATCAGTCCCTCCAGAACTGATCGGTATATCCCAAGCCAAACTCATATGAGATTGATTTATGAGAATGTAAATTTATGCATTGGTAATGGGGGATATGGGAGGTGATATGACCTGTCATTTTAAAAAGGGTACCATTTCCTGATAGGTATCCCACACAGGAGGCTAGATTACTAATTGGAAAGTTGTTTATTGAGCAAAAGGAATTGGATATTTATTCTTAAGGGATAAATATATTTTTTAGTTAAATAGTGGTAGCCTGATAAATTGCTCTACTTGACTCAAGGTTGGAAACCATAAAAGCTGCACTTTTAGAGACAATTCTGTTGGCAAATATGCTGCCCCTCTGTCCCCATAAACCATTGAAATGTCTTGGAAATGTCAGTATTTCAGCCAATCTGACTGTAAGCATTTCCATAACAATATCCACAGGGCATGAAATATGGATGATCAGTGACTGAAGAAACAGCCCAGCGCCTCACACATTCTAACCCAGGCTGCGGCTTGGGGTGCAGAATAAAGCTATGTGGTCCACTGGATGTAGGTGAAGAGGTGGTAGGAACTGACGGCCTTGAATTCTCAAATTTGAAAGCTTTAGAACAGTGGCCCATGGGCACTGGTGTAATTCTGCCTCAGAGCATGGTCCAATCACTTGAGATTTCAGAGCCTCAGTTTTCCCCTTTGGAATTCAAGGGTGGACCACCTGTGGGTGGTGAGTAAGTTCCCTTCTCCGTTCACACGTATGGTTCTGTGAATCCATTGCCTTCCAAGCAGCCACTTTGGGCTAAATCTTATTATTGAAAAATCTTTTCTTTTTTTAAATTTCTTACAGTTAGCCTTCAAAAGACATTTTTTACTTCTATAAAGACAGTTGAGGCTTGTTTGTTGCTTGTGTTTGGGGGTGGTTTTTGTTTGTTTTGATCCAGACTTGTGATATTCTTGGTACAGGACATAGCACAGAGCTTTGCACATAGTAAGGCACTTATTATTCAGGAGTTGTTCTTGTCTTGTCTGACTCTCTGTGACCCTATTTGGGTTTTTCTTGACAGAGACACTGGAGTGGTTTGCATTTTACTTCTCCAGTTCATTTTATGGATGAGGAAACTGAGGCAAACAGGGTTAACTGACTTGCTCAGGGTCACACTTCTAGTAAGTATCTGAGGCCTAGTCTGAACTCAGGTCTTCCTTACTCCAGGCCCAGTATCTGTCCACTGAGCTGCTTCCAGTAGGCACTTAATAAATCCTTGTTTTCTTCCTTATTCCGTACCATCCTGAACTGAATTATTGACATGATTCATTTGAGACATTGTTGACCTGAAAACTTTGTTAAGAAAAGGCAACAGGCTAATGCATACATTTTATGATTTAATTAATTAATTGATCAATTCCCCATAAAGAAAACAGTTACATAATGCATTATGGAGCCAGAAATGTTCTGGCTACCCAGTGCAGAAATCTTCTGGCTGATATACATTTTGCCGTGAGAAAGGAACTCTCCTAATTGAGCAAATCGTAAATTCAGTAAGACAGGACAATTAACAAAGCAATGTTGGTCAGGCCTTGGGATTCCAGGCTGGATAAACATATGTCTCAGTGATAAGAAAATCCCACCACTAGTGAGTGGCAGGCTTCCTGCCCTAAACAGATAACTGACATAGGAAAGGGTAAACAAAGTTCAGTAGAAATTATGACCTAAGATGTCTATATTTTCTTTACCATTAACATGCCATAACATAGTATGTGTCTACAAATATTAAGATATGGAAAATGTCCCATTATTCAAGATAGTGTCTTAGGTTAAAGGTCTCTTAAGGAATGTAGAGTCAGCCTTGGCTGGCTTTGTTGACATAGGAAGAGGCACCCTCTGAGTTTGCTTCAGAGAGAACAAAGAGATTATTCTAAAATTTTATATTAAACATTATCAACATCATGGTACAGTAAGAGCATCAGCTTTGGAGTCAGAGGGTCTGGATTTAAATCTTGGCTCTGCCCCTTACAACCAGTGTGGCCTTGAGCAAACTGGTAGGCATTTCTGGGCAGGTTAATGACCCTTAGGGCATTTGGACAGAATATTAGGAAGTAGGAGCATTTGAAGAATGCAAAATCTATGGTACCCTTAGGGCAGCTAGGTGATGTCATCGTCCACAGAGCACCCTGTCTGGGAGTTAGGAAAACTCACCTTCCTGAGTTCAAATTTGGCCTTAGGCACTTACTAGCTGTGTGATCCTGGGCAAGTCACTTGACCTTGTTTGTCTCAGTTTCCTCATCTATCAAATGAGCTGGAGAAGGAAATGGCAAAGCACTCCAGTGTCTCTGTCAAGAAAACCCCCAATGGGGCCATGAAGAGTTGAACACAACTGAACAATAGTCATACCCTCAAGTGTGGAAGAGGGTGGTTCTGGTGTTATAGACCAGATTCAGCCACTGGGGCTCCCACTTTGTATCTAAGAGCCATTGACCAGCTAGATAACCGTCTTGCCCTTGGTCCTTAACAAGTGTCATGATTACTTTCAATCTGGTCCCGGCAGAAGGGGATAAGTCCTGCATTTTCTGTTTCTGTCCTGGCAGGATGTCACTAGGTTTGCAGCAGCCAAGGAGTTAAGCTTATAGACCTCCTTGCAAACATATAACGGGAGCAGCATTTCTCCTCACTATAATTAAATCCTCCCCGAACTGCTTCTGTCACTGACTTTTGCTTCATGTGGGCTGTTCCTGTGAAGCGGACGGATGCCTGAGCATCCCAATGGGTGCATGATCGATTTCTGAGGAGAAACACGCCCCTGGAGTACACAACAATTTCCTCTGGAATCCATCCTTTTTCCTCCATCTTTACCTCTAAGGTTGCCTTCCATCTAATAACAGCTAACCTCCTTTCTCAAGCAGTATTCATGTTTTCAAGGAGCAAGGGGAGGTATTTTTTCAGGGGAATAAAAATTACGACCTAAAACCCCCTCCATCACTTGGTCATAAAGTTGTGAGGTGCAGAGAAAAGTTTGGCTATCACTTACCTCAACTATGATTGAAAAATCTTCCTTTCTTCAGGTTTGTAGAAGTCATTACTATTCACAGCTATTCCTCAGAGGGTTGTAGAATCTCAGAGTTGGAAGGGTCCCTAGAGACCACTGAAACCAGGAGTTCTTAACCTGTTTTTTGAATTATGCACCTCAGCGGCAGTTGGGTGAAGTCTCTGGAACCATTCCCACAATAATTTTTTAAATATATAAGTTAAAATATATAGAAATACAAAATAAAGTGATTATATTAAAATAGTTATTAATTTTTTTAAATGAGTAAATTAATGGAACCCAGGTTAAGAATTTCCCGGTCTTGGTTATTCCATATCTGAGCAGGAATGCTCTCTGAGACTTCTCTGATAAGTGGTCATCCAGCTTCTACTTGCTTATCTAGGAAGGGAAAAGCATGAAATATTGGATAGAGTTCAGGTCTTGGAGTTAGGGACCCTCAGTTTCCACTTCTAGACTAGAAGTCAATAAGGTCTTTTCTAGCTCTATATCTATGTTCATATGAACCCACTCCTGTCCAAGCAACCCTTTCCACTTTGGTCTAGCTCAGGGATGGGGAACCTGAAGCCTTGAGGCCAAATGTGGCCCTCTAGGTCGTCAAGTGCAGCCCTTTGAATTCAAACTTCACAGAACCAAGTCATTTCTCTTTTCTGGGTCTCAGTTTCTCCTGTTGTAAAATGAGAGGATTGGATTAGATCCCCTTTAAGTTCTCGTCAGTCAATCAGGAAGCACTTATTAAGGGCAAACTGAGGATATACAAAGACCTCGGTAAGGTTATTTTGTATCAAGGAAGACAACATATAATACATGTAAGTACGTTCAAAGCTCTTAATCTATAAAAATAAAGTCTTGCCAGTCCAGAATTCATTTCCATCAAAGGAAAATGAAGGAAAGGGAATGTATGGACCGAGCATCTTGAGCGTTTTGACTTGTTTTGGAAATCCTTTCAGACGTTCTGTCTTGGGCGTCAAGAGTCAAGTTTATATGATGTGATGTGATGTGCCCGCCATGACAGGTCTGTGCCAACTAGCCCTGAGCTCCCTTCACTGAAGGACCGAGCAAGGTCATGGTCCTGGAGCCTTGGGAGCACAGCAGAGAGATTTTAATGAACTTTCTTTTGCTTCAGTTTCCATTCTTGGAGACAGAGTTGGGCTGGGGCTGAAAGACCAGAAGGCAGGCAGAGGAAGGAGCCTAGTGACACAGAATAATAATTCTGTAGAATTCCATTTTACCAAATTTGCCAAATCAAAGACTAGAATGTTTGGATTTTTGTAGTGGTTTTTAAATTTTTTTTCTCCATTCATTATTTGATAGGGAGAAGAAGGAACATGGTATATTCGATCCGCCCTCACAATTCAAACAGAATGACTTCAATACTGTTCTTAGAGCAAATTATCAATGGATAATTTTCTATTTATTTAGTATTTTATTTTTCCCTAGTTACATGTAAAAACAATTTTCAACATTTGTTTTTAAAACTTAGTTCTAAATTCTCTCTCACCTTCCCCACCCCGTCGTTGAGAAGCAGTTTGATATCGGTTGTACATGTGTAGTCATGCAAAATGTAATTCTGTAACAATGGAGTAGTATTTGTGGAATTGTCACGTCTGGCCTAACTTAAACCTCAGAGGTCATCTAATCCAAACCGTTTACTTTTTACATGTGAGGGAAGCTGAGGCTCAATGAGATTGGGGACTAGCCCACTGTCACAGACGTAGTAAATAGGGATTTGAGGGCCTTAGTGGTTTATTCATATCCATTCAGTATGTGAGAGAAGCTGGATTTGAACCTAGGATTTGGTGATTCCAAAGCCGACTCTGTTTTCCTATGCTCTGGTGCCCCTGTCTCAGTGGATTTCAAAAGGCACTTAATTTGTTGATTTATGGAATTCTCTCTCGAAGTGCTTATGACCCATAATTCTGTTGATGGTAAGGCTAAGGGTCCTTACCATCCTTCTTCCTTCCTACCCTTCCCCAGTACCAAAGTGTCCAGTTGGTCAAGGAAAAATAATTATCTTTTTTTATCTAACACTTGAGTGTTATGAGAAGCTAGAAGGAATTTAATTTAAAGTTAACATGGGGACCTGTTTTGCCCTCAGTTGGAGAAATTTGTCTCTGCCACAGATTCAGCCAGTGACATTAACCTTTCTTAGATTTCATTTAGTTTTCATCCTGAGCACAGAGGCCCATCAAAAGCTACCTGCTTCCAGATTAATAAGCTTTTGGGACTTCTTCATACAGATCACACAGAGCCATGCTTAACCCTTGTGATTTTATAGCTGTTTCCAAAAGCTTTGCAGCGGTATGAAGGAGAAAACAGAAATATATTTTTAAAAAAACACACATCTGTACAGAAACAATTTTTTTTGTCTTCATAATGGAGTTAAAGTGTCTTATGGGGGAAAAAAATGTACCAGCCCCAGAGCAGCTGTGAAACGTTTCACAAGATAAGATTAGGCTTGTCTTTAATATAACAACCACCACACATACACACACACACACACACACACACATACACACACACACACACACACACACACACTCTACTAATAAAATACATTTATACTAGCTCTTGAGAGATAATTTCAGAGTAAAATCTCTTGGACGCCAGCCCCATCTTTCTGCACAATATCTTAAAGCCTGAGATCAGTGCCAACTGTCGGCTTTGTTGCCAGCTTCTGAAAAGACACTTGAACTTCTGGCCAAGATCCCTATCGGAGGGGCCCGTCCGTTGTGTCTGTGATTATAGAGTAAGGGTGCTTTCTTTTGGCAAAACACAGAATCTGACAGCAGTGGAGTATTGGTACAACACTCAACAGGGTCCATTGGGGATTCATTCTTTGACAATTAACCCACAATGATTCACTTGCTTCTTTAAAAAAAAAATTAGATTATTTATTTGTGAAGAAACAGAGCTTATCCAACTCTCCATAAAAAAGGAGGAATTTTGTACAGCTATTCAAATATTCTCTCAAGTTCATTTTGATTTGAGGTTTGTTAAAGTAAAGTAGATAGGGGCATTGGGTAGTCTAGGAAGGGAGAGCTTCACCAAGTGGGATTGATTTTCTTTTAAACTGAAATGAATATTGACAAGATGGGTAAATGACATTCCTTGGAGGAAAGAGATGTGAAGAGTTTGGTTAAAGGTGCTACAACGTAGCATCCAGGCATAGGGAGGGTATGGTCTCCGCAAACTTTGCCCTGTTTGGACCTCCCTTAGCATATTGTGTTCAGTTCTGGACACCATGGATGGGTGAGAGTGTCCAAAGGAGGGCAGCCCAGATGGGAATGGGCCTTTAGTTAGTTCATGTCATATAAAGATGGCTACAGTTTGCCAAGAGTAGACAGTATTCAGGGAGGACATGAGTGATGCCATCAGGTGTCTGAGGGGCTTTGGTGTCAGGGACGGTAAGTAACTCTGAACCTAATGGTGAGAAGTTACAAAGACATCAATGAGACTTGATGTCAGGAAAAACTGCCTAACAATTGTTTTGTTGTTGAGTTGTGTCTGACTCTTTGTGACCCTGTTTGGGGTTTTCTTGGCAAAGATACTGTGTATTGCCATGTCTTTCTCCAGCACATTTGGCAGATGAAGAAACTGAGGCAAACAAGGTTAAGTGACTTACCCAGGGTCACATAGCTATTAAGTGTCTGAGGCCAAATTTGAACTCAGGAAAATAAGTCTTCCTGACTTCAGACCCAGCCCCTCTATCTGTTGTGCCACCTTGCTGCCCTAGGATTATGACTAAGAGGCTGCAAATATCTCCTACAGTCCCCACATACAAAGTAGACCCAGAAAGTACATGGATTGAGTCTCTTCATTGCTGGATAAAATTAAAAGTCAAAGAGCTTCAGAAACAAAATGGAGTCCATCATGAAATGACTACTTTGGCTTCTGAATACATAGGATTCACATGATAATAAAAGTAGTCCAGGCTGCAACTATGCTAACCAAGTAATGAGATTTAAAATGAAGATTCTATACCGCAGGAGGAGGGGATGGTGGTGGGGGTGAGAGGAAGCCTCGTAGTGGGCCCAGATTTTGATCCAAGCTCAAGAGCCAACTCCTCACCATATGGTTCAGGGTGAAACTGGCATCTGCATGGGAGCCAGCAGCCAGAAAGTAGCTCCAAGAGGATGGGGAGATTTCATTTCTGCCCAAACAAAGGCTTGTTTTTCCACTACCTAGCCTGTTGACACTTTAGTAATGCTTAATTAAGAGTTAACGCTAAGTAATTGAGTTTTGCCAAGAGATGGAATATTTCTTTTCTGTTCCATTCACGTATGCTGCCCAGAAGCCCCTAGCCTTTCTGAAATTTCTATTAAAGAATTCTAGCAATTTTAAACACAATTTTCAGCCACCACAGCTTCCCCTAATGCTCAGACATTGTTGTCTCTTTAGATTGGAATGGTTCACTTTTTTCTGTGTTTGTGTCTGGTCCCCTTTTGTGTTGTGGTCCCCTTTGGGAGTCTGGGAAAGACTATGGACCTCTTCGCAGAATCCTGTTTTTAAATGCCTCAATAAATACAGAATATACAGAATTTCAAAGGAAGTCCATTGTACTGAAATAAAAAGATCATTTCTTTTCCCCATCCAAGTGTATGGACTCCCTGGAAATCTGTGGACCCCGAGTTAAGAAGCCCTACTTTAGATATAGGTAGCTGACTTCGTGTAAGAATGAAGAAGGACTTTGTTTTTTCTCCCATTATATATATTTTTAATCCAAGGTAGATAATTGTCTGTCTAGGATGATTTAGAGATTGCCTTACCTCACAGAACAAAAGCAAGCCGTTTCATTCAATATGGAGCTGGCTTGTTTTGGTAGGCCCTGCAAATGCCAACTACAACCAAAAGTCCCTGCCAACCAAGGGTCGTCTGGCCCTGGCTTCTGTCCAGGGCTCAAATAGCCCTGGGATTCTCAGATTTCCTGCCAGTGTATGTACCGAATCATCTTTTATTTTTTGACTTTCAGATTTCAAATGGATCTACCATCAATGTCTTCAAGAAACTATCAAACTTTACATCAGGTAACAAAGGCAGTCCTGGGGGCTGGGTTCCTTTCTGGTTTCAAGAAATGTTAATTGTGTTCTGGTTGGTCCCAAATGGGCCCCAAAGTGGGGCTTCTACTCTTACTGTGCAAGTACGTCTGTGAAACTCCAGGCAACTCACATGGGCTTCTTTATGCCTACAAGAAAATCTGGGAAATGAGGCCACAAGAAAAACTGAAATTCTAACTCAATTTAAAGTGAAAAGATAGTAGTAGTGGTAGCAGCAGCAGCAGAGGTGGTGGTATTGATAGTAGGGGTAGTAGTGAGAGGAGGAGGAGGAGGAGGAGGAGTTAGTATAGTAGTAGTGTAGTAGCAGTAGTGGGGTGGAGGTGAGGGTTGAGGCTACCACCTCAAACACTACTACTACTGCTGTTGCTGCTACTGCTACTACTACCACTATCACTACTACTGAATCTTAATATAGTATTTTAAGGTTTGCAAAGCATTTCACATATTACACATCATTTGATCCTCTCAGCAATCCTATGAGGTAGGTGTTATTATTATCCACATTTTACAGATCAGGAAACTAAGGCAAAGAAAGGTTAAATGATTTACTCAGGGTCACAGGGCTATTAAATGTCTGAAACAGGATTTGAACTCAAGCCTGCCTTATTCCAAGTCCAACACTTCATGCTTGCCAAGGAAGATGCCTCTGACCTCCTCTTCCCTTCTTTCCTCCTCCCCTTTTCCTCCTCTTTTCCCTCTCCTCCCTCCTCACTGCCCGTTCCCTTTTTTCTTTCTCCTTCCCTCCCCCACCTTCTTCCTCTTTCCCTCCTCCCTTCTTTCCTTCTCCTCCTCTTTTCCTCCCTTCCTCTCCTTTCCCCTCTTCCCTTGTCCACCTCCTCCTCTCTTCTTTTTACTTTCATTCTCTTAAAAAACACAGATCCATGGTTTCACTGGGATAGGGAACTCCCCGTAAGGAAACTCCCTTCACCAATGCAGGTCAGAATTTTGTCTGCAGTCTGCGTCTTAGAATGTTGCTGAGGGTTTAAGTGACTGGCCCAAGGTCACACAGCTGGAATGAATCAGAGGCCGGTCTTGAACCTATATCTTCCTAACTTTGAAGGTGGTTGGCTCTTCTAGCCTCCATGACAACTCTTTGAGAATTATTGTCAAATGTTATCCAATGTGCTTTAATTTCATTGATTTTGGGAACTCCCAATGAAGACATTCCTTCTACAAATGCAGGTCACCACTTAGGTGACTATTTGGATCCTGAGAGGTAAGTGACTTGCCCAGGGTCCCACAGTCAGTACGTGACAGGCAGGACTTGACTCAGGGGCCATCTCTAAACACTTTGCAATACTGCGTCTTCATCAGGGCTCTCCTTAAGCAGAGATCTCAAATATAGTGTTGGCTGAGCTTTGTTTTTTTTTTGAGTTGTTTGTTTTGCTTTTGAGAGGATGCTGGAAGTTATCCAGTGACCAAGCAGGAAGAACACAGATAATCCCAGAAGTCCCAGAAGTAACTTCTGAATAAGCCAGATAACCTCCTTGGGCAGCTGTGGGATTTCCACTTGTGAAGATACAACAGCATTCATGAGATTCCCAGCAAGTAGAAAGTGTACCCCTCCATCACCCACCCGACAGGGCACTGTTAGGGGAGAGATGGACAGGGCTTCCTCTGTCCCTGCTCCCCAACACTCAGGAGAGAGGTGGGATCCTGGCTGGAAGGCCCTTTGTGGCCTGGAGATTCAGTTCCTTTGGAATACTCTAGGTCAGGAGTGGCGAACCTGCTGCCTCGAGGTCACATGTGGCCTCAAGTGTGGCCCTTTGACTGAACTCAAACTTCACAGAACAAGGAGAATGACTGGACCTGTGATGTCACTGACACAGTGAGGAAACTATCCAGTGCCCGGAGCACCAAGACACTCCTTGACTTGTCTGGGGTCACAGAGCAGGACTTAAACCCAGGTTTTCCTAGCTCTGTGGCTTTTTAGTCAGAGGTGCTGGATTCCCACCCGCTGTTTACAGCCCTTATGACCTCAGGCAAATCACTGAAATTCTCTAAGATGAAGAGGTGGGAGTAGATATGGGGGAGTCAAACTTGGATAGAAACAAATCCCAGCAGGCTTCATGCTGACTTAGAAAACCCGCAGATTAACATTATCTTCATTGTATCATAGCTTTATTTTGTTAAACCTTTTCCAGCTACACCTGAATCTGGTTCAGGCCATATTGGGGAGTCCCATAGGCTGCTTGCATTCTGTCCTCAGTTTTGACATCTTCATACTGGATGACCACTTTTAGCTCTAAACCAGCACTAAGTTTGTTCACTGGTACATCATATCAGGAGAAAGGGAGGATGACTTTTGCAGCCTTCCTTCTAAGGACTTAAAAGTTCACAAAGACATTTAGATGCTAATTAAGAAAACCTCCTATGATGAACTTCTATTAAACTTTTCTTAAAATGGGGCACTCAGGTAGTGGGTGGTGCACTGGATAGAGCACCAGGCTGAAGTTAGAAAGACTTGAGTTCAAGTCTTGGCTCAGATGTGAATTAGCTGGGTGATCTATGGCGAGACACATAACCCTGTTTGCCTCTGTTTTCTCATCTGTACAATGAGCTGGAGAAGGAAATGGCAAACCACTCCAGGATCTTTGCCAAGGAGACCCCAAATGGGGTCAAGAAGAGTCCAACATGATTAATCTGACTGAGCAACTACAACATGAATGTTAGATATTGTTATTATTAAGTCTATTACAAAGAGTATTGATTTATCTCCAAGCTTTAATATGAATTAATTTACCTGAGTTAACCACAGGGAAAGACATGGCATGCTGAAGAGGACTGTGCATAGTGAGATGAGAAGCTTATTGCATTTTTTTGAAGAAAAATAACCGTTTATGTGTCTGAAAAGTAAGAGTGTTTGGTGCCCTTGAAAGGCTCTTCGTATGAAATCTTATGGTCCATTAGGACGTACCCTGGACACTGGAATGTTCAGGTCACCTTCTCTTTGTAACGGTTGCTAGTTTCTAAGCTAGCCGATTGGCCAGTGACTTTTTTTCTTTAATGATTTGTTTTCTTCTCTTCTTTATTGGTTTTCAGACGTGGAATACTCTGAACATCACTGTCATTTGGTGAGTTGATGAATCATCTGTGCTTACTCTTGAATCAGACACCTCCTTCAATTATTCATTTATTTTTTAAAAAAAATATTGAAGGGCTTGCCTTGTGCTGGTAGCTGACAGCAATATAAAGGGTCCTAGATGAGTGTGAGAAAGAATGCTGAATTTATGGTAATGGGGGCTTGGGCTTGAGTTCTTGTTCTGCCAGTCAGCTAGCTGTGATACCTTACATACATCATTTCACCCGTGTGAGCCTCAGTTTCCCCATCCATAAAATGAGCAGGTTGGGCTAGACCAGAGGTTCTTTTCCTGTTTCATTTCCTGGATCCTTTTGATAATTTGGTTGAAGCCTGTGTATCCCTTCTCAGAGTTATGTTTTTAAATGTATAAAATAGAATATGTAAGATTATAACGGAAGCCAAGCTCTACATCTCTGATCCATTGACCCAGACAGAATTCTCAGTGTGTCTGTTAGCATGCAAACTTCATGAGGCCAGGAATCATGTTCTTTTAAACTTCTATTTCTTTAGTCCCTAGACAGCCCTCTGTACACAATAGGTATTTAATAAGCATTTTTTCTTGTTCTTGCCTTCAATCAGAAGATCAGAGAAACCAGAAGGGACCTACAGGTCATCTAATCCAGGCCTTCTTGAACTTTTTCCACTTACAAGCCCCAGTTTAAGAAGCACTGCCCACTACCTCACCATTTTACAGATGGGGAAACACGCCCTAGAGATCTAAGAAAGGACCTGAGCGCTCATCTAGTCCCACTTCTTTGTACTCTAAATGAGGAAACTGAGACCTAAATGATTTGTCTGAGGTCATCCAAGTACCAAGGGGCAGAGCTGAGCCATCGAGTGGTCAACCAGCCTTTGTCTGAAGACTTCTGTGGAGCAGGAATTTGCTATGATACTAAGCAGCCTCTTCCATTTGGGAAGAGCTCTAACTTGGAAAGCTTGTTTATCCACTGATCTTAATTCTCCCTTGTGCCAGACATTATGACTTATCTGGCAGGGCAGCCTCTCAAAGATTTGAGGACAACTATCATGTCCCTCTTAAAGATACAAAGACAACTCAAGTCTTTTTGACCTTGGAAGCTTAGAGCCTAATCAGAGGATATGGCCTGAAAACAGATCAAAAACATAATTCTATATAAAGTATTTTCCACACTAACAACCAAAGAGCTCCTTTTATTGGAGGTAGTACTTGAGCTGAGATACTGAAGGAAGTTAGAGTCTAAGAATTGAAGGTGAAGGAGGGAATAATTCACTAAAGGTTCTTATCCAGGCTCAGCTTCCTCAAGTCCTTCAGTGGATCTTCTAGGAGCCTAAATTCAAGGCACTTCACCATTCCTATTCGCCCTCTCCTGACATTTTGCCAATTTTCCATGTCTTTCCTAAAATGTAGCAGAACCCAGAAGCAAGCACAATGTGCTAGATGTAGTTTAGCCAGTAAATCAGTAAACATTTATTCCCTGTCCACTATGTCAGGCACTATGCTAAGCACTGAAGGTACAAAGAAAGGCAAAAGACAGTCCCTGCTCTCTAGAGCTCAAAGACTAATGGGGAAGATATCGTGCAAACAACTAGGTACAGACAAGCTATGTACAGGATAAATTAGACACATTCAGCAGAGGGAAGGCACTAGAATCGGGGAGGATTGAGAAAGGTTTCCTGTAGAGGGTTAGAATTTAGCTGGGATTTGAAGGAAGCTAAGAGGTGGACATGAGGTGGGAGAGAGCTCCAGGCATGGGAGACAGCCACAGAAAATGCCCAGACTTGGGAGGGCAAGAGTGGAACTTTCACCTCCAAGATGCAATACCTGCCTTAATATAGTACAAGATCCCACTGGTTGTCTTGGGCGCCATATTGCTCTCCTCACTTATTCTGCTTGCCATCCATTAAATCCCCCAGATCTTGATAAAATGCTATCTAGCCATACCTTTTCCGTCTTAAACTTGTGCAGTTTACTTTTTTAAACCGAAGTGTAAATTTTTACTTTTATTTCTATTAAATTTCATTTTGTAGATTAGGTCCATTTTCCTAGTCTGTTAAGAACATTTAAAATCTTGGTTCTGTCATTTAGTACTTATCATTCCTCTATGTTTGTGTCATCTGCAGATTGGATAAGCATACTATCAATGTTTTTATCCAAGTCACTTGTAAAAATGCAGGAAATGTAGGGCCAAGCACTGAACCATTAGGAACTCCACTGAAGACCTCCTTTCATAAGGCATCAAACCATTAACAACTTCAGTGTGGGTTTCCCCATGCAATCTGTTCCCGATCTACTGAATGGTATTATCATTTCATCCAGATCTTTTCATCTTCCCCACAAGAATAACATGAGAAACTTTATCAAATACCGAGTAAAATCAAGAAAGATTACATCTATAAGATGCTCATCATCGGCCAGTCTGGTATCCCTGTCACAAAAGGAAAGAAGGTTCATGTGGTGTGCTTTCTCTCTTTGCCAGTGGTGTTCCTTGTGATGGCTGCTTCTTTTTCTAAATATTCACCAACAGTCCCTTTGAATACATTCTAGAATCTTGCCAAAAATCAAAGCCACACTCCCTGGCATCGATAGCTTACAGACTGTGTTCTCTTCCCTTTTCTGAGGATCAGGAGAACATTTGCTTCCTATCATCCTGCCATTCCTCTCCAGCTCACCGTGGTCTTTCATAGATCATTGACAATGGCTCAGCAATCCCATCTGCCAATTTGTGGTACTCTAGGATGTAGTTCATCTAGGCTAAGTGATTTGAACTCAGCAAGGGCAGCTTACTTTCTCTCATCTTGGTTAATAGCCATTTTTCTTCTGTTCTTTCTAATATAAAGAGCCTTCTCCCTGAGAGAGAAAACAAGCAAAATAAGGATTGGACCGCTCTCAGTCACCAGTTAGAATCCTTCCATCCATCCAACCTGACTGGTGGTCTGGTCTTTTTTTCTGAGCTGCCTTTTCCCCTGACTTTAACAAAAATTCCTCATCTTTTATCCTCCACTTTCCTTGCTAGCTGCAGCTGACTCTACACTCTTTAGCACTTTGGGCACACTAGACAAGATGGTGTTGTGCATTTGTACTCATCCTTTGCTAACTACCTTTTCTGAGAAAAGTTTGTGATCTCTTAGTTAGCGAGTTCCCTATGCAACCACATCATTCTCTTCCCATAACCCTTCCTTTCCCTCAAGTCTTTCTTGAGTCTTTGGAATTTCACCTTTGAGAGCTTCCTATATGTCCTAGGATAACATTCTCTATAAAATTTTGGTTCATGGGCTTCCACCTACCTTTTTCTTGAATTGTGTGAGATCTATTTTCTCCTAAATCCCTGGATGCCTACTAGACAATTCCCAGATTTCCATTCCTTTTCTAGGGAGCACATATACCATTATACCTTTTTTGGTAGAAGCACATTTTGTCACAGCAAAGAGCTGGAAGCAAAGTAGGTGTCCATTAATTAGGGAATGGCTAAACAACTTATGAATGTAATAAGTCTATTCCTGTGCCTTGACAAACAATGAATATGATGAAACAGAAACATGGAAAGACTCACATGAGTGATAAAGCAAACAAAACCAGGAAAATGACATGCATCTACAATAATGTGAAATGGAAAAAAGCAACATGAATGCTGTGAGATGCTGTTTAAGCTTGGCCCCAAAGGCAAGACTTGAGAAGGATGCCCTCCTTCTACTCCACTGTCCCTTCCCCTTTCCCACTATCGCTGCATTTTTTGAAGAGGAGGGAGACTTTGGGTATGAAAGCCTACATTCAATGTCAGACTTTTTTTTGATGGACTAGTTGATTTTGCTCATCTGCTTTCTCTCTCTCTTCCTCCCTCCCTCCTTCTCTCTCTCTCTCTCTCTCTCTCTGTCTCCCTCCCTCCCTTCTTCCCTCCCTCCCTCCTTTGTCACAAGGAATAATGACTCATTGGGTTGGAGAGTGGGGAGGGATAAACTGGGAACTATAGATGATATAAAGATACAAGGCATGATTATGTTTATTTTTTATTTTAAAGAGCCAAAGGCCACTTTGGGTTTAACCATTCTAGTCTTCCTTCTGCAGATTCTACCAGACTCGGAAGCGTTTCAAGATGTCCAAGGCAAGAGACATCGAGGGAAGCACAAATTTAAAGTAAAGGAAATGTATTTAACAAAGCTGCTGTCAACCAAGGTACATGGTGCATCCTGGGAATGTTTTCACCTCTACCAAGGGGTTTATGATGGGTTTGACTTAATTTCCACTGATGTGTGAAAAATGTTACAAATCCCTGGCAACTTTTAGCAAAGCAAGATGAAAGCAAAAATTGTATATATTGCCTTTTCCTTATTTCTCTTAAAAATCAACACGTCAATTGCAGAAATAATAGCACTTACCTAATTCACACAATAACATCTTAAAATGGGGCTCTGCTATTGTTCCCTGGCCCATCCCCCACAGTTTGCAGCATGTATTTTTTTTAGTTTGATGGTCTAATTATCCTTCTTTGTTAACTCATTATTTTGGACAAGCAACAAAACTCCTTCCCTGCACTCGAAACAAGAAAGCAGTAGAAGGGCCAGTGGTTATAAACCTGGATTCTCTGACTGCCTTTAAAAAAAAAAGGAATTAAGAATTCTGTTCACATCACGGACAGTGCTGGAAGTGAAAGCTGGTAGAATGCCAAATCTGTAGCCAATTCGACTTATCTGGCTTTTGGTAGAATGAACAGACATGCTGGATTATTTTCCTCCTAAAATAAGCCTAGAAAAATATTATTATCTGCACTGGACCCTGTAGCTATAAAGTTACTGACCATACTGTTCCGGATTACAGAACTGAATTTGTTTAGAGGCCAGTAAATTTGGTTAGTGCACAGAAAACAGCAGCAGTCTTTGCTGTCTTGAATAGTTCTGCCCTATGTAGCTTTTGTACAACACTCACATGCTTTAGAAAGACACAGTAAGACCCTAGGCTGGGAATAGATGTAGTAAGAGGGGAAATTGTCAGACTCTGCCACCCCCACTTGACTTTTTCCCACCTGGAGATCGTTAATGAGAACCAAGCATCTTTCCAGTAGGGTTGTCATCTCAGTTGGGCACTTGGCTTTACCTGGGAAGTCTTGAGTCCTCCCACTTCCCGACTGACTAAACAACTTTGCCGTTGGTAAGTAGGGGCTTATTATTTTGCCAAAACCAATCTGAATCCAGAGCCCCCACATTCAAGAGCTTTGCCCTTCCAGCTGTGGGTCTCATCTGTTTTGATTCCCTTTTCCTTCAGAATCTGTTTCTTCATTTCGCCCAGCATGGGTTTTTCCACTGACTTATGTTGCTTCATAGACAACAACCTGGTCTCCTCCCCTCTTTCAGGTGGCCATTCATTCTGTCTTGGAGAAGCTTTTCCGAAGCATCTGGAGTTTGCCCAACAGCAAAGCCCCGTTTGCCATCAAATACTTCTTTGATTTTTTGGATGCCCAGGCTGAGAATAAAAAAATCACAGATCCTGATGTCGTACATATTTGGAAAACAAACAGGTAAGGAGAGGGGATGGGGAAGAATGAGTGGTGTCACTGTTTATAAAAACCTTGGAGAGCTTATTAATGAGAAGAAAGGACAGAGGAGGTTAATAGAAGATTCAACCATCTGACAGCATGTTTGGAAGTTCTTTATCAGTCTTGAAAACAACAAAAATGATAACCTCTGTAATTTCTTTCCTAGGATTCTCAAAAGTCAAATAGACAGTAGACAAACAGACAAGTAGACAAAGCCTATCATCTTGAAAGGACATTTTCTTCCCAGCTCCCTCATTTGGACAGGAAAGCAGTAGCTGAGCTCCTACCCATCCTTCAAGTTCACGTGTCATCTCCCCCTTGATGCCTCCTCCTCCTATGCCATCCCTGCCCCTCCCCTGGCCACACGTGACCACCTCTTCTCTGTATTCCCATTCAACTGGTTGGGGCCTTTATTGGGCACTTATGATACCTTATGATATCTGCTATGGTGAGTTCATCTCATCATTCCGCCTATATGGGAAGGAGCCACCATGGTAAGAATGGTAAAAGATGCAGAATCTGGATTTGAATTCTGGCTCTACCCTTCATTTTCTGTGCAACCCTAGGCAAGTCTCTAGGAGGCACAGAGAGGTAAAGTGTTAGGCCTGGAGTCAGGAAGACCTGAATTCAAATCTGGCTACAGACACTGACTATGGGCAAGTCACTTAACAAGTTTCCTTATCTATAAAATGGGGATAGTAACAGCACCTATCTTGCAAGATTATTATGAAGAAAAATTGCAAAAATAAAATATTTAAAGCTCTTTTGCCAACCTTAGAGCCCTATGTAAATGTTATTAATTATAAAATACATTAGTCCTTACATCTGCTCCTTACCACAACTCTTTAAATTAGGTCTTCCGGCATTTTTGGTACATTTTGAAGATGATTAAACTGAAACAAAAGGAGACTATAGCACAGTTCCTGGCACATAGTAGGTGCTTAATAAATGTTTACAGACTGACTATGTGACTTGCCCATTTCCACACAGCTGACTTCTAAATGTTGGAGATGGAATTTGAAGGTCTCTCCTGACTACAAGTCTTACTAGTCTTTCCTCCCTTAACTTCTCCCAGACTCAGTTCTCTAATCTGTAAAATGAGTAGACTGGAGTAAATAAGGTCCTTCCCGGCCTTGAATCTGGGATCCTTCCATCTTCTGATCCACATCGCTTCCCTAGGGAGGGAGTCTTACCACTTATTGTTTTGTCTGATTCTGTCTCCTCCTTGTCCTTCCCACCTTTGCCCTTTCCTTTGCATCACAATTCAGGGCCTAAGATTCCTAAGGAGTCTCTTGGTCTTCAGTCTGTTGCTCATTTAATCCAAATTGCAGATCATTGCCAGATCAATCAGTCAGTCCAGCAACATTTACTATGTCCTGGAGATACAAGGTTAGTCAAGTCTATATTTATTAAGTATGTACCAGGGATGCAAAGAAAGGCAAAAAGCAGGTTCTGCTTCCAAGGAGCTCACAATCGTAGTAGAGGAGACAACATGCAAACAAATTTGGGCATGCGCTGTCTTTGGTGCTCCTGACTCCTCTAATGAAGTGCCAATCTTTCCCTGTCCAGAACCCACCCAGTAATTAATTTGTCCCTTTCTTATGACATCTCACATCTTCCTCTGTTCTCTATTTGTACTGTATTCTCTTCTGTCTCTTACTAGAGGGCAAGCTCTTTCTGGGTAGGTAGGGTCTCTCTTCTCTTTTTTTCTAAATGAGAGGAAAAAATCAACACAACTGATCAATACATTGAAAAAGTCTGAACGTGTGTGCAATGTGTAACCCATGTGGACTTCCCACCTCACAAAGGGGTGGCTTGGGGGTATCTTCTCGTGTCATTTAAGTCAGGCTTGATCTTTATAATTTTGCTAATTTACTTTTGATTTTTTGATGTGAACATTTTTTACAGTGTTGTGATTTCTGTGTGTGCTGTTCTCTTGGCTCTGCTTACCTCACTGCATCAGTTTGTGTAGATCTTCCAGTGTTTCTCTATATTGTATCATATACATCATTTCTTAAAGCACAGTAATATTGTTACATCTATGAACATCCATTGGTTTGCCATCCTCCAATCAATGGACATCTACCTTGTTTCCAATTCTTTGCTGTGCCCCCAAGTGCTTCTGTGAGTATTTTGGTGTATGTGGGGACTTTTCTTCTTATCAATAGCTTCTTTGAGGTATAAGCCCAGCAATGGAGTCTCTGATTCAAAGGGTATGGACATTTTAGTCACCTTGACTGTACCATTTCACAGCGCCACCAACAATGTATTAGTGTTTCTCTTGCTTCACAACCCCTCCAACGTTGGTCATTGCCATTTTTTGTCATTTTTGCCAATTTGCAGGGTAAGAGGTGAAATCTCAGACTTGCTTTGATTTGCATTTTTCTTATTATTAATGATCTGGACCATTCTTTCTTATGGTTGTGAATGCTTTGTAATTGTTCTTTTGAGGATTATTTGTCCATATCCTTTGACTATCTACTGGGGTGGCTATTGGTCTTATGCATATTTAGTATTTTTACATTTTGGATAACAAACACTTAAAGAAGTTTGACACAAAGATTTTTCCCATTCTCCCACTTCCCTCATCTTAGATGCATTAATTTTGCCTGTGCAGAAACTTTTCATTCCCATGTAATCAGTTATGTCTTATCTTTTGTGACTGTCTCTATCTCTTGTTTGGTTCAGACCACACCTCTTATCCACAGCTGTGAGATTCATCTTCTCATTTTTTTATAGTATGCTCTTTAATTTTATATATCATTTTGGAATATGGTGCAAAGTGTTGAAATGCTTACTCCCTTCCCCTCTACTATGTACTAAGTACTTTACAGGTGTCACCTCACTGAATCCTCACAACCACCTGAAGGAGGCACAGTTTTTAGTACCTAGTACACTCAAGAAGTAGTTGTGGTGGGGAAGTGATTTGGTCACAGTAGCACAACTGGTGAATGACAGAGTCAGAATCGGAACCCAGATCTCCTGACTCCAAGTCCAGTGCTTGTCAGTGACAATATTATTTCATGTTATGTCATTCTGTCAAGGACCTATGATTTCATGGCATGAAAACTCCTCTACTACCACCACTGCCAAATGCAACCTGTTTGTAACTTAGCATCTTAGTGATTTTCATCCCCATTTTACTGATGAAGAAACTGAGGCAAGGCAGAGGGCTTGTCCAGAGTCACACAGCTAGTAAGTATCTGAGGCTGGTTTGAACTCAGTTCCTTCTGAATCCAGGCCCCACACTCTCCCCGCTGGGACACTCAGCCTCAGTTTCCTCATTGGTAAAATGAGGATAATCAAAGCACCTACCTTATAGGATTGTTGTGAGGACCCAATGAAGAAAAAAATATATAATATGCTTTGTAAACCTTAAAATTCCATGAGAGTATGTATGTATTATTGTGTTTATAAGCTATGTGCCTAGAAGCAAGTCAGGCAGCTCTCTAAGTTACAGGCAGGTTGTATTTGGTAGGGGGAGGTGGGGGTGGGGATAGGGGTGGGGGATTCAGACCATGAAATCACAGGTCCCTGATACACTGATATAATATGAAATAAGATGATCATTGGAAGAACACTGGACTTGGAGTCAGAGATGTGAGTTCAAATTCTGACTGACACTCCCCAGCTGTGTCACCATGGCCAAGTTACTTCCCCATCTCTACCCCCTACCTTGAGGGTCAGTTTTCTCATTATTTAAAAGAGAGGGGAATCCTTGCATTACCTACCCCATAAGGTCATTCATGGTGAGGAATAACTTTATTAACCTTAAAGTGACTGTTATTTTGGACAGCATGCTGTCTTGTCAGTTTCATGTTCCAGATTGTTTCTCCCTTTTGGTTCCACCTCTTGGAAAATCTTAGTCAAAGAAGTTATCTAGTCCAGCCCTTTCAATTTATAAATGAGGAGACTGAAGTCCAGTGAGTAAGATGTTTTACCTGGGATCACACTGGTATTAAGAAAACAGGATTTGAACCCAGTTCCTTTGCCTCCAAATGGCACATTTTCCACTGCACCACAGTGCTTTGGATAAGAGTTATTAAGATACTTGTTTTCAGAATACGATAGACATGTCATGAGTCTCCAGTGAATGAACCAATTGACAAAGAAAATCTCCTGTTTTATTGGAACAGTCTTCCTCTTCGTTTCTGGGTCAACATCCTGAAGAACCCTCAGTTCGTCTTTGATATCAAGAAGACGCCCCACATAGACAGCTGTTTGTCAGTAATTGCCCAGGCTTTCATGGATGCATTTTCTCTTGCGGAACAACAACTGGGGAAGGTGAGACATGGTTTGCTGTTTCCTGTGTTTATACTGTAATCTATGAGTTTGAAGTAGTCTGCCTTTCTTGTAAACATTTTAAACCAGCTAAAAAGAGACCATCTGGATGGTGTTCATTCCATTTATATGCAAAATTGCCTGTAGATTATTATTTACACCTTGGCTTGTTGTTGCTAAAATAATACACTTATATATGAACATGCTGTCTTCTCCCACCTCCCATCTCCCATCAAATGTAAGACCCTTTAGAGGAGGGATTGTTTGATTTTTATCTTTGTATCCCTTGCACGTAGTAGGCGCTTAATATATACTTGTTGGTTGATAACAAAAACTAAATTAATAGAAGGTTTGGTTTTGTCCCCTTATTTGGAAGATTTTTTTTCTGGGGGAGGGGGAGCTATCTAACCTTTGAGGTTTTTTTTTTAACTTTCTGGGAAATTATACATTAAAAACACTTTAAAATGTTAATAAAGAGATTCCACTGAAATATACATAATCATGCTGGGTCTAAATATCAATAAAGAATGTCCATTTGAATATAACTCAATGATTTCTTGACAATATCTTGCCCAGAATTTCTGTTTACCATGGGCTTTCCAGATCAGTAGTAACACATTGTGAATATTATTTTCCTGGCTTCCTTCTCTGATCAAAAGCACAAAATAAGAAAGCTTACCAAGATCAAAGGGAAAAACAAGACTTTGGAGAAAGTGCCTCGTATGACATCTGAGGGGCCCAATGTATCTAAACTCCTCAAGCAACAGCTGGGATAGAATTCTCTGAAAGTGTTTATGAGGCTTTGGTTCTTCCCCGGTCACATTTCTGGAGTGTCTGTAATGGAATCAACTGCTGAATGCTAGTTTGTTCACTTAAATATGCTGACAGGAAGATATTAATGAGAACAATTAATAAAATTCAATTGGTTAGGTTCCCTGTAAACCTTTATTGTCAAGATAGCTTGTCCAGCCTCCCAGGATCTGGCTTTGCACCATAGTGATGGGCTACCTGTGTCATCACTTACTCATTCAACAAACAGTTATTAAACATGTCGTTTGGCCATCCAAATTTACCTTCCTTTGGAGAGAAGGAAGGGGAGGAGGAGGCAGACAGGAGAGAAGGAGCTGAGTTGCCCAGCTAGCTGGGTCCCCATTCAGCCCGCTGTGTCTACTCACAGGATTGTGTTTGCCCTTCTTTGACAAAGGTGTCCTCTCCAAAGGAAGGTAAATTTGGATGGCCAAAAGAGGCCCAGTTGACTTGGGTTTTACTTGCTCCTTTCCTTCCCTTCCCTTCTCTGTCTTGTCCTTCTTTTCCTTTCCCAAAACCTTAAACCTATTGCACTCTGAAGCTGGGACGCCAATGGACCTAAAGTCTCTTCTGGACCCTCCTGGTTTTAGAGTGATTATCAATAGTAACTGCTGCTGTTCCCCTCCCAGCCTGATGTCTTTCTTTTTCTTGGCCTCATTAAAGGGGTCAGGCCCTGGCTACTTCTTAAACAGGCCTATTCGATGAATGGGAGTTGCCCCACCCTAAGTGAGTACCTGCAAAGACCTTGGCCTAAAGGAACCAAGGTCTCCCAGTCCATCTTGGGTTATCTCCAGTTATCCTGAGGAATATCAGGTCTCTGGATGAGAAGTGAGGCTGGTGACCTGCATAGCCCTCCCTCACTTAAAACAAAGTCAAGTGCAAGTCATGTCATCATTTCTCTGATGGCATGGTCTTCTTTGGCAACGAAGGACGAACACAAACTAAACATGTACTGCATTACAGGAAATGGGCAAGGTATTGAGGATGCCTTGAAGCATTTTCTGCCCTCAAAGAGCTTACTTTCTGTTGGGGGTGGGAAGGAGAACCCCAAAGTCAAAGTAAACAAATATAAAATACGTATGATGTAATTTCTTAGAGGGTACCAACATTTGGGGGCAGGAGATCAGAAGAGACTTCATATAAGAAGTGGTGCTTAGTTCAGCCCTGAAGAAAGCTGGGGATTGTGAGAGGTAGAAGTGAGGAAGACTGGTGTAGAGGACAGACATCAGAGATGAAATATCATATTTGAGGAACAGTAAGTAGGTCACTCTGGTTGGCACACAGAATGTGTAAGATGGGGGAATGAGTAATCAGCCTGGAAAAGTAGGGCAGACCAGACATTGAAGGTCTTTAAATGCCAAATAAGAATAATTAATCTGCATGGACTAGAGATGTTCTTGAAGTCAATAATAACCTGGTTTTAGTTCTGCCTTTCATGTGTACTGGAAGCTTGGTGGTGCAGTAGATAGGCTCTGGGTCTGTAGTCAGGAAGACTTCAGTTCAAATTCAGCCTCAGATGCTTACTAGCTGTCACCCTGGGCAAGTCACTTCACTCTGTTTGCCTTTGTTTCCTTACCTGCCAAATAAGCTGGAGAAGAAAATGGCAAACCACTCCAGTGTCTCTGCCAGGAAAACCCAAAAGGGGGTCATAAAGAGTCAGACAGGACTGAAAAAAAAAGTTTCCTGCAAAAAGAGCATGATAAAAGACAGAAATAGTAGGGATTTCACAGAAGCAGAAGAGATTAAGAGAAGGTGGCAGAATTACACAGAAAGATCTAACCTCACCAGTAACCATGATGGTGTGGCAACTGATCTAGAGCCAGACATCCTGGAGAAGGAAGTAGAGTGAGCCTTAGGAAGCCTTGCAAACAAGAAGGCCAGTAGCATGATGGAATTTCAGTGGAACTACTTGAAACCCTCAAAGATGGTGCTGTTAAAAGTGCTTTACTTCTATGCCAGCAAATCTGGAAAATTCAAAGTAGCCACTGGATTAGAAATGATCATTTACGTCCCAGTCCTAAAGAAGGGCAAAGACAAAGAATGTTCAAATTATCAATGATAATCATTTCGTATGTCAGCAAGGTTACGTTTAAAATTCTGCAAGCTAGGCTTCAGCAATATGTGAACCAAGAATGAACAGAAAAACCTTTCAAAGAGGCAGAGGAACTAGAGACCAAATTGGTAAAACATTCCCTGGATTATGGAGAAAGCAGGGATGTTCCAGGAAAACATCTACTTCTGCTTCATTTCACTTACATTGGCACTGTTCCCTTGACTGTGTGGATCACAACAAAATGTGTCAAGTCCTCAAAGAAATGGGAGTACCAGGCCATCTTACTTGTTTTTTTTTTAAAGAAACTGTATGTGGGCCAAGAAGCAACAGTTAGTACTGAACATGAAACAACCGATTGGTTTAAGACTGAGAAAGGAATATGACAAGGTTATATATTGTTACCTTATTTATTGAACTTAAATGCAGAGTACACCATACAAGATGCCAGGCTGGATGGACTGAAAGCCAAAATTAAGGCTGCCAGGAGAAATATCAACAATCTCAGATATGCAGATGATATCCCTCTGATGGCAGAAAGTGAAAAGGAATTAAGAAGCCTCTTGATGAGGTATATCAATACTTAAAGAATTTAATTCATGCTATTCACCACAAAGTCAAATACCAACAATGCAGCTTGAATAGTTTGGCCACATAATGAGAAGATGGGACTCATTGGAAAAGACCCTAATACTGGGAAAAAATGAAGGCAAAAGGAAAAGGGGACAGCAGAGGACCAGATGAATAGATGTCATGGAAACAATAAACATGAACGTAATCAGACGTCAAGAGATTAGTGGAGATTAGAAGGGTGTGCTATAGTCCATGGGATCACGAAGTCAGACGTGACTGAATGACTGAACAATAAAAAGATGACACAGCAGATAAGAGCGCTGGGCCTGGGGTCATGAAGACCTGAGTTCAGATGTGGCCTTAGACATTCACTAGCTGTGTGTAACCCTGGGCAAGTCACTTCATCCTGTTTGTCACTCAGTTTCCTCATTTGTAAAATGAGCTAGAGAAGGAAATGACAAACTACTCCAGTATTTTTGCCCAGAAAATCCCAAATGGGGTCACAGAGTCAAGCATGGTTGAAAACAACTAAATGACAACGTAATGTATACAACTGTATGACCATAGGCAAGTCACTTAACAAATCTCAGTGTGCCCCAAGCAACTCTCTAAGACTAAGTTATGAGAGAGCCTACACTGGATAGAGAACTTCCATACCAAGAGGATCACAGATTAACAGCATTGAGGAATCTTAGGGGTTATCTAGTCCAGTATCTTCAATCTCAGTTGAAAACATTGAGGTCTAGAGAGATGAAGTCATTTGTTTAAAGTTACACAAAGATCATCATGATGGATTTGGGACTAGAAGGGATCTCAGAGGTTGTCAGTCAGTAAGCATTTATTTATTCTTTAAACATTTAGTTTGTAACTTTTTTTTTCCAAGTTCATTAATTTATTTGTTTTCAGTTTTCAACAATCACTTCCATAAGTTCCAGATTTTCTCCCCCTCCCTCTCCAAGACAGCTTGCAATCTTACGTGGACTCTACCCATGCATTTCTATTAAACACATTTTCACATTAGTCATGCTGCATAGAAGAACTGAAACGAGTGGGAGAAACCATGAGAAAAGCAAAACATAACAAAGGAGAAAATATTCTGCTTCATTCTGCATTCTGACTCCTTAGTTCTTTCTCTGGATGTGGATGGAATTTTGCCTCGAGTCCTTTGGGAATGTTTTCCATCCTTGCGTTGCTGAGAAGGGTTAAGTCTATCAAAAACAGGCCTCGCACACTGTGGCTGTTACTTGTATAATGTTCTCCTGGTTCTGCTCACTTCACTCAGCATCAGTTTATATAAGTCTTTTCAGGTTTTTCTGAAGTCTTCCTGTTCCTCATTTCTTATAGCACAATAATATTCTATTACATTCATGTACCACAACTTGTACGGCCATTCCCCAACTGATGGGCATCCCCTTGATTTCCAGTTCTTGGCTACCACAAAAAGAGCTACTATAAATATTTTTGTATCTCTTTGGAATACAGCCCTAGAAGTAATATTTCTGGGTCAAAGGGTATGTACATTTCTATAACCCTTTGGGCATAGTTCTAAATTGCTCTCCAGGATTCTAGTAAGCATTTATTAAGCACTTACTATCTGTGAGGGATGGGCTCAGTGCTGGAGATATAATACCAAGCAAAAGAGGCAATCCCTGCCCTCAAGGTGCTCATAGTCTAATGAGAGAGACAACAAGTAAACAAATAAGCAACATACAGAAAAAAGTAGGAAATAATTAAAGAGGGAAGACATTAGAATGAAGAAAGGTTGGGAAAGTCATCCTGTCAAAGATGGGATTTTAATTGGGACGGGAAGGAAGCCAGTAAAGGCAGAGAAGAGGCCGGAGCACATCAGGGCGGCCAGGGAAAATGTCCAGAGCCAAGAGGTGGAGTGTCTTGTTCATAACCTCATTTTTACCAGACTTTACCTTTCTTACCCAAGATTACACAACCTGTAAGCACCAAAGACAGACCTGGGGTCTCTCTACAGTGTCACACTGCTTCTTCGAATTTATTAGATTCCTCATTTTGATGAAATCACGAGTCGATACCACTGTGTATACTTCATGCGCGGCTCTTTTGGCTCAGCTTTCTTCATCCTACTTTATGTGACTTCACCCAAATCACACAAGACTTGGGATTTTATAGTTGACGTACTCTCACTAGACAAGATATTTATATCAACTCCATGAAATTTGTAGGCTAATCAATAGTACGCAGAGCACCATTCCTTGCAGAATGTTCTGGAACCCACTGTGAAACGGCCTTCTTCCTCCTTTCTCCCTGAAAAGAGGTAGAAGAGATCTGAAATTGCTACTGCCAATTACCAATTATTCACGGGCTCCATGGTAATACAAAGAACTCACTTACTTTTGAGACAATCAAATCTTTCACAAGTGCTAAAATTCACTGATGGGTAAGGATGGGAGCAAATTTTTAATTTCAGGCTCTTACTACCATTAGTTTTGAATTATGATTGAAATGGCGCCCATTGTTACAGTAACTCAAAATCATGTAAAATAATCATTTGCGTTCTTTTATGAGAGAAAGGCAGAATATATTAGCATTTATTTCACCTGAAAATAACAGAGTCACATAGTGATGTCAATCAGTCACAAAGTCAACACTATTTGTTAAATGTCACCCTTGTGCTGGCCACAATGACTAGGTGCTAAGGTTTATGGGCAACATTACTCCTTACATTTTTGCTTTGTTTTGTTTTTTAAGGAGGCACCAACTAATAAACTTCTTTATGCCAAGGATATTCCAAACTACAAAGAGGAAGTGAAAGCTTATTATAAAGCAATCAGGGATTTGCCTCCATTGTCGTCTTTGGAAATGGAAGAATTTTTAACTCAGGAATCTAAGGTATGACTAGAAAGCCAAAGCAGGCTGATATTGGTTGAGTTCTTTTTTGAAAACTATTTTTTGGACTCTGAACCCTTTGTTTAATCTCCCTTTTAAGAAACATGAAAATGAATTTAACGAAGAAGTGGCCTTGACAGAAATCTACAAATACATCGTAAAATATTTTGATGAGGTAAGTTTTGAAATTATAATAATTATGTCTGTGTTCTACCTAAGGAATTTATGGGATTTGGACTGGGCTATATTACTGATCTGGGCTGACCTCTGGACAGGTCAGGTGGATCCTGGCACCAAGCCAGACTCTCAATTTTGGCTCTAATTCTCCCAATCCTGCCCCTGCTCCCTGGGCATAAAGTGTATCTGGGCTTCCAGCCACACATATACAGACTGAACTTCAATACGGGGAGTGGGGAGAAAGGGAACCAGCATATTCATGAAGCACCTACTGTGTGCTAAGAGCTTTACAAATATCTCAAAAAACCAACTTCTCCCATTTAATGTGACTTGATATTAAATGGGGCTGGCTTATCCTTATTCATAAATTAGCACTAACCTTGTAATCCGCTTCAGTAATAGCTGGTTGTATCGCCTAGGTTTGGTATTCAGTGATTATCTAGATGAAGTGATGTCCATTTCTTTTTCAATACAAAAGGAAAGATTATTTCAGTAAAGCCGTTCTCCACCATTAATTAATTCCCATTGATCTAGGTTTTTCTTTAGCAATTCATGCAGAAGCATTCATGATACACACAGTCTCCAAATATATGTTAATCCCCCCCTTCCCTCATTCCCCCCACTCAGTCATGCTGGGCCAGGCTATCCATGTCAGTGGTGAGAATAGCTCACCCTTTCCATTTTCTACTTTGAAGACCCAAGTGAAGCAATAAGGTAGGGTAGAGGTGATGAGTTCCTTCAACCTGATTCAGCATCCTTGTTTTCAAGGGGCAGGGGTGAATAGGGTAGAACTGGGGAAGGGGAGGGTGGGGACCTATGAGCCCCTGATCAGGGTGCCTGACCCTCCCTCTCAACACCCCTTCTTCCTATCCCATCCCCTCCCCCTCCCCCTGGCCTGCTGCATTGGATGGAGGTGAAACAGCTTCCTGCATGTTGGCTGCCTCGGTTGCTTGTGGTGCTTGGAATGGCTATGATAATAATGCATATAACCTGGCCAGTGAGAGGCTGGCCTCTTATCTGTAAGGAAATAAATGGTATTTTATGGGAGCTGCTATTTTCTGCAGGAATACTGCTGATCCTGTGATAATGACTTAGAAAAAAACAACTTGCAGAATGAGTATGTAAATGACCGAGGCAAACGTTGGCATCTCTTTCCTACAGATTTTTTTTTACCTACTCATGGTATGGGGAATGCACAAAGTAGGGAGTTGTAATGCTTTAAAGACACAACATCCAAAATAACTGTTCTAATTGTCAACAGATTCTAAATAAACTAGAAAGAGAACGAGGGCTCGAAGATGCCCAGAAACAGCTCTTACATGTAAAAGTCCTATTTGATGAGAAGAAGAAATGCAAGTGGGTGTGAACACCACGCTGTGGCCTGGCTTAAGATGGTGAAATTCTTCCGACAGCTTGGAACAAAACGGTGGCTCTAGCTACGTTGGCGCCTTTAAAAAAAAAGTTTGCACATAGATTCCTGGAATCCAAGGCACATGCACAACTTTGAGAGAAGCTGACCAGCCCTCGTGCCTGTTGTAAATACTGTGGAGACCCTTGTGTAAATATAGATGTCGTGGTGGTTGTAAACAGCCTCCTCGTTTACAGAGAATACAGGGCCAGTGAGCAAGTGTCAGTATTATTGTAACTACAGTTTCCACTTAAGCACAATGATTCAAGTGGTTTTGTCTCAAAACTACAGCTATGTAGCACTTGTGGCGACACTGAAATCCAACAGTAAGAGGATGCTGCCGATGCCAAACGCAAAATGTGAAATGTGGAGGGATCTCCCGTCCACGGTACGGTGTGGGTGGCGGGTTATTGGGGCAACCTTGAGGACTTGTAGTGTCGAAGCTCGTCCCCAGTAGTTCTTGGAAAAGGTGACTGCAAAATGTGGTGGTGTGTACACTTAGCATTTGTGTGTGTGTTTTTTAAACCAAAAACTTAACAGTGTGGCAACATTGTTGAAAGGGCTCGTGTTTTTCAGTAGTCACCAACTGCATTCCATCCCAACTCACCTGTATTTCACCAGTGGCCTAAAGCAAGTGCTTTGGTTTGTCTGGATGCAGTCGCCACTTGCTGTGGCACTGCGTTTCTGCCTTGTGTTGCATTCTTGTTTTTATTCAAAAGTACCAAACGTACTTGACGGTGAACGTGTTTGCTGATGACCTCCATGTTTTTTTTTTAAAAACCCCCCTCATTGACATTTATTATTTCTGTGCACAAACTCAACACGAGGATTTGATCAGAGATCTCCTGGGTAGAGTGCCTCATGTGTCCATCTCGCCATCTCTAAACTGTCACTTCCCCACATTCTTCTTGCTTTAGGTCTCAGGTGAAATCAATGGGTATTAACACCTGTAAGTGTGTGGTAAGATGATGATACATTTTACATTACATTACATGAAATTGCTGTACACACTGGAGTATTATATCTATATAAAGGCCCAAGGCCTGAAAGGTATTAGTATACAGCTTGGTATCTTTGTCTTATTATGTATTTTAAAAAAGTATTCCTCAAAGGAAAAAGTCCAAAAAAAAATACCCATTTTCATTCATGCCTTCGTTCAAATGATCCCTTTCTAGTGATACCGTAATCGTTTATTGCTGGTTTTGTATCCTGGATTTTTGCTGCTCATGACCAAGTTCAATACCACTGTGTTTTCCTTACAGTATAGCAAGAGAAATAAATTGTCATCACTGTCAAACTTCCTTGTGGCACCTCACCCTCTTGGCTGAGGTTCAGAATTCCCAGTTCCAGCCTAGGAAATTTCCCTACAAGTCAATGATCCTATGCCCCTTTTAGAAGCACTTGCCAACACTGTAGTTAACATCAGGTTTAAAATTTGCATTTCATCTTAGATGAATGCAAGTGTCTCTCTCCCTCTCTCCTCTCACTCAGTATCTGGTGGAATGAGAAGGGTCAAACACCCAAACAATGAGCAAGGAAAATAGTAAATGCCCTAAACAGGCACTTTTTCTGATTCCCATAGCTTTTGACCATTGCCTGTCCTGTGGACACACCTCAAAGATACTACCAAAAAGTCTCCCCTATAGGTGTAAAAGGTGAGAGGACGGGTCCCAGAATAAAGCTGCTACCGTTTTGAAAGAACCATGGCAAAGTTTTTGGATGAAAGAGTAGGTATGGCGATCAATGGTAGAAGAAAGAGCTTTCCCAAAAGATGACCCTTCTTTAGGGTGTAGAAGACAACTCCGGAAAGGGTGAGAGCTCAAATGATCAGCTGTGGCTTTATCTTAGTATTTGCTGAATAATACTTTTTAGGGTTTCCCCCCTCAAACCCTTTGGCACACAAGTATTGCAAGGGTTGGGTTAGCTCTTCCAGTGACTGTGCTGGTAGGAACTTTGGGCAAATTGTTTACCTCTTTGTGCCTCAATTTCTGGAAAATCTTTCTAAGCTACCTCACAGAGGTGGTATGAAGACTCACTGATGTTTGTAGAGTGCTCGTCGATTCTCCCATGGAAAGCACGATCTAAAAGCAGCTTTTTGGAGCACACTAGCCCAAGGCAGTGAATGGCCTGATCAGACGTGCTGAAGACAATCAGTAACTGAGTCCATATTAAACAGCAGCCAGAGAAACAACTGTCAAACAATTTCTATTGTTAATTTTATTTTCTGATTTGGGGTGAAGGTCAATTTATTTATAAGCTTTTTTTTCCTAACACTAGTGTCTACAGCAGCATTTTATGATTAATTCTGTTCCTTTTTCAGTATTAGGATTTAAAATCAATTTCTTGTATACATGATTGAGATGAATGTTTTAAATGTGTATATCCCAAATAAACACTTTGATGTATCAAAGGCTATTAATTTGCCATTTAAGTTTGCTTTTATCATGTCTTTTAATTTTTTAAGGAATGGTATGGAAATGTTCTTAAGAGACACATTTTGGCTGTGGACAGATATCCTGGATGTTAAGGAAGTCTAAGTTTGTGCTAAGTGGGCCTCTGCCTGATTAAATTCTTGGACTCTTGATATTTACTCTCTCAAATAATCACAGCAACTCATATTTATGTGGCACTTTTAGGAAAATGTCTAGATAATTAATATTCCATTTTGTTTTGTAGAGTGGAGATTTCATTAGTTGGAATGAAATTATCCCAGAGTTCCCCTAATGATCTATAAAAAGCTGTGGCTTGGTAAGAGACTCCATGGTATGGAGTGAAAAGATCCTTTGAGCTAGGATCAGGAACACCTAGGTTCAAATCCTGATTCTTTCAGTTAGCTGGCTATATGACCTTGAGGAAGAGTGGATCCACCTCAGTGGGTCTTAGTGCTCACATATGGGATGAGAGGCTAACAAGAATTGGGTTACCTCACGAGGCTGCCTTGAGGATATGAGCGTAGTAAGTGCTTTGTAAACCATAGTATGTACAAATGTGAGCAGGAAGGAAGAAAGAAGTGGCAACCTGGGTAAGATTTGTAGATTCAAGAAAGGGGCAGTTGTAAAACTTTTCAACATGAACAAGCTATGTGTTGGCCATCAAGTCGGGTCAACACTCCTGGGTTCCAATACCAGCTTTACACCCCTCCTCCCACACCCAGGGAACTCTGCCGAAGTTATTTCTCTTATCTAGCCCCCAGTTTCTTCCTCTGTAAAATGAAAGAAGTAAACCAGATGGCTTCTAAGTTCCTTTCCACTGTGATCTTATGACTTCACTTGATCTTTCAGTTATTCTAAATCAGGAGAACCCAAAAGAAACTTGTTGTTCACAGTTTTGCCTCTGAGGCTGATAAGAGAACAAGTTTAAGCCTCTGTCATGTAACAGGCCTTCCACAACTGTCACGTCCTCACCCTTTGCTTTACTCCACACATTGCCCCTCTCCAGCCTTCCACACCCCCATCCCCAACCTTGTCTCTGCTCCAGGGTTGCTCTGATCCTCCAACTGACCCTATGTCATGACTTCAAGGCCCTCTGCCATGCTGGCTGGCCTCCTTTGGACACTCCATCTACTAGGCTATTGTAAATCTGCTGTACAATCAGTATCAAATTAAAAATGAGGCGATTACTGATAGAAAAATATTTATTAAACTTTTAAAATAAATTATGTGCTTTTGAAAAAAGCAGACATTCATAATGAACATACATTTCAAGAGGTCATGAGGTTATTTCCTATAAGTGGTGACAATGAAGTACCTTTAAAAAAAGTTTGGTCATAATCAAAATTGGGATATTTTTCTCAGAATTCTTATTAGTGACTATGTCCAAGATGGAATGCAACAGGGAATCAGGTTTCAGAAAGAATGCCAGAATTTACTCAACACAGAGGAAAATTAAGAAAATAATCTCAAACTTTAATTCCCACATCACCGTTCCTTTTAAAGTGTTTATACTTCTCAAAGGGACATAAGTAAACATCCTAACAAATCGATGAAAATGATTCTTTTAATGCAGCAATACAGCACATAGTTGATACTTTTTCCTATTATAGGCAAAATATTCTTTTGGCAAACAGGAATCAAGCCTCTCAAATGCCACAAGTGTGTCAGTTTTCGTCTTTATTGAATCACTGATTTGACTGCCTAGAGCTGCAGCCTCATTCTCCAGGAGGCCCGAGCTCTTCCAGCTGCTTCCTCTGAGTGGTTTCTAGTTCTTCCAATCTTTTTCGAAGGAGCGACAATTCTCTTTGATGTTCCTCTTCCTTAAAACCAGGGGAGAAGCACACCAGAGGCAAGAGTTAACACCCTTTCCTGCCTCATTCCTTCGCCCACTTTGACCTCCAGTAGGAGGAGGCCAGCAGGGGCGGCACATCCACCCCCCAGCCCATAGGAGCTAGAATTACCAGCCAGTCCTAGCTCCTCTCCACCTCCCACCGTAACCCTGAGCAAGTCTCATCTTCTCACGCTGTCAGTTTCAGCAGGGAGCTAATGAGGAAATAAGAATGCACTTCCCTATCACCTCTGTGTTCCTACAGTTCTCTTCAAACAGGGCCTTAGTTTGTAATTTACAAACAAAACACTGAACTATTCCTTTGAAATCAACTAAAGTTTGGAGCTTTACACTTTCAACGTTTACAACTTACATTATAAAATACAACCGAATTAGCTTTCAAAACTCTGAAACCTTCCAGTCAGTGACAGTCCCATATTATCACTTAGGTAAGCATGCTACAAGGTCCCTGCTTTCTCCTACCTGTTTTAGAGGCACTTCACTCCCAGAAGGCAGACAAGACTCCAGTCTGTGTATTTCTGAATTGCTTTAATGTGTGGGTTCAGAAGGGAAGCAGATCAAATTTGGGGGCATAATGGAAGTTTGTGAATTTTTCAAGGGTCTTGGTCATCAACTATATTCACAATTTAATTGTAAAGATTAAATCAGTAGAAGGATGTCCGTCCAATTATTTTCCCTCCATAAAACAAAATCTGAGAATGTTCTTACCGGGAGGTGAGGGGGAAAAGATGTCTCCACACCAGAAGGCAGGGGTGCTGACAACAAACTAACAGAATTGAATGATGTTGCTGGGGGCACGTTAGGAACCAAGATTAAAGTTCGAAATTCATTATGTCTTCTCTGTATATCCTTCAGTCGTTTCTGGAGCTTAGTGTAGTCTTCATATGGCACGTTTTGTCTTGAAAAGAGAAAAGTCACATTGTTCCCCTGAAATACATCTCTTCAATATGCTATTCAGCATGCTCTGAATTGGAGAAAGCAGCTCCTCTTTTTAAACAAATAATGTTAATGGGCTACAGATCATCAATCTAAGTGCTAAATAAAAATTAGCTCAGTTCTCCAAAGACCCTCAGTTTCATCAGTATAGGCACCCCACCTTGTGATATTAGTCCCTCAAATTTATTAGTGGCCTCTTGGATCTTTGCTCTTGGGCTCTGATGGCACAGCTGGCCTTCAACAACTCCAGCCCACCTTTACAATACCTGAGGCACAGGAATAAGGCTCTGGTTTATATATGATTTACAAATTTATCATTAAGTCAATGGATTAACTATATTTTAAAATAATTCCATTGCCACCAAACACCCCCAGAAGTCTTTTTGAGTCAGAATAATGAATTACCTTCTCCAACACAAAAAATGTAAAATGAAAATGCAAAACATAATGAAATGGAAAAGCTCTACATAGGCCAGTAATTTGCCCAAAGGGTGCCATCACTTCTACCAAGGATGAGAGACCTAGAGGAAGGGGGATCACTTGGGGGGTTTTCATAGCCTCCCATCATTTCAGAAAAGTCAGATACCCAAAGCATGAATACTTGTGCCTGAGTACCACCCCTGCTCCTTTCTGTTCCTTGGCTACTGCTGTCTAGCATCTACGTGGATGTGGAGCACAGAAAAGATCTCATGCTTTCTTTTACAAAAGGAATTTGATGCCTACCAGTGGTCTAATGAAAAGTTGGTACTAACTTGGGGATCTAGAAACTCTGGGATGTTTCCTTCACTGACAAACAATGCTCCACATTTTGGTGCTAACTACTCCCTGGAACATCTCTGTACACCACTAAACAGGACTATCTCATGTTATGGGCAATTTCAGGTCCAGAAGGTCTGGAAGCTGGAAGCAGGCTGCTGTCAGTGAAATGAAGCAGGAACACTTTTATGAACCACACTGAAAATATATACATATATTTTATATGATATATCATGGTGGTCTCAGGACAGTTTGAAGGGAAGTCCTCAGGTCCCTTTTAGGTTACACAAAGTCCCCTGGCTCTTCACAATGAATGCTGCTGGCACTAATTCTTCTCGGGGCATGAATGAAGCTAGGAGGCCAAAGGCTAAACCCAGCAACCTTATCCAGGGGCCCCAAGACTGGTCCCTGGCTTACAAACCACAGGGTGTAGTTTGAAGGGCTTTGCAAGTGTTACCACTCAGCTTCTTGAAAGAATCTTGTGGTAGGCCAGCCCCCAGAGGTCGCTGGCTGCTGCTGTGGCTTCCCAGAACTCCCTGGCCACTGCAGACCAAGGAAGTTTATGGGTGTAAAGGGTCTCGGAAGAAGCGAAAGGTGTGAGCTTTCAAATACGAGGGGAGTGATAAAAGCATTTTGTTACCTATTTAAAACCTGATTTTCTGTTTCCAATTCTTCTTTTTTTGCTTCCAAAAGTTCTACTTTTTTTTGTAGTTTCTTCAATTTGTTTTCATAGAGGGATTTTCTCTATAAATATAAAGAGGTCTCTATTTAATGCACACATATGGGAATTCACAATCTTCTCCTTAGTTCAAATGTCACTGAATATGTTGCTCTACCCCTCCCAAGTCCCACAACACCTTCAGTCACCTCCTTTGAAGTTTTTAAAGATGAGAAGATGTTCTTAAATGACAAAGATCAACCACACATTTCCTTCTCATTCTCAGTTGACCTGACACACATTATAAATGCAAAATCAGAAAAACGGGTGTTACTAACAAAGCTGCATGTAACTTAAAAAACATGCAGGAGTCGGACGTTACTAATTTTGTCACAGCCACGACCCCCACAGTGCCTCACTTGAGAGGCCTGTGACTTTTCTCAGTCCCAAACTCGCTCTCTAACTTGGGAGGGCCACTACAAAGGTCCAGGACAACCATCCCAAAGGAGGAAGTTTGAAGCTCTTGGGGCCAAAATGGCTTGCCAGGTACTTAATAAAATGCTCATTGAAATTGACTGAGTCTGAGCCTGCCCACAACTGGAACCTCATTGTAAAGGCATTTTCCAAAAATTTATAAACTGCTATGAGACTAAAATCAAAGCTAAAAACAACTTCTCAAAGGACTGAATTGTTTAAAAAAAAAACAAACCAGCTATAACCTGACTTTATTAAGAAAAATATTTCTGAAAATTAACTTTTGTTCATGTAAACACTTAAAATTACATGAAGAAAAAAATCTCTTCTTAATGAAAGGGCTAACTAGGTAATTTCTTTAAATAAAGGAATAATTACTGCTACAACTGCAAATAATTCCATTTTGTAAAAACTGCAGCACATGTGTAATGTCTGAGTAGAGAAAGACTATTACAAATATTAGATCAGATTGTTCATGTCTACTAATTGCAGGCTCCAAGTCTTGTGCTGCACTTTAGAGGAAGGAATCACTGAAGATGTCCTAAGTTCTTTTAAGACTTGTCTAGAATATTATATGGCCCATTACAGCACTCCATTTGTCCTCATTTTTTTAAATGATGGATACTAGCATATTAAATAATCAGTAGCATCATCCATTAACAATCATTTGAAAAGAATATCGTAGGCAGGGCTCTCTGCTGGGTTGTCAGAATGCAAGAAGTCAGACCAACAAAGATGTGACAGATTCCCCACCAAAGATTAAAAAACCAAAACAACACAAGGTAAGATGCTAAGTGCACATGAGTGCTATGGGAGTTCAGAAATGCACATGGGCTGGTTTTGCAGAAGACGGGAAATGAAGGGGACCTTGGCAGGAGGGCAGCAGTGAGATACCTAGAGAGGAAGAGCACTATTCCACATTAGGTTCCCAGACGAGGGGATCCTTTGGTTCTACAGGGACACTGGAAGACCATACAACCCAGCCTCCAGCTTTATGGAGGAGGCAATGGAGACCCAGAAGGGGAGTCACAGGCCCTAGCACTAAGGAGAAGAGTTGAAACCAAATGCTATTACTTCAAAGTCAGTGCTTTTTCTAGTCTACTGCAATAGCTTCTAGGGGAGCAGAGTTTTTTAAGGAGAGATAAAGCCAGAGTTAAAAATATAGATTACAGAATTTTTAAACTAGATATCAACTGACTACATGGCCCTTTTCTAGACAAATATAGTGGGATCAGTCCTCCTCCAGCCTTCCCTCTGCTTCATAGCAACACAGAGTGAGTGACTGGAGAAACCATTTCCTCATTGTAGAGGCAAGGACATGAAGGTCTAGAGAGGTCAGAAAGTCATACAGAAAGCAGGTATCAGATGGCAATGATCACCACTTACAATGTGGCAGGCAGGCACTGTGCTAAGTGCTTGGGATAGTCTATCCCTGCCCTAAAGAGCTTACGGTCAAATGGGGGAGATAACAAGCAAATATGTGCAAACAAGCTATGTGCAGGATAAATGGGAAATAATTAGCAGAGGGAAGGCACTGGAACACAAAGACTTTAGATTTAGAGTATGTGTTGGGGGGTAATGTATAAAAAGACTGGGAAGGCAAGAGAGAGCTTTGAATGCCAAAAAGAGTTTTTCATATTTGATCCTGGAGTTTACTGAGTAGGGGAGTAACATGGTCAGACTTGCGCTTTAGGAAAATCACTTGGGTGACTGGCTGGAGAATGGCTTAGAGTGAGGAGAGGCTAAAGGCAGGCAGACCCACCATCAGCTATGCAATAGTCTGGGGGTAAGGAGATGAAGACTTTACCAGACTGGGCCCAGGCAATGTCAGAGGAGAGAAGGAGGTAGATCTGGATGATGTTGCAGAGGTAAAATTGACAGGCCTGAGTAACAGCTTGGCTACAGAGGGCTCCAGGATGACTCCTAGGTTCTAAGCCAGAGGGCCTGGGAGGATGCTGTTGTCTTCTATAATAATAGGGAAAGTAAGAGGGGGTTGGGTTTACGAGGGAAGATGACGAGATCTATTTTGTACATATTAAGTTTAAGATGTCTACCAGATTCCAGTTTGAGATGTCTAAAAAGCAGCTGGAGATGAGCAGAGAGAAGGGGCAGGACAGATAGATCTGAGAATCATCAGCATAGAAATGGTAATTAAAACTAGGGGAGCTGATGAGATCACCAGGTGAAGTAGTGTAGAGTGAGAAGAAAAGAGGACCTTGGACAGAACCCCCAGGGACAGCTACTGTTGGAAGGCATGAGGTGGAGGAGGACCTAGCAAAGGAGAAGGAGCAGTCAGACAGGTAGGAGGAGAACCAGGAAAGAGGGTGACCAAGAGTAGTCAAAAGTCTGGAGAGGTCAAGGAGAAATGAGAGAAGGTCACTATATTTGGCAATTAACAGTTTCAGTGGAACAATGACGTTGGAAGCCAAGACTGTAAGAGTTAAGACGATAGGGGATTCCAATACAGATCTTCTGATTCAATAGTCAATTTCCCTTGAGTTGGAAGGGATTCTGGCAGTCATCTAATCCACTGATTTATAAAGTAGGCTACATCATGAAGCCTAGGGTTCATTATTTAATCAGGGTTCATTATAACCCATTAATAGGGTTCATTATTTAATCAGGGAGGGAAGGTGGGTCATATCTCACCTCAAGGCTCACTGGGATAATCTCCAATATACTCCACCACCTTCATCAATCACTATGCAACATTCCCCAACCCCACATGCTCCCCAGATGACCCCTAATGGTTGTGTGAGCTCCAAACTTCTCCCTTTCACCACCCAGTTATCCTCTCACAGCTGACCACAATCTGGATAGCTACAAACCCTCAAGAGCTCTACTGGTGCCCCTGTGAAGGTCCCTCCTCCCTGCCCCCATACTCTGTCCTTCAGGTGCCCTCCTGGTTAGCATGGGTGTTACTGGATAGGAGGGGCCCTGAACTCGGGGGAAGTGGCTGGGGAGTAAGAGCTCTGCCTCACCACTGAGAGGGAGCTGTGCTTGTGGGAGCTGCACTGCCGATCTCATGACATTATTTTTCCTCCAAACCTACCCCTCTTAAGTCTCCCAGATTCTCAGCATTCTCTTTACTCTTGCTTCCTACCCTCCAGTGAAGCTGCTTGTCCAAACTTGCCAGTGATCTCTCCTGCCCCTCTGTAAGCTTTTCCTCCATCTCTATCCTGCTCCGCCTCTCTAGCATCTGACACCATTGACCATGCTCTCCTTCTAGAATGCCTCTCTTACATCTCTGGGCTGCCAAAGAGAATATGTGTATCACCTCTAAAAATTCATATATGCACTCTTAACAAAACTTGGAAATAGAATTTTCTGATCTGTTTAAACATCTTCCTAAGGGGTCTAGTGGGTTTTGAACCTATTTGTCAAAAAATACAAAACCTTTCATATGGCTTGTTTATAAGAACAAGTGACTGACATCAGGGAAGATGGAAATTTACCAGCTGAGATTCAACAATAACTTCTGAATTACTGGAGGAAGGGGTTGAAAAAGGAGTATTGTGATTTAGTAAGCAGAGCCAAAGATACGCTTCTTCCATGTAGATTTATGCAAGTTTGTGAGGTATCTTCTTCAGCTGACAATCATTAAAACGAAGTTATCAAGATAAGCTAAACTTAGAAGCAGATGCTTGAATCGCTAGAACACAAAATGTTTACCAAGATTTTCAAAAAAAGAATGAAACATCTTCAGTCACATTGCTGTCCCTAAAAATACCATCATTTGAGTGAAAGCAAAAAAGATTTTCTGTACCATTAATAAATATTATTTTCAAATTTGTCTTTCTCATATTCTTAAAGTTTCTATTTTCTGTAAGTTAGCTACTTATGAACCAAAAACCTATGGTGCATCACAACTATTTTCCGTTAAGTTACAAAATGTTATAACACAAATGTTATATGCCCTAAGTAAATATTCCTATTTTTCAGATGCATGTTTAAAAATATTTTACTGACAGGAGTATGTGATCAAAAAAATGTGCAGACTACTGAAATATTCTAACCCCAATAACAGATGAAGACAACTGAGGCCCAAAGGTTTAAATGCCTAGCTTCCAAAGAATGGCGGTGGCACACATGTGATTCGCTTTGCTGGCTGAAGTCACCAGTGGACGTCACTTTTGCCCCAGTCATACGACCCCAAACCAACTGAATAACTGAAGAAGCTTCTATCTAAGATACTTTAAATGAAAGCTTCCTCAAGAAAACTCATGCCAGCTCTCTTTATGTCAAGCAAAGCAGACAGAATTTGATCACCTCTCACATTCAAGGGCTTAAGCCAGTAAAAGGAAATTGTGTGATTACATTGTCATGGACCAGCGAAAATCCAAACTCAGATGAGAAACCACTTCTATTCATTATTGAATGTGAAATATGAAATATTCAATATTCAATATGAAATAGTGGTGAATATGAGTGAGTATGAAATAACTTTGTTACTGCCAGGAGAAAAAAGTGGCAGGAAGTCTGAAAGTGAGATGGAAATGCACTGGACTCTTAAGTCATCTGTGCAGTGACCCCAGTGATGATGACTTTGAGGATTATGTTCATACAATACACGCATTTTTCAAATTCATAAATATTCTTAAATAGGGAACTGATGCCTAAACAGTGTGTCCTGTGTTCTCTAATTCAGAATACTTGGGAAGAGAGTAACCTATTGAAATGCCTTCTTAAACTAAAGGGGAACAGAAATATTAAGAGAGCTGGGTACTAGACCCAGTTCTACCACTAATTAGCTGTGTTACTTTGGTCAAACCACTCCACCCTCTTTGGGTTGTGGTATCTTCACTGTTAAATGAAAGAATTGGATTGAAGTAATCTCTAAGGCCCATTCCAGTTCCCTCTATGAAACTCTGACAACATGAACAATTACTATGGCCATGGTGGCAGAAACGTCTAGCTGATCCTGCCCCTGACATCACTGCCACCTCAAGCTGCCTCTGCCACTATGACAGTCCATCACATGCTGACATACAAGGAGGGCAGATGGACACATACATATCTTCTGAACTCACGCTTTCACTCTTGTTCTCAGGGCTCCTCAGTGAGTATAGGCTACAGCGGCTCATACCCACCATCTCTCTACTGCCTTCTGTGCGATACTAACTTTATTCTTCAGACAACTATATTCCATGTCTCACTACACATGGCAAGAAAGCAATGATGGATAAATGAAATAGCACTATCACTGCTACGCTTCAGGTACATAATGGAGATTTTATACATACATACATATATATATGTATATATCACACACACCTATGTATATGTGTGTGTGTGTGTGTGTGTCCTTTTCCCCCCACAGGCTGATCTAAGAATCTAGGCAGCCAGTGGAGAAATGGCAAGTTGTCATAGAAAGAGAAGTTAGTGTGGGTGGCAGCGGTCCTGCACAGCTGCTTTCTATCTCCTTGTCCATGTGACTTGGGCAAAGTCACTTCTTTAAGACAAACTACACGACTCTTCTAGCTCTAAAGCCTGTAGTCCACTTACAAATATTTTTATTTTTCTCTAGCAAAATATACTGAATTGCAAATAAATGACTCGGAAATCAATCTGGTCATCCTGTCCCACTCTTGCAAAGTTGACTATAAAAGTTATATCTAAATCTGAAGGTAAACATGCCCTAAAAACTTTATTCTCCAAGTAAATTGCTTAAGAGTCCTGCAAATCTAAAAGCAAGGTATAATACTGCTATCATTATTATTATTGTTAGTATGATAATGGGCAGACCAGGTAGAGTGCAGTGGATAGAGCAGCGGGCCTGGAGTCAGGAAGACTCATCTTCCTGAGTTCAGATCTGGCCCCAGACACTAGCTGGGTGACCCTGGGCAAGTCACTTAACTCTGTTTGCCTTGGTTTCCTCAGTTATCAAACGACCTGGAGCAAGAAATGGCATTATCTTTGCCAAGAAAACCCCAAATGGATACATGAAAGGTTGGACAAAACTGAACAACACAATCACTGATACCAATAAGAAGTCGCTGGCTTGCCTTTTTCTGAGCACGGGCAGCTCGTTGCAGCTTCTCTTTGGCCTGGCTATACTTCTCTTCTTTTTCTTTGAGACGGTCATGAAGCATACGCTTTTCTTCCAACCATTCGACTCGCTTCTCTTCCAAAGAACTGTCAAAAACAAATTGGCGAAAAAAACTTTTTTTTAAGAACTCATATTCCTAAACAACATAAGATTATATTGACATTAGAACAGTCAACTCACTACTAAGTTTCACTACAGGATCATAGATCATGAAAGCTGGACAGGATCTCAGCGGAGCATCTAGTCCAAACCTCTTTTTGATGGTTCAGCAAATGCAGGCCCTAAGAAATGAACACAGCTGCTTAGGCCTCCAGATTCTTAGGCCAGGAAGGAGGTAGAGTGGCATGATGGGGAGAGTGATAAACCTGGCAGTCAGGAAGACCTGGGTTCAAATCCTGATTCTGAATTTTTAGCTATGGGACCATGGTAAAATCATCTGAACTCTCCAGTTTCCTCATCTGCAAATATTAAAATAACTCTGATAGCACTGAAATCATAATTTCTCTCAACTAATACATACCACAGAGCCCATCCTTGGGAACCCTTGTTCTCAATCTACCATAAGGTCACCAGAGGAGGTCCAGCCCCAACACCAAGGGCATTCCTTGGTTGTACTGGACATCATGAGACTGCCCAGGGGCCTTTCTGTTCCCTCTCCCTCCTGCCATGATCAATCCTCTTGGATGAGGGGATCTTTCACTCTCACTCTTCAGTGAATGCCTCTCAGGACTCTGAGATGCCTCCCACGCGCACATGCACATGCACATGCATCCCATTATGCACCTCTCCTCGCCCCTCGGGCTGATGTTTCCTTTACACCTTCAGGGACAGTTGTACTTCAAAACTCATATGTACAGAAGGCTAGGATTAAAACTTGGGCCTTTGCTTTTATGGAAAGCTTGGAATCCTTAAGCAAGCTCCAAACTGAAGGTAACCCAGCCTGTTCTCCTCATGCCGTTGGTAAAAGGGAGTTAATAATATCTGCAGCCTCTACCCCACAAGGCTGCTGTGCAGATCAAATATGCACTGATGTCCCTTCCTGTCCCTGCCAGCGTCACTTCCACCACACAAAGCAGTTCCTGGGCCCTTTTCCCACATCAGCACATTTGTTCTTAAATAAAGTTGTCCACAGTAATTTGATACCAATGGGGTGTGTGAAACTGGTCAGTGTGTGTATTCTCTCAATTCTCTCTGGGCCTCTGCTTCTTCATGGATAGGGCAGGAAGGACTGGAATGGATGATTTCTACTTTCTCTGAAAACTCTATCTATGATTTCCCCCCAAGAGTATACGCTGCCTTCTCTCACCAATGCTCTCCTATCAATCATCCACAAGGAGTCCATCCAACACCCTAGATCTGTCATGAAAAACAACAGGGAAGATTGGCTATTTGTTGATTATCCCATTGAAACCACAGGCAGCTGACTCACTTCCTTTTCTCATCACGTGCTTACTTCTCTGAGAGTATCTTCTTGGTTGCGTCACTTTTCAGAATCAATGGCTTGCTTAGATAGGTCAGGTCAGAGTTGCCTCAAATGTGCTCTACAGCTACTCATTTAGCTCTGACACTGATCTCTGTCTGAACAGGTTCATGGCATGAATGTCCTCTACGATGCCTGAAGGTTATTTCTGCAGTGGCCACCAGGTGTTTCCTACCTGCTAACAGAGTCCATTTTATTTTTGGTAAAGTTTTCTGGTGTCCACCATGCCCAGGACTTGGTGCCTTTTTACTAAAGAGAGCATTCAGTGCAGTGAGCAGAATCAGAAGAACAGTTTGTACACTAACATCAAATACTGTATGAACTCTGACCGACACACTGACTCACCACAGCTTCCAAGGATTCCAGCTGAAACGTGCTGTCTCCCTGCAGATGGATTGCTGGGGGACTCAGAGGGAAGGACGGCCTCATTCTCTCTCTCTCCCCCCCCATTTTTATGTCTCTGTGCATATGCACACACACACATACAATGTGTACCAAGCCTGTTGGGAAGACAGTTGCTTGTAAGGAAGCTAGCTGAACCTACTTTTCAGCCTCTAGCTGAGTCTTTTCTGCTTGAGCCCGTGCATTGCGGCATTCCTGCTTCAGTCTCTCCACCAGATCCTTCAGTTTCTGGTTAGAATCTACCAACTCAGTCTCTGACCGTGTGAGGGAGGTAACTTGGATCTGTAAACCACTGATTTGCTTTAGAAGAAAAAGGGAAAGGAAAAACAGATGTTTATTAAACAAAAATATCAAAGATGTAAAACAGAAAGAATATGGATGCCTCACCCTGCTAAGGTACTCCTTCACACAGATCATACTTGCCAGTAGCAGTTTTTATGGTCAGTATCTGCCCAGTACCCACTTCCTCCCAGTGAAGTGGGTTGACTAGGAAGAGAAAACCATTACCATATTCTTATAGCAAAATTACTCCTTGTCTCCTGAAAATAACAGGCCCTGAGTATAGGTAAAAAGAAAATTATTCATAGTAAAAGTAATGGGTAACAGATCCCACTAACAAATTAAACCCATATAATGCTCATACATTTTTAGCCAAAAGTTTAATACCTTTCTCCCCCCAAAAAAACTTTTGATGACTAAAAAGTTGTCAAAACTTCTTTTTTCTTCTCTTGACCAGTGGCTCTCAGATCAGCCAAGTGGAAGGTGGGTTGCAGTCCACCCTCCCCACAACAGCCACGTTGTACTGTTTTTATCTGTATATGGTGGACATCCTCCCCCTTCTGACTGCTCACACAGCCCTCACTTCTCCTTTGCATTATTCCTTCAACCTCCTTCTGGATCCCCCTATTTCAACCTTCTCTCTTCTTCAACCCATCTTCTATGCACCTACCAAAGTGATTTTCCTGAAGTACAATTCTGAAAACACACTCACCCCTATTCTCTCAACTCCACCAGCTTCCCGCTGATTCTGGGATCCAACATAAACTGCTGATAGGTATTAAAGCCCTAATTGCCCTTTAATAGCCTGGTTGTACAAGATTTCCCTTCCTGCATCCTATGGACCAAATCAGATGCTCACACTCAAACAAAGACACAAGTAAGACCACCAGACACAAACAGAAAAGTAAGGGATGATGTGGATCTGAATTGAATACTGCTCAGTGGTCATCAGAGGTAATCAAATTTAACTTAATATTTTGGTGAGTATCTTTTTGGTGTGCAATGATAATCTATATACCAAGAAACACGACTCCTAAGACTATTCCTAGAAAACTATGTTGTGTATCTTCCCCAACTACCTTCTTCCCCCTGCCCCAGGAAAGAAAAAGAAGCGACCTACTTGGCTACCTACATTGATCAAATTAACCGAATAATTATTCTAAGTTCATCCTATCTCCTAGGATATATATGTGAAGTTTCTTTCAAAATCGTGGAATATATTCAATTATATAGCTCCAAGAAATATTATTATTAATAAAAACATTCTATATTTAGTGAGAGCAAAACAATTTTTGTACAAATGATAAAATTTAAAATGCTTTTAAAAACTCATCTTTATCTCACCTTATTTTTTGTGCATCTCTTATAATTTATATATACAGGGTAGGAATAGGGATTACAACTGTGATTTCATTGCTATAGGGAGCTCCCAAGGAGGAAGTGCCCTGTACCAATGCAATTAGGTACCTTCTCTGCAACTTACAGTCTTATAGCACTGCCTACAGCAGTGAGGAGGCAGAGACTTGTCCAGAGCCACAAAGCCTGTACGTGTCAGGGGCAGAATCTGATGTCAGATCTTCCCTTCACAACCACATCTCTGTCCCCTATGCCGACTGCCTCTCTATTCATGTACATTAGTGTGTGTCTGTATATGACCGAATAAACATAAATGTATAGGCATATAATTTATAAATGTTGTTCAGTCACTTCAGTCGATTCCAACTCTTTGTGACCCCCCATGAAATATTCTTGGCAAAGATACCAGAGTAGTTTTTCATTTCCTACTCCAGTTCATTTCACAGATGAGGAAATTGAGGCAAACAGGGTGAAGTGACTTGCCCAGGGTCACATAGGTAGTCAGTGTCTGAGACCACATTTGAACTCAGACATTCCTGACTCCAGGCACAACACTCTATCCACTAAGCTACCTTGCTGTCCCTCAATTTATAACATGTCTCTCAATTTATAATAAGACATACATATATTAGGAGTATGCTCAATTTTTTTCTCATGGGGTATGCAATCAAAAAATTTTGGAGAGTACTACTATAGACTTTTATTTGTATGTATAACAAAAAAAAAAACCAAATAACGCAGGTGTGTGCATGTTTAGCAAACAAATATCCATGGAACACTTGAAATGGTCTCCACTCTCTCCCCTGTCCTGGAATGAAGAACCACAAAGCTTTATTTTACCCATAGTTGCAAATATTATTCTGCACAATAGCTAAATGAATAGGCGGTTTTGAAAAAACTCTCACTCGCCCCAGGCTGATAAAGTTAAAAGTAAACAATCCCAGCTAACTCCTCTGTTATGATCTGCACTGGAATGCAATGTGATCAAGCATCCCCATGATGACCTAAGCAGAATCCCAAAAGGAGCTGCTCTCCGCTTTCACTTTAAAGCACTGTATATGACCTTATACAAATCTCTTGCTCTCTGTCTGAATATTTTTAATGATAAAATTAATGTTTCTGACAATACCACATTGCCTTAGCTCTTGAGGATACAATAAGAAACAATCAATAAAATGAAAACTATAACAAAATGAAACTAGAGTTACCTGTGACTCACATAGAGTAACTTAGAATTCTATGCAATCTGGGGCTGTGGTTTGGAACAAGATAGTATTTGATTACAAATCAGCAGGTAAGTATCTTATGAAAATACCAGAGGGCAAAAGCACCTTCATACACTAAAGCTGAAACTTCAGAAATCAAGCCCACTGACATATTAATTACTCCAGCGATGAGGTTTTTACAAGGCTAAAATCTGAAGATGCTCCATCTCCTGAAGGACAGGGGACTGTCTTTTGACTCTTTTTGTATGCAGCCCTCATGGCAGTATCTGGCACATAGTAGGTACTTATGAACTGCTTACTGATGTAACTGAGACTATCTGAATCAGGAGAGCTTTAAACAAGGAATTAAAATGTTAACTACCACTCTATAAGCTCTTACGTGTTTAAGATCAGCATTTTCAATCTTTTCTTTTTCTGCGTCCTCATTAGCCATCATTTGCTGTTGAAGCTTCATTCTAAAAATTTGACAATGAGACAAATAATGTTAAGACAGTATGACGAATTAATAATTTAGAGTCCAATGGTAGGTTTTTAGTAAAGTCAGATATTGAAAGGTCGCTCCTTCTTTACCGAAAGACCATCCTGCCCAGTCACTGCACTGTACCCCACATACACTAGGGGAAACCTCAATCCCCGAGGTGCTGGTCAACACAAAAGTAGGAAAGAACATTTTAGATCCTGTGAGAGGGGCAAAAATACCAAAGCGTCTCTACAGACAGAATGGTTAGCCTTAAGAGCAGAGTATTATGCCTGCTTTAAATGTTTCTATCTCTTTCCTCCTTAAACTCAAAGCATTTATTTTCTATGCCACTCACTGGGCCATTTGTTGATCCGAGAGAGTGAGGCATTGTGAATAATAGTAGACTTACAACCAGGAAGATGTGGGTTCATATTTCACCTCTAGCACTTGATAATTCCGATCCAAGCAAATTCATTTAACCTCTCTGAAAACTCCACAAAACTGATCTAAGTCACAGTTATAGTCTGCTGTAGGTAGTAATGGAGTGCAGTAACTTGGGAATGAGACAAGCATTAGAGTGTGACTTTGGCTGCAGGAGACCACAGACACCATGGCCCAGAGCGTGAAGGGCCCCTCTGCCAGGGAATCTCAACAAGGAGCAAACAAAGCCTGGGCTCTTCAGCATGAAGGTGCAGAGCTAGCTAAAAACAGGGGGACAGGAAGAAGGGAAATAGACAATAATCCTAACTGTGACAAAGACTTTATAGTGAGTTTCTCTGATAAAGGTGTCTTCTCTCAAATATATAGAGAATGGAGTCAAATTTATAAGATTATAAAAAGACATGAACAAGGAATATTAAAAAAATCAAAGCTATCTATAGTCGTATAAAAAATGCTCAAATCACTATTAATTAGAGAAATACAAATTAAAACAACTCTGAGGTACCACCTTACACATATCCGATTGGTTAACAAGACAGAAAAGGAAAATGATAAATACTGGAGGGGAAGTGGGAAAATTAGGACACTAATGCACTGTTAATGGAGTTATGAAGTGATCCCACCATTATGGAGAGCAATTTGGAACTATTCCCAAAGAGCTTATAAAATCATACATAGCCTTTGACCCAGCAATATCACTATTAGGTCTATATCCAAAAATCAAAGAAAAAAGAAAAAGATCTATATGTACAAAAATATTTATAGTAGCTCTTTCAGTAGTGGCAAAGAACTGGAAATCAAAGGGATGTCCATCAACCAGGGAATAGCCAAACAAATTGTGGTATACGATTGTGATGGAATACTATTGTGCTATAAGAAATGTTGAGCAGGATGGTTTCAGAAAAACCTGGGAAGACTTACATGAACTGATACAAAGTGAAGCAAGCAGAATCAGGACAACATTATACACAGTAACAGAAATATTTTATGATGACCATCTGTGAACAATTTAGCTCTTCTCAGCAATACAAAGATCCAAGACATTGGATGGACTTATGATGAAAAATGCTATCTCCCTCCAGAAAGACAACTGATGGGAGTCTGTATGCAAATCAAAGCATACTTTAAGAAACTTTATTTCCTTTTTTTTGGTCTGTTTTCTTTCACAATATAACTAATGTGGAAATGTTTTACATGACTGTACATGCGTAACTTATATCAAGAAGGTTTAATTCTCAAGAAGGGGAGGGAGAGAATTTGAAACTCAAAATTTTAAAAATCAAAGGTTAAAAATTATTTTTACATGTAACTGGAAAGATTTTTTTTTTTTAAAGTTATCAATCACCTAAGATAAAGAGCTCATCTCAAACCTCAACTTTCTTGACCTCTCAGTAGCATCTGACACTACTGACCACCTCCTCCCTCTTCCTAGATAATCTGAGTTTTCTTAACCACTTTCTCTCTTCATTCTCCTCCAACCTGTTCAAACAATCCTTCTGAGTCTCTTTTGCCAGACCTTCATCTGCACTACACACACTGACCGTAGGTGCCCTCCTCCAAGGCCCTCTTCTCTTTTCTCATTCTGCTATCTCACTGGACCTCATCAAAGCCAATGGAATTCAATTATCGTCTTTATGAGTCCCAGGTTTCTTTGGCTCTACTCTCCCTTCTAAGTTCCAGTCCGGTATTCCTGGCTTTCTATTGGGCATTTCAGATTGGATTTCCTAAAGGTGCCTCAAAACATAACTCTTGTATTTTGGCTATGGTGTTCTTAGGAATTTTCATTTTATGACTGCTTTCAGATTGTTTCCATTATCCCTTTTTCCTCTGATTCTAATAAGTCTGGACAGTTTTATTTCATTATTTCTTAAACTATGATATTCAAATTCTTTCTTTTTGTCATGGCCATCATGTAGTTCAGTAAATCTTAAATTACCTATTCTTGATCTGTTTTTAAGTCATGTACTTTTGACAGTACTTACATATTTATAATATTACATTATTAAATGCTTGTTGTCTACAATAACTCCTATTTTTTCAGGCTTCTTTGTCTTACTATTTCTTATTGTCTCATGGACTTAATAAATCCTGTTTATCCCATTCTAATTTTCAGAGGGTCTAATACTGAGGTAAAGTTTGTACCTCCTATGCTAAGTTAATTCACTTTCAATCTGTCCTTCAAACCTGTCATTTCTTTTCCAATAATTTTCTCTAGCACTCATTTCATTTATAATATCATTTTAACTCTTTTTAAAAAAAAAACTCTTGCTTTATTTCTTCAGGGAATTCTAGTGATTTTGTGGCTAAGGCTTGCTTGTATGTTTTCGAATTGGTTTCTTCTTCTGAGTGTGTCTTGGGCATCCCTTGATCCATAATAGCTTTTTGTCACGGAAACCTTTTGTTGCTGTTGTTTACTCCTTCTTACAGTTTTACTTCCCAAACTGGGACTTTATGGTAAGGCCATGGTTTGTGCACTTCTAGTGGGAATGCAATCCAGGGACTCATTTAGTCCTGATTTTATTTTCTGGGGATCTTGCCAATGTGTTTTCCAGGTAATGACTGTATTCTTCAAGGACCTTCAGCGCAGCTCAGATGAAAGAGATGAGAACTTCCAATAGGCCCTAAGCAATCCAAGTTGAGCTTTCCAGATTACAGATCCTGCAGTAAGTCTCAGCAACACAACTACAGACTTGCCTCTGGGTGAAACTCCAAGAGGCAGATGTCTCTCAGCCGGAAGGCTCCACAAGATGAAAGCAATAGAGCTGTGGGTCAACTCCTGAAACCACAGTCATAGCCCAGGGATGTGTCCTATCTAGGTCTTTGGGCCACAATGCCAGAGATGTAAGCCCATCCCTATGCCAGTGGACTGAAGCCAAGATTCATCTTTAGGGTCAGAGCAATAGAACTACAGTCCCATCGCTCCTCCACAGATCTTGCCATGGTCACTTATCTCTAGGCTAAATTTGTGATCTTGGGATGGATAAATGACCAACTGTGGTTTCTCCTTAGATTTCCTAATCACTTTGCCAAGGCACCCTTCTTAGATTTTTGTTGGAGTAAATGTGAGGAGAACTGGGCTACACAACTTTCTCCTACTGCATCATCACCTTTCCCCCTAAAGCCTTCTGAAATTCCCTATTACTGCCAAGTACAACACCATCCTTCCAACTGCCGAAGTTCACGTCTTCAGAGTTATCCTCAGCTGTTATCCTCTCACTTATCTATCCCACATATATATCTGTTGCCAAATGTTGTAATTTCTTTCCTTCCATCTCTCATAAGAATCCCTCTTCTGTCTACTCACAGTCACCATCCTAGCTCAGGCCCTTATTACCTCCCCCTAAGACTACTATAATCACCTTCTAATTGTTCTCCCTCTCCTCTTTGCCCTTCCACGACTCCAATTCATTCATCTACCCTACTGACCAAAGAGATTTTCCTAATAAATGGGTCTGGTCACGTCACCTCCCCCCAACTCTGTTCAAAGAGCTCTAATGGGCCCCTATTACTTCCAGAATCAAATATAAAGTCTTACATGTGAAGCTTTCCATGAGATGGCTCCTTACTACCATCCCTTTTCAATCTTCTTGCATTTTATTCCTCTCCACACATCCTGTGATTCAATCATATACTCATACTACTTGCTGCTCCTGGAACATGAAATTCCTGTTTCTTGACGGTGACTTTGAATTGTTTGTCATGCCCAGAATGCTCTCCTTCACACTTTCAGAATCTTAGAATCTCTGGTTTCCAACAAGACCAGCTGAAGAACTTCCCTCCCCAGAAGAATATTCATGGTCAGAGTTGTCCTGTAACCTTACTGGGGAGGCTACCTGTCCATTCAGGGGAACAGACATAAAGATTAATGAAAGTTTTTCTGATTTCACAACAGGTATTGTTCTTTGTTTAAGTTTATAAAGAAAGACAGAGAAAAGAAGGCATCTGAGGCAGAGCCAAGATGGCGGAGTACAAAGACACATAATACTCTACAGCTTCCCCCATAGCCTACAAAATACCTGTAAAAATGACTCTCAACAAATTCTAGAGCAGCAGAAGCCACAGAAAAACAGAGCGAAAGAGGTTTCCAGCCAAAGGTAACCTGGAAGGCCGACAGGAAAGGTCTATCTCACGGGATGCTGAGCAGAGCAGAGCCTAGCCCTGGCCACGCAGCACTGGGAAGAACAGGACCTAAACAGACCTCTGGGGCAGAGTTCCCAGCAGGAAGGGTCCCAGATACTTCAACCCACAAGTGACAAAGCAAGCTCCAAAGGTCAGTGTGGGAGGGCTTTCCCAGCTGGGCCAGAGGGGAACAGAGTTCTTCCAGCAATAGCCCCAGGCGAAGGCAGCAGCAGCAACAGCAGACTGCAGGAAGCTCTGGTGGCTGGGAAGCAACCTGGGTCCATTGTCCAAGCAGCTCAGCTTAAAGCCTCTGGCAGTAGGGAGCAGCTGATCTAAACCCCAGCCCTGATTGACAGCCCCGCCCCCACTCAAAGCCCAGGGAATCAAGCAGCTGAGTCAAATCTGAGCCTTGAATATGATACTGGGGAGGCAACAGGACCACCCTCTTGACAAAGGACTCAAAAGTCAAGTAACTGGCTGGGAAAATGCCCAAAAAAGGGAAAAAAAATAAAACCATAGAAGGTTACTTTCTTGATGAACAAGTGTTTCCTCCCATCCTTTCAGATGAGGAAGAACAAGGCTTACTGTCACAGGAAGTCAAGGCTCCTACCTGAGGGCCTCCAAAGGGAACTTAAACTGGGTTCAGGCAATAGAAGAGCTTGAAAAGTGAGTTAGCAGCTTGCTAAAGGAGAATCAAAAAAATGCTAAGGAAAATAACACTCTTAAAAAGAGGCTTAACTCAATTGGAAAAAGAGGTCCAAAAAGCCAATGAGGAGAAGGAAGCTTTAAAAAGAAGAATTAGCCAAATGGAGGAGAAGGTTCAAAAGCTCACTGAACAAAACAGTTCTTTGACAGAGAGAATTGAGTTCAGGGAAATGAATGAATTGAGATAAACCAAGCAGTTAAAAAACAAAACCAAAAATTTGAAAAAAACAGAAGATAATGTGAAACATCTCATGGGAAAAACAACTAACCTGGAAAATAGATCCAGGAGAGACAATTTAAAAATTATGGGACTACCTGAAAGCCATGATCAAAAAAAGAGCCTAGACATCATCTTCCATGAAATTATCAAGGAAAACTGTTCTGATATTCTAGAACCAGAGGGCAAAATAAATATTGAAAGAATCCACCAACGACCTCGTGAAAGAGACCTGAAGAGAGAAACTCCTAGGAATATTGTGGCCAAATTTCAGAGTTCCCAAGTCAAGGAGAAAACACTACAAGCACTTAGAAAGAAATAAAATGAGTATTCTGGAAATACAATTAGGATAACACAGGATCTGGCAGCTTCAACATTAAGAGATTTCCAGTCAAAGGCAGCATGAAAGGCCAACAGGAAAGGTCTATTGCACAGGGTGCAGAGCAGAGCGCAGCTCACAGAGTCCAGCCCAATCTTAGCCATGTGGCACCAGCAGGAACAGGACTGTAGCATGCCTCAGGGGTGGAATTCCTGGCAGCAGCTGCGGTTCCCAGATCCCTCAATCCACAAATGCCAAAAACAGCTTCAAAGGTCAGTGAGAAAGTTTTTTCACCTGTGTGAGAAAGGAGCAGGGTCCTCCCTTAGCCCTGGCCCCAGGCAGTGACAAATGCAACAGCAGCAGCTTTCATTTTTGGAGCCCTTGGCCTAAAGTCCCTGGGGGAAATATCTCACTGGAAAAACAGCTGACCTGGAAAATAGATCCAGGAGTGACAATTTAAAAATTATGGGACTACCTGAAAGTAATGATCAAAAAGAGAGCCTAGACATCATCTTTCATGAAATTATCAAGGAAAACTGCCCTGATATTCTGGAACCAGAGGGTAAAATGAATATTGAAAGAATCCACCGATCACCTGAAAAAGATCCAAATAGAAAAACTCCTAGGAATATTGTAGCCAAATTCCAGAGTTCCCAGATCAAGGAGAAAATATTGCAAGCAGCCAGAAAGAAACAATTCGAGTATTGTGGAACTACAGTCAGGATAACACAAGATCTAGCAGCTTCTACATTAAGGGATTGAAGGGCTTGGAACATGATATTCCAGAAGTCAAAGGAACTCAGACTAAAACCAAGAATTAAAACCCAGCAAAACTGAGTATAACACTTCAGGGGGAAAAAGAATGGTCATTCAATGAAATAGAGGACTTTCAAGCATTCTTGATGAAAAGGCCAGAGCTGAATAGAAAATCTGACTTTCAAACACAAGAATCAAGAGAAGCATGAAAAGGTAAACAGGAAAGAGAAATCATAAGGGACTTACTAAAGTTGAACTGTTTACATTCCTACACAGAAAGATAATATTTGTAACTCTTCAAATTTTTCTCAGTATTTGGATAGTTGGAGGGATTATACATACATATATACATACATACATATACAGATAGGTAGATATAGACAGAGGGCACAAGGTGAGTTGAACAGGAAGGGATCATATCTAAAAAAATAAAATTAAGGTGTGAGAGAGGAATATATTGGGAGGAAAAAGGGAGAAATAGAATGGGGCAGGTTATCTCTCATAAAAGAGGCAAGAAAAATCTTTTTCAATGGAGGAGAAGAGGGAGGAGGCGAGAGGGGAAAAGTCTTACTCTCATCACATTTGGCTTAAGGAGGGAATAACATGCTCACTAAATTGGGTATGAAAATCTATCTTACACTACAGGAAAGTAGGGGAGAAGGGGACAAGTGTGGTGGGGGGGATGATAGTAGGGAGGGAAAATGGAAGGAGGGAGCAATTAGAAGTAATCACTGTAGGGGAGGGATAAGATCAAAAGAGAGAACAGAATAAATAGGGGGCAGGATAGGATGGAGGGAAATACAGTTAGTCTTTCACAACATGACCATTATGGAAGTCTTTAGTAAAACTACGCATATATAGCCTATATTGAATTGCTTACCTTCTCAGTGGGGAGGGAGGAAGGGACAGAAGTTGGAACTCAAAGTTTTAGGAACAAATGTTGAGAATTGTTGTTGCATGCAACTGGGAAATAAGAAATACAGGTAATGGGGTATAGACATCTATCTTGCCCTACCAGAAAAGAGAGAAGATGGGGATAAGGGAAGGGAGGGGTGTGATAGAAGGGACAGCAGATTGGGGGAAGGAGTAATCAGAATGCATGTTGTTTTGGGGTGGGGGAGGGGAGAGATGGGGAGAAAATTTGGAACTCAAAATCTTGTGAAAATGAATGTTGGAAGCTAAAAATAAATAAAATTTTTAAAAAAAGTAATATTAAAAAGAATCCCTTAATGTACATTGTGCCCTAGGTGGCTCCAACTGCCATGACTATCCTTAATCCCAACCCTAATTAAATTAAGGGCTACTAGTATGTGATTTGATAGGAACACCAACAAGAAAAACAGAAAACCAAGCTATCCAAGTCCAGTAAGCCTAACAACAAATTGTAAATCCAAAATAAAAATGAGTGCTAAGGAAATATGATCTAAGTGGTGTCAAACTCAAACAGAAATGGGGGTTCCTACAGGCTGTGTGATGATTTAGTTTTAAAATGTACCATTATTGATGTTTACTGTACTTTTATTTATTTTGCTAAATATTTCCCAATGTCATTTTAATCTGGTTCAGGTTGCACTTCAATACTTCTGCTAGATCTAATTTATCCTCCACTAACCTAATTTAGGAACTAAATTATTTCTTTTGCCTCTCATTGATGTCCCTACCTCCTAGTCTCTTCTCCACTCCAATCTATCTCCACACAGATAGCTGCCAACGTGGCATTCCTTCAGCACAGATTTGGGCATGCTACTGCCCTGCTACAGATCTCCCTACTCTAGGCCTCTAGGACAAACTACAAATCCCAAAATCTGGCATTTCAAGCCATTCACAATCTGCCTCTAGCTTATCTTTCAGATGTCCTACAGGGGCCTTTGCACCTGTTGTCCCTGAGCTCTTTCCCACAGTTGAAATGCCTCAACACCTTCCTTCAGATTCTTATCAAGGCCCATCCCATCCCCATATTTTCTCACAGTGTCCTGTCTCCCACCCCATTCTAGCCTTTGTATTTATTTGTGTATGTTTACCCTCTAATGGAGTGTGATATTCTTCAGGATACAGACTATCTTATGTTTGTCACCAGGGCCCAGCTCACAGAAGGTACTTCACAAACACTTATTAAACGAATGACTGAATATGACAAGCAAGGAATGAATTGAGCGGGTGCTTATTTTTAAAGGGTAAAGTAATTATCCAGATCTATCAGCACTGGCATTAGTGAAATACATTTTTCTCACTTCCCCTTCAGTGTCCCCTCCACCAGCTGCCCAATCTTGTCTCTCACAGGCCTGAGGTCTGAACTGGCAATCTTGAGTATTATTGCTAATCTTACTAGTAACAACTCACTAAATTCTTCCTTGAACTGAATTCTAGAAAAACATTTTTCACGTATTCTGGTTTCATAAAACATGCTTCTCTTTTTACCTTTAACTGTCAGAAAATTTAAGAACAAAATTTAATATCCAAATATAATAGACTTGATTTTGGTGCCAGCACTATCTTCAACGGAATATTTTTCGGTTTTATCTTTATATGTCTGACCTTCAGCTCAAAAGCCACTTTTCCACATGAAAATTTAAATAAATTCAAGCTCACTTAAAAATAAGAATTCACAAAGCAGGTTTTAGAAACAACCCCTCCCAGGGATATTTGCATTTTAATGTGGCATACCTGGACCAAAACGTTTTTTTACACCTGAAGAAAGAAAAACCTTCTCGAAATTGTCTATCAAGAATTATGGCATTCAAAGGATGTTGAGCTAAATTAGTCTGGTGTTAAATGGGGAAAAGAGGGAGTGATTTCTGTGGAAAATAGAAATATACAGGAGAGCTCTGCTTATCCTTCAAGAATAGATAATTTTTCCAGTCCATGTGCCCCTCTCAGTGACGCAAATGACAGCTCCTCAATGCCTTAGTAGATCATATCCATTAGTATCAAAACAACACATAAATAGGGGGCCAGCCTTTTGGTGAAGAGTCTCTCTGATCTTAGTTAGGTTGGAGATCTTCAACACATGTATCTGCTTTTATCCGAATCTGCACAGAAGATAAATTCAGAAATAACTACTCTTTCTACAAAGGATTCACCACAAAATTCCTCTAAACAGAAAGCTCATTTTGTTCATTTAAAATTTTTCTATTTTAAAAATTTCACATACCTGGAACTTTTCTGGAACATATCTACTGTGTGGTTAAATAAAACGTAAACCAGAAAAAAAATAATTTTTCAATATACCAGAAAAAATTCCCTAGCAATAACAAAACTGAATTTATTGGCTGTCTGAAATTATCATTTGAACTTTTAAAATAATAAATTCTGAAATGAAAACTAAATTATTTTTTAAATATCTAAAAAAGAACTGGAAGATATAGCTGACCTTATGAATCACAAATGTGTTGTTACGAAAAAAGTCAACACAGTACTACGACATATTAAAAAGAAATATACTTAGGAGCAAAAAAAATTACAAAAACAGAAGGGGAAAAGACTGACTAAACCATAAATACAGGGAAGCTTCATTGATGCAGTCTAAAATGTTTTTAGAGAAACTGCTTTACTACTATTAAGACCATCTAGGACTTATAAGTAGCTAAGAAGACTGGAGGAAAGCCACTGACATCCTGCTTTAATGAAGTGACAGGAATGATTTATAATTAACAAACCAAAGCAAAAGCCCAAGCTACTTATGTAAAAATTATAATACCTATATAAAAGGTCTCATACTTTGGACTTTTATACCTAAGTATTCAAAGAAGTTTAATAAATACTTGTTGATTGATTGATAAATGCATCCTTTTATAGTTACATAAAAATTATTTATTCCCCTAAGCTGGAAACATTCCTTTATATTATTCAAAAGTTTACGAGTCTTGTTTTCCACTATACTTCCAGCTAGTCCCTTTTAAACTGTCACATATTCTCTATCAGTGATGTCTAAATTAAGTTTGTGTGTTATTTTTTCTTAACCACACAGTCAAAAAGAAAAAAATAACAGATGTAGCTAACCTTTTGAGTCTGAAATGCAGTACGGTTAAAAAACCAGTGAAATCAATATTGAGATATGTTAGATACACTGAGAGATACGTGCAAAAAACCTGAAAAATAATTCTCGCACTGCACTTATATATAAAATCCTTTAAATATATAAAATTTCTCCTTTAGAGAAATAGAAAAGGATATAAAATAGTAACCAAAATGATTAATGGGGTGGAAAATAATCCCTGTAAACCAAGGTTAAAACAATGGGGGTTATTTTGCTTAGAAAAGAAAAAAATTAAAGATCAAATTCATTACTGTATGCATAAATGGAAGATGTTTGTGAATGTCGGCAGTAATTCTCTATATCTACAGTAAGAGGAGAGCAACTGGAGAGCAATTACAGCAGGAATGAGCCTAAATGAACAAGGGAATGACTTTTTAAACAACTGAGGAATAAACCATTCAAACAGGCTCCCTAAAAGAAGGTACACACTCACTTCCCAGAGATTGTCAAGAAGATAATATACAATCACGTGGCTTTACAATCATGTGGCTTTACAATCATGTGGCTGGCCTGGTTTTGACACTGACACTCCTACAAGCAGGGAGCTGTATCAATTAACATCTTTAGGTTCCTTCTAGAATTATCATTCTAGACTCACTGACTTAATACTAAGAGTTAATCCTCTGAATCAAAAACCTCACTTCCAAAAGTCTACTATACTCTTTTCATGTAATGAATGTGATACCTCAAAAGAAGATTATTTGGCTTTAAAATGCCCAGTTAGAAGAGTGACTAGAGCTTTAGAATAAAGGAGATACAAGACCCAGATGTAACCTAATAGTTTGCAGCTCCCTTTTGGCCGCCTCTTCCGCCATCTGTGAAACCCGCATTTTCTCTTCACACTGATCCTTTTCAGATTGCCTCCAGACATCTTGTTCCACTTTAGTTTTCTCTAAATCTGCTAATTTGTTCTCAAGTTCTAGCCTAAAACGACAGATGATAATTATGTTAAAAGAACCACAATAAGGATAAGACGGCAACAAAATGTTTTCATTTACAAGGAGATTTAAAACAAAACAAGGTATTTAAGTCCTTACTTTTCATCTTGCAAAGCTGCTAGTTTTTGGTAACCTTCTTCTTTGGCAGCTTGTACTTTTCGTACTAATTCACGGTCCTTTTCTAATAAAAGTGTTTTGTAACGTTCAATAGCTGACTTGAGGATTTCATTGTCTGACTGCAGTCCTGGATGGTTGATTTTTAAAGAAGGAAAAAAAACAAGAATTGTCTTCATCATTACCATTAAGTTAAAAATTGGGCTTAGAGGAAGCTCGAGTTCCAGGAGTCAAGATGGTGGAGTGATTGGTAATTGTTCCCTCCCCTTATTGACCTTGACGAGCCCAGAGAATATCTCCCTGGGAAAAACCCTAGAACAGCAGCAGAAGGGGTAAACAGTCCCTTAGCCTGGGAGGCTAAGAAGATCACTAAGGAGGGTCCCTTTTGCTATGGCTGAAGGGGACTAGTGCAAGACCACAGCTGTCCCAGACAGCCCCATCTCAGCAAACCAGAAGAAGATCCTGAGCCCTAGGGAGGTGAACCTAGCAACCACCAACACCAGGACCCCAGAAGTGCCTCAGCACCCCAGAGGACTCAGGAAGACACTAGCACAGAGGGGATCACCAACTGCTGAGCATGCCTATGCTCTAGCTCGGCAGAGGATACCTCCTGGGGCCAGACTGCCCCTCCCCCACACTTAATGAGCTAGCTCCAGGGTAACTACGGAGAAACCCAAAAACACCTCACCTGGCCTCTGCTTTCCAACACCAGGTAGCTCAGCACCAGGTAAGTTGCGGCATTTTAGCTTCTAGCTGAAAGAACCAGAGGCCACAACACACAAAGACTCAAATTTTAGGCAAAAGAACTGTGGGACAGAGCCCTCTGTGCCCCAGTTGCAGAGATCTACTTTAAAAGGGGGATTATCATGAGTAAGAAGCAAAGCAGAAAAGACCACAGAATCTTTCTATGGGGACAAGGACCAAAATACAAATACTAAAGAGGTCAGCACTGAGACTATACTCCCATTTGAAACTTCAGAAGGTAATATGAACTGGTCTCAAGCACAAAGAGTATTCCTGAAAGAGCTCAGGAAGGATTTTAAAAGCCAAATTAAAGAAATAGAAGAAAAACTGACCAATGACTTTAAAAATATGAAAAAGGAAATCACAGAAGAATTTAAAAGGATAATTGGACAAATGGAAAAGGAAGTAGAAAAACCTAAGTGGAGAAAATAACTCCTTAAAAGGAACAACTGGACAGATAGAAAAGGAGATGCAAAAGTTAACTGAAGAAAACAATTTGATAAAAATTAGAATCGGGCAAGTAGAAGCTAATGAATCTATAAGACATCAAGAATCAGTCAAACAGAATCTAAAGAATGAAAAGGTAGAAGAAAATGTAAAATATCTAAATGGAAAAACAACTGACCTGGAAAACAGATCCAGGAAAGAAAATCTAAGGATTACTGGTCTACCAGAAACTCATGATGAAAAAAGACCCTGGACAATATCTTCCAAGAAATCATCAAGGAAAACTGCCCAGAAGTCCTAGATCCAGAGGGCAAAATAGTCGTCAAAAGAATCCACAATTCACCTCCTGAAAGGGATCTCAAACTAAAAACACCAAGGAATATTGTTGCCAAATTTCAGAACTATCAAGTGAAGGAGAAAATACTGCAGGAAGCCAGAAAGAAATCATTCAAATATCAAGGAACTACAGTCAGGATCACACAGGATCTTGCAGCTTCTACTCTAAAAGATCGAAGGAATTGGAATACAATATTCCATAAGGCAAAGGAGTGGGAACTACAACCAAGGATTAATTACCCAGCAAAGTTGAGCATAATATTTCAAGCAAAGAGATGGACATTCAATGAAATAAGGGATTTCCAGACCTTCCTGGTGAAAAGGCCAGAACTAAGTACAAAATTCGATCTTCAAAGGCAAGTCTCAAGAGAGGCATAAAAAAGTAAATGGGAAAAAAAAACCTGTTGCTCAGTATGGACAAACTCCTTACATCCCTATAAGGGAAGATGATTCTTGTTAATCTTGAGAATTACATATTTATTATGACATATAAAAGGGATATACACAGATAGAGGGAGTGAGTATAAATTAAATGATGTGATAATAACAAATGTGATTTAAGGGTGGGAAGGGGTTGTAATGGGAGATGTGAAAAAGAGGAGGCAGAAAAAAATAAATTCCATCACAGGAAGAGGCACAAAAATATATTACAATAGAGGGAAAGAGGGGAAGGAGATGAGCATTGTTTGAGAGGTACTCTCATCTGACTGGATTCAAGGGGTGTACAACAAACTCAGTTAAATACAGAAATACAACTAGCTCTACAGGCAGTAGGAGGGGAAGGGGGAAAGAAAAGGGAGGGGAGGCTAAAAGGGAGGGAAGAAGTAGTAAGGGCAAAGGGGATTAAAAGGGCAGGAGACTGAAAGAAGAGAGGGAAGACTGAGAGAGGCAGTGGTCAAAACTTAAAACTCTATTGTGAAGGGGAAGGGAGAAACGAGAACTAAAAGCATAAACAAGGGGAAAGAGGATGGAGGGAAAGATACAGACAGTAATCATAACTGTGAATGTGAATGGGATGAACTCTCCCATAAAAGGGAGACTGATAGTAGAAGGGATTAAAAACCATAACCCAACAATATGTTGTTTACAAGAAACACATTTGAAACAGGAGCAATCACACAGGGTAAAGGTAAAAAGTTAGAACAGAATATTTTGTGCTTCAGTTGATGTAAAAAAAGCAGGGGTAGCAATCCTAATCTCAGACAAAGCAAAAGTAGAAACAGATCTAAATCAAAAGGAAACTATGATGCTAAAAGGCACCATAGACAATGAAGTCTATTACCAAACATATATGCTCCAAGTGGTACAGCATCCAAATTCTTAGAGAAGAAGGGAGTTACAGGAAGAAATAGACAGCAAAACTATACTGGTCGGGGACCTCAACCTCCCCTTCTCTGACCTTGATGAATATAACCTCAAAATAAACAAGAAAGAAGTTAAGGAGGTGAATAAAACTCTGGATAAGGGAGATATGACAGATCTCTGGAGAAAACTTTTTTTTTCTCAGCGGCACATGGCACATATACAAAAATTTACCATGTACTAGGCCATAAAAACCTCACAATCCAGTGCAGAAAGGCAGAGATAGTGAATGCATCCTTCTCAGATCATAATGCAATAAAAATTGGACTTAGCAGGCATTCACAGATGTTGTTTAAAAAAAACAAAAAATACAATTTTGCCAACTCACAGTGAATGACGGTCCCTCTGAACATATAATTTCAATTTCAATTCTTTAAAGGCTCAACAAATTCACCTTAACATAAGAAAACTCAAAGAGAATAAATCTTAAGAGTTAATCTATGTCAACTCTTAAAACTAAAAATATTTACATATATTTCACCTTCATCTTCAAAGTCCCATTCAAGGGGTTTTCATTATGAAAAGCACCGTTATAAAAAAATTTCGCCTATAAAGAAGACTAAGTATGGAATTACTGCAAGACAAAGGAAAAGGGATAAATTTTCATCAGGTTTGATAAAAAAGACCCATTTCTTGTCCCAATGACTGTATGAAGAGAGAAAAAAAAAATTACATTGACTTTTTGAAGTCCCCAATGCTTTCCCAAACAAAGACTTACTCTAACACTTAATTTTTAGTTTTCCTAAAAAGACAAATATTCTATTTCACAAATACAAAAATAAAGGCACACATATCTAATTCAATATCACAAAACTCAACACACAGAACTGAAAAAAGAACCCTGAGAAAACTTAATAATCATGTATAACAGCAACTTAAATGGAAAGATCTTTCTCATTCATTAATAGGCCCATATGATCTGCTTCAATCACCTGGAGGCCTAAGATACATGTGGTGGGAAGAGCTTGCTAAACAGGTGGAACAGGAAGGGTGAAACAGAGCCGAGGGGAAGAGACTGAGCATGGTCCAGGCAGAGGAGAGAGGACGCAGGCAGACACAGCAAGGCTCAGGCTCCTGAGTGCTTGCTTGTGAGAACACCCCAGCAGAGTAGGGAAGCTTGGGATTGGCTTTGCCTTCACTGTGACAATATTTATTAACTTCTTGGTCACCATGACAGATTTGGCTTTCTAAATAAATGTCTAAATAAATGTTTTTCTTCTACCTTCTATATGGAAAGTCTTTTATACTTTGTGCCTGAGAAATATGCTGGCATATTCATAGTCACCACCAGTGCTATGAATATTGCCTTGGCAATACATCATAGTTTAATATTAACTAGAAATAAATAATAAAAACCATTTACGCAAGCCAGCTCAATTAAGTGATCCATGATAGCTGTGTCTAAATAATTCAGAGGTAACACTTTAGACAAGATCTAAAGCATCCAGGGAAGAGTGACATGGTCCTCAGCCTAAAATGGGAGCTCTATCTCTAATCAAGTGGAGCACCCAAGATGAACTGGACTCTAACACCATAGCTTTGCTCTGAAACATGGAAGCCTCAGACCAGCAAAGATCTGGTGCCAAATCAGTCTCCTAAAGGATAACCAGGAGTGCATCAGTAAATGTAAAGCAAGCACAACACACTTTTCATCTTACCCTGCGTTGCTAACACTTTCTTAACTGTGGACAATCAGCAAAACAATAAATCAATCCCTGGTTTATAGCTTTAGCCGATTTTTAAGGTAAAAATGGTCACTCTGAAAATTTAACAATCAAGCTATTTCAACCTGGTTCCTTCCCAGAGGACAATCTAGCCCATAGCAATCTCATGACATCCAGACTGCCACAGTTGTCTTAAGGGGAAGGAAAAAAAATTCATGAAGGTAGATAGATCCCTTCATTTGGGAGGTGCCATCTAATTCAATAAATCTGACGTGATATATCATATTTACCAAAAAAAAAAAAATGGGGCTAAGGAGTATCTCATTTACTATCAGATGACGAGAAATTCAGGAGCACATAAAAGTTCTATCATAGTTCTCAAGTATCAAGTTCAATCTTTGCATGAAAAATGAAAGAGGTCATAGAATAGTGAGGACAGAAAAAAATAAGTCATATGCCCATAGCCTCAAAATAAGTTTAAGACAATAAAACCAAAAAGATATAGAGCCTAATTGGAAATATTTATAACCAAACCATCTAGAGATGTTACAATTTAGTGCAAAAATCAACATTCATACAAAGTGTTATGAAACTGGATTTTGGTACAAATAAAACCAAAGTGATATGATTTGAATACTCTAGATCTATCAATGGAGGCATAAACCAATTAAGCTGGAAATTTGATTTAGATTTAGACTTTCTAAAGAAAGACTTACCATCCACTTGACTTTGAATCTTGTTCCTTTCTCTTTCTATTTCACTCTTCGCTCTTGCTGCCTCCAGTTTAATATCTGCTATTTCTAATTTGTTTGAATGTTTAATTTCTTCAACCTGTTGTTAATTTGAAAGTAAAATTATTAGCCATTTTCTTATTGATGAAAGAACACAGAAATAATCTCGCACAGCTGTTGATGAGACTATGCTTTGGCTAACAGCAAACTAGAACTTCAACCAGCAGTCCCAGGTTAGGAGGTCATTTAAGTGAATTCATCCAGTTCATAAGATCCAAGATTGGAGTTTAACAGCAAGTGTTTAAACAGCCAGTTAACATGTTTAACAGCATTAAACCTTGTCATTTAAATCTATGTCATTTTAAAGATCAAGAGAATCCAAAACACTTCCTCACCAAACAAAGCCATGGCCTGATGATACTCATTTTCCAATTATTTCCCTCTAGCCTAACTCTCTCTGGGTTAAACAGTTAAACACCGTATGTACTATTGTATCAACATTCTTTGTGTAAACACGTATGTAACAATGAAGTTCATTATTGAGTAACTCCTCAATCATCTGTCTTCTACACTAAATAATTTTGATGAGCAGATTCCATATTTTTTTAGTTCTTTCATTTTCTTCATTCTTTGAAGCATTTCACCTGTTTCTTACACGATGATTCTCGGTTACATCAGTAATGTACAAAACGGCAATATTGCCTTAGCTTTATATAGCACATTTTATATATGTGTGTATATGAACTTAAATAATATCATCTCATTCTTAAAATAGTTTGATGGGGTAAGTAGGCTAAATAATTTTTTATTGGCAAAGAAGTTTATTAAATTTTTGAACAACTAATTATTAGGAAATTCTTTCATTTTATATAGATCAAAATCTACAACCATGTACCTTTCACTGAATGGCCTTAGTTTTGCTATCTGTATTCACATAAAATAACCTTCAAATATTTCAAAATAATAACCATGTATTTAAAATACAGTGGATAGGGCTGAACACATTAGTTAGTAGATGTCTGAATTTTCTCAAGTACACTGAAACTATTACCTACTATGATTTGGACACTCTAGTGATATTAATGAATCTTAAGATTGCATTAACTTTTTAAAAATTTTTAAATAATTTTTTATTGATTTATTTTAGTTTCCAACATTTACTTTTTTATAAGATTGAGTTCCAAATTTTCTTCTTCCTCCCTCTGTCCTATCCTTCATCCCCAAGGTGGAAAGCATTCTGATACAGGCTCTACATGTACATGTATGATTATAATTAAACGTATTTCCACAATAATCATGTTGTGAAAGAATCAGAACAAAAGGGAAAAGCTACAAGAAAGAAAAAACAAACCAAAAGAAGTATTATTACCCCTATTTTATACATGAGGAGGCTTCTGCTCAGTGAGGACTCAATGTCACAAAGCTCATGTGATGAAACAAGAACTTTAACCTAATCCTTCCAAATCCAGTGTTCTCTCTCTTAAACTACAAACCCTAAGTAAGTTCCCAAATAAAGGTTTTAAGTCTCAGATTCTGTGACTCCATATGTAAAATGTGAAAGGTGTGGGACAGGCGAAAACTAAGAAAACTTATTTCTTGACAGTGAGTGGGGCCCAACATGTTAATCTGAGAAAGAGTCTCAAAGACAAGGAGGGACAGAACTAGAGGCAAGAGAACCTCACTGGAGAAAAGGGATGTCTGCCATTAAAGATCTCAGCTGCTCCAACAAGAAAAGTTAAATATAATGACGGCTTAAAAGAAATAAAAGAAAAGGCAGAAGAATTCAGAGAGTCCTCGTGGTTATTTCCAAAAACTGCCAGGGATAATGCCAAATGAACTGGTACACTTAAAAACAGCATTAAACCTTGTGCTTTAAATATAAAAAATGGAGCTCATTGACATCCACACTAATGTACAGCGAAGATAGCTGCCTGAATTGAAGCAGGCTACCCAGATCTCCTTTACCTACTCTGGCAAAAATCTGAAATTCACACCAAACAAAATGATCAAGAAATTCAGTGAGAAATTATAGTAACTTCTTCCTGAAAAATTAGCCAGAAGTTCACAGACAAGAAAGAGGGAAAGGGGCCACTGCAAAACCAGCCTATGTATAGGCGAATGAGCCCATTGCAAGCCAGCATGACTGTAGACAAGCCAGAGACACACGTAGCCTGTAGGAGTCTGTGTCCAGAGGTAGCAAAAAAGAAAGAACCTGAGGCTCCCCAAAGGAGGTGAAAAAGCCAGAAGTCAAAGTGGTTTGTCCATCTTTTCATGTGAGAAATCTGTGGCCTAATGACTTCCTATCCTTTCTCCTTCCTTGAGCTATATCCCTTCTAATGGTTCCTCTCCCCATCATCATGCCAGTGGACTACAGCAATTTACAATTATTCATTCTAGCTTCTTCCGTCCACTGACAACATGAAGAATTGACTTGTTTCATGGAGATGTTAAAGGCACACTTTACATCTAAATGAGTTACTGAAAATTACTGCACAAAATAAACTGAGCAGTACAGGGAGACAACAATTCTGATCCCTAAGGCTACATCTGAATGCCTTTATAGAAGAAACATGTATTAAGAAGTTGAGATTTTAAATAATATTTCAAAAACATTGTTCACAGTTTTCTTTACAACTTGAAATTGTCAACATTTTCCAATTTTAACAAATGGTTGTTTGCAATGCAAAGAAACACCTGGGTGTGTCTGATATCTAAGTCAACGAAATCTGGGTAAACATCTGTTGGATTTTAAAGTAGATCTTGAATCCCTGTGACTAGAAATAGCTTATCAAATGTGATCCCATATATCAAATGTCATTCCCTACAGAAGGAAACATTAAGTTCTCAATCATGGTGTCTGATTCTGGGAATAACATTTTTTTTTAAAGGAAGTGCACTTTGAACTTGATCTATGTGCCTATAGTGAGCTTTTTTGTACCAATGGTGAGTTACGTATATTTTATCTATCACCTAATGCTTTTTGTAACCAGAGAAGCACTGATTTTGCAGGATGACTTGTTGGGCTTTAGGGTCTAGAGTTTCCTCCTTGTGATGCTCATTCTGGATCACAGGGAGATTGAACTCACCACATTTACAGACTCATTAGCCAACTGAGCTAAGTTAAGGCTACCATGTGAGTCTGAGTGACCAGAATCATACATTTCTGAATTCTTGGGTAATTATTTCTAGCTATTATTGCCATTAATTCCCTACATATGTGTAAGATGCTGACACCCATGGGCTATTTACAGGCCACAGACATGCCAAAGGATTTCGGATTGCCAGCAAAAAACCCCCATGAAAAATGTAGAGGATGTAGCCCTTTGGTGGGCCACAAGTTGTGCAACCCTGCTATAATTCCTATGCAAAGTCTTCTATTCTGCCATTCTTGAAGTTAAAAAAAGTTTATTCCTATTATTCCAATCTCTTAAGATTTCAATCCTGTCATCCTTATGCTTTTTTCCTCTCTCTAGGCCCTACCTCCCTCTTCAGAATAGCATAAAGAAAGAGAAAGAAGTTGCTAGACACTCATTTTTTGTAATGGATGCACTGTTTCCACTCTATTGCCCACCTTCTCTTCCCCAAGCACAAGTTTGGACTCCTTTTTACACTCTACCCTTTGACGTGGGAATCTGCTTTGTCCGTGAGCACTTACAGAAGGGAAGTGGAAATCACCAGGACCACACAACTCGGTTTCATGAGAATAGGCCAGAGAGACAAACACCACTCCCTTTTTGATGGGATTATTATACTGATAGATCAAGGAAAAGCCCCAGAGGACTTCATCAGGGCACATGACAGAGATATGTTGCCTAGAAGATAGTATAACAGAGTATATCTGAATTTATTTGAGTAACTGGACTCAAAGAACATTCATTAACAAACAAATCAAAAGAAAATGACCTCTGATAGAACATAAGGGAGAACTGTATTTAGTCACATATGTTCAATACTTTTACTAGTGACTTGAAAGAAGGCAAAGATTACTTATCAAATTTGAAGATTATACTGAGCTAACATTTTGGATGATAGGGTCAAGACACAAAAAGATCTCAAGACATCTATAAAGATAAAATTTAATACGAATAAAGGTGAAGTTTTACACTTAGGTTCAAAGAATTGCACATGTACATGACTGAGGAGGTGGGAGGGAATAACCAACAGTTCTTCAGCAAGCTGTACATAACAAAACTGTATGTAACAGAAATTCATGGTTTCATATATTATCTTCTTTCTGTCCTATCCTGTACATGGAAATTCCCATTTTATTTACTGTTTAAGTCTAGAATAAACAACAAACAGTACCTGCAAAAAAAGAGCTAAAAATTTCAACAGACTGCACATTCAATGACTCGATAGTATCATAATGGCAAATCAAAATTGCTAATACTGTCTTAGGATGTATTAGATAAATAGAAAATATAAACAAGACACAGTTCTGCTGTACTCTTCCTGGTCAGACCCCCTCTGTGTTCAGTGCCAGGCACCACATCTTAGGAAAAATATTAACAATCTGGAGCATGTTCAGAGGAGAGGGATGCCCAAGAGAGGAAAGGGAACTAGAGAAAATGCTGTATGAAGATCTCTTTAAGAAATTAAGAATGTTTAGTATGCAGAAAAGAAAAGGCTTGTGAGTAGGTCAGGAGAGAAAAGTGAAGAGAGAAGACATGAATGCTGCAGAGGCAGATTCTGATATGATTAAAAGAAAATCTTCCTAAAAATGAGAGTTAGAAAAATGTGGAATAAGCTAATTTTTTAAGATAGTTAGATGATAGAGTCACAGATTGAGAGCCGTAAGGGCTTATCTAACTGGTATCAAACTCAAATAAAAATAGGGACCTTTAACCCATACATAAGGATTCCTTGGGGCTCCATGTTGACTTAGAAAACCACATTTAAACATGATCTCTGTTCTATTGTATTTTTATTTATTTCATTAAATATTTCCCAATCCTATTTTTGTCTGGTTCTGGAGTATCGTGGGCTGAATATCCCTGCTGTTTTGATACCTCTGATCTAGTCCAAACCTTTAATTTTACAGACAAGCAAACTGAAGCTAAAACGACATTTGTAAAGGCCACCTAGACTACTGCAGTAAATAGGAGAGCTGGGATTCAAACATGTCTTCTAACTGAAATCCAATACTTTTTCCACTGTAGCATGTTTACCCTGGATATGGCAAAGAGGATTTTTGTTCGTGCGCAGGCCCTTCTAATGCTGCAATTCTATGCTTTTATCATTATATTCTCCATTTCCATTTATTCTCAAGTATGTATGTCTAATCTTACCTTTGTACTATTTACATGTAAATAGTACCTTCCCATTCACATATTTGTTGGGAGAAAATTACTTTAAAGAGAAAAAAAGCTTCACAGAAAGATACATTTTTTTTGTTTTTATATCTCAAAGTATATTTTACAAATAAGTGGAAAACTTTTGTCTGAAAATTGCTCACAAAGCACTGAAGCCATTATGTCATTTGAAAGAATAAAAATACATGCAGAGAATGGAGAATGTAGCTGGAGCTTACTCACAACACACTATATACCGTTCTATTTACAAAGATCACTTTCCCATTCTACATCAGCAAAATAATTTTTACTGCATTTGCAACTTCACAGAACAATTCAAAGACAGATGAATGACACTTTTCCTTCAGTCTGAAAATATATTTTAGAATGAACCAGAGCTCTTACTTTACTGGTCAATGAAGTGACTTCTCTTTCAGCCTTGTGCAGTTTACTAATTAAGAGGGTGTTTTGCTCATTAGTTGATTGTAGTTCTTTCTCCACTCGATCATATTGAAGCTTGGCTGACTGTTTTTCTGCCTTGAGTTAAAACAAAATTATATTTTAAGGTTTAATCTTTATTCTATTTTCCTAACTGATCTAAAATACAACAAATTCAGGTGAAGAATGTTTTTGGTGTAAGACAAACAACAAGTAACAAAATGCAGAAGTAACAAATATGTCAAAATTGCAAAAGCTTTTTTCAAGAAAATACAGACATTCACACATATCTATGTATATAAATAACAGAAATCAAGAGATAAAGCTTTCTTATTGTACTACAATAGTATCTACCTTTCCAACCATCCAAAACATAGCCAATAACCAATACATATTGGAAGAGATCCCTGAGCAATCAAAATAAATGTTTCAAAGACCAATACTCCTTAGGTCCTCACTCAAAGATCCCTTACTTTTAGTGATTTACAAAGAATCCTAATCAACTTTGCTACCTGATTTGGAACTCTAAAGCAGACTACAGAAGCAGCAAGTTAGAAAGCGGGCAGGAAGCGAAGGTAAGAAACAGGAGCTGAAATCCTGAAAGAAGGGGGATGTATGAAAAGCAAATACAAAGTAAAGCAGCCTCAGGTTTGGTTTGGTTTGGGGATTTTTTGTTTTGTTTCAGTATAATGATAAAAGGTCCTAAGTATCTCTAAAGTAACTGAGGACAGTTTCTCACAACCTATATCCCAGAAATAACTTCTATTTCCAGTTTTACCACTTACAAAGCAATGTGCCCAAAACAACCCTCTAAGATAGGCAGCTTAACCACCAACCACTTCATAGTTAGGAAAACTAAGTCTCAGAAAGGATAAGGGACCTGCCAGTGGCCTGGCTCTAGAATCTACCTTTTGACTTCAAACAAGTTCAGTGTTCTTCTCATCAAAATGATAAATATAAAGAATACCCTTATTCATCAAGAAATGGCTAAATTACTGGGAGGTCCCAAGGAACTGGAGCTGCAAGTGTACTTCAGAGATAACCTAGTTCAATTCTCTCATTTTAGAGACGAGAGGAAAAAGATCCAGAGACAGAAAGTAACTTTGTTATGGTGAGAGCAGATGAGACAGAACTGGAACCCTTATGTTTCGTATGTTCCGTTCAAGAAGGCAGTAATGTGTTTTAGAAATACTTATGGAAGTGAATGCGGAAAACTAAAAATAAATAATTCACTTAGAAATACTTTCACACATGATTTTTTAGTTAAAAAAACTGGGGTCCCATAAAGGGTAAAGTTCATTCAGATATACAGAAAATTAGCTTCCTTAGTATATCTCAGGATATATACCATTTTCAATGGTATCTAATCAATGTTTCAAATGGTATCTAATGAAAAGTTTCCAGGTAATTAAAATTATCAAGTGGTAAATTATATATATCCAACAAACAAATTCAAATTATAAAGCAGTTTCACTCAATGGCACCTTTGTTCCCATCCATAGCTAAGAAAAAAAATAAAAGGAGGAAGGCTTCATAGGCAAGGTTGCCTCTCTGATCATGTTCTGAAGGAAGCCATGACTCCACTGTTTTGTATCTTCCTCCACTCAGCATCTGGTACATAGTAGATGCCCAATTAATGCGTTTTTATTGAACTGGTTGCTAAATTCCTTTGAATGACCAATTTATGCACCGGTATAAATTGTGTTCTCTCTTGAGCTTTTCATCTTCCTTGACCCTTTGCGTCCTCCATCACCACTTCAGTAAGCAGCCTCCCACTGGAAGCTCAAAGGATATCCGTTTCTAAACTCCACTGCTACAGACTAAGGGCCACCAAAGGCCAAGCAGCAACAATGGGAATGCATGAAACTGAGCATTCCTCAGGGATCAGAAAGTCTTTTGCTGCCCGATTCCGATGGGATGGATATTACAGGGGTAAATTCAAGTCCACTCATTGGGAGAAAATTTTTACAATAACAACATGGTAAAGATGAACAATTTGGAAAAACTAAGAATTCTGACTATCCATGATTTCAAAGGACTGATGATGGATATGGTACCTATCTACGTTCTGACAGAGAGGTGAGATTCTCTCAGGACATGAACAATTTTTAGACACTGTCAATGTGGGGCTTTGCTTGGTTTGACTAAAAATACATTATAAGAGTTCCGTTTTGATTTTTTTCTCCCATGTGGAAAGGGTGTTAAGAAGGGTGTTAACAGAAGAAGTAAAAATTTTTTTAAAATCAAGTGCTTTATTTTAAATATTTTATTTAAATCAAGTATTTTACTGAAAGATCTATTTAGCACCTAGACGTGCAAGGCATCATCCCCACATCATGGGGGATGTAACATATACACAAACAGGTATGTTACAAGGAAAATAGAGGAGAGAGACCCCATGTTAAATCTGGGGATCAGAGAAGACTTCTTGGAAGAAATGACACCTGAGCTGTTCTTTGAAGGAAGCAAAGGATTCTGAAGCAGAGATGAAGAGTTAACGTGTCCCAGGCAAGGGGAACAACTTACACAAATACATGGAGGTGGGAGGAGTCCAATTTGGTTGTACACTGGATTTGTGAAAAGGAATAGTGGGAAATAACGGTAGAAAGTTAGATGGTAGCCAAATGGTATACAGCCAGTCAGTGATAGTCTCTGAGTTCACATGATCTAACCTGTCCTTTAGAAAGATGATGAAAAATAGGAGAGTAGAGAGAAAAGAAAAAGAGAAACTGTAGAGAATGAATTCACATACAGACCTTCAGCAGTTTCTTCTATACCTACAATGGCCAAATACTCACAAGCAAGATAGATGGATACTGTGCTCTTAACAGTCTGCTGTCAGAGCAGCCCTAAATTTAAAACTTCTATAGGATTGAGATTGGTGCCTGAGTTAAAATCAACCACCCACATTCTCATCCCCACAACTTTTTACAAATACTACATCTATCCTGGGTTGAAGATTTTAGATGGCACTCCAGATGACATCGAAACAGTAGGTGAGTGCCTGATTTGCAGTAAGCACCATGGAGTACTGGAACAAACAAGATGGAATCAGGATGAACAGAAGAATCCCCCCCTCGCAGTAACCACCTGGCTTGGAAACACAGAAGGGACCGGCTGAAGGCAGACAAGTACAAGACAGGCCAATTTCTACTTCTTTTGACCAGAGGTTGTTTGTAAGATGCGAATATGGTACTTCCATTCAAAAAGGACTTTCAATTTTAAAGTATCTGAGATATTCAATAAAGTCAACAACTCTATAGGATGCAATTTCTCTTATTTGAGAAGACATGTTTTTCTGAGTACCCTTTAGTAAATCATCTTTTCTGGTTGAACAAATACACTCTGTAGCAAGAGAAACATAAATTCACCTCAGAGGGGTACCTTGTTGATTCAGTCAACAATGTATCTCTCACAATGCAAAGCTGCTGTCTTTGAATCAGATCGAAACAAAACAGGAGCACTTGGGAACCCACATACGTGTCAGCACATATCTGTGAGTCTACTACACATGTATGCTCTTAAAAGCAAGACATGTTCAAGTGTGCTTTAAGCACATATGGACAGGGAAACAATTAAAATCAACTCACCTCTAGAGACCTGACGGTAGCCTGCATCTCAGCCAGCTGGCGCACCTGAATTCTTTGGACATTTTCAGCCTGGGTGCCAAAGTTCTCTCTCTCCGCTCGCAATTCTGTTACTTCAGCCTCCAAGCCTTTCAATTTCTGACACAACTGTGCCTTTTCTCGGACAAGCTTCTCCACACGTTTGCTATCTCTTGTGGGATCTATGTTAAGTAACTGGTTGTGTATCTCTTCTTTATCTTTCTCTAGTCTTGAAACCTAGGAAAAATTAGAATTAACTTACCTTAAAGCTATTCATTTTTCAGTACTGAGTAATTTAGGAGTTGGAAAAAAAATTAAACACTGTGTTAAACATAAATGGGTTGGATACTAACAAAAATTTTGGGAAAGTCAAAGGTCATTGGTTCAGATCTAGAAGGAAACTAAGATATCATCTACTCCAATCTCCTCATTTTCTAAACAAAAAAAACTGAGACCCAGAGGTGAATAACTCTCCCCAAACCATACATACATACATACACACATACATATACACATATACAAATGTGTGTATGTGTATGTGTATGTATATATCATGAAAGCCATGTCTAGCTTCTTTTGCATCTTGCCATAGTGCCTGGACAAGTTAAAAGTCAAAAGTTAACAAGTCAAAATATTTTTCTGAATTATAAAAGAAAAAAAAGGAAAAAGTGCTATGTTGGCAGGGTCAGTGGCTCTGGAAATCAGGAGGATTTGGTTCTCATTCCTTACAGGATATATGACCTCAGGCCTAATACAGAGGGATTTATATATTATTGCCTAGCTCAGTGCCTAGTACAGAATCAGAATTTAATAAATGATTATTGATTTGTAGAGTAATTGAAGCATAGTCCTAGGAAACCTAAAAAGGACAGAGCACTAAATACTCATTTATTAAATTCCTATTATGTGTTGGGCACTGAACTAGGTCATAGGATATAAATAAGAAAAATGGAAAGATAGGGTAGGGCCAGACTGTGAAGGACTTTCAGAGACAGAATTTATACTTCATTCTGGAGGCACTAGGGAGTCATTGGTGTTTAATGAGTAGGAGGATGGTGGCATAACCATATCACTACTTAAGAAAAATCACACTGGCAGCTCCCTGGAGGAGAGACTGAACTGGGGAAAGACTTAAGGCAGTGAGACCAATTTAGGAAGCCACTGCAATGATCCAGGAGAGATGTGATAGCTTCTCAGGCAACTCTCTAAGACTACATTGTCTATAAGGATATAGTAAAAGGTCTAGACCAGCCCTCACTTCCAAAACATCCTACTTCACAGAGGTGCTAAGTGGCTAAATGAGGCAATGTATGTAAGGCATTTTGCAAACACTGAAGCACTATATAATATCAATAGTTGTAATGATAATGATGACACTTTATTTCCTGAGTAAAATGTAAGCAGCTTGAGAGTAGGGAATGTTTCATTTTTTCTCCTGGCATACTAAACGTTTAGCATACTACCCACCTGTCACATAGCAAGCACTTAAAAACCACACTGGAATAAACATAGGCCTCATTTCCCCTCAAATGTGGCTCTTTCAAAATGGGACCATAGATATCATGGTAAAAGAAATGACAAGATAAGGAAGGGCAAAACAAATGTGAAGGAAACAAAAAAGAACAATGGGGATCAAAATTAAACATCTTCATTTGGAAGGAAAGAAATATTTTTAAAAACTCACAAAAGTTACATTTGATGCAGGAATGTTGTGTAAATTTGTGTATCTTCGCTAAGTTCCTCTTCTGATGCTTCACTGTACCACGTAAGTGACATGAGAAAAGTTCTTGAGAACTTTTAATTCATATTCTTTTACCACATATCCATTGGAGAATACCTTGCTCCTAAATATTTTTGTAAATTTCTGGTATAAATTAAATATCAGTGATGCTTAGGACAAAGTTACTTTTTCCTCGAATTAGCAGTTTCACTTCTTACCTTAGCTGCAATGATTTTGTAATTGGGTTATGTCAGCTAAAGTCTAAGTTCTGACAGGCCCCTATAACATGTATTGTTTTACATCTTTTGTTCAAGGACAAACCTAGGTAAATTCAGAGACTCATCACCAGGAAGAAAAAAAATTTCAGCCATATTTCCAAGGGGTAAAGAGACTGAGGTTTCCATCAGTTGAGACAGTACCCACAAAAATCAGAGTTTCTTGAAATACTGGAAAAGACTGTGTATATTCTTATTCAGTGTTGTGTGTGTATATACATACATACATGTATATGCATGTATACATGTATATGTCTACACACATGCGTGTGTAGACATTCCTCCTTTCAAAGAGATCTCCTTTAGATGTCTTTTAAAGAGATGGCAGAGGAAGAATTCTAAACCAAAAAAGGGATACAGACAATCACAACAGATAAAAAGCTAATTTCAATTACATGAGTTTGGAGAGGTTTTGCATGAACAAAATCAGTGCAGCTAAGGTAAGAAGTGAAACTGCTAATTCGAGGAAAAAGTAACTTTGTCCTAAGCATCACTGATATTTAATTTATACCAGAAATTTACAAAAATATTTAGGAGCAAGGTATCCTTCAATGGATATGTGGTAAAATAATATGAATCAGAAGTTCTCAAGAGAATTTCAAACCATTAACAATCGTATAAAAGATTATTCCAAACTACCAACAATAAGAGAAATACAAATCAAAATTCTGAGGTTTTACCTCACCCTCAAAAACTGGCAAAGATGAAAAAAGATGGGAAGTCAGTGTTTGAGAAGTTGTAGGGAGACAGATGCACTAAGACACTGCTGATGGAGCAGGTTGGAAAGCAATTTGAAATTATGGTAAGTCTTTGACATGTATGTCATCCCACCACTATGTATATATACCCTAAGAATATCAAAAGTAAAAAGATTCCTTATTTACATCAAAATAGTAATAACAATATTTTTTGTGACAAGCAATAGAAATTAGAGTTAGAGTTAGAGTTGGATTATATAGCCCAAATTTGTTCCCAAAGAAGGCAGGAAAAAGTGAACCCCTCTCCAATTCTGAAGAGGTGCTAGAGTATGGTTTAGGAAAAACTAACTTTAGCTATATGAAACTTTTTTCTTTTTAAAAGGGAATCACACATGGGATGAGGATGAGTAGGAAGTAGAGTGGAGAAGAGATGTATTAGGAGATACGGGATGTGTAAGATACAAATTTTAAAATTAAGTGAATATTGCCTTTCAAGTCTGTCAAAAAGCAAAATACTAAATCAAATAACAGTTATATAACGAAAAGGTGACTAAACTAGGAGTTAGGAAACCTAGATTCTTGTCTAGTTATAGAGATTGAGATAGTAGCCTTGAAAAAAATGTATATCACTAGAATTAAAATCATAGATTAGAGTGAAAAAGTGATAGCAGTTCTGAAATGTCATCAACATCTACTGTAGTGGATTCCCAGGCAGGTAAGTCACTTTGGAGAAATTATAAGGTGGTGTTTTACAAGGTATTTAAGAGAAGGGAATGTACTAGAAGAACTGAAAAGAAATTACAGGTGATAATTAACACACAAAAAAAGGCAATGCAGAGAACATCAGCAACTCATATGTCTTATTTCTCATCTTTATAAAATCTTTATCATAATCACCTAGTTACATGCACGCTGAAGATATCCCTGACGAAAATATGTGAAGTAAATATGTAGGTTTCCAAACAAATTCTCTATAGAAGACCACATCTTTGGTCACACAAGTGCCTAAAAAGTGTTGTGTTTATTGATTACAAAAATAAGCAAAAGGCTTTCATTTTCTTGTGCAATATATTAAGATCATAGACTACTTGATAAAGACAGAGACATAACCCTGTTACACAAGAATGATTGTGCATTAATATCAAACATAAAGCAGAGCGAGGTACTCTGACCAAAAATATTCACCTTTGCCATACAACGAATATCTTGTGTTTGTATATGTCATTATGATGACTGCATACTAGGTTAACCTACAAATTTGATAAGCATGACATCTATTACTTTTGACTGATAAAAATGTTAAATAGCACAGGGACACACACAGATACTTGGGGTACTAGAAACTCACTTGCAAGTTGCCAATGAACCATTAATGACTACCTTTTGGGGTCAGTCATTCAACATTTTGTGAATATAACTACATTATCATCTAGCCCACATCTCTTCATCTTTTCCACAAGAATAACATGAGACTTTTTCAATATTTTGGTAAAATTTGCACAAACCACGTATACAGCATCCTTCTGATCAACCAAACAATAACAGCCAATGAAACAGAATGAGATTAATCTAGCATGCCCTTTGGTCACTAGCTCCTTTTCCAGAGTTTATGAACAATTTTATTAAAAATATATTCTAGAATTTTGTTTGTTAACAAATTGAGCTCTCTGGCCCAGAGTTTGTAGAATCCATCCTCTTCCCATTTGCAGGGAAACTGGAACACTAATCCTTCCCCAGTCTCCCAATACTTCTCACGCTATTACCTCATTTGATCCTCAAACCAATCCTGTGAGGCTGGCCTGTTATTATTCTCATTCGGCAAATGAGAAAACTAAGGTGGGGCAGATGATATAGCCTCACCCCTTGGCCCATGCAATAGAGGTTAATTTTCCTTCAGAGGTCTTCAGACCCTGGTCAGGACTTGGTTGGCTCAGGCTTAGGCTGCAGACACCACCTCCTAGTTCCTGAATAGCCCTCTACTCATGCACTGATGCTTGGCTGGTGGGAAACGATGGGCAGCAGCTCAGGCAAGAAAGCTCGATCCAGCTGAATGGACACAAAGCGTCATCAGTGTTAATCCTTGTTAGAGCCTCCAACTATGGAAAAGTCATTCTCCTTTTGTTAACTGTGGAATGATCTACAAATGTCACATGCTGTTCCAATACTGAACCCAAACTATCAGAGCTCTGGTCTAAGTCAGGCCCAGCCTAGAACATTTGGCTTAAAGGGGTTAAGAGACAGAACTAGAACGAGAACCCAGCTCATGGGACTCAAAATTCGATGCTATTTCGACTACATCACGATAGGTAAAGGAGGCTCTGGCGGCTTCATGGCAGTGTTATCTGCAGAAGGCCACAACAATGACATAAACAATACACTCCTGATGCTAATATCAAAGAGAAAAGTATTTAATAATCACTTTCCCATGTGAATGATTGATTACCTCTGGTTTCTTCCCTGACCTATGGAAGCCAAGAATAAACAAAGCCAACAAAGGAATATTCTCTATATTTAACGTACCTTGGTTCCCCCTCTCTGCAGTTCTTGACTCCTCCCTGACCTTTTTTTTTTTTTTTTTGGCACTTTACTATCACTTTCCATTCAGTAAAATTACTTCCAAGACTTTGTAATCATGTTCTTTGTCATAATGTAAAGCTATTATGTCTCTAATCAAGAGACCACAACTATAAATGTGCAGCCTGAGGCAGTGACCTAGCACCTGTGACACTCAAGTTCTAAGCTGATGTTGTCATTAACTAGCTGAGGAAACTTGGGCAAGCTGCTTACCCTTTCTAATCCTTCCCCCTTGTCTACAAAACAAGGGAACTGGATTGGATGACACTTAGATCTAAAGTTCTGCAATTCTTTCTCATCTAAGTCTCTAAGTCAAGAAAGAGAATCTGAAGAGATCAGTATTCCAAACTTCAAGAGAATCACAGAATCTCAGGCCTCAGGGACCATCTAGTACCTGATTAAAAATCCCCTCTACAACCGACCCAACAAATGGCCAACAAGAGTTTGCTTGAAGATCTGTAATGAGGGGAAATCCAGAGCACAAAGAAAAACAAAGTGATGAGCTGTGCCAAACGCTGCAGAAAGGTTAAGCAGGACAAGAACTAGGAAAAGACTTTAAATTTAGCAGCTAAGAGCATGTCTGATGTTGGAGGAAGCTTCTATAACTGTAGACTTGGGGACTGAAGAGATGGTGAGAAGAACACTGACTGACTACCACTCATTCCACAAGTCTAACGCTGCAGGGTGGGGGAAGGATAGATCAGTAATAGCAACAACTTCAATTTATACGGTGCTTTTTTTGCAGTTTACAAACTGGTTTAACAGAACAGATTATATAACTTGAGTCATGCCTAATAATCAGTCATTATAAGAGAAAAGAGAAACAGATTTTAATACTTTTTCCCCCAGACTATCAAGGGAAATGCCAATCCCTTGTGAGTTTCTCTGAAACCCAATAATAAATTATTATTAAATGCATTTTTCCCACAGAAATAATAAATTAAAAGCCTACCATAATTATATATACACATGCAAGTATGCATATATAAATACGTATAACTACTTCTACCAGCTACATATAAGCAAATATTTACAAATGCTGCATTAGTTTCTCAGAAAATAGTTTGCAAAATACTGCTAAAAACCTTCTTCCAAAAATAACGAAAGTCACTTTTGACTTACAGAAAAACAGAAAAATTACAAATACTACATATGAGTCCTTAGCCCAAATACACAAATGCCCTAACGTCCTATTTTAATATGCACATTAATTATTATCTAATAGGTTAAACTGTATTCTGGAAGCATTAGCTGGGTTTGGAAGACTACACGAGTGAGGCTTAGCTTTGAAATCTTTCTGGCTGCGGTTACCTTCTGGACCCACAATCATCTCATAAAGCTCAGGTGTTGATACATGTGGATGGAGGATGAAACAAAGGAAGTAAGAGAGTGTTGTAAGTAAAGGAAATTAAAGCAAACCCTCAATTATTACTGACAATCAACTGGTCAGAAGACAGAACATGACTTCAGCCTTATCTAAAACTCTCAGCATCCTAGCTCCCATTAATTATGGTTTCAAAGTACCCTAATGGATTATCTTCCAGAACTTTTATTAATTACAATTCCCAGTACTTTCACAAGAGATTCCAATTATGGAAATTAAGGACACTACTGGCCCCTAACCAATTTCAAGTAATATACACATCAAACTTAATCTTTCCTTGGTGAAAGAATTAACCACCAGATTTCAGAAGCAGGCTTTTTTTTTATCTTTCAAAAAACAAAAAACAGACTATTTAATGCAAATATAAGCATTTATAAGAACTCCAGATTTTAAAATATATAATATTAGTCAGAATACCAGTTTACTCTCAGCAGCAACTCATAAAATTCTGAATCTCATTTTTATACACATTCTCCTCTTCTCCACATCTAAAATATTACCCATTTTCATTTCCTTCTCCCCCTCCCCTTTTCTCAAAGGAAAGTCAATCTCCTCTATCTGCACCCTCGATCTCATTCTCTTCTCCATCAGTCATCCATTCTTTCATGCATCTCCAATTCCATCTTCCCCAAAGGCTTCTTCTTAGCCATGTACTAACATGGTTAACTCCCAAACCCACTAAAAGTTTTCCTCTGTCCTTTCTAACTGCTGGGACTATTTCCCCTTCTCTCTACTTCAAAAAAATTGTCATTTATGACTCCTTCCCTGCAATTTTGCTTTTGTCCCCGCCACTCTACTGAAACTGCCTTCTCAAAGGTCACAAGTGGATCCCAAATCCACCACTCTCCTTAAGCCAATACCTCCTTGACATCTCTACACAAGTGAAGTCTTCCTTGTGCTCTGTTCTCCCATGGCTCTCATGCCTCCCGCACTCTCTTAGTGACTGAATGGCTTAATCACACTCTCACATGCTCTCTGGACGGGACCTTTCTGTCCAGTTCACTGTCCCTTCTCTCTTTTTCTGTCTCCTTAACCCTCATCTACTCTTTACTTATGCTTGCTTGCTTAGCAATCTCATCTACTCGCCTAGCTTCAAATAGTAACACCACAAATATGAGCCCCCAGGAAAATGTAGAGAAGAAGTCTCTAGTGAAATGTTCCAGCAATATGTCAGTGGCTCTGTTCTTTGGCTTACATAATGGTCCATAATGGCACGTGCTTACCTATTTTGCTAAGAACCCAAAGCTTAAAGGGATAGCTAGGATGTTGGAAAATGTAGACTCTAGATCCGCAATGATTACAACAGGCAGGAACAATGGCTCAGAGCTTAGATGATAAAACTTAATGGGGATAAGTATAAAGCCTTACACAAGTTTGCAAAAAAAAAAATCACTTTCCCAAGCACAAGATAAAGAGGAGCTACAAACCACAAGACATGGTTACACAGGGGCCCAAAATGGTAATGTGATCTAAGGCTGCACAAGAGGCCAATGGCCAAGACCCAAGGGAAAACAGGCCCTCTGCACATGGAGCACTGCCTGCAAGTCTGGTGTCATAATGCAGGAAGGGTCCTGACGAGCCAGACCAGAGGAAGGCAAGAGGACAAAGGGCCTGGAGTTCACTCTCTAAGAGGGTCAGTTAAATGAACTGGAAAGAGGACAACTTGGGGGGGGGGAGGCGGAGGACAGGGTAACTGTCTTCAGTTTCTGAAAGGCTATCATGCCGCTTTGCATTGGAGGCAGAACTAGGTGCAATGGGTGGCAAAGAGATACATTTCAGCTCAATACAGGGGAAAAATTCCTAATGATCATGACTATGCAAAAATCAAAGAGGACCTTCAGAGGAGGGCAGACAGGACACTGGTTCAGAGACAGGAGTTCAGTGGTCATTTAATCCAATCTTTTCATTTTAGATGAGGAAACTGAGGCTCAGCAGTTGAATGACTTGCCCGAGGACTCATATGGAGTGAGCGAGAGAGATGGAATTTGGACCCAGGACTTCTGACTCCAAACCCAATTTCCTTTCTACTATTCCAAATTTTCATTATTTTGATTTTTAAAAATATTCTTCCCAATAATTAACCTCCCCCCAGAAAATAGGAACAATATCTCAGTTGGTTTTTTTTCTTTCATAAATAATTTTTACTTAGCCCTGCCATCAGGGTGGGGGCTGGAAATGAATTTCAGTTTTTCAGAAGGCAAATCTCGGTTAATTTCGTCTTCTTCCTTTTGGTTCAGACCTGTGATTTCATAAGTGTAGGGAACTTGCAGTATGGAAACGCTCCCCACCAATGCAAATCAACAAGTCTTTTTATAAAGTAGGAGAAAATGGCCCAAGGCATCAAGAGTGAAAGAGTGAGTACATGAGCTGGAGAAGAACCAATCCTGTCTCCAAATACAGTATTCTTTCTTTCTGCTGTACCACAGAGGCTTATTCAGGATACAAGTGCCTCTTTATTTTTTTAATAAGTTTTTACCGACCATAGTTATCCCTCCTTCTTCCCATCCCAGCCAGCCAGCCAGAGATGACAAGTATCTCTTGCTTTGTTTTTACCTCTCCTGACCCCCACAAGTCTTTATAAACATGTCCAAAGCCCTTATCTTTCCTAATTCATTGGTATCAGTCACCTTGACATCCAAGCAATGCCAAGGCCTAGTGATTCTGCCTTAGTCTCCTGTACTGCGTCCCACCCTTGTAGGCTCAGTGCCCCCATGCTAGCATAGACCCTATTATCTCACATCTAGAATACTGAGGATTATGAGCCCCTCCTGCCTCCCATTTCCAATCTGATCTTCATAGCATGATTATGTTGAGCAGATCATCGTGTTTCTGTGCAAAATTCTTCCATTAATTATTTCTCATTCAGGTGGCTTGGGGGTGAGAGGTGAAGAGAAGGGGTGACTGGAATTGTGATTCACTGGGATAGAGAACTCCCCCTGGGAAAAACCTCTACAGTAGACTAGCAATTCCTATCCTGAGTGAGTTCCCTGGGGCACCACGAGGTGACACTACTTGATCAGAATCAAGCAATCAGTACTGGCCCGAAATGGGACTCCTGAATGCATACTGAAGTTCCAATTCAGTCTTGCAGTCAGCTGCCACAAGGTGAAACACTTTACCTTTGCAATCTTAGGTTAGAACACACTGTAACATGTTCTACATGCTGGCTAAATAGCATCCCCTGGATTCCTCCTACACTGTCCTAGTCCCATACTTCTGTGCATTCAATTCTCAACTCCCAGAAATAACAAGCCCCAACTCAGCTTCCCAAAATCCCACCCATCCGTTAATATTTAACTCAAATGTCACTGCCTAACCTTTCTTGATGCAGTGAACTAAATCATCAACTCAAGATCTTTAGAAGGCAACGTAAAGAAGATACGTGGGCAGACCAAGTTTAATTACTACAAAAGCATGGCCCAGTTCCTTAAAAAGAGTGTCAGGAGTACTGACCCCAGCAAAATGAGCTGAGGCGGGTAAGAATAACGTGAAGGAGAAGAAAAAGTCTTCTTGGGGTTCTTTTCAGCTATACTGAGGAAAAGAGGGGGTTCAAAGAAGGGGAAAGACCACTGCTTATGGCGGCTGCTACAGTGATAACTGATCACACTGGGAAGGCAGAGCTGCTGAATTCTTATTTTGTTTCTGTTTTCTCTGAATGATCTTTGCGCTGGAAAGAACAGGAAAAATGGGAGGTGATACCCACAATCAGTTGAGCAGATATTACAAGAGTACCTACCTGTCCTTAAAATATTCAAGTCACCTGGCTCACATGGACACTGTTTGTGATTTCTGAAAGACTGTGGAGAATGAAATGCCACAGGATTAAGGGAGACAGATGTCCAGATTTTTTAAAGAAGAGAAGAGAAGGAACTCTTCAAATTATAGGACAGTGAGCTTAACTTCAATTCCTGGGGGAAATGCTACAGTACATTACTAAATGGATGGTGAGTACAAAATCTAGAAAAGGATCCAGTAAAAGCCACCATGGCTTTATGAAGTAGAGGTCACACCTATTCCTTTTTGGGTCAAAATTACTAACCTGGGAGATTGGAAATCCTAAACATACAGTTTATCTACATTTTACCAAAGCATTTGATATATGTTATTCCAGTTGAAAAGAAAGAGACAGACTAGATGAATTCAGAATGAGTTAAATGCCTAGACCCAAAGAGTAGCTATTAATGGTTCCATGTCACCTTAGCAGGCAGTATCCAGTGGTATGTTCCACATGTCTGTCCCCATGCTGTTTAACATGTTTATCAACATCTATTTGTAAAAACTGTAGAGGACACAAAATTGGGAAAGAAGCACAATAGTGGATGACAGAGTTAGAATTCAAAAACATTTGAGATCTTTAATATGAGGAAATTGAAACAGGAGATAAATTTAAAGTGTTACAACAAGGCGGCATAGTGGGTAGGGTGCTAGAACTAAAATCGACAACACCTGAATTCAAATCTGGCTTCAGATTTGAGACCTCACAAGCTCTATGACCCTAGCAAGTCACTTAACCTATTCTTGTTTCTTCATCTGTAAAACAGATTATAGAACCCATCCCTCAAGGATTTTGTGGGAATAAAATGAGATAGTTGTAAAATGTTTTTGCAAATTGTAAAATGCAATACAAATGCTAGCTATGATGATGATGATGATGATGATGATGCATAACGAGATCTCTAAGTTATGTCAAGAGAATTCCAGCATCAGAAATAAAAAGGATCAAGTTCCACTGTATTAGAATCCTGTTCGAAGCACATCTGGAACACAGCATTCAATTCTGGGTGCCACGTTTCAGAAAGGACATTGATAAGCTAAAGAACACAGTAAAAACTTTAAGTTCATGCTTTATGAAGTAGCACGGTATAATGATAAGACCTGTGAAATCAGAGTGCCTGCGTCCACATCCTGGCAAGACTACTTTCTTCTCTGTGACCTCCATCAAGTTACTGAATGTCCCTGATTTCCTCATCCGTAAAATGAGGGGGTGAACTCAACAACTTTCATGTTCCCTTCCAAACCTGAGTCTACAGGTCTATGCTATGGAGATGAGATGAAGAAAAAGGAAATATCTAGCTTGAAGAGAAGACTTGGCAGGAGTGGGGAGGAGAAGCATGGTAGCTACCTTCAAGAGTCTGAATTGTGGTCATATGGAAGAGAGATGATGCTGGTTCTGCTTTGCCCCAGGCTCTATACCAGAAAGCAAACTTCAAAGCATTATAGGGAAGTAGCAAAGGAGCAAATGTAGGCCTCCCCCACTAGACTATAAGCTCCCTGAGGGCAGACAGGATCTTTTGCCTCTTTTTCTATTCCCAGCACTTGGCACTGTACCTAGCTTATGGTTGGATATAAAGAAAAACATGGCTGACTGTATATAAAGAAAAATTTCCTAACATTTTCAACTTCCCCAAAGGTAGAGCAATGCTTAAGAGGCAAAGGGTCTTTCTTACTGAGATCACACAGTAGGGGCTGAAAAGGATGCTGGGTAAGTTAGAGAAGGGATTCTGTTTCAGGTACAGGTTGGATTACAGGGACATTTATGTCCTTCTGTGAGACACTGTCCCGTCCCATCCCATCTCACAACAGAAATGATCCTTCTTGGCTAGCTCCTCATAAAATGTATTTTCCCCTCTGAAATTACCTTGTTAAACTAATCTTGTTAAATATTTATTATAATTATTTCTATATGTGCTGCGTCCCCTTACGGGATTGTGATATCCATAAGAATAGGGACTGTGTCTTATTAATCCTGTATCCTCCAGTTCCTGGCAAAGTACTCAGCTTCTAGTGGGTATCTGAAAATCTATTAGTCCTCCACTAAAGTTCTACTTCAATGGCTCAGTGTTGTATAAAAGTGAACTTGGGTTCTCAAAGGCTACAGCAACAGAATGTGAGCCCTGACAGGTCTTATTCAGCCAGAAAGGTTTCATGTAAGCACTAGATGCCTGTCATTCAGGGACTAATATGGGGTCACTTCAGAGAGACTCGTCATCATAAAACTGTCACAAACCCTACAGTGATGAACTAAACATAATCAAGGACTGGGCTAACGACACACAAAAAAACTTAGCCCCAGACAGACCATAAAGTGATAAGCTTTTCAATCCTATCAATATTCCAAGGCCATTCCCTAGTTCACAGAGGCCAAGGATCTCTGCTGATGATGAAATCACAGAGGCTGAGAGACTAAGAGATAAGTTGTTACTATTTTCCATAAGAAAACTGCTTTTTCTATGTAGGGTTTCCTTTTCTTTAAGCTTGTGGCAATCCTTCCAACGTTCTCAAACTCCTTCCTGCGGTCACAACTGCTTCATCAGCAACAGCACCCTCGGCATCCTCCCCTCACATCTACTCAGTACTTCACATGAGTGATCTAATTTGATCTTCAGAACAGCCAGGTGAGGCAGGTCATCGTTAGTAGCCACACTGCTAGTAAATGGCTGGGCTGAGATGTAAGTGTAGACCTCCTGAAGGACTGCTGGTTCGGTGATCTCCACTAGAGCTAACAGTGACAACAAACAATGTTTGCTAAATACCTGGTATGCGCTCACTAGGCTAGGCCACAGAGATAAAATGTTTCAGTGAAACACCGTTCCTGCTTTGAGGGTCATCAGCAACATAGGAAAACTATCATGATACACAATCTGAATATCCAGTTCTTAGAATCAGAGTCTCTAAAGAGAGAAGAACACTTCGCTGTAAGATAATAGATATAAACTAGACAATAATCGTAATATATAATAATAGACGTACTCCGACTATTGATTAGGGCAGCTAGGTAGAATAGTGGACAGAGTACTGAAGTCAAGAAGATCTGAGTTCAAATATAGTCTTAGACACTATCTTTGGGACCCTGAGCAAGTCACTTCTGTTTGCCTCAGAACCCTCATCTGTAAAATGAGTTAAGAGAAGAAATGGCAAACCACTTCAGTATCTTTGTCAAGGAAACCTCACATGGGGTCATGAAGAGTTGACCATGACTAAAAGTGACTGAATAAATAAATTAAAATCAATAAATTTTAAAAATACATATTTGTACTACAGGTTAAAGTACTTAAAGAAAATACTATTAAAAATGTTAGAGGAATGCTAACGGAACAAATCTTAAAAATTCGAACACTGTGATAAAGAATAAGTATAATGCTGAAAAAGCTAAAAGGATAAGCAATCTGCAGATTCTTAAAAAACATAATTTACTCAAATTCTGATGGGTCATAGGTGCAGAATGAAATAGGCAGAACCAGAAAAACAATTCTACGTAATATGGTATAAATGACAAGAATAATATGGTATAAATGACAAGATCACAAAAATCCAAACTAAATGCTATGCATTATAATGACCATATGGAAGGCCATGTAAAGTTCAGCTTGGCGGGTGTGCTAGTTACTTGGTTATGCCACACGGATTTGCATTTCCTCCTTCTTCTAGAAGGGGAGTAGAGAATGATATTTTAAGGTGATAGAAAAACAAAAAATGTCTATCACTAATTTTAAAGCTTGTCTGGTTCCATTCTCATATCCATATCAAAAATGGCCTTAACATATGTATAAATTGCTCTCATAAAGATTTTTTTAGAGGTAAGAACAAACACATATGGATTAACAGTTACTCATACATTCTTTCCCACCTTTCTATGGAGCAGTAACAATCAGGACTTCTACACACCCTGGATATTCACCAGCCTTTCAGACAGCTGTCACTGGAGCACAGATATCTTCTCCTCATACTTGATCTAATTAGAATGTCGTCTCATTAGAATATGAGATCCTTGAGGACAAAGGCTACATTTTTATCTTTCTTTGTATCCTGTCATTAGCATAGTATCTGGTCAATTGTATTTACTTAACAAGAATGCTTGTTGACTGACTGACTTGATCTAATCGAGTTATTCTTTGCATCTTTCTTTTGGTTTTATTTCTATTTGCTCATGTAGCACATCAAGGCAGTGATGTTAAATATTTTAATTTCACTGTCAATGATGGAGAGAATAACTTGTTAAAAAAAAAAGTTTTGGGCAGATATTTTCCATTCTTCGCCTGTTTTTTGTTCTCCTTCAACTTCCATCATTAAATGTTTTCAGCATAGAAAGGCTTAGCTGGTTCTCTCACATGTAGTAGGAGTGGTGCTGACTTGGTGTAAGCAGCAAGTGAGACACTGACAGTAGCACGGGTGAAGCACATCTGGCTGCCTGCCTACACAGCCCAGGGGGGTCTTGGGCACCTCCCCCACTCTCCTTCTGACATTCACCACCAGTGAAGTCGTTTTGCCCAACGTCTTTATTCTTTCTCTTTTTTCCCTATAGTTATCCCTGCACAAAAATCTATAATACAGTACAGTGGTTCTAGAAGACTAGTTCTCATACATTCTAGGGATATAAGGATGTCTGAGACCCTTGGATAGGGGCAAGGGACTTGAGGTCAAAACTAATTTTTATAATAATACTAAACATTTCATTTTCTAACACAGTAAATACAACTCAGGGGTAGACTCAAACAATTTTAAGAGAATAAAGGAGTTCTAAGACCACAAACTGAAAACTGCTGCTCTCAGGTAAATTAGACTGACCCTGTAATGGAGTAAAAACTCCATTTGTGTTTTCCCCCTTGTCATTTCCATTACGGGGCTCAGCTTGGGGGGAACGGCAATCAGAAGCTTCCCCTGCGCCCCAGCTGACCTCCCAGGAATGCCTTCCTGATTTTGCGGGCTGGCTGCTGTGCTTATTCTGGAAAGGCTTTGAGCCTCCAGGCCCAGATCTGCTTTCTGTAGATCAGTGGGTCTTAAATATTGTCATCATGGAGTTTTTTCCTTGAGAGCTCTCATGGCCCTGGAGCCCCCTATACAAAAAAGGTCCAGCTGGTCTTGCAGAAGTGGTCATATTTCCAAGTGCTCCAAAGCCAGAAAGATGCAAGAAGACACTCAAGAAGCATCTTTCACAGAAGGAATTGAGAGGAGGGCCCAGAAAACAGAAGAGACATTTCACTACTAATCTACTGTTCAGAGTCCACAGCTCCAATCTCTTGAACCTGTTTGAAAAACATTGTTCTGGTCTTAGGCTTCAGTTTCTCCCCACTCCCAAGGAAGTCTAAATGTCATAAGACCCCAAGTTAGGGTTAAGTTTAGAACACTTAAAGGAAGATATTAACTCTTCAGAGCTTGGCCATGTCAGCGGATAATGAGTTGTTAGTGGTGGGGAACAGGCATCACTCAACCTGCCTAATTTTAAAGAGTCAGGGATCAGAAACCCTAAATATGGTCTAGGCAAGCCCGTCGGTGGTGGGAGAAGGGAAGGCAGGACAGGGTCTTATTGCTCTACTTCATTCATAAATACACACAGAAGCCCTGGCTGGAGAATCATCATTAAAAACAATCCTAAGAGGAGATGGACTAAGAAAAATAAGGAAGGAATCTTGTGAAACTCATAAACATGAGGAGGTCCAAAAAGGACAAAATCAGAAGAAGATAGGAGAAGAAATAGATTGGGGGGGGGGGGGAATGTGTCACACCAAAAATGATGATGTCTGTTGGAATTCTCCATCATTGTGGGCAGAAGGCTAGCTATAGATTATTTCCTTACTAGGTTTACTTGTTTTGGTGAAATATCCTCGAGAGTAGGCAAACTAGACACCAAAATTCAGGAGCCTGAGGAGGATCATTGTCACAGTAACAGCCAGCACAATGCTCCCTACATTTAGTTCAACAACTTCTGAGGTTTTGGCAGCCCCAACCCCATTGTTTACTTGGCAGGAATACTCCTCTGTATCGAAGGCTGACCGAGATTCAAACACCAGTTCCCCTGTCCTATGGTCTATGGTATAGGAAGAAATGCTGAAGGCAAGGGTCTTCTTGGGATCCAAAGGCATCAGAATCTCATCCTGGAACCACTCGTACTGAGTGGGTGGAGAACTACCCTCCTCAGAGCAGGTCAGCACAACTCGATTCCCAATGGTGGCTGAAGATGGAACGCTGACTCACCCTAACACAACAAGCTCCACGTTGATCTTTCCATATTCTCTTCCACCATTTCAGTGACCATACATGTGTGTATCCCTGTGTCCTTTCAGATCACAGAATGGAAAGAAATACCAGTCTGGGAGAAGACCATCCACTTTCATAGGAAACAGTAATCTTGCTGTCATAGCAAACAAGGTTGGTTGTGCTCCCCTGAACTTCCACTTCACCCAGGGTGAGGAGAAGCCCATGTAGGAACATGGCAGTGTGGTGAGTACAGGAATATGACAAAAGAAGGCTGATCTCATCTACTTTAACTTGCTCTTGAGAAGTATAGACTGACACTGCCCAATGCCAAACAACACAGGGCCACTGCTGTGAAAAAAAGGAGAAGGTGCCTCTGCCTGGCCCGCTCTGCCATCCTGATCAATCATGATCTGCCAGATATCTGCCACTGGCCAAGCTGCCCCTGAGTAGAATAAGTCAAAGAGTAGTCTCTTCCCCAACCACTGCATCCAGATTGAACCACAGCCACCAGGTGGGATCAATGCTTTCTTTTTTTGCATCACTGTCATTATCCCTTGTATTCTTCAACAACATTCTTCTCTCCCTAATTCTTGCAATAAATAAATATAGTCCATCAAAAAAAGAAGTGCTGTATCAATATTATCTGAAAATGTAACTTCATTCTATATCCATAGTCCATCTCTGCCAAGAAGCTAATCATCAGTTTCCTTGAGGTGTGACTGATTGTGGCACTAGTCAGAGATGCCGCTTTTCACAGTACATAAATTGTCCCCCTACTTCTACTTGCTTCACTTTATTCAGTATAAGTCTTCTCAGATTTCTCCCATATCATCTTACAAAAGAATTTATATTCTAAATTTGTAATGCCATGGGCAAACATATCCCTCTGCTTGGCAAAGAAGCTCAAGTATTTGCTGATATTATTTAGAGTATGGGTTTTTAACATGGAGTCCATGAATATCTTGACTACTGTATTTCAATATAATTGGTTTCCTTTGAAATATAATGTATTTTATTTTAGGGATGTAAAAATATTATTTCAAGAAGGGCCACCAGATCGCCAAAGGTGTCTTCAACACAAAAAGATTAAGGATCCTGGAGTCTTTGGGTATCTTCATTATGGTAGTAACTGCTTTTCATCAGTTAGGTTGGAAAACAATGATTGCCAATGTCAATGTCTATTCTTTCAATCATTTTTCATTTTAAAACTTCAACAGTTGGTTGAAACAAATCTGGATAGAAATATCGTAACTACTGGAGAAAAATGTCATAATTTCATCTCATTTTAAAATTTTTCTTCTGAGGAGGAGCCAAGATGGTGGAGTAGAAAGACACACATATGCTAGCTCCTAACCCACAGCCCATAAAATACCTGTAAAGAAGAACTCCCAACAAATTCTGGAGCAGCGGAAGCCACACAACAACAGAGTGGAGGAGATTTCTGTTCCAGAGAGCCCTGAAAAGCCAACGCGAAGGGTCCGTCGCGCGCCAAACCTGGAGCAGAGCCCAGCCCTGCCTTGGCCGTGGCACCAAGGGGAGCAGATCCCAGCAGGCTTCAGGGACAGAATCTCCAGCAGCAGTCCCTCCACCCACAGGTGCCAAAGGTCAGTGAGAGGGTCTTTTTGGCTGGCCGAGAGGAGAGTGGAGTGTCCCCGTGGCTCGGGCCCCCTTGGAAGGCAGCAGCAGAGGCAGCAGCAGACAAGGGCTCCCCAAGCAGGCAGGAGCTCAGATCCATTGTTGAAGGTCTCCACATAAACCCCCTGAGGGGAACTGAGCCCCATGTGGCAGGCCCTGCCCCCACCTGAGCACCTGAACTTAATCTCATACTGAATAGCAGCCCCATCCCCGCCAAAAGGCTGAGGCTGGGGAGCAGCATTTGAATCTCAGCCCCCCAAGCACTAGCTGGGTGGATCTGGAGGTGAGGTGGGTGTGGAGAGGAAACTTAGAAGTCAAGTCACTAGCTGGGAAAATGCCAAGAAAAGGGAAAAAAAATAAGACTATAGAAGGTTATTTTCTTGGTGAACAGATATCTCCTCCCATCCTTTCAGATGAGGAAGAACAATGCTTACCATCAGGGAAAGACATACAAGTCAAGGCTTCTGTATCCCAAACTTCCAAAATAAATATACCATGGGCACAGGCCGTGGAAGGGCTCAAAAAGGATTTTGAAAATCAAGTTAGAGAGGTGGAGGAAAAACTGGGAAGAGAAATGAAAGAGATGCAAGAAAAGCATGAAAAGCAGGTCAACACCTTGCTGAAGGAGACCCAAAAAAATGCTGAAGAAAATAACACCTTGAAAAATAGGCTAACTCAATTGGCAAAAGAGGTTCAAAAAGCCAATGAGGAGAAGCATGCTTTAAAAAGCAGAATTAGTCAAATGGAAAAGCAGGTTCAAAAGCTCAGTGAAGAAAATAGTTCTTTCAAAATTAGAATGGAACACATGGAGGCCAATCACTTTATAAGAAACCAAGAAATCACAAAACAAAACCAAAAGAATGACAAAATGGAAGATAATGTGAAATATCTCATTGGAAAAACAACTGAACTGGAAAATAGATCCAGGAGAAACAATTTAAAAATTAGGGGACTACCTGAAAGCCATGATCAAAAAAAGAGCCTAGACATCATCTTTCATGAAATTATCAAGGAAAACTGCCCTGAGATTCTAGAACCAGAGGGCAAAATAAGTATTCAAGGAATCCACTGATCACCGCCTGAAAGAGATCCAAAAAGAGAAACTCCTAGGAAGATTGTGGCCAAATTCCAGAGTTCCCAGGTCAAGGAGAAAATATTGCAATCAGCTAGAAAGAAACAATTCAAGTATTGTGGAAATACAATCAGGATAACACAAGATCTAGCAGATTCTACATTAAGGGATAGAAGGGTGTGTAATATGATATTCCAGAAGTCAAAGGAACTAGGACTAAAACCAAGAATCACCTACCCAGCAAAACTGAGTATAATACTTCAGGGGAAAAAAATGGTCTTTCAACGAAACAGAGGACTTTCAAGCATTCTTGATGAAAAGACCAGAGCTGAAAAGAAAATTTGACTTTCAAACACAAGAATGAAGAGAAGTGTGAAAAGGTAAACAGCAAAGAGAAGTCATAAGGCACTTTACTAAAGTTGTTTACATTCCTACATGGAAAGACAATATTTGTAACTCTTGAAACTTTTTAGTATCTGGGTAGTTGGTGGGATTACACACACACACACACACACACACACACACATAGCACAGAGTGAATGGAATAGGATGGGATCATATCTTAAAAAAATGAAATTAAGGGGTGAGAGAGAAATATATTGGGAGGAGAAAGGGAGAAATGGAACGGGGCAAATTGTCTCTCATAAAAGAGGCAGGTAAAAGATTTTTTAGTGGAGGGAAAAAGAGGGGAGGTGAGAGAAAAACATGAAGTTTACTCTCATCACATTCCACTAAAGGAAGGAATAAAATGCACACTCATTTTGGTATGAAAACCTATCTTACAATACAGGAAAGTGGGGGAGAAGGGGGTCAGCAGGGTGTGGGGAGATGATGGAAGGGAGGGCAATGGGAGGAGGGAGCAATTTGAAGTCAACACTCATGGGGAGGGACAGGATCAAAAGAGAGAATAGAAGCAATGGGGGGCAGGATAGGATGGAGGGAAATATAGTTAGTCTTACACAACACGACTAATATGGAAGTCATTTGCAAAACTGCACAGATATGGCCTATATTGAATTGCTTGCCTTCCAAAGGGAATGGGTGGGGAGAAAGGGATGAAGAGAAGTTGGAACTCAAAGTTTTAGGAACAACTGTTGAGTTCTGTTCTTGCTACTAGGAAACAAGAAATACAGGTAATGGGGTATAGAAAGTTATCTGGCCCTACAGGACAAAAGAAAAGATGGGGACAAGGGAAGGGAGGGATGATAGAAGAGAGGGCAGATTGGTGATAGGGGCAATTAGAATGCTTGGCATTTTGGGGTGGGGGGAGGGGGAAAATGGGGAGAAAATTTGGAACCCAAAATTTTGTGGAAATGAATGTTAAAAGTTAAATAAATAAATGTAAAAAAAAAATAAAATTTTTTCTTCTTGTTCAGTATCGATTTTAAACTCTGCTCCAATAAGTCAGTGGTCTGCTGTATCACCAAGGCAATATTCACAGCACTGCTGGTAACTATGAATATGCTGGTGTAATTCTCAATTGCAAAGTATAACAGACTCTCCATATAGAAGGCAGAAGAAAAACATTTATTCAGACACCAGAAAGTCAAATCCCCAAACCAGAAAGCCAAATCCATCATAATAACCAAGAAGTCAATACACCCTATCACTGCAGGGGACAATGCTATTTCCAAGACTTCCCTCACCCCCAAACAAACAAACAAACACTCATGAGTCTAGCTATCAACTGGCCTGTGTCCTCTCTCTCCCTGCCCTAACTGCTGTCACTCACTTCCTCTCAGTTGTGCTCTACCTTTCCTGTTGCACCTGTTCAGCAAACTCCTCCTACCACATGTGGCTTAGGCTTCTATGTGATTTAAGCAGGTCACATGGGCCTATTAATGAATGGGAAAGATATTCCCATTTGAATTACCATTACATCTATCTGATTTATAAATGACTTTCATATATCATTAATCAATCACCTTAACCTCTGAAGATATGATCAGTTTCGTTCTCTGTATTGGTAACCAGTATTTGCCATAGCCAGAACCTTGTGATTCATGTCATGAATATTGTCTTGAAGAAAAAAGTGTGTGAAGTCTTGAGATACAGGTCAAGATGAGGAAGTGATCAGTAGCAAAGCAGCCCAATTTGCACACAAGTACACCAGGAAATATAAAACAATAGAGCACCAGATCAAATAATGATTAGGAACTCTAGTGAGCATCTTTGTCTAGCTTGGGTAAGCAAAAGAGGCCACTCAGAAGCCTTTGGACATAAAGAAGGGTCTTTGCTAGAGGTGTCAGAGTGGGAGAGCTGTGCCTTAAGGATCATGCAGCTCACTGGCACAGTCACTAAGCCCCATGGGCAGTTAAGCACTCAGAAAAGGAAGAAAGTGATCCTTCTGCAGGGGTTCTGGATGCTTAAAGCTGAAGAACTAAGCCTCCTCTGACACTGTGGTCAAGCAGACACCAGCACAGGGGAGGGCCAGCAGTAGGACTTCAGATAATACAAACTGAGAACAACCAAGTGTGGAGGAATAGGCAAAGCCTGGCCCCGAAAAGAAGTCTCACTTCAGGAAGGAAAATTCAAAATACAAATACCAAAAAAAGACACCAATAGTAAAACAAGAAATCACAAGACTAAAAAAAGAATCACCAGAATAACAGAAAATCACAGCCAAAAAGAAAAGTTTGGATACAATACTGTAAGGTATTATAAATGAAAACTACTCAGACCTAACAGAACCAGAGGGCAAAGTGAAAATGTATTCCATCAATTACCTCCTGAAAGAAATTCCAAAATCAAAAATTGCCATGAAAATCATAGCCAAAACTTTGACATCCCTTTGGGATGAGGAAGCTTCAGGTCAAAGAAAAAATAATTCAAGAAGATGGAAAAAATTCAAGGACCAAAGAACAGGCAGCAACACACAAGCCTTGACAGTTACCACTATAGAGCATAGGACAGCTTGGAATATGGTCTTCTAAAAGGCAAAAAAAGAAAGGTTTACATTCAAGAATAACTGAATAAAACCTTAAAGAGAAAAAAAAATGAGCCTTCAATAAAATACAGGAATTTGAGCCTTCCTCATAAAAATACCAAAAGTTCAAAGAATCTCTGAAATGCAGACATCTAGAAAGGTAACAACTTTGAAGCAAATGAAAGGGACTATAAAATAAGCAAGGGCTTATCTAATGGGGAAGAGAAACAAGTGTTTGCTCAGAATATTAATTTCCTTCAAGGGTCACAGAGGCAGCTAAATAAGACAGAAGGCCTAAGAGTAGTTTGCTTCTATTTTGATGATCTTCAGTGAAAAAATAAAAAGGTAGTGGGGAAAAAAGGAAGAGGAATGGAGTAGAACTTATTACTTCACATATTAAGGGTTCACAATAAAAAAAACCACTACATATGTGAAGGAAGAGATAAAAGAAACAGGAGTCACAAGAATCTCACTTTCGTGAGAACCAAGCAAGGAGGCTTGCTCTCACATATATACAACTCTAACAAACACACGTAACACAACAAGAGAATAGTTTAAAAATAACCAAAATCAAGAAACAGAGAGAAAGGGTATTTAAGAGAGAGTAAAATAAATGAGGAATTAGTCTCAAACAACACAAATTCGACTTTTAAGAGTGGATCGTGAGCGGAGAGTTACAAAGTAAGGAAGAGTAAAAACCTGTAATGAGAATCTGGACAAGAGACAATAAGAAGAGAAAAGTCTAAGAGGCTAGGATGGAGGGAAATGCACAATGGATCATTACTGTGAACATGACTGGGATGAACTCACCAATAAAAGTGAAAAAGGCAGTAGAAATAAAAAGAAATTGTGGGAAGATAGTACATGTTAGGACCAAGAGGTGCACAGGTGTCCCACAAAAACACCAGGAAAACTAAAAAACGCATCAGAAGGAGGAATGATAAAAAATACCTAAGACACAACATGCATAAGCTCTAACATTCGTTTTCCAGGAAAATACAAAAAGACTGCCAGAATCCTGTAGGGATAACCAGAAGGTGAAGTTCTGTGGGTCCAGCGCAGGAGACAAGGTCAAACCAAAGAGCAGACAGCACAATAGGAGACAAGGCCAAACTAGCCCCAATCAGAACAGTAGCAGAAAGCAGGGCAGCACCAGGCCCCATGGCTTCCAGACCCAGGCAGCCCAGGCCTCAGCCACAGCAGGAGAAGGAGCAAACACAACACACAGGGAGAAACGCTTCAACGGGAAAACCTAATTTTTAAAAAATCGCTTCCAGAGCATCTGCGTCTAAAATCCAGGGTCCAAAACTTTTTTCTACAAAAAGTACCAACACTGTAAAGAAAAAAAAAGTCTGGAAAACTTGATAACCCTGGTCAATGCGATAAGTAACACGACCGCAGAGTACTGAGAAAAATGCATATGGCCCCCGGGCTGAGGGTTAGAGGCAGAGAAGGAAGCAGATTGGTTTTGCTTGATCATATTCGATACAAAGATGGCGCTATTCAGTCTGGTTTCAGTTTGGGAGGAGGGCTGTTAATTGCAGGAAGTAGGGAATTTGGAAAAGAAGAGTTAAAAAATGAATTTTAGTTTTAAAAAGGGAGGCCGCGCGGACCTGACGCATTTTCTGTTTTTCACATGAGTAGCCATGGTCATAGAATCACCTAATGTCCAGTCAAATAACGATAAGCCTCTCCGTACGAAGATGGCTGGTTCTAAGAAAGGAGACACAGTCTGTTGCTGGGATGATACTCTTATTTTTATACACCTAAATCAGAATTGTTTTTGGACATTTTAATGGATAGTTCTGGAGGAAAAAGTTTACAAGTACAACTTTAATGTTTTTTTTAAGAACTAAATTTATAAGACAACCAATTCTTTTTAAATTTATCATTCCTGATACACTGAAAATCACCTCAAAAGACAGTAATAAAAAATTATGTCAAAGATCAAAAGGGACACTTGTTTTACCTGCTCTTTAAGAAAAATTAGCTGGTTGATCAAAGTAAATGGTACTTCTCTAAATCTCACTTGGGGAATTTTTCTCATTATTTTCTATTACAGTTTTATTTCAGCAATACAATGTAAGATCCTAGGAGGGAGAATAGAGATCATTTCACTTGTAATGCTAGGATGGAGACCAGCATCTTGACTTTAATTCAGTTGTTTTTCAGTCATTTCCAACTCTTCATGACCTCATTTGGGATTTTCTTGGCTACACACTGGAATGGTTTGCCATTTCCTTCTCTACCTCATTTTATAGATGAAAAAACTGAGGCAAGGTGCTTAATGTTTGGTGAAACAGAAATTGAATTTGCTTAACTAAAAAGAAATAACTATGTTTTTGTATTTTTAAGTGAAGTAAGGACCAAAAAAGGGAAGTAGTTTAATCTTTCTGCACACTGAAAACCTAAGGGATAAACAGAACAATGTTTTTTGAAAAATAAAAAACTTAAATCCAAGCGATACAAAACTGACTTTATACATTCTGAAAAAGTATACTTTGGCACTCAGAAAAAAACTTAACTTTTCCCAAAATTACATTACTAAACAACTGAATAAATGACCAGTAAAACATGCCCACCTCAGCATCATATTTTATTTTTTGTTCTTCTAAAATTCGCATATATTCCTCTTTCTGATGTTCAAATTCTGATTTGAGAAAAGTATGTTCATAGCGAAGCTTGTTATATTCACCTCTATATTTTTCTGCCTCCTAAATTAGAAGAGAGAAAATGTTAATTTAAATACATATATAAAATGTTTGATATTCAATACAAACATCATATGTATGCTGAAAAAATAAGTCTCTAAAGAAGCAAAGATTACTCCACAAAATAAGAATGAGACTTTCTACTTTCAATACATTTCTGGAATCATGCATATTCGGCAAAATAGGGAGTCTTTCTTCATTGGCTTTCATAAGAAAAAATGCATCCACATACAAAACGTTCTGATCTTTGAATTTCATAAAATATCACTTCAGAATGTAGCAAACTATTCTTAAATAATAATGTATAAAAAAAATCTGCAATGTTATGAATCTGACCAAATAAAAATGTGATCAAAGAAATAATAGCAATCTATTTAAAATAGGAAAAATGAATGAAAAATAATGAGGGCCATTATAATGTTTAGCAAAAATAACATAAAAAATTACAATAACAGTTTAACTGAACTAAACACATCACCCTGGAAAGTCAGTCATTCCAATTCAGCTGAACCCTGCGCCTAATAAGCTTTCTGGGTTTTTCAGATCCTCCGAACACTTTATGAAAATTGCTGGCTGTTAGAATTAACAAACTAATCTTCGTTATAAGACAGCAGAGATGTAGGAGAGCCATCAACTCAAAAATGAATGAAAAGGAATTAATGAGGGCAAAACTCCAGAAACACAAACCCAAGGGGATTGGAATCTCCAGGTTTAGAGCTAGTTTATAAGCTAGACAAGAAAATGAATTGTATTAAGTGCTAGTCATATTTTTATTTGGACCAAAACTTATCTCCTCCAACTCGATCACTCACTTTATTTGCCAGGGTTGGCTCTAACTGACTTTAGGCAAGAGCCTAAAGAAACATATTTAGAAACCTCTAAATATTAAATCCACTCTAACAGGTTGAATTCTTGTGACCATTAAAGGATATTCAAAAGAAAATACTCTAAGCTCTAAAGGCAATTTCAAAAGATGAGTTTCAAAAACACTGAACAAATTTAAGCAATAACAGTTAACAGTGAAAAACATTTTGTCCCAAGGTGAATCATCTGAAGGAGACAGCATTCATTTAGATTCTTGGATTCATGGTTCTGGCATGTTTGTTACAAACTTCATCATATCTCTTATACATAAAAGTTTTCTCTATACATCACATTATAAGTCACAATAAATGTTCACTCAGCGAGATTATTTCAGTCACACCCCCTTAAATACTAAATTCTATCAATTTTATGAATTACTTTTGAGTCAAAATAAATATTCACATCATTAGATTACCCTGAAGTCTAGCTCCCTGTACTGAAATCAGCTTTCCACAGTAGCACACCATCATGTGAAACTAACTGAGTTTTGATACCAGTTTACTTACTTCATCTAGATTCCGAAAACGTTCTCTCATTGGAGTTTCTAATTCTTGTTGTATTTCGGTTCTTAACAATTCCAATTTTTGAGGCGTCAATACCTATTATACGGAAAAAGTCCTAAATATTGTCAGTCAAACTGAAATTAAGTTCTTCCCAATTTTCAAATTCATCAAATCATAGATCAAAAGAGCTGGATATTATCATTAGGAAATCACTGGGTCAAGTACTCTCTTTTCAAATATATGAGATAGGAGTAGTCTCATTTTACATAAAACACGTTGAACTGGATCTACAAAAGTTGTCATAGTATTGCTAATTCTACTCTAATCACAGCATCAATAGTGAGGAAATCTGACCATACGGTACATTAAGCACTCTAATTTCATACTCGGAGCTGACAAAAATTCAGCGGACATGGCTCAATAACAATCAGCCACTGATGTTCAACTAGTTACTGGGAACAGCATGGAAAAAGTTGGCAATTAAAGCTACCATGGTAAACAGGGAAATTGGTATTTCATTATTTTCTGATGAAAATTCAGCTATAACCTTATGCAACTTAGCCTATTGGAAAAAACTAGCAACTTCAGCTGAACTAGAAAAGCTGATTTTTTTAACTTATTGGAGAAAAATCCCACCTTTTTCAATACCACTACTGAAATATCTACAAAAGAGAACGACATAACTTATTCATTCACAAGTACATATTAAGTACTTCAGTATTTAATGAGGTACTAGTCTTCTGTCCCATTTTATTCTGCTATCTCTGACCTGCTTATGTCATCCATGGAAAAAGCACCGGCCTTAGAGTCAGAGGACAAGGGGAGGTACTGGCTACAAGACAACTGCATTCTTTAGGAGGATTATGGTCTAGCTGAAAAGTGAAGCAAAGCACACAAATTGGAATCCAGAAGACCAGAATCCAAATCAAGCCTCTGCTACTTGTCTGAATTTGAGGAAATCATTTCCTCTCTATGGGCCTCAGTTTCTTGTCTGTAAAATAATGGAATTGGGTTGGAAGGCATCTAAATTCTCTTCTGTCCTATGGAAAGTGTTAGAAGAAAAACCCTAACCAGAAATTGCACAACATGGACATTAGGGTGCCAGCTCAAAGGTAACACAAAAATCTTGAACAGCGTCATCCTGAGATGGAGCCCAGAAAATGGAACAGGTTTAAGGAGAAAAGACAACAAGCCTAATTACAGACAGAATGACTCTGAAGCAGGACTTCCTAGTGGCAACTGAAGAAGCATGTCTGGAGCGCAGCAGCAAGGTCAGCTCTGTAACTCATCTGCATGGAGAGTGAAAAAGGACAGAGAAGGAAGACGGCCAACAACAAGACTCTTGGTAGATCAAGATGGTGATGTGAAATCAGCACCAGAGACGGAGTCAGAAGAATGAGGTAGGTAGCAAAGAACCAGAAAAAAGATGGCATCTCTAACAAAAGGAAATAAAAAATATCCATTATAAAGGAAGGGGAATCAATAGTGTAAAGACCTTAAAAACCAATCAATAAATATGTGATAGGGGAAAACAAGCTTCTCTGGATTTGGTAATCAAGGAGTTAAATGTGGCAGGAGGGAAAGGATAGGAAGAAGCAAAATCATAATGAGCTGAGGAGGGTGTGAGAGGTGAGAGTGGAAGTATTCCTAGAAGCTCAGTGGCAAAGGGTGAGGAGAGATGTGAGGTGAGAGTCTGACTCGGTAGAAGAGATGAGGGAAAGGCTCTGCTTACTGTCTGGGTGGAGAAGACCCAAGGAAGTGCTTAGCAGACAGAGAGAAGCCAAGGGAGACAGACTGGATGTGCATGGCAAAGAGAAGACAAGCTGATGGAGCGAGGTGCCATAGGGAGAAGGAGAGGGATCCCGGGCAGAGTGAGCAGAGGCTGGGAGCGCTGCCCTTGCAGGGAAGGCCTGACAAGAGAGGAAGAGCACATGTCTGAGCACAGTCGGCAGAACCCAAGTCACCCAGGAGCTGGTTGTTGTCAGACATGACCTCACAGGTCAGGTCCTCACTCGATGTGAATCAGACTGAAGTGAGGCACAGAGTCATCGGCCTCATTCTCTTCCAGACTTATCTAAACCCAGTGGCAAGACAAGAATCAGGATTACTGGAGATGGCCCGGGGTGCAGCGGACCAAGGCAAAAGCAGGAAACAGGAAAACATGACGATTGGAAGGGAAGGAAAAAGGATTTTCAACAGCTGTAGTCAAGAACGACCTGGAGAATCAATGAGGTTAGAAGAGAGGTGAGCTACACAGCATAATCCAGGATACAGACCATCAATTTGCAGCGGCTGAAAGAGTTCAATTTCACAAGTAACACCGGGCATCCTAAGAATAGGAATGGAAAAACTGAGTGCTGGGGTTTACTCTACACTCATAAATCTAGAGCAGGAAGGTCCATTAGAGGTCAAATAGTGTAACTCTCATTTTAGAGATAAAAGAAAGAAACTGAGGCCCAAAAAAGTGAAATGATTTCTCCAGTTACACTGTCAGTGGCAAGATTTGAACCCAGTCCTCTGTCAGTCATCTAAGGCTCACAACTTAGGTGTTCTCCTCACTCTCTCAGCCCCACCATATTCAATCTGTTGCCAAATTCTATCTATTTTACCTGTGTGACATCTCTCATACAATCTCCATTCTCACAACACTGCCATAACCTGGGTCCTCTTAACCTAACACCTGAACTATGTATTGTAACAGCTTTCTGGTTGCTCTCCCCACCTCAAGTCTCTCCCCACACCAATCCACCTCCACTCAGCTATCAAATTGAGATCAAACAAGCCCTTCATAACCTGCTCTCTCCCAACCTTTCCAATCTTCTTACACTGTAAATTCCCCAGCCTGACCCTCCTTACTCCCTCCCTGCCCCCTCCCAGTTCCCCATGTACTCAGGACTTCCTGTCCCCCATACCTGGAATTCTCTCCCTCCTCATCTGATGACTAGCCTCCAGGGTTTCTTTGTAGTCTCACTTGAAAGCCCACCTTCTATAAAAAAGACTTAATGCCAGTGTCTTCCTTCTGGTAATGATTTCTAATTTATCCTAGACATACCTTGTTTGTACATAGCTGTTTCAATGTCATCTCACCCACTGGATCTCGAGCTTCTTAAGAGAAAGGCCTAATTCTTGCCTTTATTTGACTCCCCAAATCCTGACACACAGTAAGTATGTAATAAATGAGTACTAACTGACAAGGTACAGCTCAGGTTTTTCATTCACTTTCCTGACCCACTCAGCTGCTAACACCCCTACTCCAATTCCCTTTTATTAACAAGTACACATTTTGCAAAGGGACTAGGGCAATTCCTATATTTTTATATATTTCCGTGTTATCTCTAATATAGAATAGAAGCTCCTTGAGGACAGGGCCTACTTTATTTACGTGTCTGAATCTTCCCAGAGCCTGGCACACAATACATGCTTGTAAAATACATGTTGAATGATGACATTAATAGCTCATATTGACATGAGACTTTAAGACTAATCACTCCACTCCTATAAGATAAGTGCTGTTATCTCCATTTTACAGATGAGCAAACTGAGGCCCCCCAGAGTTAAGTGACTCGCCAAGAGTCACACACCTCGTAAGAATTTACGCCTGGCTTCAAACCCAGGTTTTCCTAATGCCACATCTAGGATGATTATGGGATAGGATGGGGAAAGGCTGTGGTCTAGGTACTAAAATCATAGCAAAGAGAGATAAGGACAGGTCAGCAACGAGGGCATGAAGAAGGTAACATGACAGGCAGCTCCTTCAAAACAGAACTAGTTACTGAGGAGAACAGAGGTTGTATAAGGATAATCTGGAACCGTGAAGAGGTACAACAAGGAATATGCCTACTCCTTCTGTTTCTTCTTAGCCCAGGGAACTGGTCTCAGTGCAAAGCTGTAATGGATGTGGTATCCTCAAGAGAGTGTTTCTATTAAAGGGAGGACTGACTTAAAAAGAAATGTTGAAAATATCAAGGACATAAAGAAAATTTGTTGAGGATGGAATTTAATAAATTCAATTCAGTACGCGTAAACTGTTGAACTGAACTACAAAGAGCTGAAGTTTCAACTATATAGTTATGGTCCAACTAAATCAGGGTAACAAAATACAGACTCACTAATTTAATATTTATACTACTTTAGACAAGGTCTAGCTGCAGTTTACTCCTTTACATTACAATAAAGATTTTCTAAACAACATAAAGAAGCTATTAAAAAGGAATAGTATAAAGAGAAAGAGCAACTGTCTCCGAAATTAGTCTCCAGGAATTAGTATATCATCTGTGTGCAAATTATAAATTGTTCTTATATATTCATTAAAGTAATTCCCGAAAGGACAAGTACTTGCCAATCTTTTTCAGTCTGGTTCCCCTTAGTCTACAAGCAGAAAATAATAAAACTCCATTTACTTTACAACACTTATATTTCAGAATTTTCACTAATTCATACCAGCTGTTCTCTTCATTTGGGAGGATTTTGTTTTTGTTTTAGCAAAAACCTGTAACTTCACAAATGCAGAGAAGCTCTGGTGAATCTCCTTCCTTCCACAAATGCACATGAACAAGTCATTGGTAACCTACAGCCTCATGAGAGATGCCAGAGGTACTGGGATGCCTATAGGACAAAGCTGGCAAACAGAAATAACAGGATTTAAAGACAGGTCCTTCTGACACTACAGACAACAGAATAACCATACGGCATCTCCTAAGAAGTTTTACCAAATTAAAAATAACTTACACAGAGCAACTGATGAAATATATTAGTTCAATGACCACCCCCAAATTATAATTATGATTTTGCAGGGTTTTTTTAAGTCTTAATTATACTGCCTAAAGATGTATAAATGAATCAAGTGTAGAATCAAGACCCATTATACCATGAAAAAAAAAAAGTACACAGATTTTTACATTTGCAAAGCTACCATTTACCTACAACATGCTACTTTTATATACCATTCTGCTTTTTATGAAAAAATTAACTATTTGTAGCAAAGATCTCAAATGTGTTTTCCCACCTGTAATTTCAATTCCTCTAAATCTTTAGTCTTCTCCAATAATTCCCCTCTTAGCTCAGCAAGAAGCAGCTGAAACTTTTCCTGAAGAGTTAGGTTTTCATTTAGGAGTCGCCTGACCTCATTTTGTGACCTTATGTAATCATCATTTAACCTGATTTCAAAAAAGAAAGGAGAAAACTTGGGAGTCAAAGTTAAGTAGATCCGTAGCTTTCTAATGGCACTGCTCTATGTTAAGCCAAGCCAACATTATAGACGAAAATGATAGGAAGGAAACAATCTATTAAACTGGTAAATATTTTTTATCGTGTTTCCCTTCATTTCGTTTTTTCATTTTAACATTCATTTACCTTTAGTTTTCAACATTCACTTTCATAAGAGGTTGAGTTCTAAATTTTCCTCCCTCCCCCTTCCCCAAGACAGCATGAAATCTGACTTAGGCTATACATGTACGATCATCATAACATATTTACACATTAGTCATGCTGTGAAAGAAGAATCAGAACCAAAGGGAAAAACCACAAGGAAAATAGTCTGCTTAGATCTGCATTCAGACTCCACAGAGCTCCTTCTCTGTATATGGACAGCATCTTCCATCATGAGTCTTAGGAACTGTGGATCACTGCACTGCTCAGAAGAGCTAAGGCTACCAAGTAGGACATTGTACAATGTTCTCCTGGTTCTGCTCACTTCCCTCAGCATCAGTTCGCATACGTCCAGGCTATTGAGATCCCCTGCTCACCATTTCTTATGGAACAACAGTATTCCATTCCATTCATATACCATAGCTTTTTCAACTGTTCCCCAAACGATGGGCATCCCCTCAATTTCCAGTTCTTGGCCACCACCAAAAGAGCTGCTGTAAATATGTTTGTACATGTGGGTCCTTTTTCCTTTCTGATGATCTGTTTGGAATGGGTGGATCAATTCACAACTCCATCAACAATGCCTTAGTATCCCAATTTTACCACATCTTCTCCAAAATTGACCATTTTCCTGTTTTGTCACGTTAGTCAATCTGATAGGTGTGAGGTGGTATCTCAGAGTTGTTTTAATTTGCACTTCTCTAATCAACAGTGATTTAGAGAATTTTTTCATATGACTATAGATAGCTTTAATTTCATCTGAAAGCTGCCTGTTCATATTTTGACCATTTATCACCTGGGGAATGACAAGTTCTCATAGATTTTACTCAGCTCTCTATATATTTCAGAAATGAGGACTTTATCAGAGACACTAGCTGTAAAAATTATTTCCCAGCTTTCTGCTTCCCTTCTAACCTTGGCTGCATTGGCGTTGAGCAAAAACATTTTTAATTTAATGTAATCAAAATGATCCATTTTGCATTTCATAATGTTCTGTCTCTCTTAGTTTATACATTCTTCCCTTCCTCATAAAAATGGCAGATAAAGTCTTTCTTGCTCTCCTAATCTGCTTATCGTTTCACCCTATGTATCTGGATCATGTACCCATTTTGACCTGATCTTGGTATACAGTGTAAGATGTTGGCTTATGCGTAGTTTCTACCATACTGTTTTCCAGTCTTCCCAGCAGTTTTTGTCAAATAATGAGTTCTTATTCCAGAAGTCTTTGTTTATTATTTACCACAGTCAATGACTACTGTGTCTTGCGTACCTAACCTATTCCACTGATCCCATTTCACTTATTTTCAACCTAATAATTACTTCTAAAGCAATTTCACCTTGGGAAAGTAATTATGATTACCTGCATTGAAACAGATTTTTTTTTTTGGCTTTTTTCCAGAAAAGATGAAGAAAAAAAGACAACACACACCATATCTCGCACAACACATAGTTATGGGCCAATATTTTAACAAACCCAAAACAACTTTTCAAAAACCTTAACCTAAGAATAAGGAGGAAAATACTCAACTGAGAAAAAAAATTGCACTAAGTATCTCTTGGGTCTGATATCCAAGATATATGCAATATTAAGACAAACACATAAAGTCAAGAATGGTTCCCCAGTGGTTAAGTGGTCAAAATCTGAGAACATCATAGTTCCCAAAAGAAGAATTGCAAATGTTTAATGACCATGCGTAAGAGTATACCAAATCACTTACTATTTAGAAAAATGCAAATCAAAACAGATCTTAAAGTTTTACCGCCCACCAACAAACTGGCAAAGGAAATAGTGCTAGAAGTGCTATGGAAAGATAGGGACACTACTACACAGCTGGTGGAACTGTAAACTAGTCTAATCAGTCCAGAAAACAATCTGGAATTATACTAAGAAAGTGACTAAAATGCCCATATCTTTTTAAAAACTGAGGTAACAGTCCCGTAGACACTAAAATATCAATTACAGCTCTTTTTACAGAAGTAAAGAAGTGGAAACAAAGCAGACACCTACCAACTGGGGAATGGTCCACATAAAAGCAGTGGAATAGTACTGGGCCATAAGAAACCAAGAACGTGAAGAATTCAGAAAAAGCTAGAAGACATCTAGAAACTGATGCGGAGTGAAGTGAGCAGAGCCAGGAGGACAACATGTCGTATAACAACGTAAATGGAAAGGATAAAAACAACTAAATGCTGCAGAATATAATGACCAAGCTGAGCTCAAAAGAAGAGCAGAAAAAAATGAAGTTCCAAGTGCAGTGGGCAACTGAGGGGGGGGGAATAGTGTGTGTTCTACGTACAGTGTCAGAGAGAATCAAAGTTGGTCGGTTTTGCTAAACTGCTTTGCCTTCTCTCTTATTTCAAATCTTTGTTACAAGGTTGGCCTGATAACGGGACAAACAGGTGGGGAGGTATGTGTGGAAATGAATGTGACATAAAGACAAAGGATAGTAATTAAAATAAAATAAACCTAAATATCTTATTCTAGAAAATAAGAGAATTTTACTATTAGTTCCAGAACAAATATTTATCTTCAACAAAGCCATCACTTTTAATATTTAGATTAAAGGGAAAAAAATTGAAAGTAATTTACCTTGTATGTTCAGCTTTCAAAGTCTGGTAATTAGTTTTGTGATGTTCACATCGCGCTCTTTCATCAATTAACATTTTTTGTAACTCTGACTGTGAATTCGGCAGCCCACTATCTCCACCAGGAGGAAAAGCGTTGGCAAAGGCATCCATCTTAGTTAGAGAGCTGACAACCATGTACAAACACGATGTGGCTCAGCCTACCACTTTCAGTATTCTTTTCAGAAATATTTGCCACCACCTTCTCTCTCTGACAGAATCCCAGGTGGCCAAAGGATAGCTGCACACACAGACAAATACACTTAATTAGTGTTCAGTTCACTCAAAGTTTCCTCAGCATTTCACAATTTACTTTATCACTCTTCCTTCTACATAATTATCCTCCATTTCTTCTTTCTTATCATTTATATACTTAAATTGTTAACTTTTCCATTCAAAAGAAAGCACGCCCAAGATTTGGAGGAACATAAGGTGAAAATTAAACACATATACACACACATTCTTATAGCAGAAAAAAAATTTAAGACTACTGAGTATAAAAAGGGGACTTTTCACAAAGTTAGAGCTTCTGGGCACATGACAGAGGAAAGTCCTATTTCTTTTCTTTTTCTGGAGGAGAGGCAAATTTTTCATTTCTTATATTTACTCAACGTTTTAAAATTTAAGGCACTATATAACTTTCAAAAGATAAAAGGTCATTTTCTCTTTTAAAAACAAAAGTTATCATAGCAAACTGAAAAGGTGAAAAGAACTTTCAGGAAATTCATGTGTAATTTTATAATTTTTAGTTTAAATAGTACCACTTATAAACAGAGATGAAAAGTTTTTTTATCCAAACATGCTAACAGTGCCTAAATTGAAATATTAACTTTAGTCCCAACTGAAAATAAAATATCTTTCAAAATAGGGGGTTTTTGTAATAATTTCCTCTTTTTCATCTATGACATTGTAAAGTTTGCCTTTCATATCACAAAATCAAGTACCAGAAAACTAAAAATAATTTGAAATGCATCTGAAAACCATTTAGGTCCCCTGGGATCATATGAATTTTTTAAAAGAATAGACAAGCAATTTATTTAACATGTTAATTTAAAATTTAAATTACTTTATGTATTACAATTGTCAATTTTTCATTAATACAACTCAGCACTGAACATTAATATGATACTTCAGAAATCATTTCAGCTGACAAATTAGGAACAACAGGGAGGTCCTATTTCTCCAGCAGACAGTGATAGATTTTGGGTGTGATCAAACCATCCCAACAAGAGAAGTGGTAAGAAGTCCTAATAATACCCCTCAATCCACCAAAAAGAGGCATGAATAACATGCATCTGAAGAGACTTAACCAGAGGGGAATTCTGCATTCTTCACAGGAAAAGGGAGCCTCATTTGGTCCAGAGACCACCATGACACTATCTAGATCCAAAGCTACCTTAACTGCCACTAAAACATGTTCAGGAATTCCCAGAAGCATCTCATCAACAGTTTAGACCATTTATTTCCCCCTTATCATTTCTACATCCACTCAAAGGTACAGGCATCTCATATTATACAATCTGATTCCTGCTTGTCTTCATGGGACTCCCCTAAGTAGCATGACTTGAAACAGAGCAACATTAGCTGTGACCCCTGTTTTCTAAATTCTTATTTCAGTAGGTAGAAGCTGAGGAGAAAAAAATACTTTAAAAAAAAATCCTAAAGTGTTGAGTCCCAAGTCAAGAATTTTAGTAATAAGAAATCTATATAATTAAGAAGATGTAAATCTAAATTATTTAAGAAAGCTACTGAAAATAAAAATGGAAAATAGATAACAAAAATTACATTAATATTAACTATACTAATTTCATCCAGCAGTTAAATTGTGCACTTTGACTGCTACAACAAGGAGACTAAAGAGTCCAGAAAACACCTTAATCAGCAAACATTTAACTAATTTTTTAACTAATTTGTCAAATGGGGAAAGAAAGCCCCAAAGGCAACACTGGATCAGAATGGAAATGAAGGAAACAGGAAGTAGTACCATTTGATAAAGAAGCAGTGGTGAACAAAAGCTAGTCAAAAGAAAGCTCGGCAAAGTGTCCAAATTCAGCTAATTCAGCCCAAAGCTGTTCAAGGATAAGAGAGAGACAGAGAAATACAAACAGAAGAAAAATGTGAGGAAATTATTACAACAAGCTGTTTCTCCATCAAAGACAGCAGAACCACCATACTTTGACCCTAACATGACAGTCGCTGAAGTGCATACAAAGTATAGACAAAGAGAACAAAGATGGGAAAAAGCAACTGGTCTCCATAAAATAAAGCTATAGTACAATTAGGAAGGCATGGAGGAACCAATTTATAAGATATAGGAGAGAAAGATATCAAGGGCATAATACAATTCTTGGACACCCATAGTTCTTAAGAAAGAAGTCAACAACGACTGACCTAAATGTCTACTCTGTCACTTCTATAAAATCTATACATCTATACATCACCTGACAGCAACCTCAACAAGGATATTAGTAGGCACTGAGCAAGCTTCCACAAACTATATTCAACAACAGACCACTTGATAATTAAAAGACAGATGTAGAGAATAAACACAAGATCCCATTTGTTAATTATAAACCATCAAACTTGGCAGCACAAAATACCACCTTACAGGTTCTTTTTAGAAGGTGTCTCCCATCCACAAATTGAGATCACTTAGTGTTCCTTAGAAGGAGGGATTCCCTGTGGATGGTAAGAGCCTGCAGAAGCTGCTTTGTGCAAATGACACTGTACTGACGACATCAACAACCAAGACATTGATTGCACTGCAGCCTGGAAGAGATCTAGAGTTACTCAGAAGAGCTGGCCTGTCCATCCACATAGGAAAGCCTAAATGGATAAAGAAGGTCCATATTTACCACATGTACCCATATTTTGTCCGTATTTGCCCATATTTCTTCACGTACCTGAATGGATAGCTTAGGGAGACTTTGTCCAACAGTGTGCATATCTGGGACAGGTTCTAAGCCCAGAGTTAGCAAGAGGAAGGAATGACAGGTAGAACACCAGGGTGCTCTACTGGGCCCACAAAATATGAGAGAAAGTGAGGAAGACTGACAGCAGGTGAGATGGACTCCATTTGGCAAACTTTTGGGAGGATGTATCAAGAGTCAACAGGATGGGCAGGCATGAGTGACTTGTAATCATCAGTAAGATCACAGGTCTATGTGAGTATGTAGGGTTGACAAACCACATGATATACATTATCTCATTTTGGATAAGCTTGGGGTTTTTTGGGGGGAGGAGACAGAAGGACAATAGGATCTTGATCTATGAATTCATGGGTATAGACAATTCCTATGGTTGAAAACTCTCTACCACAATGCAGATTAGTCTTAGAGAGTTAGAGCTGCCCAAGGCACTGACATCTAGGTTAGGTGCTGGGGTGACACAAGTTGGAGGCAGGATCTGAAGCCAGCTGGTCATCGATCATGATGCACTATCTTTACCTCTCAAAGTAAATAGTATTATCCCCAAATCACAGAAACAGAAGCTTAGAGAGAAGAAACTTTTCCAAAGTCTCCTGGGTCATAAGTAATAGAAGAGTCCTTATTTACAAGGGAAGAAATTATATTAAAAACACTTAAAATTGGTTCTTTATAAAATTTAAAGTTATATAAACGTAGATTATTTTATATAGGTAAAATTGTTTTTCAAAAAATAAAAATGGCAAAAATAACCCTTTACTGTGAAAAATTAAAGAGAAAGGTCTTAAAAATTGAAGATGTTCAATTAAAATTTCATTATTCTTTCTTTAATCCATTAAACATTTTTCCAGACAGCAATCTCCCTTAGTAACAGATTTATCCTAAGCCATCTTTTTGTTTCCTGAAAGAGAATGTCTTTAGCCTATCCAATCCAACAATGAAATTCCTCTACCCTGTCTGAAATACGTATGTTCTGAAAAATGAGCTCAATATCAGTATGTTATAGAAGAAGGCTTTTAAACTAAATTGGACTTACTTTAGTTTCCTGTAAAATTGTATTTTAATGGAGTCTGAAAAAAAACCAAGCCCTTTAAGGCCACTTTATTACTTGCTCTCATGTTAAACTTGTACCAGGACCTAACCTTTTCAAATGTACCTTTTGAGCACCTGGCATATCAATATTGTCTTTCCTACTGCATACATTTATCACCCAATTACTGAGATAAATCATAAAACTTGCCTGTAATTCTAATTTTGCTCTTGGGTCCAAAGTAATTTTTAAGAGACGGAAATCTCTAAAATGAAGCTGCCTCATTATTTTTAAACAAATGCCAATGAGAAAACATCATAGACTTCATTCGTTTTAGTAAGTTAAAAGCCTAACTTAAATGAAGAAAATATATGCTTTATGACTGGTAAACCCCAGAGATCTATGTAAATCTCATGACTAAAATGTGATAGTCAAAATGAATGGGGTATCTTTTCCCACAAAACAGACATTCTAGCAAAGATAGCTATAAATTAATCTTTGAGCAGCTTTCCCACTGAATACAACTATAAAACAGAAGTTGCTCTTATGGGGTAGGAAAAAAACCCAATAGACTTAATTGAGGGTGGGGTTGGGTAAGGAGTTACAGGCTACCTTTCCCCATCTAGTCTGGATTTATTAAATAGCATCTTTGTGGCTGTATCCTTTATCTACTACAAGTGCTTTACCAACTTCAGAGTGTCTTTCTCCTCCATCAACAACACCACACCCACACTCTTTCCCATATCACAGCCAGTTTCTCCTGAATCCAAGGAAAGAGCTCAGGACCTTACTTTCTTTCCTCTGACTAGGCCACACAGAGTATGTGTAATGGCACCTTAGAGGAAATGTACTTACTCCACCACAAAAATATCAAGTTTAAGGCTTCAAGTTGTGTAAACTAAATGAATGCTCTGGTTTTCACATCTAAAAACCTAAATTTTTTAAAAATGAGCTTATCCAGAAAAAAAAACAGCTATATTAAAGAATGCTCCCCATCACACAGAAAAGAAATGCACAACAAAACACATCTGAGGTTTCACCTCAGACCCAGTCAACCAGCAAAGACAAAAAATGGGAGGGGCAATGTTGTAGGAGCTGTAGAAAAACAGGCATATCCATGTACAGATGGGAGAGTTTTCAAGTGGTCCAACCACTCTGAAATCTATAAACCAGAGATCCTCTGACCCAAAGATCCTATTATTAGGAATTTTTACCCACCAGGAGGCAATAAATGGGGAGGGAGAGCCCAATATACACCAAAATATTTAGAGCAGCACTTTTGTGTAGTAGCAAATAAACTAGAGACATAAGTAAATGTCCACTGGCTTGCGGACAGGCTAAAAAAAATGTGATACATGAATGTAATGGATAGTTATTGTATCCAAGGAAATGATGAACATGAACAGTTCAGAGAACAACATGAAGGCTTGCACAAACTGATGAAAAATCAAGTAAACCTGAAGCAGGAAGATCATGACAACAGTAACAGTGGAGAGGGGCGGGGACAGATCAGAACATTTTCATTCTAATGACCAAGGCTGGTCCAAAGGAAGCTGAGGGACTAACAAGAGCCACTGCTTGTGATTTCTTGGCAACCTTTCTCTAGGTTTTTTTTTCCTTTCCCCTTGTTCACTGGGCAGGAGAAGGTATATATTTGGAAATGATGGTGATTAACAATGAAATATATAAATTAAATTTCAAAAAGAAAATTAGTTAAACCAAATCTCTTTGCCATTCTCCAATCTAGAATTTCAAACTGCTTCCTGGGCATTTCCACTTGTACCCTCCATTATCTGAAACTCAAAATGTCTAAAAAGACTTGTCTTCTTCTGCCTAAATCAGTTCCTCTTTCTTATGTCTTTATCCCTTCTAATTGTTCTCAGGCTCACCCAATCACTCAAGCTCACCCCCTCCCCACCCAATGTAACCTTCCTTTCCATTCCTATTGCCACCACCCTAAGTTAGGCCCTTGTCACTTCAAGTCTCTTCAAACTCTACAAACTCCAGAAGAGTTGGTACCAGAACCTCAAGGTAACAGGGAGTCACTGAAGTTTGTTGAGCAGGGCAATGGCACAGTAAGACCTGTGTTTCAAGAGTATTTATGAAGGATTTGCTATGTATAAAACACCTTGCTAAGCTCTAAGGATACAAATAAGGAAGAGAGGCTCTGTTCTCTAAGAGCTGCTCACATCGAAGGGGAACATAACACCTACAAGTTGGAAAGAAATGCCTCCTTAATGTCCCTTTTACTGATAATACCCTATCCCTGTAGTAGCTGTGGTGCAGAGCCCACAGGAGCAGAAACCAAGAAGCATTTCCACAGGATGACGGCTAATGGCACAGACTGGAAACCTTGCCATTCCCAAGGCTCTTGCATTGCTTCCATCAAGGTCCAAGGAAAGATGTGGGTCAAGGTGGCAATGGCACATGCTGCCTCCAGTGGCCCCTTCAGGGTGCCGTGCTACTTCAATTAGATGGCTTGAATGCCCTTGGTGGGGATAGTTGGCTCCTTCTCCACAGGAGCTGCTTTCCCTGGTGATGGCTGTGGGAATTGGGCTAGAAGCAGGACTAGTGGTGTGTGGGGGATGGAGAAGGTAGAGAGGATGCTAACACTCTCAGGGCTCCTTTGTCTACCCTGTTGCTTTAATTCCTCAGCAAAGAGAGATAAAATAGCAATGCCACTTTCCTGTCAGTCCAGGTTTCCTTCTCTTGGTCCAGGAAGATGAGGGTAAAGACTGAGAAAAGGCCAACAAAACTGGCAATTAAAAGACAATTGGCAACTTGGATTTTTAGTTAAGTGAAGAGGGCTAAGAAATGAAAGGTAGCAAACGTAAACAGCTTTTCTAGGAGTTTGACAGTGAAAGGCAAGAAAGATAAATGACAACAATCTGAGAGAATGGGGTGATCAAAAGTATTTTAAGTACAGGGAAGATCTGGGTGTGTTTGTAAACTGGGCACCCTGTAGATAAGAGTGGTGGGGGCTGGAGATTAGAGAAAGAGGGAGGATAGCTATGGGGGTAGTCAACCAAGAGAAATAGGATCATGGGTACACATAGAGGGGTTGACTGTGGTGGGGTCTCTATCAGAGACTGGCATAGACATGATGTCCAGAGGTTTTGAGATGTAGAGAAGCAAGGAGTGGGAATTCAGAGTAAATCATCTGTATTTACTAAATGTATCAGATGAGATCCTCAGCTGAGAGGGTAGGGAGAAAGCTTGGTGTTGGAGACCTAAGAAAAGGTTTGGAACAGCTACTCTGGGAAGTTCTAATGAGAACCAATCGAGGACAGTAAAGGTACTGACTTACTGCAATGGAGGCACAGTTGAGATTACATTTCAATCTGTAGTAGACTCAATCAACATAGTTTTGTGACTCCCTCCAGGTGAGTTCAAAAACCTTCGTAACCTGGCTCCAGCCAACTTTCCAGACTTATGATATAGCACCCTCCTTTAAACATTCTTCAGTGCTGTCAAACCAGTCTTTTTGCACACAGTAAATAGCCCATTTTCCATCTCTGTGCCATTGTACAAAATCATTCCTTTTCCTGCAATGCATTCTCCCACATCTATGCCTCTCTGGAAGTCTAGCTTTCCTCAAAATTCACCTCCAGTGTTTTCTGAAAGTCTTACTTACCTCCTAAATCCTCCTAGTAGCCAGCCCCCCACCCTTATCCCATTACCCTGTCTTAGTTTTGTATGTACTTGCATATGTATGTTTTCTCACCCAAAAGATTACAAGGTCATTGAAAGAAGGGAACGTGCCACTTTTGTCTTCATAGACCAAGTAAATCGAGGTCCTTAATAAATTCCTGTGAATTGATTCCTTAAATACTATTGTGATCCTGTCACTCCACTCAAAAACATTCAATCAAAATATGTCAAATTGGTTTTCAAAGTCCTCCGCTCTCTTCCCTTTCCAGCCTTATTTTCTACCATTCTTCCATATCTTTGTCAAACTAGCTACTCAGTGTTCTCTAATGGTCCTTTACTTTCCTGCTTCCATGTTTTAGCTGACAGGGGTTCTCTTTTACAGAGCTAAGAATCCTAAGTCAATAACAACAGAATCTAATATCCACAGTCAGATAATCAGGAACTGTTCTCGAATTCTGTAAATTAGAATTAGAGATCTGAATTACAGCTGGAGGATTCTAGATTAAACATTTGAAAGAACTTCCTGACTCAAAGTAAGAGTTATGAGTTGCATTACCAAGAGAGGTTACAGAACCTTTTCCTCTAGGGATACTTAAGAACAAAAAACCATTTGCCTGAAATGACTTACAGGATTGGTTCAAGTCCTGCCTGGAAGCACAGGGATTTAATTAAATGTCTTGCCAAGGTCAAAGTCAACTTCATGACTGTTTTTTTTTTAAAAGAACTTTAAGAAAAGTGACTCCAGAACTCCCCATAGAAGTGTGTGTGTGTGTGTGTGTGACAAAGAGGGTCATTCTCCAGTTTCAGGTATATTAATTTGGGTGAATACTCTTCTAAGATGACTTTAGAAAGCATCATCAAATTTCTGTTGTTTAGTCATTTCAGTCATGTCCAACTATCCATGACTCCATCTGAGGGTTTTCTTGGCAAAGATACAGAACTGGATTGCCATTTCCTTCCCCGGCTCATTTTACAGATGAGGAATGGGATGCAAACAGGTTTAAGTGACTTGTCCAGGGTTATACTGCTAGTAAGTATCTGAGGCTGGATTTGAACTCAAGGAGATGAGTCTTACTGATTCCAAGCCCAGGGCTCTACTCACTGTGCTACCTAGCTGCCCATCATCAAATTAGTTTAACAAAATGGTACCAAAGTCTTAGAAGTACAATTAAATGAACCTTCAAAAACAATTTAATATGGGCAAATTTTGAGGAAAAAGATAAACTGAAGTCTTTAAGTTATAAACTGATTTAATATCTAAGTTCTTCATCTGTTCTTCAAAGCCTGCTAGACTCTCCCTGATGTAGCTTTCTTGTCCAGTTCCCTTATATTACTGTATTTGCTTTTTGCCCTAAGTCTGTCCAAAACCACTCTCTGTATCATACCCTGTTTTCTCCAGATTCGCCATTTCAATATTTACCTCATCTAGCTCTTGAGGTCTTAATTCTTCTAATAGCACTCTAAGTTTGACCATCCTCATCTTGGATAACCAGAAGCCTTAGATTTCCTTTCTCTTCACCCCTTAAATTTCTTCTACAGCCTCTTTACAAAGATTTACCCAGGGTTACATAACTACTAAGTATCTAAGGCTGGATCTGAACTCTGGTCTTCCTGATTCCAGGGACAAGACTTCATCTACAATGCTGCCTAGCTACCTATAGGGGTATCACCAGGAAATGAAACCTATGTAGTTTTGACTCAACTGAAACTGCTAGGACTGCTCCTTCCTTCTTCCCCTCCCCACCCCACCTTGATTTTATCTGTGCCACAACACAGCTTGGTCAGAGAATGAAGAAACAAAGGGCAGGACTTCTGTGGCTTTTCACTAAGCCTGAGGGAAAGTTCCCAGTATCCAGCTGGGACCAGTCCAATTCCCCTTCAGAGGAACCTGAAGCTAATAACCTATAAACAGTAGAAAACTAGAAGAGGCTGAGACACTTTTTTAAACATAACACCTTTACTTTTTTTCCCAAGTTATATGTTAAAACAATTTTTAAACTTTTTTTTTTCAGTTTTGAGTTCCAAATTCTTTCCTTCTCCGGAAAGGTAAGCAATCCAATACATGTGTATCATGTGTATCAGTTCAATATTAGTAAATTTTTATAAGAAAGAAGGAAGAGGGAGGAAGGAAGGAAAGAAAGGAAAAAGAGAGAAAGAGAGAAAAGAGAGAGAGAAAGAGAGAAAGAAAGAAAGAGAGAAAGAGACAGAGAAAAGAAGGAAGGAAGGAAGGAAGGAAGGAAGGAAGGAAGGAAGGAAGGAAGGAAGGAAGGAAGGAAGGAGAGAGAGAGAAGAAAGAAAGAAAGAAAGAAAGAAAGAAAGAAAGAAAGAAAGAAAGAAAGAAAGAAAGAAAGAAAGAAAAAGAAAGAGAGGGGGGAGGGAGGGGGAAAAACATGCTTCAGTCTATATTCAGTCAATATCAGTTGTTTCTCTGGAGGTGAATAGTATGCTTCATCATGAGTCCTTTGGGATTGTCTCAGATCATTGTATTACTGAAAATAGTTCAGTCATTCACAATTCTTCACCATATAATATTGTTCCTACTATCACAACATTCTCCTTGTTCTGTTTACTTCCCTTGCTTTAGTTTGTGTAAGTCTTTCCATGTTTTTTTCCTGAAATTATCCTACTTGTCATTTCTTATATCACACTAATATTCCATCACAATCATAGAACACGGCTTGTTTACCATTCCCCAATTAATAGGCATCCTCTGAATTTCCAATCCTTAGCCACCACAAAAACATCTGCTATAAATATTTTTGTACAAATAGGTCCTTTTTCCCTTTTTTTTCGGGGGGGAGGGAATTTCTCTGGGATACAGACCTAGCAGTGGTATTACTGGATCAAAGGGTAATGCACAGTTTTATATCCTTTGGGACATAGCTCCAAATTGCTCTCCAGAACGGTTGGATTAATTCACAACTTGATCAACTGTAGTGCATTAATGTTCCAGTTTTCCCACATGTTCTCCAACATTTATTATTTTCCCTTTTTCATCACATTAGCCAATCTGACAGGTGTAAGATGGTACCTCAAAGTTGTTTTAATTTGTATTTCTCTAATCAATAATGATTTTGAGAATTTTTTCATATGACTTTAGATATCTTTGATTTCTTCATCTGAAAACTGCCCGTTCATATCCTTTGACCATTTATCAGTTGGGGAATGACTTGGAGTCTTATAAATTTGACTCAGTTCTCCATCTATTTGAGACCGGAGGAGGCTGAGACACTTTGAGATCCAGAAAGTGAGCAGGGAAGTAAAAAGAAAATACTGAAGTTACTAGAGATCAGGAGGAAGAAAACTTAATTAAAGACCATGAGTACAAGCAGATAAATGAATAGAGAAGATACATAAGAGCAAAAGGACTATGGTCTCCAGAAGAGTTCAGGCAATGAATAAGTGTTGCAAGACAAAGGAAGATGAATACCTGATTAGGCAAAGGTCTTTGTGAATTTCCAAGAGACTATGGAATCGGTGCTGGATGTTTAAAAGAGAAACAAGAATTAAGAAAACAGAATTTATGAGCTGCACAACACAAACGAGGTAGAATATAAAAACTTGAGTAGCAAGTCTTACCAAAGAGATAAAAGAAAGCATACCAGATTAGGAATGGAAATACATGGAAATGAACAATAATCTGAAAGAAGCAAAAAGCACTAACATTAAAAGAAAGCATAATGTCAGGGGACAGAGCCAAGATAATGGGGTAAAGACAGGGACTCGTTAGAGTGCTCCTGCAAACTCCTTCAAATACCTGTAAAAAATTACTCTAAACAAATTCTAGAGCAGAAGAACCCACAAATGACAGTGAAACAAATTTCCAGCCCAAGACAACCTGGACAGTTGACAAGAAAGGTCTGTTGCAACAGGCTGAGAGAGGAACACAGTCCAGCACTGGCCACACCACCACAGAGCAGTCCCAGCAAACCCAGAATAGGCCTCAGGAGACTGACTCACTGGCAGCTGTGGCAGTTTCCAGACTTCTCAACTCACAAATGCCAAAGACAACACAGAAGGTCAGCAGGAAAGGGTTGGCAGACCTGGGTGAGAGAGGAGTACAGTCCAGCCCGGGCCCCAGCACAGCCCCAGCCCCAGTAAATCAGGAGCAGGCCCTGGGAGTGAGTGAATCAATAGTGGTGGCAGCTTCAGTGCTTCTGGAGATCTTAGTCCACCAACAGTAAGGGGATTGAACAACAAAAGGAGATTACAGGGCTCTCTTTGCTAGCACTGAGGAAGAACTCTGTTGCTATACCCATGCTGGGATCTGGGTCACAGTTCTGGGCGAGGAGAAGCACTGGTACAGCAGAGCTTGTGGTGGTAGCAGTGGAGAGGGAAGCCTCCTCACAGTTCCAGGGTAGAAAATAATGCTTGTAGTCACTCACAGACCAGAGTACATGACAGGAGAGGAGTAAACACCTCTCCTCAGATCATACCACCCTGGAAGAACTGAAAACTTACAGATGCCCAGAAGTATCTCTGAAAACAGCTGCACAAAACTCCTGAGGCTTAGGACAGTACACCCTCCACAGTGGAAGGAGAGCCCTCTGTTAACAAAGTCAAAAAGTCAAGAAATAAGATGAGAAAATGAAGAAACCATGGGAAAAAAAATCAGATTATAGAATCTTTGGTGGCAAGGAAGATCAAAACATACACTCAGAAGAAGATAACAAAAGTCAAAGCTCCTACATCAAAAGCCTCCAAGAAAAAATATGAATTAGTCTCAGACAATGAAAGAGCTCAGAAAGGATTTTGAAAATCAAGTAAGAGAAGTAGAGGAAAAACTGGGAAGAGAAATAAGAGTGATGGAAGAAAACCATGAAAAATCAAGTCAACAGCCTGGTAAAGGAGACCCAAAAAATACTAAAGAAAATAACACCTTAAAAATTGGACTAGACCAAATGGCAAAAGAGTTCCAAAAGGCCAATGAGGAGAAGAATGCCTTAAAAAACAGAACTGGCCAGATGGAAAAAAGAAGTCCAAAAGTTCACTCTAGAAAATAATTCCTTAAAAATCAGAATGGAGCAAATAGAAATTCAATATGAAAATATAAGAAATAATATAATATCAGAAATTATAAAACAGAGCCAAAAGAATGGAAAAGTAGAAGACAATGTGAAATATCTTACTGGAAAAACAACTGACCTGGAAAATAGATCCAGGATAGATAATTTTAAAATTAGTGGACTCCCTGAAGGCCATGGTCCAAAAAAAGAGCTTAGACATCATCTTTCAAGAAATCAAGGAAAACTGACAGAGAGTAAAATAGAAATCCAAAGAATCTATCCATCACCTCTTGAAAGAAATCCCAAAAGGAAAACTCCTAGGAATATTGTAGCCAAATTCCTGAGTTCTCAAGTCAAGGAGAAAATACTGCAAGCAGTCAGAAAGAAACAATTCAAGTACTGTAGAATCATAATCAGAATAACATAAGATTTAGCACCTTCTACATTAAGGGATCGGAGGGCTTGGAATATATTCTAGAAGTCAAAGGAGCTGGGATTAAAACCAAGAATCACCTACCCAGCAAAACTGAGTGTGTAATCCATGCAGGGAAAAAAACTGACATTCAACGACACAGAGGAATTTAATGTATTCCTGAGAAAAGACCAGAGCTCAATAGAAAATGTCAAATACAAGACTCAAGAGAAGTAAACAGGAAAGAGAAATCATAAGAGACTTATTACAATGAACTGTTTACATTCCTACATGGAAAGATGAGATTTGTAACCCATGAGACCTTTCACAGTATTAGGGTTGCTGGAGGGAATATGAACACGAACACACACACACACACGGCACAGGGCAAGTTGAATATGAAGAGATATCTAAAAAATAAAATTAAGGGTTGAAAGAGGAATGTACTGGGAGAAGGAGAAAGGGAGAGGTAGAATGGGGTAAATATCTCACATAAAAGAGGCAAGAAAAAGCTTTTACAGGGAAGGGGAAGAGGGGCAAGGTGAAAGAGAATGAGTGAATCTTTACTCTCTTTGGAATTGGCTTAAGGAGGGAATAACATGCACACTCAATTGTGTATGGAAATTTATATTACCCTACAGGAAAGTAGGGGTGAAAGAGATGGGGGAGGGGTAAGATAGGGGAGGGGTTAATCAGAAGAAAACATTTGTGAGAAGGGACAGAGTGAAGGGAGAGAACAGAATAAACCAGGGGTGCGACAGAAAAAAAGGAAATATAGTCTTTCACAACATGACTATGATGGACGTGTTCTGCATGACTACACATGTATAACCCATATCAAACTGCTTGGCTTCTCAATGAGGCAGTGGTGGGGAGGGAGGAATGGTGAGAATTTGGAACTCAAAGTTTTAAAAACAACTCTTAAAAATTGTTTTTACATGTAACTGGGAAATAAGCTACACAGGCAATGGGATATCCATATAACCCTACAGGAAAACAGAGGGGACGGGGATGGGGAGATAACACAAGGGAGGACAGATGGCAGGAGGGGGTTATCAGAAGCAACACTTTTGAGGAGGGACAGGGTAAAAGAAGAGAGTAGAGTAGGAGGAAGAGGATGGAGGGTAATACAAGTTGGCAATAGGAACTGAAAAAATATCTGAAGCAAGTTTATCTGATAAAGGCTTCATTTCTCTAACATATAGAGAACTGTGTCAAATATATAAAAATAAGAGCCATTCTCCAATTGATAAATGATCAAAAGATATAATCAGTTTTCAAATGAAGATAGGCTATCTATACTTCAAATGAAGTATAGGCTATCTACAGCTTATCTATAGAAAAAATATTCTAACTCACTATTGATTGAAGAAATGCAAGTTAAAATAATTCCAAGGTACTACCCTCATACCTACTGGATTAGATAACAGGATGGAGCAGGCAAATGACAAATGCTGGAAGGGATGTGGGAAAAATGAGACATTAATGTACTGTTGTTGAAGCTGCGAACTGATTAAACCATTCTACTTAGCAATCTGCAGTCATGGCCAAAGGGATATAAAACTATGCATAAGCTTTGACATAGCAACACCACTACTAGGTCTGTATTCCAAAAGAGAGAAAACAAAAGGAAACAGACCTTTATGTACAAAAATATTTATAGCAGCTTTTCTTCTGAGAATAAAGAATTGGAAACTGAGGGGATGCACATCAATTGGGGAATGGCTGAATAAGCTGTGGTATGTAATTGTAATGGAATACTATTGTACTGTAAGAAATGAGGAGGAGGATGCTCTCAGAAAAACCTAGAAAGACTTACATGGGTTGATGCAAAGTGAAATGTAATGGGTACAAAGTAACAGCAATGTTGTAGCATGATCAGCTGTGAATGACTTGGCTCTTCTCAGCAATACAACGATCCATGGCAACTCTGAAGGACTTAGGATGAAAAGTGCTGTTCACTTTCAAATTTTCCTGATGAAAAGACCAGAGCTGGAAAGAAAATTTGACTTTCTAACACAAGAATGAAGAGAACCATGAAAAGGTGAACAGCAAAGAGAAGTCATAAGGGACTTACTAAAGTTGAACTGTTTACATTCCTACATGGAAAGACAATATTTGTAACTCTTGAAACATTTCAGTATCTGGGTACTGGGTGGGAGCGCACACACACACACACATGCACACATGCACACATACATAGAGAAAGAGTGCACAGAGTGAATTGAAGAGGATGGGATCATATCTTAAAAAAAAAAATGAAATCAAGCAGTGAGAGAGATATTGGGAGGAGAAAGGAAGAAGTTATATGGGGCAAATTATCTCTCATAAAAGAGGCAAGCAAAAGACTTATTAGTGGATGGATAAAGAGGGGAGGCAAGAGAAAAACATGAGGTCTACTCTCATCACAATCCACTAAAGGAAAGAATATAATGCACACTCATTTTGATAGGAAAACCTATCTCATAATACAGGAGAGTGGGAGACAGGGGCACAAGCAGGGTGGGGGGGAGGATAGAGGGGAGGGCATGGGGAGGAGAATGCAATACGAGGTCGACACTCATGGGGAGGGAAAGGACCATAAGAAAATAGAAGTAATGGGGGACAGGATAGGATGGAGGGAAATATAGTTAGTCCTATACAACACAACTAGTATGGAAATCATTTGCAAAACTAAACAGATATGGCCTATATTGAATTGCCTGTCTTCCAAGGGGAAGGGGTGGAGAGGGAGGGAGCTAAAGAAGTTGGAACTCAAAGTGTTAGGACCAAATGTAATGTTCTTACCACTGGGTAACAAGAAATACAGGTTAAGGGGTCAAGAAAGCTATTTGGCCCTACAGGACAAAAGAGAAGACGGAGACAAGGGCAGGGAGGGAGGATAGAGGAGAGAGCAGATAGGTCACAGGGGCAATTAGAAAGCTTGGGTCTGGGGGGGGGGGAGGGGATAAAAGGGGAGAAAATCTGTAACCCAAAATTGTGTGAAAATAAATGTTAAAAGTTAAATAAAAATAAAAATTAAAAAAAAAAGTGCTGTTCATCCCCAGAGACAGAACTGATGGTGTCCGATACAGATTAAAGGAACTTTTGTGTGTTTTTCACTTTATTTTCTTGAGGGTTTTTTTGTCTGTTTTCTTTCACAACAGGACCACATGTGTATAATCTATATGGAATTGCTTGCCTTCACAATGGCGGACAGAAGGGAGGAAGGGAGAGAATCTGGAACTCAAAGTTTTAAAAACAAATATGTTTTTATATGTAACTGGGGAAAAACTAAATACTAAATAAAAAAACACAATCTCTACACAAGCAAAACACTGACTTCAAAGACATGAACACGTAGCACTCCCGAGTCTTAGAGCAATGCAGAGCTACTAACCTTTGACAGATACAGATCTTCACAGTACAAATCATCTAATCTAATGTCGTTCTTTTGTGGAAGAAACTGAAGACCAGAGAAGTCAAGTGACTACTAGGGATCACAAAGGTAGGAAGTAAGTAGCAGCACAGGGATCTGAGATCAGGTCCCCCAACTCTAAATATAAGTTGGATATCAAGTATTTTTGAGATATTATAATAGCTAAAATGTATATGGTTCTTTAAGGTTCACAAAACCTTTTCTCTCATTTTATCCCCATAACAATCCTGGGGGGAGGGGAAGGGTGTATGCTATTATTATTCCCATTTTACAGACATGGGACTGAGGCAGGCAGAGGTTAAGTGTCCCATGACAAGTAAAGTGTCTGAGGCTGGATTTGAACTCAACCACAGGAATCTCTTAATACTCACGTCTCAGGCCCCTTCCATCAACCCAGCACAGTATTCAGATTAATATTCCTAAAACATAGCTCTAACCATATTATTCCCTCTACCCAAAAAACTTTAATTTAATGGTTTTCCACTATCTACAGAATTAAAGCACAAACTCCTAAAGCTCACATTCAAAACTCTGCATAATATATCTCTCTGTCTTTCCTCCAACTAGTCCTCTACACATACGATCAATCAACAAGTATTCCAATGCCTATTCTTGTGCCAGGAACTGTGATAGACCCTGGGGATCCAAGCAAAAAGAATAAAAATAATTCTTACATTCTAAAGAGGGAAATAAGTACATATAAAATATAGGTTCAGCATAAATATAGAATTAATAAACACAAATCTATTTAAAGTAGATAAATACAAGCAAGTTTCAGAGAGTGTTTACTAGCAGTTGTAGGGATCATATGTAAATACATACACTATACACACTCGCGTCAAACTGGGCCATCCAATTCCTTGAACATGCCTTGTTTTCCCTCCTCCACTTCTATCAATGCTACTCCTTCCACCTTCCTGTCCTTCCTTACCCATTTAGCCTTCAAAACCAACATAAATGCCGTGTCCTTTTTGATCTTCCAGACTCAGTAGGACTTGTCCTTTGAACTCCCAGAGTGCCCTCATCTCACATCCTACTTTACACTACAGTTATCTGTGTACTTTTCCATTCTCCCAGGAATGGAATGGAAGATCATTTAAGGCAGGATACGTATTTTTCTAATCTTTGTTCCCCCATCATACCCAGTATAATGTCTGCACAATGCAAACACTCAAGTATTTGTCCAATTTAACGGCACTGAGACTGATACTTGACTTCAGATTTTTGCCTTACTTAAAGGCTCTCTGAAATTAACCATTCAGTAAGCATGTATCAATCCCTCCTGGAATATGTATTATTTTTCTGGGTACTTGAATACTTAAAGAAGGTTACAACTGAACAGAGGATTAAAAATAGAATAATAAAAAAGCACATAATTTATAGTATAATAACATAATTGAAAAGGAAGGGTTGGTTCCTTCTAGCCCTACAGCTAATACTCAATGATTGTGCTGATGTTTTAGGGAATCAATGTTGTTAATCAAAATGAACTTAATGGAGGCTAGAGGTTCTTGAGATACAGTTTAAAGAAAGCCTTGGGACACTGGTGTCCTCTTAACCCTTCTCTACTTCTCTTCCCAACCAATATCTTCTCAGAAAAGAGCCATACAGGCAGAGATGTGGTTCTCTTTCTGGTCCCAGTTCTGGTCCCAGAACTATACCAGTTCTGTCTCTACAGGAACCCATACATGGCATTTTCTTTTTTATAGAAGCCTGTATCTCTGAAGGAATAATACAATGTCTACCCAAAAGTATGGTAATCAAAATATTCTAAGAGCACAGCTGCTGATGCTCATGGAAAGCATCCAAAACACATTCCATTAAAAAACACATGCTATGCCTTTGCACATTTCAAAACACTGCTTTAAATACTACATGACAGAAAAGTGAGTACTTCTTATCTGAAGACACACTAATGCCCCAGTTACAGTCTGCACTGGGCATTACTTTATTTGTAAACAGAAAGCTGAATATTCGGGGGGGAGAGGGATTGGACAGAGATCATCCTAGACTAGTCATCATCTAGTCCCCCACATATGGCCTTGCAATCCCATCAATGGGTACACAGAAAAATGACAAAACTTGACATCCTGCCATAACCCTCAAAATGTCCTGGAAGAATATACTTCCATGGCCTGGTAAAATGTCAGGTCCCCAAAATTGTGATTCTAGAGAAGAATGGGGAAGACAAGAAAAAAGAAAGGGGAAAAAAAAATCCATGTTAAAATGGTTAGCAATCAACCAACTGATAATCATCCATTAAAATGTTATTTTATTCCTATAATTGAACGTCTTGTTTCAGGCACATTTTTATTTTTATGAAAGAATTCTGGAAGTAAAGATGTAGCTACAATTCATCCTAAAGCATGTGAAATAAACTATGAAAGTCTGAGGAACAGGTGTCATCTGTTCAACCCAAGATGAAGACAGCTCAAACTGCATTACAGACCATTCTAATGTGTCTTAGTCAGGCCTGCACCAGCATGAGGAATTTTCCCCAAAGTTCATGAAAACTAAGGGTTTGCAGAAGACTTCTCTAACTGCAATGTTCTACCTCCTGCAGCAGAAATGACTCCAAAGCTTTTTCTTAGCAGGAAAGAACAGTAAAATCTTGATTACTGAGAGTCCTTGAAAAATCAGTTGTATTTAATTAAATTTTACAGTAAACTCAGGGTTACTTAGAAGGCCCTCTTTGTCTTAACTCCTATGGCTAAAAATCAAAGATGTTCACATTTTTTGCCTTACTAAATAACAGACAATAAATAGCACAGAATCTTTCCTGCTAACTCAAGATCCTAGGATGCTGCTAGATGACTGACCATTCTCAACACCAGTTTTCCACAAGCAGTACTGAGACACAGGTGGTTTGGGCCAAATCATTAATTAAACAAATACTTACTGAACACTTAACCACCAATCTCTGTAGCATACTATACAAGAAACTGTGGAGGAAACAAAGAATAAAAACAGAAACGGTCCCTGCCTTCAGGAAGCTTACAGTCCAGTAGAAGTACGGACATAATCAAGGGCTCTTAACCATCTTGTGTCACAGACCTGACCCCTTCAAGGGGGAGCTGGTGTACGACAGTAGTTGCCAACAACTCATGAAAGCATTTTTTGTAGTAGTAAAGAACTGAAACAAGGTAGATGTCCATCAGATGGGGAATGGCTAACAAACTGTGGCATAGGGATGAAACTGAACATGACTACGCCATAACCAACCAACACATACAATGAACAGAGAAACATGGATTTACATGAACTGAAACTGAATTAAGCAAAGCCAAGGAAACAACATATACAACTACAATATAAATCAGAAAACTACCATGAAACAAGCAAAAGTGAATTTACCAAACCTACAAAGAAGAAGCATGTCTTCAAAGGACAAATACTGAAAACAGCTCACTCTTTTGAAGACGTAGGACAGACATCCAAGGGAGTGATACACTGCACATATTTTTAGACTTTTCTAATGTATGGATGATTTTACTGACTTTTGCCCTCTTTTATTTTCAATTAAAAATTTTGTTACATGGGATGGCTCTCTGGGAAGTGGAAGTGATACTGGTATTGTAAAAAAAAAATTAAAAAATGTTTTTTAAAAGAAGAAACTAAAGAGCAGGTTCAACATATGCACTAGGATAATTCAGAGAAACATGAGAATATGTGAAGTAATGTGAAAGGAACCAGAAGAACCATATACAAGGTAACAACAGCAATTTAAATACTATCAGCTTTTGAGAAGCAACAAGTTGTAGTTGTGTTGATCCTTTGTTTTCAAAGAAGACCATGACATCAGAGACATGATGACATGACTTGCACTTGACTTTGTTTTGAGTGAGGGAGGGCTGTACAAGGTCACCAGCCTCACTTCTCCTCCAGAGCCATCTGAATCCAGTGACCAGATATGCATCAGGATGATTGGAGAAGGCCCAGGACACATTGGAAGATGTTGGCCTTTTAGGCTAAGGCCTTTTCAGGTACTCACTAAAAGTGGGTAATCTGAGAAGCAACAAAATTCTGGTAGAATAAAATAATCAATGTTAAGATCATGAAAGCAAAGTTAAAGTATACATCTTGTATTTTAGTGAACTGCAAGGGAATACATTTAATGGGAGTGAGATGAGGAGCTGTTTGGGTGTTTGTTAAAAATGAAGATTTGAGGTCCAAATAAAATGTTCTGATTATTTTTTTAAAGGCATCAGAGAAAGTGTTTTCAGAATTAGAGGTGGGTCAGTAGCAAATAGTTTTGAACTCCAACATGTACCTATGCTTGTATGTGACTAACATGGATTTGCAAAAATAGGACTGCCTTCTTGGCAGGGCCACAGTAAGGAAATTCATAAGAACTATATAAATGTCAGCTATTATGTTTATCATTATCACCAAGAACTTAAGGAATGATAAAACCAAGGTGTCAGAAGGCATGAAGGCTAAAGTCAAGAAAGATGTCATGAAAGAAAAGAAACACAGGAACTATGAGCCAGGTACTGCTGAATGTGCACTGTCACTAGGTTGTAATTTGTAGGTTTTTTAACAGAAGAAATTTATTTTGTTGTGATTTGCTTCTTTCCCCAGAAGTGGAATACAAAGGGGAAAATCCAATTAATCAAAGGTTCAATTGAAGTCACGCTTTAACTGCCAAAAAATGTTCTTCCTTTCTTCCTTAAAATTTGCCAGGGGGAAAAAAACTACAAAAGTTTCATGATCTAGACAAAGAGAATATAAATAAAAGCCTACTTCAAGTAATAAATTTAAAAGTCTATGTGATCAATCAAGTATTCACCAAGTACCTGTTATGTGTAAGGCACTGTGAAAAATACAAAATATCTACTAAAACCATTAAAGCCTTTCCCCTAGAGCAATGAAGAGTCTCCATTGTGGCAGCATGCACTATGGTAGGAAGGGAATTCCTCAGAGTCTTCTTAATGTGCCCAAGATTTTATGAGACATACTTAAGTGAACTGAAGCTGCCAAAATCCAACTAAACTTTGTCATTTTCAACACTTCACATCATGTCCATCAAACGTGCAACTGCTAAACAAAACAGGCTACATGAATGCAATGGAATGTTATGGTGCTCTCAGAAATGAAGTCTGTGATGAATACAGAGAAGCCTGGGAAGACCTACAGGAACTGATGCAGTGAAGTCAGCAGAACCAAAACACAACACACACAATGTCCACAGCAATATAAAAAGAAAGAACCACGCACACACATGATTAAAAATTATTGAAAGGGGACAAAGTCAAGATGGCAGAATAAACGCAAGGACTCACCTGAGCTCTACCAAACCACATACAAACAACTTTAAAATAATGCCTCCAAACAAATTCTAGAACAGTAGAACCAACAAAAGGCCAGAGTAAAACAATTTTCCGGCCCAAGACAACTTAGAAGATCAGCAGGAAAAGTCTGTCTCACCAGGGTAAGAACAGAGCACAGTCCAGCACAAGCAAGTCAGTAGTAGGCCTTGGAGGGAGACAAATCAATCCGTGGTGTCAGCTTTGGCTTCTGTAGCCATCAGTCCACAGATAAAGGGTTTGGCCAACTGCTCAGGAGGAGATTATAAGGGATCTTTTAATGGTAATGAGAGAAGAGGGATTGTTGCACTGCCCATATATGGAATCATGTTGCAGTCCTGGGTCAAAGTCCCAGTACTAGCACACTAGAACATAAGGTCACAGGGGAGCAGAGACCCTGGTCACAGTTCTAAGGTAGAAAAGAGTGCTTGTGATCACTCACAGACCACAACACAGGCCAAGAGAGCAGTGAGCACACCTCTTTTTAGATCATACTATCTTGGAAGAACTGAAAACTTAAAAGATCCCCTGGACTAGCTCTGAAAACAGCAGAATAAAAAACTTGAAGCTTGGAACAGTGCTCTATCCACCATGGAGTAGAGCCCAACTTTAAGATACAGTTAAAAGGCAAGAAACAGGCAGGAAAAATGAGTAAACAACAACAAAAAGAACCTGAACATATAAAGTTACTATGATGAAAGGGAAGATCAAAACACATACTCAGAAGACAACAAAATCAAAACTGCTACATCCAAAGCCTCAAAGAAAAATATGAATTGATCTCCAGCCTATAAAGAATTCCTGGAAGAGCTCAAAAAGGATGTTAAAATTCACATAAGAAAGATAGAGAAAAAACTGGGAAAAGAAATGAGTGACATAAGAAAATTATGAAAAGAGTCAACACCTTGGAGAAGAAGAAAATAACATCTGAAGAAAATAACACCTTAAAAATAGAATAGGGCAAGTGGTAAAAGAGGCACAAAAACTCACTGAAGAAAAGAATTTAAAAAGTAGAATTAGCCACATGAAAAAGGAAGTACAAAAGTTCACCTAAGAAAATAATTCCTTGGGGGCGGAGCAGAAAGACGCACATACTGCTAGCTCTTCCCCCACAGCCCATAAAATACCTGTAAAGAAAGACTCTCAACAAATTCTAGAGCAGCAGAAGCCATAGAACAATGGAGTGGAGGAGATTTCCAGCCCAGGGTGACCTGAAAGGCCGACAGGAAACATATGTCGAACCAGACGTGGAGTGGAGCCCAGTCCAGCCTTGGACGTGGTGGGCTCAGGGAGGACACAAGCAGGCCTGGGGGTGGAATCCCCAGTCCCAGTAGCAATGGTTGGCAGATCCCTCAACCCACAGGCACCAAATGTCAGTGAGAGGGTATTTTTCAGCTGGCCAAGAAGGGAGAAGGGCCTTCCCATACCTCCGGCCAGAGGCCACATTGGGCAGGCAGCAGCAGCTTCTACAGCAGCCCCTATAGCAGCCCACATCCACTGTTTGATCGTAAAACCCCTGGGGGCACTGAGCAGCTGATTCTTACTTCAGCCCTGTGTAGAGGCCTTGCCCCAACCTGATACTCCTGAGGGATTTGAGCAGCTGATCTTTGTCTCACACTGAATGGCAGCCCTGCCCATGCAGCTTACCTGAATCTCAGCCTCCAGTGCAGGCTTGGCTGAACTGGAGGCAAGGTGGTTGTGAAGACGAAACTCTATTACTCAGATTCTGGGCACAAAAATTTCTTCTTGCTCCCAGACCAGTGTACACACAGTGTACCACCGTGGAGGAACTGAGATTTCATAGAACCTCAGAGTATACCCTACTCTTGACAAAGGACCCAAAAGTCAAGTAACTGGTTGGGAAAATGCCCAAAAAAGGAGTAAAAAAAAGTAAGACTACAGAAGGTTACTTTCTTGGTGAACAGATATTCTCTCCCATCCTTTCGGGTGAGGAAGAACAATGCTTACCATCAGGGAAAGACATAAAAATCAAGGCTTCTGTATCCCAAACATCCAAAATAAATATTCAGTGGTCTAAGGCCATGGAAGAGCTCAAAAAGGATTTTAAAAATCAAGTAAGAGAGGTGGAGGAAAAATTGGGAAGACAAATGAGAGAGATGAAAGAAAATCATGAAAAGCAGGTCCACACCTTGCTAAAGAAGACTCAAAAAAATGCTGAAGAAAACAATACCTTTAAAAATAGGCTAACTCAACTGGAAGAAGAGGTTAAAAAAGCCAATGAGAAGAATGCTTTAAAAAGCAGAATTAGCCAAATGGAAAAGGAGATTCAAAAGCACACTGAAGAAAATAGTTCTTTCAAAATTAGAATGGAATAGATGGAGGCTAATGACTTTATGAGAAACTAAAAAATCACAAAACAAAACCAAAAGAATGAAAAAATGGAAGACAATGTGAAATATCTCATTGGAAAAACAACTGAACTGGAAAATAGATCCAGGAGAAACAATTTAAAAATTATGGGACTACCTGAAAGTTATGATCAAAAAAAGGACCTAGACATCACCTTTCATGAAATTATCAAGAAAAACTGCCCTGACATTTTGGAACCAGAGGGTAAAATAAATATTGAAAGAATCCACTGATCACCTCCTGAAAGAGATCCAAAAGGAGAAACTCCTAGGAACATTGAGGCCAAATTCCAGAGTTCCCAGGTCAAGGAGAAAATATTGCAAAGAGTCAGAAAGAAACAATTCGAGTACCATGGAAATACAATCAGGATAACACAAGATCTAGCAGCTTCTCCATTAAGGGATAGAAGGGCATGGAATAGGATATTCCAGAAGTCAAAGGAACTAGGACTAAAACCAAGAATCACCTACCCAGCAAAACTGAGTATAATACTTCAGGGGAAAAATTGGTCTTTCAATGATACAGAGGACTTTCAAGCATTCTTGATGAAAAGATCAGAGCTGAAAAGAAAATTTGACTTTCAAACACAAGAATGAAGAGAAACATGAAAAGGTAAATAGCAAAGAGAAGTCATAAGGGACTTACTAAAGTTGAACTGTTTACATTCCTACATGGAAAGACAATATTTGTAACTCTTGAAACTTTTCAGTATCTGGGTAGTTGGTGGGATTACACACACACACACATGCACACACACATACACACACATGTACACACACGCACACACACAGAGACAGAGAGCACAGAGTGAATTGAATAGGATGGGATCATATCTTAAAAAAAGGAAATTAAGGGGTGAGAGAGGAATATATTGGGAGGAGAAAAGGAGAAATGGAATGGGGCAAATTATCTCTCATAAAAGGGGCAAGTTAAAGACTTTTCAGTGGAGGGAAAAAGGGGGGAGGTGAGAGAAAAAACATGAACTCTCATTACATTTGACTCAAGGAAGGAATAAAATGCACACTCATTTCGATAGAAAACCTATCTTACATTACAGGAAAGTGGGGGAGAAGGGGATAAGCAGGGTAGGGGGGATGATGGAAGGGAGGACAATGAGAGGAGGGAGCAATTAGAAGTCAACACACTTGGGGAGGGACAAGGTCAAAAGAGACAGTAGAAGAAGTGAGGGGCAGGATAGGATGGAGGTAAATAGTCTTACACAACATGATTTATCAAAGTCATTTGCAAAACTACACAGATATGGCCTATATTGAATTGCTCGCCTTCCCAATGGGGATGGGTGAGGAGGGAGGGAGGAAGAGAAGTTGGAACTCAAAGTTTTAGGAACAACTGTTGAGTATTGTTCTTGCACACAACTAGGAAATAAGAAATACAGGTAATGGGGTATAGAAAGTTATCTTGCCCTACAGGACAAAAGAGAAGATGGGGATATGGGAAAGGCAGGATGTTAGAAGGAAAGGCAGACTGGTGATAGGGGTAATAAGAATGCTCGGTGTTTTGGGGTGGGGGAAGGGAAGAAATGGGGAGAAAATATGGAATTCAAAATTTTGTGGAAATGAATGTTGAAAACTTAAATAAATAAATTTAAAAAAAGAAAAGAAGTCCTTAAAAATTAGATTTGAACAAATAAAAGCTAATTACTGCATGAGACATCAAGAAAAAAATAAAACAAAATCAATCAGGAGTGTATATGGTCAGAAGGCACATGTATGAGTTGACCACAATGAGATAATATCCAAAAAACCTGAAATAAAATAAAGGGTGAAAAAGTGGGATGTATTAGAAGGGGAAAGGGCAGAGGGAGAATGGTAAACTATCTGACATTAAAGAGACATGAAAGCTTTTACAATGAAGGGAAAGATGGTGGAGGTGACACACAATACTCTTATCAGAACTGGCTAAAAGAGAAAATAACATGTACACTCAGTTGGGTACAGAAATCTATCTTACTCTATAGAGAAGTAGGAAGGAAGGGGATAGGGGTGGGAGTGGGATAATAGAAAGGGTGAATTGGGGTAGGCAGTGGTCAGAAGCAAAACACTTTTGAGGAGGGAAAGGGTGAAAAGAGAGAAAGAGAACAGGACAAAAGGGGGGAGGGGAAAGTAGGATGGAGGGTAATACACAGTGATCCTATCTGTGAATGTAAATGGGATGAATTCACCCACAAAATGGAAGAGAGCAGAATGGATTACATGATTTAGACATAAAGAGTGATACCATGAACATAATTAAAGGAAAGTGGAACAATTTACCTATTTGATCTATGGATAAGGGAAGACTCTATGACCAAACAAGAGATAGAGAGTATTATAGAATGCAAAATAGATTAATTTTGATTACATTAAATAAAAAAGGATTTGCACAAACAAAATCAAAGGAAGTCAAGATTAGAAGAAAGCAGAAAACTGGGGAAAAAACTTGTATAGCAAGTTTCTGATAAAGGCCTCATTTCTGAAATATGTAGAGAACTGAATCAAACCTACAGAACACAAGTCATTCCCCAACTGATAAATGGTCAAAGGACATGAAGAGGCAGTTTTCAGATGAAGAAAACAAAGTTGTGTCTAATCATATGAAAAAATGTTCTAAATCACTACTGATTAGAGAAATGCAAATTAAAACAACTCTGAGATACTACCTCACACCTAACAGAGTGGCTACTATGACAAAGCAGGAAAATGGGAAATGCTGAAGGGGATGTGGGAAAATTGGGACACTAAGGTACTCTGGGTGGAGTGGTAAAATGATCCAACCATTCTGGGGAGCAATTTGTAACTATGCCCAAAGGTCTATAAAATTTTACACACCCTTTGAGCCAGCAATACCACTACTAGGTCTGTATCCCAAAGAGATAATAAAAAGGAAAAGGAAAAGGAAAAAGTCCTACACATACAAAAATATTTATAACAGGTCTTTTTGTGGTAACAAAGAATTGGAAATTAAGGGAAAGAATCACCAATTGAGGAATGGCAGAACAAGCTGTGGTATAAGATTGTGATGGAATACTACTGCACCATAAGAAATCAACGAAGAGTATTTTCAGAAAAACTTGGAAATGACTTACATGAAAAGTGAAGTGAACAGAACCGGCAGAACATTGTACACAGTAACAGCAATACTGTACAATGATGAACTATGAATGACTTAGTTATTCTCAAAAATACAACATTCTAAGAAAATTCCAAACCATTAAAGATGAAAAATGCTATCTACCTCCAGAGAAAAAAACTGATGGAAGCTGAATACACATCAAAGAATAGCTTTTTTGAACTTTATTTTTCTTAGAGTTTTTTTACCTTGTGTTTTCTTTCACATGACTAATATAGAAATGTGTTGTGCATGACTGTACACGTACAACCTATATCAAATCGCTCATCTTCTCAATGAGGGGGGAAAGGAGGGAGTAGGGGAGAGAATTAAGAACTAAAAATTTTTTAAAAGAATACAAAGAATTGTTTTTACACATAATTGGAAAAAAACATTTTTTAAAATGTCTGCTCAAAAAAAAGTGAATGCAGTAAAATTAAACTCTAGTATGGTTCAAAAAAAGATATGAGAAAACACTCCCACCTCAAGTGTTATAAACTGCACACATTTTCAGACTTTTTTGATATATTAGTTATGCTGATTTTTCCTTCTTTTTCTTTAAAATTAAAAAGCTATGTTATAAAAAATGAATGTTAAAAATTAGTTTTACATGCAATTATATATGTATGAATATGGTGGAAATTTTTTTAAGTGGCTAAAATGTCCACAGTCTTTGATACAGAAATTTCAGTGTTAGGTCTACATGCCAAGGAAGTCAAAGATACAAAGGTTCTATATAAACTACAATATTTATAGCAGCATTTTTTTTTTTTGGTAATAGCAAAGAACTAGAAACAAAGTAGATGCCCCTTGACTGGAGAATGGCTAAAGTTGTGGCACATGAATGTAACAGCACATTAATATGCCTTAAGAATGACCATGAAAAACTCAAAAATGCATGGTAGGATATATACAGACTTACACAAAGTGAAGAAAGCAGAACTAGAAATATGCATATGATGACAAGGTACAAAGAAAGAACAATAAAAATCGAAACAATAAAAAAAAAACCCAAAAAACAGAAACAATGTCATATAATTAGAAGGACCAAGCTTGGCCCCAAAGAAGAGATGAGAGAGAAGTAGATAAGTACAGGTGTGGAGTACTGCATCTAACTTCTGCCACACTCCCTCCACTTACACTCTACAGCCCTACTGCTCCTCACACACAACTTTCCATCTCTCTTCTCTGCCCCTGCACTAGCTGGCTCCCATGGCTGGAAGGAACTCCCTCCTCCCTCAGTCTCCTGGCATCCCCTGCTTGTGCATGAGGCCTGCCAATACTTTTCCCACCATTGTAACTATCAGTTCTGTATATATTGCATTCCCAGTACCTAGCCCAGTGCCTGGCACATAGGAGGGTTTCATAAACACCCCTTCTCTTCCCCTTCTATACTATTACACTTGGTGAATTCATAAGTAACCATAGATTCAATTATCTGACGATGCTCACTTTTTGGGGGGATGGAAGGAAAAGGGTGTTCAACCCTGGCCATGCTTCTGATCAATCTTCAGTCTCTCATTTCCAGCTGTGTTTCTAACATTTCAAACCGGATGTCCAGTGGACATCTGAAACCCTGCATGTCCATAACTAAACTCATTACCTCCAAATCTCCCATGTTCTAAACTTTGCTATTACTGATGAGGTCAACACAATTACCCCAGTTACCCAGGCTTGCAACCTTGACTTCTCACTCTCTCTCATCCTCAAAATCCATCTGTTGCCAACAAGCCCTATCAACTTTACCTTTGTAAAATGTCTCCTCTGAGCCTCCTTCTCTCCTGACACAACCACCACCCTTACCACATATCAGGACTACTGCAACAGCCTTTTGGTTGGGCTGCCTGCCTTATCTCTCCCAACTCTCCTCAGCTGTCAAGTTAATCTTCTTGAAGCTCAAAACTGACCATGTCACCCTAACTCTACATCAATAAACTCCAGTGGCACCCTATCACCTCAAGGATAAAACAGAAAACAAAACAACCCACCTCTCTGGCATTCAAACCCCATTATAACTCGCCCCTCCTTAACTTCTTAAGCCTTATATGTCTAAGAACTCTATGATCCATTGACAATGACCTCCTGGCTGTTCCTTGACACTTCAACTCCCAACTCCACGCATTTTCACTTCCTGTCCTTGCCTGGAATGGTCTCCCTCCTCATCTATGTTTCTTGGCTTCCTTCAAGTCCCAATTAAAATATCACCTCCTACAAGAAGCCTTTCCTGATCTACCTTAATGCTAGTCCTTTCCCTCTGCTGATAATATATCCTGCAGATTTCTTGTTTCCATATAGTTGTTTAAATGCTATCCTGCCCATTAAAACAAGAACTCCTCAATTACAAGGACTGTCTTTTGCCTTTCTTTGTATTACCAGCAGAGTGCCTGGCACATAGTAGGTGCTCAATAAAAGTTTATTGACTAATAAAAAGTTGATATAAAACATGTCAAGAATACACATAAGTTTTTTTTAAATGAGGAAAGAGGGAATACTGGCAGTTGGAAGAATAAAAAAAAGTGCTTCACTTAGAAAATGGCATTTAAGCAGAGTTTTGGAGAAAACAAGGAATTCTAAGAGGCAGAGGTGAAATCATATGGTTTGCCCATGGCCACACAGTTACAAAGTCCTGGGTTCAATTCCCACCCCTCATATGCTGGTTCTGTGACCCTGTTTGATTCACTTAACTTTGAGTGCCCCAGACAACTCTTAAGACTCTATGCCAGTTGTGGATCTGTTTGGTAAAGGGAGTTTCCTCTCCAGCTTGGTATACTAATGAAATCATAGGCAGAGTCCAAAAAAACCTTATTTTAACAAATTGTAAATGCCATCACGGCAAACCAGCAGCAGCAGCAAAGAAGCTAGGTAGATACTTTACACAAGCATCTTGTCAGTGGAATGGCGATCTCTAAAATTCCCTGTCAGGGATTAAGACGTAAAAGTGAGGATTCTGTTTCTTAACTGTCCACCTGCTGCTACTCCTCCTCATTCTCTCATTCAAACAATCATCTCTATAGCAACTAACTGTGAAGAAGTTTGTGGGTGGGAAGCATATGGTTTTTACAAAATATGGGAAGCCAAGGATTGAGCTACTTCATTTTTTTGTCCATTACAACAGATCACTGTTCAACCTACTAAATAAATGAGACAAGTGGAAATAACTTGAAGGGAAGATGGCATGAAAATGAGGGAAAATAGTATAAATTAAAAGACAAAATGTGACATTTGTATAGTAAATGTATATATTAACACTAACTTTTTTAGGTTACAATGACATCTGGTGGTAAGATTCTTAAATCTGTACTAAAATATATGGAAACCATTTTATTGTTATTCAAGAAATCAAATACAGAAGTTTTGAAAATATTAAAGACCAGAAACACACAGTCAATGTGATGCAGAAAATTTTAAAATATTCAACTTAGATTGTCAGGTGAGCAATTTAGAAAATTTGGGCAAGAGAGTCAGACTTAAAAAGAAAGATTTCACTGGTGATGTGGCAAGCACATTTTGTCTGGTAAGTTCTTCTTTGAAAATCCTTCAATTCAACTCTAGCTTTCATTCAAGTCATTTTATATCAATGTCTTAAGTATGTGAAAGCCTGTGGTAAATCATAAAGTGTTATATATAAAGAAGGTAGTAATATTGCCAATTATGTTTTTTTAATTTTCTTAAAAATCCAGGGTAACTTTGTTTCCTCCTTCTAAATGACTCAAAAAGAAAATGTTCTTATGACTCCACATATATCCTAAGGTGCAATGGTAGTGCTAACGATATAAAGTGACGATAATTTTATGCTACTATTACTTCTTTAGCTAATTAAGAATAGTGCTTTGAAAATTACAAACCAAAAAAGTTCAATTAAAAGGATTCATAATTATCTTTTCATTCATTCAACAAGCACTTAATAACTTCTATATCCATAGCACTGGGTGAAAGACTGCTGGGCATAAAAAGATGCTGTCCATCCTTTAACCCACACTTGACATCAATGACCAATCACATCTCATAAAACTCACCACTCCCACAGCTTCCACTAACACAATATTGTCCTCCTCCTTTCACTGGTCCTTGGTCCTACTCAGTTCACAAACTTGCAGGTTTGCAGTTAATTTTGACTCCCTCTCCCTTTTATGTATTCCATCCCTCATACTAAGAGGTTGTGATCTCTGCAATTATCTCTACTATTTCTTCAATATGAACAATCCTCTACATTTCTGCAAATCGCATCCGTATTTTAGGCCTTCACACTTGGATATTTTTCACTGTTTTCAACATGTCAATATTCCCCTAATCAATAAGGGGAAAGGGAAGAGAATAAGCGCTTATGAAACCCCTACATGTGCCAGGAACTGTACAAAGCACTTTACAAACATTATCTTTTTTGACCTCACAACAGCCCTGGGAATTAGGCACTACTATTATTCCCCTTTCACAGCTGACAAAACTAAGGTAGGCAGAAGTTAAGTGACCAGGAAATGTCTGAGGCTGCACATGTACTCAGGTATTCCTGACTTCAAGCCCAGGGCTCTCTCCAGGGAACCACCTAACTGCCAAGAACTTACAGCACTTCCCTAAGGCCATGGTCTCAAATCTAAGTCCTCAGCCAAGCATTCGAGGCCCTGAATTAACTTGATCACCTACTTAGCCAAGTATCTCCTTACACCACAATATAACCCCTTCCCCAGGTAGTCTTGCTCACTCCTACATCTGTTCATAATGTTCTGTCCACCCGGAATACTCTCTTACCTCTTTTCCAGTCCCTGGGGGCCAGATCAAAACTCACCTTCTCTAAGAAAGCTATTCCAACTAACTCCATCAATTAATCCAGCAGCATGTATTAAGCTCCTACTATGTGCATGACACCATACTAGATGCTGGGGGATCCAAAGACAGAAACACAAAACAGATACGTTCTCCTAGAGAAGAAAATGTAAATAAATATAAAATATAGAGTAAATATAAGGTCACAAGGTGGGGGAAGGGTACAACTAGTAGTTGGGGGTATTGGAAAGACTTCACATAGAAGGTGAACTGAAAGAGGCTAAGAATTCTGAAAGGCAGAGGTGAGAAGGGATGAATGACAAAGAGGGAGACACAGTGGGCAAAGGCAGAGAGGGGAGATGGAATAGACTGAGTAGTCCAGTGTCCAGGAGAGCAGAAGACGCTATGAGGGAACAAACAGACTGAACACTACTTCAAGTTCCATCTCAGATTTCGAGACTCATTTTTGGTGTGAAATCACATGAGACTTTCAAAAATTCTTGATTGACATCTCTCCCAAACTAACGTATTAATACAAATAATAAGGATCGTAAATACTAAACAGAAGCCCAAAGAGCTTCCTGAGCAAGGAGAAGAGTGACATGGTCAGGCCTGCACTACAAGAATTCACTTTGACAAATGCACATGGAGAATGGACCAGAGAGAGAGGAAACTGGAGGCAGGGATAATCATTAGGAGACTACTGAACAACAATCATTCATTCACTCTGAGTAAGACAACAGTGTGGTATACAGAATGAGCACGCTGGCACACACTGCTAATTCCAGTTCCCAGAGAAAGGGAGGCTGGCAGACTTCTCAAACTGAGGAGCTCTAAGCTAATGGCAAATGAGAATCAGTGTGAAATCCTTTAACACTGTGGTGAGACCCTCAGAGAGGGGACCCCCCAGGTGGCCTAACACAAATTGGCCCTAGTCATAAATAGGGCAGGTCAAAGGTCCCATGCTAATAATTAGCAGAAGCATGTCTGTGAGTAGCCCTTACACTTACAGATTAGCTAAAATGGGGAGACCCAGGGGCAGAGCCAAGATGGGGAAGTACAAGGACAACCTGTAGGAGCTCTCTCACCATAGCCCATGAAGTACCTGTAAAAAATGACTCTAAACAAATTCAAGAGCAGCAGAAGCCACAGAACAACAGAGGAAAAGTATTTCCAGCCCAAGGCAGCCTGGAAGTTGGACAGGAAAGGTCTATTGCACTGGGCTCGGAGCAGAACATGGGGTGGCAGGGACAAGACTGGAGCAGGATTAGGCGTGGAATCCCAGGCAGCAGCTGTAGTTCTCAGATCCCTCAACCCACAAATGCCAAAGACAAAACTCTTTAATCTGGGTGAGAGGGGATCAGGGTCCTCCCCTAGCCCCAGCCCCAGGAGGCAGCAGCATCCATTTTTGGAGCCCTCAGTCTGAAGCTCCTGGGGGAATCGAGCAGCTGGTCTGCATATCAGTCCTGAGTGGTGGTCCTGGGGTGAGGAGCACTGGTGTGGTGGAGCTGGTGAAGGCTCTGGGGAGGATCTTGGGCAGAAAAGGCTGTGGTAGAGCTCCCAGACCAGAGTGCCACGTTGGAGGAACTGAGAACTTACAGGTCCCCACAGGATACCCTCCTCTTGACAAATGACTCAAAAGTCAAGTAACTGGCTGAAAAACTGCCCAAAAAAGGGGAAAAAAAATAACACTATAGAAGATTATTTTCTGGGTGAACAGGTAGGTATTTTCTTCCATCCTTTCTGATGAGGAAGAACAATGCTTACCATCAGAGGGACACATAAAAGTCAAGGCTTCTGCATCCAAAACCTCCAAAATAAAGATGCAATGGTCTCAGACCATGAAGAGCTCAAAAAGGATTTTGAAAATCAAGTAAGAGAGATGGAGGAAAAATTGGGAAAAGAAATGAGAGAGATGCAAGAAAACCATGAAAAGTGACTCAACAGCTTGCCTAAAGAAGACCCAAAAAAATGCTGAAGAAAATAACAGCTTTAAAAATAGACTAACTCAATTGGCAAAAGAGGCCCAAAAAGTCAATGAGGAGAAGAATGCTCTAAAAAGCAGAATTAGCCAAATGGAAAAGGAGATTCAAAAACTCACTGAAGAAAATAGTTCTTTAAAAATTAGAATGCAGTAGATGGAAGCTAATGACTTTACAAGAAACCAAGAAACTACAAAACAAAACCAAAAGTATGAAAAAAATGGAAGACAATGTGAAATATCTCACTGGAAAAACAACTAACCTGGAAAATAGATCCAGGAGAGACAATTTAAAAATTATGGGACTACCTGAAAGTCAAGATCAAAAAAAGAACCTAGACATCATCTTTCATGAAATTATCAAGGAAAACTGCCCTGAGATTCTGGAATCAGAGGGTAAAATAAATATTGAAAGAATCCACTGATCGATCACATCCTGAAAGAGATCCGAATAGAAAAACTCCTAGAAACATTGTAGCCAAATTCCAGAGTTCCCAGTTCAAGGAGAAAATATTGCAAAGAGTCAGAAAGAAACAATTCGAGTACCATGGAAATACAATCAGGATAACACAAGATCTGGCAGTTCTACATTAAGGGATAGAAGGGCTTGGAATATGATATTCCAGAAGTCAAAGGAACTAGGACTAAAACCAAGAATCACCTACCCAGTAAAACTGAGTATAATATGTCGGGGGAAAAAAATGGTCATTCAATGAAGCATTCCTGATGAAAAGACCAGAGCTGAATAGAAAATCTGACTTTCAAACACAAGAATCAAGAGAAGCATGAAAAGGTAAACAGGAAAGAGAAATCATAAGGAACTTACTAAAGTTGAACTGTTTACATTCCTACATGGAAAAATAACGTTTGTAACTCTTGAAATTTTTCTCAGTATCTGAGTAGTTGGAGAGATGTATATATTTATAGACAGGGCACAGGGTGAGTTGAATAGGAAGGGATGATATCTAAAAAATAAAATTAAGGGGTGACAGAGGAATATATTGGGAGGAGAAAGAGAGAAACGGAATGGGATAAATTATCTCTCATACAAGAGGCAAGAAAAAGCTTTTTCAATAGAGGCTAAAGGGGGGAGATGAGAGGGAAAAAGTGAAGCTTACTCTCATCACATTTGGCTTAAGGAAGGAATAACATGCACATTCAATTTGGTATGAAAATCTATCTTACACTACAGGAAAGCAGGGAAGAAGGGAATAAGTAAGGTGGGGGGATGATAGAAGGGAGGGCAAATGGGAGGAGGGCGCAATTAGAAGTAAGCACTTTAGAGGAGGGACAAGGTTTAAAGAGAGAACAGAATAAATAGGGGGTAGGATAGCATGGAGGGAAATACAGTTAAGTCTTTTACAACATGACTATTATGGAAGTCTTTTGGAAAACTACACATATATAGCCTATATTGAATTGCTTGCCTTCTCAGTGGGGATAGGTGAGAAGGGAGGAAGGGAGAGAAGTTGGAACTCAAATTTAAGGAATGTTGAGAACTGTTTGTGCATGCAACTGGGAAACAAGAAATACAGGTAATGGGGTATAGAAATCTATCTTGCCCTACAAAAAAAGAGAGAAGATGGGGATAAGGGAAGGGAGGAGTGACTGGGGGAAGAGGTAATCAGAATGCATGGTATTTTGGGGTGGGGGAGGGGAGAGATGGGGAGAATGTTGAAAACTAAAAATAAATAAGTTTAACAAAAATAAAATAAAGTAAGATGGGGAGACCCAGTAAAGGGAAGGAAGCAAAGAAATTAAAAAGAAATAGTATAGGATATAGAGTCAGAAATGCAGTTGGAATCCAAGGACTAACAGCAGTTACTAGTCTGGGTGAATTTAATAAGGTTATTTCCCTTTACTGAGGCTCAGTTTTCTCTTCTACAGAACCCTTAATACTACCATCTACTCCCTGGGATCACTGAGGAAAGAGTGCATTGTAAACCTTAAAGTTCCATCTCTTCTATTGATCCATCTATCCATCCATCTCCATCATACATCATGCTCCCAAAGTGATACTCCTAAAGTGTTCCTCTACTCAATCAACTCCAGTAGCTCCCTATTACTCTCAGGGTCAAATGTAAATACAGCTGTTTTGGCATTTAAAACCTTTCCAATCTATTTGTTGTCAGTTTTCCATGTGCTCTGGGGCCTGGCTGTGCTTCCTCCTCTCTGTTCTGGCCTCATCTGGCCTCATCCCAAGCCACCCTCCACAAAACCACTCAGCTCATGTTCCTAACGTCCAAGCCTGATGGTATCAGCCCCTCACTGCAAGTGCAGCATCTCCCCCTTACTCGCTAGGATCAAACGCAAATACCTCTGATGCCCTTTAGAGCTCTTCATACCCTGGCACCATTCTACCTCTGCCTCTCCTCTGCACTGGGTAGTCCAGCCAAGCCAGTCTTCTTGAGACTCCCACCAACATGCCACCTCCCTGGCTCTGCAATGGCCATCCCACCACTGGAATGCATTCCTTCCACTAGGCCGTTTCTTGAACTCACTGGTCTCCTTCAAAACTCAATTCAATTACCACCTTCTATATGAAACCTTTCATAATTTCTCCCTTGTAAATGTTTTTCCCATCAAGGTAAACTTGAATATCCTTCTATGTGTTTTATCTACATTGTCAGTTCTGTTATAACACTTGTTTTGAATATGTGAATTTGTTCCAATGTGATTGATGTAGTAGAGAACAATTTGGGCATAATGAGCATTTCTGCAAATTTCACCTTTGCTTATGCAGGATTTCAAGAACAGAGAAAATGGCACCACTCCACAATTACTCACAAGCTGCAACTCTTCTTTTTCAAAGTCATATTTCTCATCTATCTCCCAGAGCTGTGGGGAGAAGAGGGTTGATCTTCACCCATTCAGCCCACTCCCTAGCCCACCTACCAGCATGGCGGGGGGGGGGGGGGGGTGTCCGGTGGGAACCTGCTGGAATTCCAGCTCTTTAAAGTGGCTAGCCCATCCTCTTGCCCATAGCTGTCAACTCTGCCAGTTCTCCTTGAGGGAGGAGTGGGAACCCACCCCAGGCATAGCCCAAGGCCTCAGACACAGATATGATTTAATGTAGCACATGTGTTTCTTAAACACTTGACATGTATAAAACTGTGCTCACCTTCTTTTAGATTTCTGTTTGTTTTTTAACGTGTCTCTGATGAAATTTTGAATATTGTGTCCCTGAATCCCATTTGGCCCCCAAGCTTTGTGGTTTTTTATTGCACGATTTTTCATAATTCAGTGAATTTTAGGAACACATGTCAAATTATAACAGAACTGACCATACTTAGGCATATACCTGTTGTCCCCTACTAGAACATAAGCTACAAAAGGTAAAAGATCATTTGATCTAGCACTGTGCCCAGAACACAGGTATTTAAAATATGTTTGCTGACTGATTCCCAAATCTACGCATCTGTTCTGAACTCTAGTCCCACACTGCCAGCTGCCTCCTAGGCCCCTCCACCAGGATGTCCCTCAGATATTTCAAACTTAACATTTCTATCTTTTCCTCCTGAAACTGCCTCTCCTCCCACACTCTGATACGTCTGTTGAGGGGACCTCCTCCCCTTCCAGTGTCCAAAGCCAGCACCGTTAACTCTTTCTACCCTGACCGCCAACATTCAATCAGCAGTCAAGTCTTAGGATGTCTGACCACCATAATTTTCATATATGGCCCTTTGCTTTTCCACTTACAGATATCACCCAAAATCACCTCCTCACACCTGTACTATTGTCCCAGCCTCCTAAGTTAGTCTTCCTGCCTCCAGTTTCCCATCTCCAATCTATCTTCACCAATGCCAAACGGATTTTCTTAAAGCTAAGGTAGGACCTCAGCATGCCTCTGCTCCAGATTCCCCTGCTGCGGTGGCCCCTCCCTAGCCTTTAGGATAAACTATAATGGCCTCTCTATGGTACTTAAAGTTCCTCACAATTTGCCCACCTTTCACAACTGATTTCACTTTAACTTCCAGTCATTCAACAGACATTTATGAAGCACCTACTGCGTGCCAGGTACTGTGCTAAGTGCTGGGGATGCAAAAAAACACAAAATAGTCCTTGCTTTTAAGAAGTTCCCATTCTATTGGCAGGGACAGCATGTACAACACTGCACATGCAAGATATATATATGGAAGGTAATCTCTAGAAGTGGAGGGAGATAAGGGGCAGCCAAAATAAGGGAATGCATTCATTTAATACGCCGTCATTTCCATTTCAGAGTGTTTAAAGTTGGACAGTCTTAGTCTAAACCCCTCGTTTTACTAAGGAAACTGAGGCCCAGAGAGGCAGTGTGTTAGAGATGGGATCTAATCCCTGGTCTTCTCACTCCATATGCTGTGTACTCCATCGTAACACCTAAACAGCATCTGCCTCTGCCAGGAAAGAGAGGCATTGAAGTGAAACATATCATTTGTAACTATCAAAGATTATTCATTGTTGGTCTAGCCCTATGCCATTTGTGCATGGAAGCAATACACGTTCCAAGTAGGGAATCAGGTGGTGCAGGAATTCCCTCTCACAAGCCACGCCTGCTCTGTTCCATGATGACTAGCACTAGGGCTCTGTCCTCATGTTGACACTGGTCAGCATCTGGTATTGTTTTGTCATTGGAAAAGGGGTACGGATAATAGAAATTCTTTAACTACATCCATTTAACTTACAGCAAGGTTGTTGGAAGAAATGCCTACACTTATTCATTATTATGTGTGGGAAACTAAGGACAAACACTAAAGTCTCTGTTGCTCTCACTCCTGCTTCTTCTGTATCAGAAATGCCACCTCTGCAATCAGCCTGTGAACTCTCAGCCCTGCTCTCTCCCCACTACCCCTTCTCAGGCAGAGGATGATCAACATTAGTCGATTAGAGGGTGAAGAGAAGAGGGTGAGGAGAAGGGATGGCATCAGAAAAGTCATGTGCTACCCAATTATGTGTGCTACATACTTTGCCAAGGTCCCAATTTTTCTAGCATAGAAACGAAACAATTATCTTACTCATTTACATAAGATCATTATCAATATATAAAAATGTTTGCCAGCACAAATACTAGCAGGGTTTTATATGGAAAGACAAGCAGAGCCAAATTGGGGGCTGAATAAAAGAAATGATAAACATTCGTAAAACCTCAAAAGTAAAGCATTTAGGGAGCCTTCCTGGCCCAGGTAGAAGCTTCTGGGAAGCTGAAGCTTAAAGGATCTCAAAGATCCCAGGTCAAGGTCTCTGTCATTCAATGCCTACATTCCTACCTGCTCCTGGAAGGAGGGGCTGCTTCTTGTCCTTCTCTGAATCCCCATCACTCAGTAAGCACTTAGTTTACTATGCCTGACTCTGAGCTGCTTTTTGCACTGGCTGTTCTCCAGGTGTGTAAGGTGCCAGCTCCTCAACTCCCATCCTAGAATCACTGGCTACATCCTAAGCTCAGATCAGGGCCACCTCTGACAGAGCCTGCATGACCCTCTTAGTTACAGTGTTCCTCTCCCTCCTCAAATTACTATGTAGATTATTATTTATCTTTCTAACGGACGTTCCCATAGAATGGAAGGGTCTAGAGAGAAAGCATTGCTTTTCATTTTTGTCTTCATATACTCAGCAGGTAGGACAATACCCTGCACTTAGTAGGCACTTAATATGTTTAATTCAAAGACTTCTCATTACAGAGGTGTACATGTTCAGGGTAGCCCACATTCAAACCAAAGGAAAGTATAATGGACTGGAGGAAGGGAATCATGATTCAAATCCCCCCTCGGACACGTCGCTTCCCCATTCTGGGGCTCAGTTTCCTTATCTGTAAAATGAAGAGTTGGATTAGATGACCTCTGGTCTCTTTCAGTTCTGATTCTACAACAACAATAATAGCATTTTCTTTTCCTCTCAGTCATTCTGTGAGGTAGGTACTAGTGATCTCAGAGAAGCATAAGTGACCCACCTAATGCTACACCCTGAATGGAAGTCAGGATTTGGGCCCATACTTTCTGACTCAACTATCTATTCCTTGCATGGACCAAATGTTTAGTAAATGACTGTTGAATTGAATTTTTTCCCTACACTACAGTATTTCTCTATCTCTCTCCTGAATCAAAGACTGCATTTCCAAGGGCCAACAATAGATATTCGATCTAGATGTACTGTCAGCACTTCAGAAACCAAACTCCCACAAAACCTGCTAATGCACCCATTTCTCAGCTTTTCTGTCACCCTCCAGTTCCCCATCATGCAGACATGATGGCTCAGAATACATTCTGGCCCCAACGTAGTAGCTAACAGTCTTATCACTCCATAGTCTTTACATATGGAACTCTCACATCTGCTCTCTACTTTCCATTCTGCTTGTAACTATTCTAGTTCAGTCATTGCCTCAAGACCTTTGAGCTAAAGTTCACAGCAATTTTTACTCCTTCAATCCTATGTGGTCTTGTCAGAATAACAACTTTGATCATGTCCTTGCCTTCTATGAATTGGAGAGGTACATTATTCTTTGTTTGTCTGAGTGATAGAAAAAAACAAACAACAAAAAGCCTGTTTGACATGAATTATCTTTCCCTTCTCTTTGGAAAGATAGAAAGGAGGTATCTAATTAAATTAGCCAGTGATTAACTAGGACTACAAGTTGAACACCAAAAACCTACCACAAATTATGGAGATTACTAACTGGCCAGGAATATTACATAAGACTGCAAAAATCCTGTAAATTGAATCCAAACACCTAAGTGGATGAATCCCAATCGGCTGTAGAATACACTGTTCTTACGGGAGGCCAGAAAAGTGGCAGCATCCTCTGGTGTAGATTTCCTGGGGACAAGTTGGGCCCAGGGAACTTCATCTAGAGTCTAACTTAGCAAGCTTCTCAGATACCAAACAGTCTATACTGGGTAGGTTTCGTTTACACACGTTTTCAGTAACTATCCTTCTTGATTATTTCTGAATATCACTTTTTCCTTCTCTAAATAAAACCCCAGAAAATGCACTCTTGTGATCTGGAGTTGTGGCAGCAGAGGAAACAAGGGGAAAAGGAAGTGGGTGTTAGAAATGGACACCAAGGGAAGTCTTATATCCACCAATAAAAAGTGAAGTGAGCAGTACCAGGAGAACCCTATACAAAGTAACAGCAATACTGCAAGGATGGCCAACTGGGAGAGACTTACCTACTCTGATCAATACGATGATCTGAGACAATTCCAAAGGATACAGGATGAGAGATGCTCTCTATCTCCAGAGACTCTGAGTGCAAACTGAAAATACTTTTTTTCAATTTCTTTATTTTTGTTTTTGTGTTTTCTTTTGCAACATGGCTAATATGGAAATGTTTTGCATTTCACATGTATAATTGATATCATATAACTTGTCTTATCAAGAGATGGGAGAGGGGTGGGCAACAGAAAATTCAGAACTCAAAATTTCTAAAAATGAAAGTTAATTTTTTTAAAAAACATAATTGGGAAATATTTAAGGAAATAAATATAAATATTTTTTTTTAACGGACACCAATGATAGCAGAAGCAGAAAAAGTAGTTAGCAATTAGATATGACAAGTCTCTGAACTGAGGAAATCAAGTCAGCTCCCAAAGACCCAGCAGACCCATGGGGCTCAATGATCTTTAGGTTAGAACAGAGTAAGAAAGCAGAAAGCTTCTTGGATTGGTTCTGAGAAAACAAGGTATCCTGATAGCTTAGGACATTATCATCCAATCAGCCTTCTATTCTAAAACTAAAAACTTTCTAAAATTCCTCATTGTCTACCAAATAAAATACAACTTCACCCTGGCACTCAATACTTCCAAACTATCCCTCCAGCCTAATGTCCCACTACTCTTCCTTACTCACTCTATCTTCCTGACAAACTATCTTTGCCATTTCCTAAGCCAATGCAAACTCTCCTGCCTTCCTGCCGCTGCTTGCACTTTTCTGCCTCTCCTATCCAGGTCAAAACTGCACTGATTCCTTAGGACTCAGTTCAAACACCATTGGAGGCTCTTGCCTGGCTATGGGAAAGGACCCAGAAGGCTCAGTTCCTGCCTTGCTCCTCCTGCCTATGGGCTTCTCAGGGAGGCAGAGTATGACAGCTGGGCCCTTTCTTGAGAGATACAAAACCTGCCCTCTGCTGCCAGCCAGAAGTAATTTATCCTTCCTGTACAGTCCCATAGCATTTTGTTTGTATCTCTCTTAGGGTATTTATCACATTTTTATCTTTGAATTACAGTAATCTCTCCTAAAATGTCAATGCCCAACTCATTGTCCTGTACATAAAAGTTCACATTTATGTAGTGCTCTGAGGTTTGCAAAGCACATTATGTCCTATCATTTTATTTTCACCGTCACTCTGTAAGGAAGGTGCTCCTTTGATTCCCCTTTCACAGGTGAGAAAATGGAGGTAGAAAAAAAACATTAAGTGATCTGTCCAGATACCTAGTCAATGGATTCAAATTAGAAACTGAACCAGGGTCTTCCAAACAAACACTAGCATTCTATCCCTTAGACCATCCTGCTTCTGTATAAGAAACACTATTGAATAAATGAATGTTATTTCATAACAGGAGGAAATTTATTCTGGCAATTTATTACACAAAGCAAACCAAGTTTTGTAATATTCAACCCTAACTTGGTTCATGAATAAAGATAGGGTTCTTCTGATCCTTAATCTCTTCTAGAAAGTCACAGAGTTTTATATCAGGAAGATCAATTAAATTTAACAAGTACAAAGTTTACTATGTATGTGCACCATGGGGGATATAAAAGTATTAAACAAAATCTTCAAAGAATATTTGCAAGAAAATAATTGTTCATGAAGCAATCTGAAAAATACAAAAGAAACTATATGACAAAATGAGTTTTACAGACCCTAAGTAATATGGAAGGTCAGAAGTGGAGAAATTCACAGAAGCTCAGGTTATTAAGAAAGCTTTCATCAAACAGATAAAATCTGAAGGACAATAGGATTTGAACAGGGAAGATAATGCTATGCATAGTACTTAACCTATCCTATTGGTAAGTGCAGATTTCTGTGGAGATTTATATAGTGAAGCTTTCTTCACCTTTACAATACTATACGTTAAATACTGAACAACATGTGGAGAAGGGCACTTTTTTTAGGTAATCTAATTATAAGTACTTGATTAATAAACTTCACGCTTTAACAAAAAAATTTATTTTAAATTTAATTTTATAGTCAGTTTACAGTTCTATTACATTTGGCCAAAATCTGGGACATAAAGACCAAGAAACACAGCTCGATCCTATGTAGTTCATATTATAACAGAAAGATTCTGAGGAAAGACTGCGGCTTTTCCCTAATGTAGGACATAACCTCAATGAGTTCAGTGTTTTATCTACTAGATCCCTATGTTGTTTCTGGATCAAAGCAATTTCTTACTCTTGGGATTATATGTGTGGGCATAAATATTATATTTATATGTATGTATGTAAGTATGTGCAAACTAGCTCCCAGCTTCATGAAAACTGGGGGTTTCATCATGCCATATACAAGTGCAGGCTTGTGAGGAGGACTCCCAGCACCATCTCCATTCTGTTAGATGTATACCTTGAAACCCCCATGTACTTCTTCCTACCTGTCGCTGACATCACGCCCAGCTTCCCGTCCCAAAGGCTTAGGACATCTATCAGAGGTTTCTGGTTGCACTATTCTTCTAGGCTACGACAGGACAAAGAATTAAATGAAATAAATTCTGCTCACTGATTTAACCCTTCAGAACTGAAATGCAACATCCTACATGCATTTAAAAGGGAGACCATTTAGTGTCCAAACACCCTAGTTTGGTCAAGTATTAGAAGCGTCTGATTTCTAAAATTCACTTATCAGCTTTTGTTCAAACTTTCTACATCCAGGGTAGATTGTACTCATTAACCTTTCTCTGAACCCTTCTTTTAATGAGTTCTTTGCATACATCGTAATTAATCTTCCATTCATAAAATTATCCAAGTACTACTCCTTGTGCCTTGTCTTTAGTAATTTTGCCAACCTTTGTCAAATTCTGTTCCAATCATGTCCTAGGCCTCTCTTTCAGTTGAAAGGTTTAAAAGTTAAAAGATTCATTTGCTGAAAAACAACTTTCAGCAAAGGTTATCAAAATCCTTCTTGTTAAAAGGAGAAAGCAGAGAAAGAGAAAGGAAAGACTCACGAGATAAATCCCTAACGTCCTCCGTTACCATGTTAAATGGTTGCTATGTAATACTGTAGTTTCGTCACTGAGCAGTAACTAGGAAGCTGGAGTAACAACAGCTAAGAAACGTCCATAAAGCTCTAAAGGTGGAGGTGATCAAAGTAAGAGTTTCAAAAATATTGCCAAATTGTTATTTTGTTTTAAAAAAAAGACATCTTTTTTTAAATTAGCATTAGCTGCAGTGTGAAAAAAATTTTAGAATTTGGTTCTGTGAAGATTTTTAAGAAAATCTTTTGGAGGACTGGGAGGTTGGGGAGAGATGGGTCACTTCCTGGAACAGAAATGAACTATATGATCCATTAGTGGGATCAACACTGTGGATTTATACTTATCCATAATTCATGGGTCGCATAGTAATTGAGAGTTTACTGTTTTTCCTATCTTTTAAGCTTGCTTTTCCTGCCCCAGGCTAAACAAAAACATTACTAAATTGGATAAGTTATAATTTTCTCTATGACACCAGCAGCCTAGCTGAAAGAAATGTGAGCAATATGAACAGACTCCAAATTTAAGGGAGTCAGATAAAAATATAAACAAATACTAATAAATGTGAAATAAACTCTTAATTAACCCTACGATACAATCTAAAGGTCAACAATCTAATATTTAATATTGCTATAGTTAAAACTGCGATCACAGAAGAAAATGAAAAGAGAAGACTTAAGATGCTCTTTTTAGAAAAAGTTATTTTGCATTTTGGGATGTTACAAAACAATAACTAATGAAGAGGTAAGAGAACGACCAAATTCCCAACCCTCATCTACCTGGAGCAGCAACCCTGAGGGAATCTTCATTGGGGCTATTACCATGGGAAAGTCTCACATTTTTCTATACTTTCTAGGAACAAGAACTTTTCCTCCCAGTTCTAACAAATTCCCTTCCTATTTTATACTCTCTTTTTTCCTTCATTTCTGACTCTTCCTCATTTATTTTTTCCATTCTCAACTTTCTCTAATACCACTAAACAGAGAGAGAGGCAAGGAAAGAAGGGATGGTAGGTAGAGAAGAGAAAAAAACTATGTGGACATTCACATTTATCATCATCCAACATTTATTTAGCTGCACAAGGCATTGAAGATACAAAAATGTTTAATATATGTTTACTGTCCTCAAGGACTGCACAATCTAGTTAGGGAAACAGTATAGACATAAAAAGATCAGTAACAATGCAGAGTAACTTAGTCCAAACATTACACTGGGGCAGCTCCTGGATGGTGCAACAGAGACATACTTCAGGCTGGCAGCAAAGAGGGAGAAAGCCTTCCAAGTGTGAGGAAGAGAATGAATCAGCAAAGGCAAGAAGGTAGAAGGCCAGGCAGTGTACAGCGAATGGACCCATGTTGGGGGAGCACAGTGTTCATGTAGAATAATATGATTGGAGACCTGGGTCAGGGCCTGAGTGGGGCTTGGAATGGGAAGCTAAGGACTTTGAACTTTATTCAGTAGTAACCATTTAATGTGTGTGTGTGAGTGTGTGCACGCACCTGTACAGACATTTGTACACACAGATATACATATTTGTTTCTGTTTGTGTTTATACATATTCAATGCATAAGAAATTGGAGAATAGTAATGATGGCATCTAACCCATTCTGGACAATTTACAAAGTACAATTATAATGAAATTAAAATGCTTTTTAAAACACAAAGCAGCACATAGAACTAAAGTTCTTAACCTTTTCTATGTCTTTGACCACTGGCAGTCTGGTGACACTCTCGATCTCTTTTCAAAATGAAGTTTTTAAAAGCATAAAATAAAATTCATAGAATTAAAAAGGAAACCAATTACAAAAAATGAAGTTATCCAGGTATTTTATAAACAAGTTTACAGACCCCAGGTTAAGAACTTCACGAAGTGGTCAGTGTCTTAGGACCTGACCATAAGCCACAGGATTTCAGAGTTATAAGGACATTAGCCATCAAATGGTCTCATCCTGTCCTTCCTCCCTCTACTCCTCACACTCACATTTTTACAGATGAGGAAATGGATGCCTAGAGAAGTGAAATGACCTCACCAGGATCACAAGGTAGATAGTGACAGTAAAAATCTGGGCACAAATTTTCTTGCTCAAAAATCCAGTGTTCTTTCCACAAAGCCCCAAATTACTCTGCAGGTGTTAGGCGAACTCAGTTTAGAATTCCTTCAGTCCTAAAGGAATGTTGCGAAGATTTAAGTAAGGATATCCCTTATAGAACGCTCCCAAAATTCCTATCCACTGTGGAAAATTAGGTCACACAGAAAGTAACAAGAAACCTTAGAGAGAATAAGTCTGACAAATAATTCTGTAATTATTTTAAAATTTTCTGTTCTGCTTCAAGTTATTTTACATTGTTTCCTTGAATACCCTCAAAACATGAGTCCTGATGCCTTAAAGCTGATGATGCATTGTAGGTCTTGTAGACCTCTTCTTTTCCTCCAGTCCCACCTTTTCTTCCCTCTCTTTGGGTTACCTGATAGTCTCAGTAACCTAGAGTGTCTGCTGTCCAAGGGAGAAAGAACCCTGAACAAGTAATCAGAAAACTTGAATTCTAGTTCCGTCACTTACTAACCATTTGACTCTGGTCCAATCACTGCCCTTTCTGGATCTGTTTCTTTATTTGAAAAATGAGGATATTATCTACCCTGCTTACTGCATAAGATAACTGAGTATCAAACTAAGCTCATTTACATGTCAGGCTTTAAAAAAAAAAACCACAAAGTGCTACATGAATGTAAGATGAGGTTAACATTTTCAGGGAATTAAAAAAGAAGCTAAACTGATTATCTACATCAAATTCATTGTCAGGGCTAACCCAGTCTCCCAATACAGTGCATAAATAGTGTATTCAACAAGCATTTATCAAATAAGGTGCTGGGGACAGACACAAAATTTAAATAAAACAGTACTGCTCACTGATCTTTAAATCTCCTCTATTTAACCATATTTTGATTCTGTCTACTCTTCTGCGTAGACCAGCTCCTTACATGGGAGATGTTCCTAAAGAGAGGGCAAATCCACTATAATATCAACAATTCAGTCACTATGACTTATCCTGTTTCTTAAAATCAAATAGCAAGTCATTTTCTAAATATGCCTCCCTAGAACAATTTGGTGTCATCCCTCAAAAGCCACTATCCCAAAACTGTGCTTGGATCAAATCCCATCACCAGAGAAATGTAGAGACCAATTTAATTACCTAAAAAATAAATCAATATTCTCACAGAACTGAACACTGTGGTAGCTAGGTTCTTTTATATCCAAAAATAAACCCCAGGTAAAACATTTCATTTTAAAAATTAAATTGCAGAGCAAATGCTCACTGCATATTAGGCTTGTTTACAGATAAGTTCTGTTGCCAAGCAACATTGCTTAAACAATCTGAAAACCTGGTTGCTAAGTTTTAGTCCTATTCAAGTAATTTTTGTGCACAAAACATAACCTATCTGTGAATATCATACAAAAATGAATGTCATTAAAAACACTAAAAACATATTTTGTATTCTCCCAATACTAATCATCTCTACCTGAAAATCTGAGTTAAATTTCTTGAAACAAGTTTTCATCCACACCAAAGTTGTCTGGCATCTGACATTTTGCATTTAAGTTTGGCTGGAAGGTGAGAAGCTGGAAGTTTAGCAAAATAACATAAAATCACAGCAAGGAAATTCACTTCAAGATTTTAACATGTCCCTCAATGGGGTTATAACATGACAGGCAATATTAATGTTATAAATGATCTTAAGGAAAAGTACAATGTATCTCTCTATCACAGACCAAAACAAGTGGCTGTGATGCTTTGATCAATTCCGCTACATGATCAAGAGAATTCCTTTTTGACATTAAGTCTAGGTCCATAATAGGACATCATTCAATTTAAACAGCATTTACTAACAACCTACCAGTACCCAGCACAGTGATGAGCAATGGGGGCATAAAGGCAAAAAATGAAAATCCTGATTCTCTAGAATAAATTCTACTGTATCACATTCTCATAGATTTAGAACAAAAAAAGTTTTTAAGGATAATCTTGGTCTAGTCCAATTCTCTCAATTTACAGATGAAGAAACTAACCCAAGAAGGGGTGAAGTGTTTGAGGTCAGACAGTTAATTATACTCAGCATTTATTGAGTACCTACTGCTTTCTAGGAATACTGTTAGGCTGGGGATTTTTTTTTTTTAAGTTTCCTGCCTTCAAGTTTAGTACTACAAATTCTACTAGATTTAGTTAAGACAGCAAAACCATAATTTTGAATACAAATTAGATATTCTTTCCACCACACCACACTTCAGAAAAGAGCCAAAGTTTTGAAGTCAGACGCTATAGATTCCAATCCACTTGATTTCTGTCTAGCTTTGGTGACCTGATGGAGAAAGTGCTGGGCTTGGGAATCAGGAAGGCATGAGACCAAATCTGTGTCTCAGAAACTTACAAACTGGGTGATTCTGGGCAAGTGACTCAGCCTTTCTCGGCCTCAGTTTCCTCATGTGTAGATAGATGTATAGATATATAGATATAGATACATATTGTTGGTTCCTCCTAGCTCTAAGTCTTGGATCTTATGATCCCAATTGCTTAACCTCTCTGGGTCCCAGTCTTGCTAAGGTCCCTTCTAGCTCTGGGTTTCTGCTACTCTCTCAGCCTCAGTTTCCCCCTCTGTAAAACGAGGGCTGCACGCCCTCCAGCTGGGTCCTGGCTCCGCACCTGTGATGGGGGCACGTCTGCTTCCCCCCTCCCCCCACCTCCCGCACGTCCTTCATCCCCGACGGCCCCAGAGAGGGGTTATGTCCAAGGAGGGTGCGAGACCCCTCGTGGGGTGGGTGGCCACGCGGGGCCACGACCCCTTCCCCCGGGCCAGGTTACCTACCGCGGCTCCTCCACCGTCCTTTCAAAGCGGGCGCACACACCTGACAGGGAGGGAAGGTGTGTGGGCTGCGGACATCGCCGCCGCCGGCCAACATGCCCGCGACTCCAAGCCGGGCCCTCCGCGGGGCTTATTACCCAGACGCATGGAGGTTAAGCTACCAGCCCACACGGGACATTCGAGAACGCGCGGGCTCCGCGGGGCGGGCACCACAGACTCCAGGACTCTGAGAGAGAAACGCACTACGCAGGCGCACGCGCACGCGCGGAAGGCCCCGCGGGACATCGTCCCGCCCCCACCCTAGTCCGGACTCCCAGTCCCAGGGGGCTCCTGGGGCACCCCCGGGCTCAGAAACCAAAGCCGCCCCGTGCCTTCGTCTCAGAAGGGCCTGGCTGCTCCTCTAGGCCGGCCAGCTATCCGGGCTGAGCCGGGCGCTCACCTAGCCGGCTGGGACAGCCCCGCGACTCCCCAGCGAAGCTCAACTCGGGTCTTTTCTGAGCCCTTCGCGATCTGATTCGGGGAAAGAGAGGAAGTCCCGCCTCCCGAGGTGACGCCAGAGGGAGGGGTCACGCAGGGCGCGCTTTCATACCCGAAACCGCGGGAACTGGCCCCGGGTGGTTGGAGCTGAGCGCGGAGGCCTGGGTGGCCCAGTTAGGGAGCTGGCCTCGTCTGCCCCCTCCCATCTCCCTCTAGACCCCTTAAAAGTTATGGAGCAAAGGGGAATAAGGGAACCAGCCTTGATGAGGCACCTGTGTGTGCCAGGCCCCGTGGCTAAAGCGCTGTATCTCCCTTGAGGCTCCCAGCCACCCTGGCTGCGGGAAGGTGCTATCTTTGTATCCATTTTTAATAATAATGGCAATAATGTAGCTAACACGTAGGGCCAGCTTTATAGTGCTTTTAACTATGTGTCAGGCACTGTGCTCAGCACTTTACAGCTCTTATCTCACCTGATCCACAAAATAATCCTGGGAGGTGGGTGCTGGTATTACAGCCATTTTAGCAATAATAATCATTATATAATAAATGAGACATTCTATAATAGAATAATATGATATAATAATAATAGCTAGCATTTATCTATCACCAAATGTGTGCCAGGCCCCGTTGCTAAAGCGCTGTATCTCCTTTGAGGCTCCCAGCCACCCTGGCTGCAGGAAGGTGCTATCTTTGTATCCATTTTTAATAACATGGCAATAATGTAGCTAACCTGTAGGGCCAGCTTTATAGTGCTTTTAACTATGTGTCAGGCACTGTGCTCTGCACTTTACAGTTCTTATCTCACTTGATCCACAAAATAACCCTGGAGGTGGGTGCTGTTATTATGGCCACTTTAGCAATAATAATCATTATATAATAAATGACACATTCTATAATAGAATAATATGATATAATAATAATTATCTATCACCAAATGTGTGCCAGGCACTATGCTAAGTGCTTTACAATTCTTATCTCATTTCATCCTCATAAAAGCCCTGGGAGGTGGGTACTGTTATGGGCATTTTGATAATAATATTATAATAATATAATATATTCTATAACATAATGTGATATAATAATAACAAGATTTATTTAACAGCTAACACTTGTCAGGCATGGTGCTCAGCACTTTACAGCTCTTATCTCATTTGATCCTCGTAATAACCCTGGGAGGTGGGTACAATTCTCATTGGCATTTTAAGAAGAATAATACTAATAACTAACATTTCTCTCGCTCCTAATGTGTGTTTGACACTGTGCTAAGTAAGCACTGGGGATACCCAGAAAGGTTAAAAACAGTGAGCTTGCGTTGCAGTGACATCACCAGAAGAGACATGATGGGTGGGATACTGCTGGGATCTGGGCATCGGAGCATGTGGGCCGTAGCATCCCCACAGAACCTGTTCACGGTACTCCAGAACTGAGACCTTTTTTTCAGCTCTTCTCCCAGCTGCTTCAGGAGACTGGAGGGGAGAGAGAGGGAGAGTTAGGGTTAAGGGGAACAGGCCTCTCAGTGGCCAATGACCTTTCACAGTAAACCTTGAACAAACACTAGGGCCATGATTATGTTTGTGATTGCTTCCTCCAGCAACGCTAAGAAACCAAAAGTGTCAATGAGCATTAGACTTAACACTCGTAGTGCGGGTGCAGGAGATTGCACCCCTGTGATAAGACTGTTCCACGTTTTGATTCCCTCCCCTGTAATTTATATTGCTTCATATCTTTAGGTATCTTTACTTTTGTGCATCTCTATGTTCTAACCAGTGGGATAGTTCACATGAGATTAGAGTTAAAGCCATGAGATAAGCGCACACTGAACCTGGGAGTTGCAAAGGGTATAAACGTAGTCAGAAAGACTTGGGTTGGAGTTGTTGAATTTAGAGAAGGAAGGGAGTTCATCTACTCTAACAGTACTCTCATTTTACAGCTGAAGAAACTGGGGTCCACAGTGGTTAAATGACTAACCCCAAGTCATATACATAGTAAATAGCTGAGTTGGGATTGGAATCTAACAATAATAGTGATAGCTGACTTTAATATTTACAAAGGGCAGTGAGGTGGCTCTTTGCATAGTATTGGGCCTGGAGTCAGGACGATTCATCTTCTTGCATTCAAATCCAGCCTCAAATACTTACTAGTTATGTGACCCTGGGCAAGTCATTTGACCTTGTTTACCTCAGTTTCCTCACCTGTAAAATGAGCTGGAGAAGGAAATGGCAAACCACTTCAGTGTATTTGCACAGAAACCTCCAAATGGGGTCACAGAGAGTCAGATACAACTGAATGAGTAAGATTTTCAAAGCACTTTTCATGTATTATCTCAGCTGGTCTTTACAACCTTGGGAGATAGGTACTATGTGGGATGGCTCAGGTCCCTACATAAATCAATTACTCAGAGGCCTCTCAAAGTGATGACAGAAAAGAGATTTATTCGATTCTCGAGAAGCGGGGCTCACCTGTAGGAGTAGGAAAGCCGAAGACAAAGAAAAGGCAGTGATTTATATAGACTCTAACACAAGTCCCTCCCCCGCCACTGACCATTATTCTCATTAGCTGAGAATATGATCTTACATTCTAGACACAAAATCTAACCAATCCCTTTTGAAATGAAGACATTGAAGAATTAGGTAAACTTTATCCAATCATTGAGACCCTAATGTACTACATAGTTTTATATCCTTATATGGAATTATTCTGTTCTAAAAATATAGTAACCTTGAGCCTCTCAGTCTTACCTCACCCCTGGGAGAAAAATTACAATCTGAGAAGTCTTCACTAAACCTATCCCACTCAGTACTATTATTTAGAAAGGAGGGGATAGGCTGTTTTGGGTCACCTACCTTGCAAATTTCAGAAGCAGGATTTGAACTCAGGTTCTCTTGACTCCAGGTCCAGCACTCTACCCACTGCACCACTTAGTGCCCTAGCCAATTCTTCTGAATCCAGATCCCGGATGTAACATTTGTTTTGTTTGTGAGATTGATACACCCCTTACCTCTTAGAGTGGTAATAGAGGAAGTACCATCATAGATTTGAAGCTGGAAGAGACCACAGAGATCTCTGAGTATAACCCTTTCATTTTACAAAATTTAAACCTAAGCCTCAGAGACTCATCCAAGGTTAGACAGCTAATAAGTGTCTGAGAGTCAAGTTTGGGAGTCCCCATGCTGTCTCTAAGGGAACCCTAAAGGGCTGGATAATTATGAGTTCTAGTATTTTCACGGTCTGTCCCCTATGAAAACATTCTCTAAAGATTAAATGAGATGCCTGTAAAGCACTCTGTGACTTTCATTTATATAAATTGTGTAAATTTTTTCACATTGTATACATCTTGCAGCTGTTCAATAGATATTAGCTGCTGGAAACAATAGCTGAAAAGGCTTCTTTATTCCAGGGGTATTTCCTTTTTTAGTGTCAGGAATGGTGGAATAGTGATTATGGGGAGGGTGGTACTGATTGGAGGGAGCAGCACTGCTAAGGATAAATAGACTCCTTAGGGGCAAGGACTATGGTCATCCACCTTTCTAATGCATCAATGCCTCCTTTATAGTAGGAATTCTCATTTGTTCAATTGAATTGACAGCCCCTTTCCAAAAGCCCCTAGGGCACACCATGCCTGTCACCTCACATCAAATCACTGCTACCTCCAGCACTATTGTGGGAGATTTAAAATGGCCATCCAGTCAGCGCATTCTATTGGGGTCTTTGTGTGCTCTGATTTATCTCCAGAACATCCTGTCTTGTTTGTCTGCATGTTGTCTTCCCTGCCTGCCTCCCCAGCCTCAGCCTGTGAGCTCCTAGAGAGCAGAGACTGGCTTTTCCCTTTCTTCTTATCACCAGCACTTACCTCGGTGCTTAATAAATACCTGTTGATTGACTGCTCTAAACGCATCTCCAATAGCCTGCCCCTTAACCAAGACATACAGCCTCAGTTTATCTTAACTTACTTTTCTAAGATCATCTCACACACAGTTTTGGCTCTCCATAGCTGTCTGGGAACATCATGGAAATAAACCCAGGACATAAAATGAGCTGGATACCTTTAGAAGCAAGAAATGAATGAATAAAACAACGCTTGTGCTTAGCCCTGGGTGTTCAAATAGAAAAGCTGCAGTCTTTGCTGTCCAGACACTCACATTCCAATGGGGAAAGTCAGATAGAAAAATCCAAAGACCCTTAGGAAATACCTCTTCTTTCATGTCCTTTCCACTGATAAGTTATATCAGTTTATGATATCAAACCATTTGACAGTGCCAGGGATTTTGGTGGCAAGAGCTTTCTTTTTCTTGTCTTTAATAGTTGCACCAGGTAGCATCTCCATGGGGCTATTTCCTTGGATGAATCTCCCTTAGGGTACCTTACTGCTTCAACTAGGCCAGCTTGCCATGGCCTATAGTTGAGAAGACAGGAGATCCAAGGATACTGGCATCTTGAAATAATAGGGCCTCACCCTCCATACTCAAAGAAATATTAGAGGGCATAGTCCTATAGAGTCTTCCTAAAGTTTCTTAAATCTATATTCAATACCACCATCATAGTCTAGGGCCTCACTTCCTCATCTCTGGACAATTGTACCAGCCTAATTACTTGTAGTTTCTACCTCACTTGCATCCATTATTCTTGTGAAAGCCAACAGTCTTCCTAAAACATTACCTTCATCCTTTTACCTACCCAGAAACCAAAAGTCTCAGGTACTTGTCTTTGCATTCAGTGCCTTACCCAGCTTGGTCCCAGATTCCCTTTCCAAGCTTATGATCCATCATTCTTCTACACCAGGTATTTTTAACTTTTTGTTTTTTTTGTGGTGGACCCCTTTGGCAGGTTAGTGAAGCTTGTGGACCCCGTCTCAAAATTATGTTTTTAAATGTATTACAAAGGACACCAATTTTATTGAAACAGTTATCTGTCCATATTTGTGTACATATATCTACCTTATTTATCTATTCTTTCTGTCTGTTACTCAGTTCATAGACCCCAAGTTAAGAACTCATTCTACATAAATCCTCTAATATAGTCATGTGGGTCTAATGATTGTCCTCTGAATCTGCCTTTCTTTGTATCTTTGAGCTGTGGCCCCCCCAGGGACTTTTCCCTCTCATCTCTATCTAGAGATGTTTCGTTGTGCATAGAGCCCTGGCCATGGTTGAGAAGGCCAAGGTTCAGACTTATTGTATGATTCTAGAGCAGGGGTGGGGAACCTGCGGCCTTGAGACTACATATGGCCTTCTAGATCCCTAAGTGCAGCCTTCTGACTGAATCCACATTTTACAGAACAAAATTTAGATTCAGTCAAAAGGCTGCGCTTAGGGATTCCCCAGCCCTGCCCTAGACAAGTCCCTTAATCTCTCTGAGCTTCAGTTGCTTTATCCATAAAATGGGAATGAGAATCATAGAACCTATTTGTGCATATCCCATGAGATGAACATGCTCTGCAAAGCTCAAAAGCACCATATAAATATGCGCTATTGTTACCCCTTAGCCACACGCACCTTATACAACTCAAGTCCCCGCTTCTCTGCCAAGCTGTTTCCGACCCTTCCAGCTCTCAATGACAGTTTCCTTCTCTGAATTTATACCATCTGCACTATTCATTTGCATCTACATATGCACTACCTTATAACGTCGCATCTATTTTTTGTCTTGCCTGTTAGCTGACTTCTCAAGCATGTATGTCTTTACCAGATTGTACTTGCTTGAGGTTACTGTAGTGCATGTCTCTGCTTCCCACACACTCGCCTAGTAGAATTCTATATGCATGACAATGTTGGGATTTAGAGTGGGAAAGAGTCTGAGGGGTCACTCAGCCCACACAATCCATTTTACAGGTGAGAAAACGGAGCTTTAGAGAGGTCACACAGGTGGCAAGTAGCTAGGATTCAGATTGGATGCTGGATGATGCCCTTCTCCACCCCCCACCCCATTCACCCAGGACTTCCAGACCAACACTTCTATCTTGCTTTCCCCTCCTACTTGCTCTAACATTATTCTCTTTTCCTGGTGCCTACACAGGCTGTTCCACAGCTCCTAGTCATGACTGAAAAACCAAATACCCACTCCAGGTGTAATGCTGTGGGATAGGAGAGATGGAGACATGGCACAGTTAAGGTTTATGAAGGGGAAGGATAAGAGTAAAAGATAAAGGTGCTCTAGGAAAGGGTGAGAAAGTGGATCCAGTCAGGCTCTGATCAATAGTTCCTTCATTTATGAAAATAAGGCCTTAGATTAGTTTATCTCTAGTAGGCATTTAGGTGGCACAGTGGATAGAGTGCCAGGCTTTGAGTCAGACAGACCTGAGTTTAAATCCAGTCTCAGACACTTCCTAACTGTGAAATCTCAGACAAATCATCTACCTTCTGTGTGCCTCATTTTCTTCCTCTGTAGAATGGGGTGATTGGAAGGATCAAATGCGATCATAATTATACAGTGCTCAGCACAGTGCCTGGCTCAGAGTAGACTCTACATAAAAGTTGGCTAATGATATTGCTAATGATATAAGCAGTATCATCTCAGGGCGCTAAAATTCCATCCCCTTAACATCACTCCCAACCACCACCACTGAATTTTGCCTATATAATAAAAAGAAAACACTTTAAGAAAAACCAGCATACACACTGACCAAGTCCAGTAGTATAGATAATAATCTGAATTCATTGTCACTCACCACATGTGGAAAGAGGACTGACCCTGGAGTTAGTGGACCTGGATTCAAATCCTACATCCAGTGATTACTATTTGTGTGAAGTAGGGTCATTCACTTTACCTGTCAGTGCCTCAGTTGTCTCATCTGTACAATGAGGAAACTGGAAGACCTTGAAGATCCTTTCCAACTCTTCCAAAGACAGTGGATTGCTGGTGCTGTCAGATGACAGATAGAGTGTGCTGTGGGCAAAATTGAGAGGCCTTTTGGCTAGAGGGGAAGTAATATCCATTGAGGCTAGAAAGAGGAATTGTGGCCAGGCTGAGTAGGGCTTGAAGAGATAAACAGAAGAGTTTATAGTTTAACCTGGAGGCTAGAGAGGCATAGTATAGAACTGCTCTTGAGAAAAATTACTTTGATAGTAGTGTGCAGATTAACCCAAAGTGGGAGGATATGAGGCTGGGCGACAAATTAGGGAGCTGTTGTGATAGTCTAGGTGAGAGGCCATCTATCTGTGGGAGCGGAGAGAAGGGGTCTAATTGAGGGATGCTGCAGTTATAGAAATAGCAAGATTTGGCAACAGACTGTTAAAGAAGGAAGAGAAAGGGATTCAGAATGTTATATATGGGGTGTGTGTGTGTATCTGTGTGTGTGTGTGTATCTGTGTGTGTGTGTGTGTGTGTGTGTGTGTGGAAGGAGAGGGACCGATCTCTGTTTGTCTAACTCCTTCTGCCCAAGCAGTGGGACACTTTTCTGGAGGGACAACCCAGTGACCCTACATAGTACTTGTAAGGGTGTGTGACTTGTGAGTAGAGATTGACTTCAGCTTTTTGGACCCTCTTTAAGCGATGATCTTGAGAGAGGTAGATCAAGAGAGATATGAGGTGCAGCCCGGTCAGAAGCAAGGTTCCATATATTGATCAGTAAACATTTATTAACTGCCTGTGTAACAGGCACTGTGCTAAGTACTCAGGATACAAAAAGAGGCAAAAAACAGTCCCTGACCTCAAGGAGATTAGAGTTATATTATATTTGATAATGTGATAACATTATGTTACGCTTAGCCTTTCCCTCAAATTTAGCCCCATGGCCAGTGTGTTATTCTTAATTACAGTAATCAATGCATGTATTATTCTCTTGGTTTTTCAAATAAGTCTTATGTTCCTTTAATTCCTCAACGCAGTAATTTCTTAACAGTACAATGATATTACATCATATTCCTATGGCATAATTCTTTAACCTCTGAAAGCCCAGTTTGTTTCCAATTTCTTGTTTCTATAAAAGGTGCTGTTATAAATATGTGGGTATATGTTGGACCTTTTCCTCTAGTTCTATTTTTGACCCCCTGAGGCTTATACATAGCAGCAACATTCCTAAGTCAAAGGGTATAAACAGGTTATTTATTTTTATTAAAAACTATCCTTTTAGTTGAATTTTCCGAAATTTTTTTTATTCTGAACTTAATATCAGCTATAATGAACATTTCCATATCCACACAACAGAGAAGATTATACATGAATATGTGAATCTCTAGGCTGTACAGTTTATTTTTCTTTTAAAGTATATAATAAATTCAAGACACAACTTTCAAAGTTGTCCTGCTTGTCAGTGATTCATTCTAGCCTTTCTTCTGTTCTCTTTTACGCGTTTCAAAAACATTTCAATGACCCTTTTTTGACAACCCTATGCCTAGATCCTCTTTCCCTACTCACTCTCCCCTTCCCCCTCCACCCCAGAAAAATAGAAAGACAAACCTTTTTACAAATATACATAGTTGAACAAAACAAATCTCCACATTGGCTTTGTCTGAAACTTTCATTCCTGCCAAGAGGAAAAGCAGGAAGTTGGGGGCACTCTCCTCTCCTACAAGAGAGAGAGTACCAGGCAAAAATTATATCTACTTGCTCCCTTAAATATTGTTAGAGGATGATTAGGTTCAAGATAACCTTTGATCTCTGTGTCATTCTTGGAGGGAGAGAGGAAATTTCAAGCTTTGAAATTATTTTTTATTTGAAGTATCTATCTGATAATTTTAAGGGATAAAAGAGCTCATTTTACAAGTTAGGCCTCCATAGATTCTTCTTAAGATTCTTCCTTCAGTCTGTTCGTGGTATCTATATCAGGTATAGGGTTTAAGTAAAGACAGAAATGACAAGTGGCATGTAGCAACTGAAATTCTCGAAATTTCAGGTGAAGTATGGACTCTTAATGTGATGTTTTCATAGCTCTATTGTTAATAACATCAGAACCACAAAGCTTGAGCTGGTTTTCACCATGAGCTAATTATTAGAAAAGCAAATTTAGAAAGTTGTACTAAATTATATTGAGTCTTGTCACTGGCAGATTTTAGCAAAATTACTTAGGATTGTCTGTAAGTGACTTGAAACCAAAGAGGCAAATCTGTTTAGGAGGAGCTCCCTTCAAAGCTGCCCTGAGAACAAGGCCTATTCCAGAATGTCTTAAAGATGTTTCCAAGGACCAGACAATTGCATGGGATATAAGGGATCCAAGGTGAAATGTGCTGATTGAAGGAACATTAGGAGTGGGTTACTAGGATACAAGAAAACTTGATCTTAGTTAATATTGATGATCATTGTTTCATGGTGTTTATGTTTGCTGAGTTTTCTTGGTTTCCTTGGTGACCTGTAAATCTCCCCTCTCAAATTAGTCCATGGTGAGTGCTCCAAGTAGTTTGAATCTCTCACTTGAAATTGAGATGTTGGTGCAGGCCACAAGTGAGTCCATCTTCTCCATTCAGATTGAGGAAGATGTTTTAGCTATTCTTACTGTGGATCAGCCAGGAGTTTGGTCCATCTTGTTGTTCATACATTAACTAGTCAGGAGAAATTGTGGCAAACCTATATAAGGTCCAGCAAGTTATAGCAGAAACACAACTGTTCAGCCCAGGGAACCCCTGGTGGAACTCTTCTTCTTGGTTCATTTTGCTGCAGGGAATGGCCTGTTAGCTACCCTTGGTAAATGGGTTCTTATTGCCCTCTGCTTTACAATCCTGTTTAGACTGCATTGGTTACTGTGTTAATGCCTGTTTCAAACTTGTGCCAGAAAGGCTTATGTTAGTGTACACTGCTGATAATGACTATGTTAAAAATCTTATAGAATTAGCTTGTAGATATGTGATCCAGGGGAGACATGTCTCCCATTGATTAAAGGTAGAAATTGAAAAAATCAAAAGTGTATGGGATGGCAAGACCCCCTACTCAAATTGACTACTCAGAGGCATCTCAAAGTGTTAACAGAAAGTTCCTTTGTTAACAGAAAGTTCCTTTGTTCAATTCTCGAGAGAAGCAGGGCAATCCCTCCACCAGGTAGTCTGGAGCAGGGAAGCCACCGCTCAAAGGCAGAACAGTGGTTTATATAGACCCTAAGGAGAAAGCCCCCCTCCCACCACTGACCATTGTTCCCATTGGCTGAGAAACGTGGTCTTACATTCTGGGTGCAAAATCTAACCAATCCCATTTTAAGCTTGGCTCGAATTTGCCGCTCCCTGTCCGTTACAAAGGCCACAAAAATACAAGTTAGTATATGCAAAAAAAGCACTGAGAATATATGCAAATGAGGTGGACCTGTGTGAGGATTGCCAACTGCTCATCATGCACATGCAAATTAGGCACTGAAGAGTTAGTGAGTTTTATCCAATCATTGATCCTAATACACTACATAGCTTATATCCTTATATGGGAATCGCCTGACTCTGAAGGCATCATAACCTGAGCCTTTCCGTCTCCTTTACCCCTGGGAGAAGAATCCACATTCCTGAGAAGTCTTCACTGAATCTGTTCCCATTCAAATGTGATTCTGTTTTGTAATTGATTCTATTGTGTATCAGTGCCAGCATTTTGTATAGTCTTTGAATTAAGTTTGGAAGTTCATAGATCAGTTCAGTCTTCCTCTCTGAATTAGGTTTAAAAGTTTAGTTTCCTTATGAATCACTTTAATTAAAAGGAACCCTAGAAATCATTCTACTTAAAAGGAACCTGTTATCTCTATTTTACTAGTTGTGCTTGTACAATTAGAGGAAAATCTCTTATCTATTCACCATTAGTTATTCTATTAGGTAGACTAAATCAATCAGAATTTCCCAGCAAGATGAGAGGAAGAGTTGTTCTTAGCCTTGCAATTCAGATCTTCAGGCAATCATATTGTTCCCCACACCTGTGGTACTTGTGACTTTGTAACAGTTCAAATTGTTTTCCCCATCTATGATGTTACCTTATTGTTTTTGGATGCTTCCCTTTTTGTGTGTAAAAATGATCTGTCAGTCTCCATTCAGGATTTTAGCCTACTGAGAAAACTGAGACTGTTTATTGACAAATTTTCCCTTTAATATTAAATTGATCATGCTCAGAGCTGTGTGCCTCAGTTTACTTTCTTTTCACTGGCACTGATGGGCTCTTTCATCCTCAGTTTCATTGTCCATAACATGAAGATAATGATTGCACATATTTCACAGGGTTGCTGTGAAGATCGAATGAAATAACATACATATTTACTTTGTAAATAAATGATCAACAGCATTAATGGGGGAGATAACTGTATGTAAATAACGATATATATATAAGAGATATACAAAGTAGGGGGATGGTGGTTAGAGTTTTTGTTTTGTTTTTTGCTTTAAATAGTATTTTATTTTTTCCCACAATTACATATCAAGAAAATTTTTAGCATTCATTTTTATAAGATTTTGAGTTCCAAAATTTTCTTCCTCCCTACCCTCCCATCTTCTGAAAATGGTAGGCAGTTTGATATAGTTTATACATATGCTATCATGTAAAATATATTTCCATATTCATCACAGTTATAAAAGAAGAAAGAGATCAAAAGAAAAAAACACAAGAAAGAATAAAGTGAGTGAAGAAAATATGGTTTTGTCTGCATTTAGAGTCCTTCAGTTCGTTATCTGGATGTGGGTCGCGTTTTCCTTCGTGAGTCTTTTGTACTTGTCTTGGATCATTGTGTTGTTGAGAAAAGCTCAGTCCTTCATAGCTGATCTTCACACGATGTTGTTGACATTGTGTATATCATTTTCCTGGTTCTGCTCATTTCACTTTGCATCAGTTTGTACAAGTCTTTCCAGGTTTTCTGAAATCTGCCTGTTCGTTTCTAATTGCACAATAGTATTCCATTACATTCATATACCACAGCTTGTTCAGCCATTCAACAATTGATGGGGGGGGGGGAGGGGGGCAGAGCCAAGATGGCGGAGTAGAAAGACGCATGTACACATAGCTCCGAACCCACAACCCATAGAACATCGGTAAAAAGGAACTCACGGCGAATTCTGGAGTAACAGAGGCCACAGAACAGTGGAGCGAAGGAGATTTCTGTTCCAGAGGGACCTGCAAACCTCTTGCAAAAGGTGCGTCGTGCTGTGGAAGCGGAGCCCAGCCCAGCCCTGCCGCGGCCCCAGCACCGAGAGGAGCAGATACGAGCGGGCTTCAGGGACGGGATCTCCAGCAGCCGCGCGGGTCCCTCCACCCACAGGTGACGGGGGTCAGTGAGAAGGTATCTTTGGTGGGTCGAGAGGGGAGTGGGGTACCGCCATAACTCAGGCCCCCTCAGGCGGCGGGAGCAGACCAGGGCTCCCCAAGCAGGTAGGATCCCGGATCCATTGTTGAAGGTCTCTGCATAAACCCCCTGAGGGAACTGAGCCCGTGAGGTGGCCCTGCCCCCACCTGAGCACCTGAACTTAATCTCACACTGAATAGCAGCCCTGCCCCCGCCCAAAGCCCTGAGGCTGGGAAACAGCATTTGAGTCTCAGACCCCAAGCGCTGGCTGGGAGGATCAGGAGGCAAGGTGGGTGTGAGGAGAATATTCAGAGGTCAAGTCACTGGCTGGGAAAATGCCCAGAAAAGGGAAAAAAAACCCAAGACTATAGAGGGTTACTTTCTTGGTGACCAGGTTTCTCCTCCCATCCTTTCTGATGAGGAAGAGCGGTGCTCACCATCAGGGAAAGACACAGAAGTTAGGGCTTCTGTATCCCAGCCCACTCAATGGGATCAGACCTGGGAAAAGCTCAAAAAGGGCTCAGAAAATTTTGAAAATTATGTTAGAGGACTGGAGAAAAAACTGGAAAGAGCAATCAAAGACATGCAAGCAAAGTATGAACAGCAGATCAGCACCCTGCTAAAGGAGACCCCAAAAAATGCTGAAGAAAATAACACCCTGAAAAATAGGCTAACTCAATTGGCAAAAGAGGTTCAAGAAGCCAATGAGGAGAAGAATGCTTTAAAAAGCAGAATTAGCCAAATGGAAAAGGAGATTCAAAAGCTCACTGAAGAAAATAGTTCTTTCAAAATTAGAATGGAACAGATGGAGGCTAATGACTTTATGAGAAACCAAGAAATCACAAAACAAAACCAAAAGAATGAAAAAATGGAAGATAATGTGAAATATCTCACTGGAAAAACAACTGACCTGGAAAATAGATCCAGGAGAGACAATTTAAAAATTAGGGGACTACCTGAAAGCCATGATCAAAAAAAGAGCCTAGACATCATCTTTCATGAAATTATCAAAGAAAACTGCCCTGAGATTCTAGAACCAGAGGGCAAAATAAATATTCAAGGAATCCACAGAACACCGCCTTAAAGAGATCCAAAAAGAGAAACTCCTAGGAACATTGTGGCCGAATTCCAGAGTTCCCAGGTCAAGGAGAAAATATTACAAGCAGCTAGAAAGAAACAATTCAAGTATTGTGGAAATACAATCAGGATAACACAAGATCTAGCAGCTTCTCCATTAAGGGATCAAAGGGCATGGAATAGGATATTCCAGAAGTCAAAGGAACTAAGACTAAAACCAAGAATCACCTACCCAGCAAAACTGAGTATAATACTTCAGGGGGAAAAATGGTCTTTCAATGAAATAGAGGACTTTCAAGCATTCTTGATGAAAAGACCAGAGCTGAAAAGAAAATTTGACTTTCAAACACAAGAATGAAAAGAAGCATGAAAAGGTGAACAGCAAAGAGAAGTCATAAGGGACTTACTAAAGTTGAACTGTTTACATTCCTACATGGAAAGACAATATTTGTAACTCTTGAAACTTTTCAGTATCTGGGTACTGGGTGGGATTACACGCACACACATGCACACGTACAAGCACACACACATAGAGACAGAATGCACAGAGTGAATTGAAGAGGATGGGATCATATCTTAAAAAAATGAAATCAAGCAGTGAGAGAGAAATATATTGGGAGGAGAAAGGGAGAAATGGAATGGGGCAAATTATCTCTCATAAAAGAGGCAAACAAAAGACTTATTAGTGGAGGGATAAAGAGGGGAGGTGAGAGAAAAACATGAAGTTTACTTTCATCACATTCCACTAAAGGAAGGAATAAAATGCACACTCATTTTGGTATGAAAACCTATCTTACAATACAGGAAAGTAGGGGATAAGGGGATAAGTAGGGTGGGGGGGGATGATGGAAGGGATGGCATGGGGAGGAGGGAGCAATATGAGGCCGACACTCATGGGGAGGGACAGTATCAAAAGAGAATAGAAGCAATGGGGGGCGGGATGGGATGGAGGGAAATATAGTTAGTCTTATACAACACAACTATTATGGAAGTCATTTGCAAAACTACACAGATTTGGCCTATATTGAATTGCTTGCCTTCCAAAGGGAAGGGGTGGGGAGGGAAGTAGTTAAGAAGTTGGAACTCAAAGTTTTAGGAACAACTGTTGAGTAATGTTCTTGCCACTAGGAAATAAGAAATACAGGTAAAGGGGTATAGAAAGTTATCTGGCCCTACAGGACAAAAGAGAAGTTGGAGACAAGGGCAGAGAGGGATGATAGAAGAGAGAGCAGATTGGTCATAGGGGCAATTAGAATGCTTGGTGTTTGGGGGGGGATGGGACAAAAGGGGAGAAAAATTTGGAACCTAAAATTTTGTTAAAATGAATGTTAAAAGTTAAATAAATAAAGAAAAAAGAAAAAAAAAACAATTGATGAGTATCTCCTTAATTTCCAACATTTTGCCACCATGAACGCTGCTATAAATATTTTTGTACATGTAGGTCCTTTTTCCTTTTTTATGATCTTGGGAGTTGCCTTTTGGGCAAAGTTCAAAATTGTTCTCCAGAATGGTTGGATCAGTTCTCAACTCCACCAACAATGTATTAGTGTCCCAATTTTCCCACATCCTCTCCAACATTTATGATTTTTCCTTTTTTATCATATTAGGCAAACTGATTGATGTGGGGTGGTATTTCAGAGTTGTTTGAATTTGCAGTTCTCTAATCAAAAGTGCCTATCAGAGAGACTTGCTGTAAAGATTGTTTCCCAGCATTCTGCTTTCCTTCTAATCCTGGTTACATTAGTTTGTTTGAACAACAGATTTTCAATTTAATATGATCAAAATTATCTATTCTACATATCATAATTCCTCTCTCTCTTGTTTGGTCATGAATTCTTCCCTTTCCTGTAGACTGGGCATATAGACTATTCTTTGCTCTTCTAATTTGATTGCTTCATTTTCTGTGGTGTCTTTTAGCAAGGTGTAGTTTCCTTCATTGTCTCTTTTAATTAGGTCTATTTTTCCTTTTATTTTATCTGAGATCAGGATTGTTACCCCTGTTTTTGTTTTTTTTTTTACTTCAGTTGAAGCATAATAAATTCTGTTCTAGTCCCTTTACTCTGCTTCAAGTGTGTTTCTTGTAAGCAATATATCCAACATATTGTTGGATTCTGGTTTTTGATTTACTCTTCTATCTGCATCTGTATTATGGGAGAGTTCATTCCATTCACATTCACAGTTATGATTACTACCTGTTTATTTCCCTCCATCCTGTTCTTCCTCCTATTTTGTCCTCTCCTTTCACCCTTTCCCACCTCACCAGTGTTTTGCTTCTATCTCCTCCCTAGATCTTCCCTCCTTTCTCTCAGTCTCCCCTCTCTCTTTATTTAATCTCCTCTTCCTCTCCTACTTCCCTGTCAGGTAATATAGATTTCTGCATTCAATTGATTATGTATATTATTCCCTCTTTCAGCCAATACTGATGAGAGTAACGTTCAATCAGTGCATATCACACCCACTCCCATCATCCCCTCTGTTGGGGATGGAAGCTCAATTCCATGTGGACAGTCTCGGGCGGGTAAAGGTGGGAACTTCTAAATCTTAGAGTTCTCATGAGGCCCCCCATGAAACACCAGGGAATCGAGGAGTGAGACCGAGCTATCTCGTGGATTTCCGCCTCTTCCCGTGAGAAACGTGATGGGAGGAGCATCCCCGCCCTCGAGACTGTCCCGGATCTGGGCACATCTATTGTTATCTAACAGGCACGGTATTCAGGTGCAAACTACACGGCCGGAGAGCTTAATTAGGGTCAGGAAAGCCTGAAGGCGCTCTTAGCTCGGAGGGGCCCTGACAGGACAGAAGGCTCCGTTTTTCCTCTCTTCGCTCTCCCCTCCCCCTCTCTCCCCACTTACACTTCTACTTCCAATCTCTCACCATAAGATCTTGCCTCCTTGGGAGATTTCTCTCTCCCTCCTAAGGAAGAGCTCCCCCTGCACATGTAACCAGGACCCTGAATAAAGCCTAACCCTTGTTCAACTCCGGAAAGTCTCTTCTCTCATACATTTATCCGCTTTGGCCAACCGAAGACCTGGGACAGGTAAGGTAAGACTCGGGTAGCCCTCAGGCCTCTAGGCCTGGCACCCCTCCATTAGGATAGATCCTTCTCACCTCTTCATGTGAGATAATTTACCCTGTCCTAGCTCTCTCTTCTTTCTGCACCCATTGTACTGCTTTTTCTCATCCCTTAATATTTTATGTATTTCCCATACCCATACCCTCTGTGTATATTCTTTCTGTCTATACTGTTAATAATACAGTTTTTAAGAGTTACAAATATCGTCTTCCCATGTAGGGATGTAAACCATTTAGCTCTATTAAATCCCTTATGTTTTCCTTTCCCTTTTTACCTATATTTACTTTTCTTGAGTCTTGGTATTGGAGATCAGATTTTTGAGTTAGTTCTGGTCTTCTCCTTATAAAGGTTTGAAATGCTCCTAATTCATTAGATGACTTTTTCTTCCCTTGATGTATTATGCCTAATTTTGCCCAGTAAATGATTCTTGGTTGTAGTCCTAGCTCCTTTGCCTTCTAGAACATTATATTCTATGACCCCCATTTCTTTAATGTTGCAGCTGCCCAGTCCTGTATGATCCTGATTGTGACTTCCCAATATTGGAATTGTTTCTTTCTGGCCACTTGTAGTATTTTTTTCTTTGACCTGATAGTTCTGAAATTTGGTTATAATATTCCTTAGGTTTTTATTTTGAGATGTCTTTCCTGAGGTGACCAGTGGATTCTTTCAATTACTATTTTGCCCTCTGGTTCTCATCAGGGAAGTTTTCCTTGATAAGATGCTGTCCAGGTCCTCCTTCTGATTATGGCTTTCAGGTAGTTCAGTGATTCTGACATTGTCTCTCCTGAATCTATTCTCTAAGACAGTTGTTTTACCTATGAGATGTTTTACATTTTCTTCCATTTTTTCAATCTTTTGAATTTGTTTTATTGGTTCATGATGTCTCATAGAGTCATAACTTCCACTTGCCCATTTCTAATTTTTAAGGTGTTGTTTTCCCCAATTAACTTCTGTACTTTCTTTTCCATTTGACCAGTTCTACTTTTTAAGCAGTTTTCCAAGCTGTTGAGTCTTTTTTCATCATTCTCTTGCATCACTCTCATTTCTTTTCCCAGTTTTCCCTCTACCTCTCTTATATGATTTTAAGTTCCTTTTTGAGCTCTTTCATGAGTTCTTTCTGGACTTGAGACTACTTTTCATTTTTCTTTGGGGTTTTGCCCATAGATGTTTTGACATTGTTGTCCTCTTCTGAGTTTGTGACTTGGTCTTCCCTGTCACCATGATATCTTTCTATGGTCAGGTTCTTTTTTTGTTGTTTTTCGCTCATCTTTTTTTTTTTTTGTCTTTTTTCCTTTCTTTTAAATTTGATCTCTGCTCCCAGGGTAGAAGGGGCTCTCTCTCAGGGTTCTTGTGGCAGTGCCTGCAGATCCTGGCTGTTTACCTGGTGCTGCACTAATGTTGCCCTAAGGCCCACAGGAGAGCCTCTTGTCTGGTGCTGTGTCCAGGGGGGATGGTGGGAGGGTGGCTGGCATTACTGGAGGCTGTCAAGGTCTGGCAGCTTCCTGGTGCTGAGCTGGGGTCCTAGTGGTGATATCTGGCATGTGCTGAGGCCAGATGGGTTTTTTCTGCATTTCCTTGGGGCTACACTGAAGCCCATGGAAGTCTGGCCCCTGGAGGATGCCTGTTTGCTCTGGGCTGTGCTGAAGCATATGGAGGTCCAGCTGCTGGAGGACGCCTGCCCACTTGGGACTGCTCTGAAGCGCATGGTGGCTCTCCACAATGAAGTCTGCCTGTTCCCCTGGCTATGTTAAGGCACATGGGGTAGGGGTGCAGGAGGTCCTGGTGTTGGTGTTTGCCTCCTCCACCACACTAGGGCCCAGGATCTCCCACTGGTTTGCTGAGGTGGGGCTTACTGCTGACTTGCTGAGATGCTTTCTGCCCTGAAATGTGCTCTCCTTTCACCTGAGTGAGAAGACTGGATTTCCTGCTGATCCTCCAAATCTCCCGGGCTAAAACACCACTCTACCCTGTTTTTCCACTAGCTTGCTGCTCCAGGATTTGTTCTGGAATGCTATTTTGTGATTGTTTAGAAGTGAATATGGGAGAGCTATAGCTACAGATTTACAGCATATTCCACCATCTTGGCTCCTGGAAGTCGAGGAATGGTATTTTTGTCTTACCTCTGTGTCCTTTGCACTTAGTAAAGAGCCTGGCACATAATTTGCACCTAATAAATGCTTACTCCCTGACTGGCACACAAACAGTTCTTAAAGCTTTTGTATCACAGGCACAATACAGTTTTCAGAATAATCGCTGACATACCTCTAACATGGCAAGGAAGAGATGATTTAATTTATGAGACCAACCACACTTTCTTCAAGGCTAGTTCAGTAGCTCCTGAGTCTGTCATTTGAAGAGTGAATGACTACATGACATATAAACCAGATGACCAAAGACTAGGACTCAACTTCATCCAGAAAGCCCTCTAAAGGCTCCACAAACATCAAAGTTCCTGATTCGACAAATGCTCTTAAGATATCCATACTCATTCACAAGATGGAGAATTCAATGACAGAACAGAACCACACCTATATTCTGGATATTTGAAGTTGCCAGAAGTCTGATCTCCAGATATATACCAGTGCAAAGGCAGGGAGATGGAGTGTGATGTGTACACAATGCACAGAAGGCCAGTTCTGTGAATGTTCTGCACATAGCATGTAGTCGATATATTATGGAATGCTCTACCTTCCTGCTTTATAACCAGATCAAGTAATTCATAAGATTCATTGATTTAGCACTAGATGGAACCTTAGAGGCCTTCTACTTCTACTTCAGCATTTTATGGATGAGGAAGCTGAGGCCCAGGGAGGTCTAAGTACCTTGCCCAATGTTACATGGGCAAGTGACAGAGGAGGCCTCTGACTCTTAGTCTTTCCATGCTGCCTATTTCAAGAAACTTCTAAGAGTAAAAGAATGTTATTGATTTAGGGTCTTTTATCATATAAAATACGTATATACACATACTCTACCTAATAAACCCACCGATATTTGGAAGTTCAAAGTAACATTTATTTCAACCACATCTCTGTAGTAGTCTCCTGGTGAAATATTGAAACTAGATGATCAAACTACGATTTCTTGTAAGGACTGCATGTGTATTTATCCAAGAAAAAGTCTTACCATTATTTCCTAATTAGTGGAAAGAGCAAATAAGTAACACTGCGATCCAAAAGAAGGAAAACTCTCAATTAAAGTTACTTTTTTAAAAAAAGCTGGATTTTATGCCAACTTTCTAGGGGATTATAAAAAAAGAAGGATAAAAGTAGCAATAATGTTGTAATAGTAATTCCAATGTCAGAAGTCCAGTGAGTTAAAGATTTGCACAGTCATGGATCAGTAATATTCTTTTACTGCTGCTTATCCCATGGTGTGTGCAGTAGTTCCAATCACACCTTTGAAAAAAGGGCAAAATGATTATCATGCAAAGGCACTTGGGAGCTATAAGATCACTAGGGAACTGAATGCCCTGATCTTTCCCTTTCTTCTCAGGAATAAAAGATTCTATTATTGATAGTGTGCTCTGTGTCATTTCAGTGTGCTCATCACTGTCATCAAACGGCTCAGCCCCTGTGGCAAAACTTTGCAAATGGTGGCTTCTTTCTATCCCCATCCTCTTCCTGCCCTCCCCTCAAAGTAAATCAGAGAATGGATTCTCTCATTTCCAATGCCAATTGTCATAGCAACACTTGATCAGCCCAACAGAAGGGAATTATCCACAAACTCTTCTTCCTCTTCCTGCTCACCATCTTGTTTTCACATTTCAAACCCTGGCACAGAGGGGAAAAATAAACCCAAAAGCACAAATGTTCCATGAAGTGATATCTTGTAGCACATTCTACCAGGAAATATGGAAAGTAATCATCATGAACCTTCCTACCCAACGCAAGCTGTGTCATCTTACGTTTTTATTTTCCCTGAACTGAGATACATATACAAAAACACATTCATGTAAGTATGTATCTAATACATGTATATATGTGTTTCATATATGTGTGTGCATGTATCATATTTACTGTATAATATGTGTGTGTTTCTGTTTGTATACATACATGTAAGTATACACATATATACATATTATACAGTTTCTATACATACGTGTATATGTGTGTATGTGCATACATACATATCTGCAGATATACACACACATATATACATATATATTTATATCTTTATAGTGTAACCTCTGGGGAACCCAATTTTCTCATCTGTAAAATGGAAGTTGGTCTAGACCTCCAAGGTCTCCACCATATCTTGCTCCATGATCCTGTGATCCCTGATATTGCCCTCTACAGCCCTGTAGTACAAGCCTGAGTCCTCTTCTAACTGTCAGACCCTTTCTACGGATGGGTTTCTAAACTTAATGGCAATAGGGCATTCTCACCTTTGCTAGATATATTCCAAGTATTGATTTCTTTCCAACCCCAACCTGACCACTGAATCCTTATGATACATAAGAGGAATGTCCTAATGGACTCTCTGTTGGGAAATCTTAGGGTTGGGCTTGAGATAGAAGGAGAAAAGATGGTTTTCACCACCTGCTCTGAGCCTGTCTCTTTCCCCCTTTAGCTACCATTTAGGGGAGCTTTGAGAGCAAGTGATGGAGGTACCCCAGAGCCATTTACTCTTCATCCCCAATAGGAAATTAAGCTGCCAGAAGAAAACCACAATATCCCCTTCCTTGTCAAATCCCAGAGTGGAAGGGGCAAAGGCATATTTTCCCCAGCTTACTGCTTCTCACCCTTCACTTTCCCCTTGTAGACACTTGAATTAAATACAAGCAAATATAACACAGTTGCATAGTTTGTGGTAATTGCGTTTTTCCATAGAGTACCAAGTTCTGATTTAGACATTTTCCCAAAGGGCTTCAGTCCCAAGTATCTCACTCCACTTCAGGCACCAGCAAGTAGCATGGCAGGGTTTAAAGGCATAAATTGGTGTAATTTGCATGTTAACTTCAGTAGGTTGGCTCATGATCCTTTTAAAATGTCAGTGATATTAGCATTAAAACACTTAGCTTTCAACACTTAAAAAATTTGCAATGCCAATGTTTTTGTTTAGTTTTTTAACAATTCTTGTTCCCAGGAAGCTTTTTCATCTTCACAGCAATTTACATTATTAATTAGCAAAAAGGAGGGGAGAAACTAGTAGGCATTGAAAATGAAATTTTCTCTTGGCTTGGTTACTGCCTTACCTCAAGCAGAACACTGTGTCTCTTTTCCCTTTCATTATCTCCATTATAAAATGTGAATAAAAGTATGCATAATAGGTACTTAATGTGCTTTGAGATCATTAGAAGGCACTAGTGAGTGTAGGATGAGTAATAGTTGTACTGATGCAAAGACTATTTTTAAACATCACTATAATTCTTTTAGGGTATTGACTAAGACATTCCAGGAACACCAGATCTGAATTTGATAATTTGTTAAACTTTACAGTCATTCATTAAGCATATATTAGTTTGAAAGACATGATAAACTATTCAAACTTCTAGAAGCTATCTCATCCATTTCCCTGCCTATAGACTGGACTATGTCTAAGCCCAAATATTTTTTTCAGGGATATTCATGGAAGGAGGAAATAAAGAAGGAAATCAGTATTTATTAAGCTCCTACTATGTGCCAGTTATGTGCTAATCACTTTTACAAATATTATCTCATTGGATTCTTAATTGTCGAATGGACAGTCTTTATTTACTACATTTGTCTGCTGTCATTTCCCTATATGAAATCTTAATCATCTTTACTCTGGTCTAGTGTTCAAACACAACCAATTTCCAATCTGTTCAAATTTTGAGGTGATTTTAAATCTTCAGACATGAAGACAGAAAGCCACAAAGAAGAAAAGTAAAGCTGTCACTAAGAAAAGAGAATCTGGGTTTGAATCAGTGCTCCACTATTTACTACTTGTAGGGGCTGACCACTCGTGTAACCATGGCAAAACCACGGAAGACAATAATTCATCTGGAAAAGATCCAAAGGTTTTTATCAAATTGCAGGCTCAGTGGGAATCAACAATGGAGCGTGACAGCAAGAAAAAGCTCACTGAATTGTAGGCTTCACTAGAAGAGGCAGAGTGCCCAAAGCACAGGACTTGGTAATCCTTCCCACAGTGCTCTGCTGTGGTCAGACCACACCTTAAATACTATGTTTACTTCTTCTCCCAAGAACAACATTGACAATCCTGAGAGCATCTAGAGTGAGACCAGGATGGTGACAGACAGTGAAGTCGCACCTCACAATGGTCTGTTAAAGAGAAAACTCCAAAGTGGTGTGGAGAGAGGTGAAAACTATCCCCAAGTATTTGAAAACCTCATCTACAGAAGAGTAAGCTTGCTCCACGTGGACCCAGAGGGCAGAACTAGAAGCAATGGAGAAGCAATGAAGCTGCAGGGGAACCTTTTAGCCCAATATAAGGAAAACCTTGCTAGCAATTGGCACTGAACCAGATTGAGGAGCTTCCGGAGGCCACAAGCATTTAAAAAGAGCCTTCTTGTGCCAGGCACCCTGCTAAGCTCTGCAGATGGATACAAAGAAAGGTAAGAAAAGTCTCTACCCATCAGGAACTTGCAGTCTAAGATGGAAATAAAGTACCTAGCCTAGACAGGAGGACCTGACTTCAAATTTGGCCTCAGACACTTACTAGCTGTGTGACCCTGGACAAATCACTTCACTCTGTTTGCCTCCATTTCCTCATCTGTAAAATTAGTAGGAACATTCCAGTATCATTGCCAAGAAGCTATCCCAGAAAGCAACTTCAGTCTAATGACAATGCTAATGCTGTTGATAATGCAGTGGATAGAGGTCAGGGCATGTAGTCAGGAAGACCTGAGTTCACATGTGGCCTCAGACACTTACTAACTGTGTGTCCCTGGGCAAGTCACTTAACCTTATCTGCCTCAGTTTCCTCAACCTTAAAATAAGTAACAATAGCATCTACCTCCAACGGTGGTTGTGAGAATCAAATGACACGTTATCTGCAAAGCACTTAGCTCAATGCTTGGCACATTTTTGTTGTTCAGTCATTTTTCAGTCATGTCCAACTCTTTATGACCCCATTTGGGGTTTTCTTGGCAAAATACTGGAGTGGTTTCCCATTTCCTTCTCCAACTCATTTTATAGATGAGGAAACTGAGGCAACAGAATAAAGTGACTTATCCAGAATCACACAGCTAGTAAGTATCTGAGGTGGGATTTGAACTCTGGTCTTCCTGACTCCAGGCCCAGAGCTCTATTCACTGTGCCACCTACCTGCCCTGACATATAGTAGGCGCTTAATAAATGCTTCTTCCCTTCTTCCTTCTCCATTCCATAAAAGAAATGGATGGAAAACCATATAGGAAAACTAATACTGATATGAGCTGGAAAGGAGGATGGGCTGGATGAAGTTCTGTAATCTCCCAAAGACCAGAGTACCAAGGGCAGGTCACCTGGAATGAATTCGTGAACTCAAGCATTGTTGAGGTCAAGGTAAAGATTTATTATGCTTTTCAGCAGGCAACATTTCTTAGGGAACCTGCAACCTTAGAGAAATACAGTTAAAGTTTATATAGGTTATTCTACAGTAAAACATGCCAAATATGCTAACTAGGTGATCTAGTTAACTAGGCTGGGGATTAGGGAGTGGTTAAGGAGTGGTTAGTTCTTAAAGGAACATGCACTTTTAGTATCTGCTGCACAGGTATTTTACCCAGAGTTCACTGGGAAATAGCCCAAGGGGGTGCTACATGGAGGTATCCTTTTTAGACCCGAAAAGTCACTAAGTCAACTAGTGATCAGGACTGACTAAGGAATACCAGACTGCTTTCATCAGTGTCTTGTTAGACAAGATAAATGTGAGGGAGTATACATATGTCTAAGTCTGGGATACATATGATTGGTTAGTGAGTAGTAAATGTCATTATGACCAGTACACAGCCAGTTCAGCCAACACACAGCTGGTTCAAACTAATAAATTCTATAGGTGCAACTGGCTGCTGTAGCAGGAAGGGAGATAACAGTTGTCACTGGGGCAGGCTGTATCCTGGGCTGGGGAGAAACTGCCTGGGATAGTGTTTGGAGGCTAGAGAGAAATGTGATTTTAGAATTGCGGTCCAAGCACATGTACCCAAGCACCTCATCAACACCTTGATGATACCACCCATGTTCCTCACACCTTCCTCCAGCCCCAGTATGGTCAGACCCCCATCAGGGGTGAGTGGGAGATAAAAAGACTCACCATCACCACTAGGGGTAACCTCTCCCCTTCTTTCTCTTTACCCCATCCCAGTCTCTGGGTTACCTAAACCTTATTGGGGCTGCTGACTGCTCAAACTCTTTTGATGAGATATGAGATACTCCTTCCAGTGAGATGGAGGACCACCAGGCCTTAATATTTGCCTTGCTTCTACATCCTTCATTCCCCATCCCACCCTAGGCACTGTCATCTGAGCTACCAATGCCAGCTACAGACCCTGGTCCTTGTCATCACCCCTGTCACTGAATCCTGCGGTCTTCCAGGCCTTTCCATCTTTCCTGCAGCTGAATTCTCTTAATATGTGTCATTCCCCCTAGTTATAGTAAGAGCTTCTTGGGATCAGAAACTGCCTTGCTTTTTCTATGTGGGTCTCTATAGCTTAGCACAGCGTCTGGCTAACAGTAACACTTAATAAGTGCTTTTTCATTCATTCACAATGCTTTCAACATCACATACTCCGTGTTGACTCCTCCTACTTTGCTATGACTTCATTTATCTAGTAGAGTTCTTCTTCAGGCCCTGTTAATTGCCCTTAATTACTTGCTCTATCATTCCAAGAAGCTGGAGACTCTACCACAGCTCTGAGAGGTAGACAGTACATGTTTTATTTTTCATATTTCACAGATGGGAAAACACAGCTTATACAGCTAACAAATATAGTAACCAGGAATCAAACCCAGGAATTTGGACTCCAGATACAATGGTGGAGTTTATTCTACTATACCAGTTATACACTTCCAAACTTCTGAGTAAAAATGACCCCCCCCCAAAAAAAAAAACCTAAGGAGACTGAAAGCCAACTAAAGTCATGTTTTGTTCCTGCTATTTTAGTTTTTTTAGTTGAGGAAGTGGGAAGGGGAAAGACATGGAGGATATGATGAAAAGGAACATGTACATTGTGCAGTATTCATTTGTAAAATCATTTATTGTCTCATGTTTCTAGCTGCAGATATTGTTTACTTGGTAACATTAGAGAAGTTCCTTGATTTGTTTTTGAGTTGTTTTTGAAATCCATTGCATTATGACAAATTGATGAATTAGGTAGCATACAGCCAATTTACACAAAAACAGGAGACACTTTTCTAATGCAATTGACTCTTTTAAAAAAATCATTGGTAAAGTTGATCATTACTCATGTTGTATTTGCCTTTATCCCATCCTCGGAGTTCCTTATTGTATATGTGTGCTGATAAATGGTCCAATTAGACACACATTGATTGAGGTTATAATGAGGGAATTGAGCCATTACCCTGTTAACTCTTCCTTTTGAAATCCTTCCATAAAATCAAGGCTCATGGTAGTCTCATTTGAGGTAAAACACTGGTGACTGTAAAGGTGTTTGCTTCCTTCCAAGGTTTGACTTTTAAGGGAAGGCTTCAGAACTATAATCTCAGACAGAAAGCAGACCAACCTGGTATAACAGTGACTACACCTGAAATCCATAGATGGTAGCTGGGGATTTGCTAGTGGCAGCCCTCCCTGTAAAACCTCAAATAATATAAGAAAAAGCCCCTAGATAAAGAAAATTCAATAATGACAAGAACAGAAATGAAATAGGGTATTTTTTTCTTACAGAAAAAAAATAATTGCAGGTTAATTCACCTGCCTGTAGTTTTGGGCATATTCCTCCTCTCCCAATCCTGTTTTCTCTCATAACCTTTGTTCATGCAGAGATGCTCAGGGCTGCTCCAATTTTAACCTGTGCTTTGATGCCTTCTCCCCCATCTTCCACAGCCTGTGCCAGTACTGCCCAGCACCAGCCCTGTAAACCTCATGGCTACTGCAGTTTTAGTCACCCAGGTTTTAGAGGTAACCCCTTGAGAGTGTTCTGGGGGAACCACAGTACTGGGCAGGAAAAATAGAGGCCTGTGAATGAGACCAGTTGAGACAGGCCCAAGAGGAAGGAAAGGTAGGGGCTATAGAAGAGTATGAATCCTGGGGGGATCAGAAAAAGTAGGATCTGACTGAATATAATTGATATAGCATAAAGAGAAAACAGGCAGTCAGTGGAGGAAAGGAGATAAGAGCGTAAAAGACCCCCCAGTAGAACAGCTTCCTTTCAGCAATGACTTAGATAACACCCCTGATCCTTTTAGGATCACACCCCCCACCCCTAGGCCAGCTTAGACACGAGTAGAGGTGGGCAGTAGGCCCAATTATGATAGCCATTTGTAGCCTCTATAGCCATGACACAATTCTGAAGGCAGCAGACCTGGTCTAAACTTGGGGAGCCGAGAGAAAAAGAGGACAGAGAACAAGGTCTGGGAGACAGGGAAGAATGGCCCCTGGGTCCTCTGAAGCAAAACAATTGGTAGCGAGCACATTTTCAGCAAGGACACCATAAAAATCAGCAGACTGATTGATTAAAGCAGACAAAAGCTGAGGAGAACGAACAAGCTTTCAAAGGAAAGATTCATCTAAGTAAGACAAGTACTTTGCAGCAAAAGAAATTGAGTCAAAATCTCCTGGGGAAGGTTGGAAATAGCACAACAAATTCTGGAAAGCCCCTGAAATGACAATGGAGAAATTCCAAGAGCCTCCAGAGTGTTTCAGAAGGGCAATCAAAGAATTAAGTGAAGATCTCTAAGAAATAAGGGTAAAAATCAGAGTTCTTAAGGGAGAAGCTAGAAACTCTGAGCAGAAACTAAAGAATTTAGTTTCAAAAACAGACACTCTTCAAACATTCAATTCTCCAAAATAGTAAACAGTATTCTGGAGCTGGAGGACCCTCCTTCAGATGTCCCCTCCAGTACTCACTATCTGCATAACCTTGGGCACTTAAGTCACTTACCCCAGATCAGCCTCAGTTTTCTCATGTGTAACGTGATGAATTTGGACCAAAGGGCCTCTGAAGTGCCTTCTAGCTGGAAATCTAGGATCTTGTTAACAGAATTGGAATGCTAAAAATATAGGGACAGAAGGAAAAATAAAGAAATCTTTTTTGTTGACAGATGAGATCACATGACAGCTCAACAACAAAAAAAGAATACAGAAACTGAAGACAGGATACAATGAGACAACTTGAGGATTTTAGATTTTTCAGAAAAAAAAATCATGAAAAGAAAAGCTGAAAATCATATTCTCATAAATCACATGAAAAAAACTTTTTGTTACAAGAAATTAAAGGAAAAAAATTATATTATTCCAAAGCAATCTTATCTGACATCTTACCCTAAAATAACATGGCCTATGAATCTGCACCTAAACATCCAATAAAATAACTAGAAGTTTGACAGATTGGAAGAAATTAAGACATTCCATTAATAGAACCCAACTACAAGCTAACCAGATAACAGAAAGTTAAATACTTTCACATAGAAATTAAAGAAATGAAATGGTTGCTTTGGCTATGGCTAGCTAAGTCATGAGTGGAAAGTGGAAAGCATCCCTGTTTGAGTTTTCTTTAAAAACTCATGTTGTCTAAGTATGTAGCAAAAAAAGGACCATCAATGGGTTAACAAATCTAAAGAATAAAAAGTATAATGGACAAAAATCGGGGTAATAAGTGGAAGGAAATCATATCCTTTCATTAATAAATCACTATCATTAATACAAATGATACCTTTCAGATTGGGAGAGAAGAGGGTGGAATAGAGGAGGGGACAGATAATGAATGGCCCAGATGAGCCCCATTCTTGGGTACTGAAAGAACTGGCAGATTTGATTACTGAAACATCATCACTGATCCTTAAAAGACCATAAAGGAAATCACTTAAAACAACCAAAACAGACATATCAAATCAACTCTGAGGTTTTGACTCATACCCAGAAAAATTGTCAAAGATGACCCATACATGGGAAAATTCAAATGTCGGAGAGGTTATCAAAAGACAGTCACACTAATGAACAACTGGTAGAGCTATGAATTGATCCCACCATTCTATAAAGCCATTTGGAATTAGACAAAGGTAGTGATTAAGATGTCCTTTGGTCCAGATGTTTTATGTTTAGATACATGCCTCAAGGTGGTCAATAATAATTACAGCAGCACTGGAAACAAAGTAGATGCCCACCAGCTGGCGCATGACTAAATAAGTTGTGGTGCATGAATTTAATGGAAGGTACTATGAGGAGTGATAAATACGATGACTAGGGAGAGAAGCGTGGAAAGCCTGATACAAATTGAAGAAAGCAAAACCAGAAAAACTGCATAACACCTCTACCAGTGTTAATGGGAAGAAAGTACTCAAACTGAAATCTGCAAAATTATAATGAGCAGGGATGGTATATGTGGTTCGCAATAAGCCTTTAGTGTGTGTTTATTCATTGATTAGAGTACAGTTATTAGACCCAAAAGCTTAATCACCCAGAGAGAATCATCATTCATGGTTCCATGTCATCTTGGAGGAAGTTTTCTGGTGGAATGCCTCAGGGATCTGTCATTGGACTTACTCCATTTAAAATTTTTATCTATGACTTTGACTGAGATTTAGAGGGCAGGCTGATCAGATCTATAAATGATGTAAAATTAGACAAGATTGATAACACGTTGGATGACAGGATCCAGAATGATTTTGATAATCTAGAACATCAGATTACATCAAATAAGATTGAATTGTCTAGAGATAAATGGAGAATCCTAAACTTAGGGGGAAATTTAGTTTTGCAGTTTTTAGTTTTGTTTAGTTTTGCAACTACACAGATGGGAGACAGTAATTTATATGAAAAACATATAGAAGTTTAGATAGAAGTCAAGTTTAATGTAACTCAAATGTGTGGTGTGATAGAGAGTGTGATTTGGAGCCAGGACTTGGGTTCAGGTTCCAGCTCTGTCAATTACTACCCCAGTAACCATGGCAAATCACTTATTCACCTGGGCCTCTGTTTTCCTAATCTGAAAAATAAGAGGCTAGATGATCTTTAATTTGTTAATGATTGTTGTTTCAGTCCAGATCATTTTACAGATGAGGAAAATGAGGCAAAAAGTGACTTGCCCAGGGTCACACAGCTAGTAAGGATCTGAGGCCAGATTTAAAGTCAGGTTTTCCAGACTTCAGGCCATGTATCTACCCCAAATCTAAATCTATGATTCTGTGATGATAGTCAAAGTAACTAATTCCATTTTAGGCTCAGCAGTAGCCAAAACATACAGGAACGATGAGTTTTTCTATATTGTGCAGCCCACATCTAGAATGCTGAGTTCTGTTCTGGGGTACTTCATTAAAAAAATAGCAAGCACAACGTTAATATCCTGGAGGGCATTCCAAGAAGGTGAACAGGATAGTAAAAAGGCCTTGAGACTTTGTCATATTTAAAGATCTGTTGAAAAACTATAGGGGAGAAGAGAAGAAGAAGAAGGACATTTGTTGTCTTCCAGTGTTTAAAGGGCCATCTTAAGGAATTAGCAGAATTTGTTCTGCTAATCAAATGAGATTACAGATATAAAGCCCTCTGTGAACTTTAAAATGCTGTGTAAATGCTAGTGACAACAATGATGAGGAGGAGGAGAAGGAGGTCGCTTGGCAGTAGAAATTAGACCTAGGAGAAATGCATAGAAGTTGCAGAGAGGCAGATTTAGGCCCAGTGTGCAGAAAAATCTTGTAGTGGTTAGATCTGTCCAAAAGAGAAGTGACTGCCTAAAAGAGGTGAGGAGATTTATCCTCAGTATAGGCCTTTAAGTGAAGCCTGGCTGACTCTTTGATGGGGATTCTTGTGACCTTTGAGGATCCTTCTGATTCTCAGAATGTAGAAAAAAATGCCTAGGTAAATGGTTCATTGCTGTGCCCATAGACAACTATAAGATCAAATGTTTAAATTTGTATGAGATTGTGTTTCAGTTCTGTTTGATCCACAAACAGCAGTGGAGATAGTGGATAAAAGTGCTGGATGTGAATCCAGGGAGACCTAAGCTCAAACCCTCCTCCTACACTTGCTACCTGTGTGAACTTGGGTGAGTCACTCAGTGCCTCTCTGGGCCTCTGTTTCCTCATTGGTAAAATGAGAGGCTTGCACTTGCTTAGCACTTAGCAGAAGTGCGTGGCCCCTACTAGGTGCTTAATAATGTTTACTGACTGACTGGCTGACATCTATGGTATCTTTGAGCTCTTTTATAGTCTGATCTATGATTCCATCTGTGTAGGGGAACTTCCAGTGTGGAAACTGCACCAGTATAGGTCAGTACCACCTGTAACTTAGAGAGTAACCTACATCACCGGTGAGTCTTAGTTACCTAAAAGCACTGAGAAGGTAAATAACTTGCCTGTCGGGTAGACAGTTCGTGTCAATAGCAGGACTTGAACTCAGGTCTTCCTGATTCTAGTGCTGTACACCTATGGCATAATTTTAGAAATGTGAGAAAGAGGCTGCTGCCTGAAAAATCTCTCACCCAACCAGGCACCGCAGAATCAGGAAAATTTCACTAAGAGAGACTCCTTTCTCTGTGCTCCTTTTCTTGAGCCTACTTTTAAAATCCCAATTCTCCAAAAAAATAGTTGAGGCCACCAATAGACAATAAATAAATTTAATTTTAAAATTAGTAGCTAACTTTTGTACAGCATTTTAAGGTTTTTCAAGCCCTTTACATACCTTGTCTCATTTTATTCTCATAACAACCTTGAGAGGTCCAGTGTTATTGTTATCCCCATTTTACAGATGGTGAAACTGAAGTCAGCTGAGGTGAAGTGATTTGCCTGGGATCACACAGCTGGTACCTGTCTGAGGTCAGATTTTCTTCCAGGTCTAGCCCTCTCCCCCTGCATCAGTAACTCATGCTAGGTTTTGACTGACTTAGATCACTTTCCTTTTTTATAAGAGGCTAAAGAGAACTCTGGGCAAGAAGGCCAGAGGACAAATACTCTATGTCACATCCTCCCCTGCCAGGGTCAACTATACCTGGGATGCTGAGGGATTCCAAGGCCATTTGGGTCCAAGCAGGTATCTTATCTCTTAGATTGCATTCTTCTGGAAGGCACGGAACAAATCTACACAATTTTCTTGATAGAGCACCTCGCCCAAATGGGAAATTCAGCACTTAATAAATCAATAAGTCAGCAAGAAGGATAGTGATTACAAAACTTCAGTCGTACAGATAAGGCTGCTATATATATATGCCTAGAGTTCTCCCAGTGAAGCAGATGCTTCCTAATATATAGGAGTATGCAGGACTGGACAGATGATGCCACAGTATCCCACCATACACCATAAACATGTGTACAGACCCAGTTACCGTAAACACCAAGAGCAGGCTGGAAAAGGAAAAGAAAAAGAAGGGAAAGAGATATCATCAAATTTCAACACACAAGTGTAGGGAGGTGTGGAAGGAGACAGGGACACTTCCTTGCTGGATTCTCACCATCTTTCCCTGAACACACACACATTCCCTGACCCCCCAGCCCCCAGCTTCCGCCTCGCCCTGCTCATAAATACACTGTCTAGTCCTTGCACAGAATGTCAGGGCAGTAACCTGGATGTGTCCCACTATGGAAAAGCTCTGCTGCTATAAAGAAAAGAGAGAAAAGGCTGTTTTTGTCTGTCCTACTCACTTTCCTCCCACTGGAAACTTGGACTGTACACCCAGAACCAGCCTGGGCTCTGAAAAGTGAGTTTTCACCTTATTTTGATCACAACCAGCTCTCCAAGGGGCCTCCACTGACAAGCCATACCACCTCCCAAGCACCCTGCCATTCCCTAGCTTTCCTGTCTATATTGTTTTCTTTAGAATGGAAACTCCTAGGGACCAGGGACTGCCTTGCTTATATTTATGTCCCCAATGTCTTGTAATATAATAAGGACTTGATAAATGCTTTACCTAAATTCTTCTCTAGAACTCTTCTTCCTCACTCCCAACACAGGTGAGCCATGAAACCACATGCTTGTTTGTGAGGAAAAACCAAAACCTGACCCTCTGTCCGAGGAAGCATCTTGCTATTTGCTGTGTGGATCCTGAGCAAACATTTGGGTCCTTGGGTTCTCTCTCTCTCTCTCTCTCTCTCTCTCTCTCTCTCTCTCTCTCTCTCTCTCTCTCTCTCTCTCTCTCTCTCTCTCTCTCTCTCTCTCTCTCTCTGTCTCTCTGTCTCCCCAGAGTAAACATTTTTACAGGGAAACAGCCAGAAACCACAGGAAGAATTACGTTAGGAGTACAATTCTTCCCATGGGGGGCTTGTTCGCCTTCAAGGGCAAACACCCAATGTCAGCAGGAGAGTTTACAGAGCAAATTTAATAGAGAGAAAGTGTCCTCACACAGGACTTGAGTGTCCTGTTTGAGGTTTACTCATCCCTCAGAGAGAAAAAGAGCACACGAGTGTTCTTGTTCTATTTCAGCAGATCTGTGTTTGTGAATTCAGTTTGCACATCCTCAATCAAAAGCATTATTAGACTAAGTGTCTGCACCTGTTTCCTTCCAAGGCATTATCAATAGGTCCTATAGCAGAATGGAGTTCTATTTTTATACCACAGGAAGAAGTACATGTTTGGTACATGGCAAGAAAGTTTTGAACAGTGACCTTAAACCCCAGAAGACTGCTGCAGAGAGAATTCATTAGGGCATTGACTGAAAGGTTTAGAAATCTTCCGTCTTAGAGATAAGAGAATTCTTGGAAAAAATACATATACACATATATGTAAATATATGTATATATATACATCATCCTTATCAATGAATAGGGTTGGACTTTTGTTATCAGTATACAAGATCATCCTTCAGGAGAAGGGATGGTAGAGAGAGTTGGACAAATTGTGCTGAAGTGTGCACGTGCGCACACACACATTCCTTCCAACCCCCCTCCAAATATATTTATAGGTGAAATACATATATATGAAATCTGGTTATATTGAATGTGAAAGGCAGTCAGGAGGAAAAGAAATACAACTGTCTCCCTTCTTGTAAGGTATAATTACGCTCTAAGATTGCCCCGGAATAGACCCAGTTTTTCCTTACATCCTCTGGACCAGGGTTAGGAGTAGAACCTTGAGGGGACTGGCCATGATAAATCCCAACATTTGGTCAACTCATTACATTTGACTTCCTGTTGATCAGATTGGACCCAGAGTAACTGTGAAGCTTGCTGAGTTTCCTTTTAGGCAATGTGTTGCAAAGGTTGGTGGCAATTATTCATTCTGTAGAAACACTTCACAATCAGTATGAGCCAACAGTGTGATCCAACAACTGGGAAAGCTCATGCAGTTTCAGACTACATTAAAAGACTCATAGCATCCAGTGTGGTCAGAGCACTCTTGAAATATTGTATTCGGTTATAGGTGCTACATTTGAGGAAGAAAAGGAATCATCTGAAGAGAGTCCAGAAGAGGACAGCCAGAATGTTGAAGATCCTTGAGTTCAAGGCATAGGAGCATAGGAAAGTTTAGATTGGAGAGGAAGAAAATATGCAGGGGCAAATGATCCTGGTCTTTAGATATTTGAGGGGCTGTTACATGGAAGAGATATTAGACTTATTCCCCAGTCCTAACATCTACTCAGATCCTTGCCATGTAGACAAGGCTGATTTTTTCACTAAAAAAGAAACTGAGACCTTATCGGTCCAGGATCAATTTTCTAGTTGCCAAAGGCATAAAAAACCCAACTCACAAGTAGTTGGGGCTCCTCAGATTTAAATTCTTTCCTGTTGTGTGAATCAACACATTCTCCAGGCTCCGTACAGATATGAGGAGACATTCATCTGCCTGAATCAGGGGTGGGGAACCTAAGGCCTCAAGGCCACATATACTAGGTCATTGGGTGTGGCCTTTTGACTGAGTCTAAGTTTTACAGAACAAATCCTTTTATTAATGGGATTTGTTCTGTGAGGTTTAGATTCAATCAAAAGGCCACATATGGACTCGAGGCTACAGGTTCCCCACTTCTGAGTCCTGAACCAGTGCTGTATACTTACTAAATAGGCTTTCTATGCTATTGTTAATCAGATGGACTATGTATGTCTTCTTTAATCCTGAGCTTGGCCCACCAGACTGATATAAGATAGCCCTGGTCAAGAATAGACCTATGCAGACCTAGTAACAATAAGTAACTAAGAGGCAAATTTAGACTTGATCTAAGGAAGAATTTGGAGGACATGGCAGGACTAGCAGGAGAATTGTGGAGGAGGAGGAGGGAAAGAGGAAGAAAAGGAAGAAGAGATTTTTTTTTTCTAAATGCACAGAAGTGAGCAAAAGTAAATTCAGAAGGAAACAGTTCAGATGAGTAGGGCAGCTGTGAAAGAAACATATTGAGTGTATTATATACTTAAAAAAGAAAAGCAAGCTGTGCATAATAGATATTCACAGTTTCATGTGCAATCCTCATTTTTAAAAATAAATTTTATTGACATCTTTTGTCATTACATCACCTACATTTCTTCCAGTATCCCTCCCTATCCCTTATCTGAGAGCAATTCATACATAACAAAGAATATTTTTAACGAAGGAAAAAGAAGATGAAAAAAACAAGCAAAAGCAATCAATGCATGTTCCATACCCTTGGACTGCCCACTTCTGCAAATGAATGGGAGAGGTGCCTTCTTATAATCTCTTCTTTGGAACTATGCTCATTCCTTGTGTTGTTTTGTGGTGGTTCTTTCCATTTACATTGTTTACTCATTGTATATATGTAGTTTTCTCAGCTCTATTCAGACCCTCATGTGTTATACTCTGTATATGTAAATGCTCATTTTATTTGGTGTTGGTTAAGTTCCAAATTGAAAAGATTTTTAAAAATCCCATTGTGCTCCAGATGTAGACTGATTGTCTATTGTTCAGATCACCATGCCTCTTTTAATGTAGCTTAAGACTTCATTTGCTTTTCTTTTTTGGCCTACTTTGTCACACAACTGTTGTCTCATATTGAGCTTATATTCCATTAATAGCCCCTGATCTTTTTCACCTGAACTCTTGTCAAGCCATAACTTCCCCATCTTGTACTTGAGTAGAGGACTGGAAACCCAAGTGGAGAACTTTTGTAGAATCAGAGTTGGAAGGGACCTCAGAAGTCATCTAATCCAACCCTTTCATCTTACAGATAAGGAAACCAAGGCCCAGCAAGGTGAAGTGACTGACCCAAGATTACCAGAGATAATTACCAAAGACTAGATTTTGAACCTGGTTACTCTGACTTGAGAGTAGGTGCTCTTTCCACTATACCACACTTTTATGTTGATCTGTATTACATTACATCTAATTAGATTAAACTCTTTGTTCTAGCCTGTTGAGATCCATCATCATGCTAGCCATCCCTCTCAGCTTAGGGTCATCTTCAACTCCTAGCTGTTAACCATTTAGGTGACTGCAAAAATGTTAAACACAGCAGGAATAAAAGCACATCTTTTGGGCCAATTCATGGAAAAGTCACCTCCAAGTTGACATTAATCCATTAATAACTGCACTTTGAATTAAGTCATTGAACCAGTTCCAAAGCCACCTTATTTTCCTCTAATCTACCCCACCCCTCATCATCTCAGCCACAAGGATAGCACAGGAGATGTTCTGTTAAATCCAGTTAAGTGACAATGAACCTGGAGTCAAGAAAACCTGAGTTCAAATTCAGTCTCAAGATGCTTGCTGGGTGATTCTAAGGGTAAAATATTTAACCTCTGTTTGCCTCAATTTCTTCATCAGTAAAATGGGGATAATAATTATTATTAATTGGTACTTAACTCCCAGGTTGTGGTGAGGCTAAAATGAGATAATATCTGTCAAGCACTGTATGAATGGTAGCTATGGTTATTCTCCTCCTGTACCAGCTTAATAGCTCTGTCAAAAAAAGAAATGAAGTTCTTCTGACATGATCTGTTTTGATAAAGCTACATTGTGATCACTTTACAAATACCCACAGACCATCTTTTAAAGTGTACAATCTAGAGCAGCTAGGTGGCACCATGGATAGGGCACTGGCCCAGGAGTCAGGAAGACCTGCATTCACATCTAGCTTCAGACACTTAGTAGCTGTGTGACTCTGGGCAAGTCACTTAACCCTGATTGTCTTCCCCCTCCCCCCACCAAAAAAAATTATAAACATATACCATCTAGAATTTTGTTAGGAATCAAATTCACTGCTCTAGAGTTTGAAGGTGCCAGTCTTTCTCCCATTTATGAAAACTTGGACATTATTCTTCTGCCTCCCAATTTGCAGTATGATTCTTTTTCCATAAATTTTCAAAGATTATCAGCCATAGTTCAGTTATTACATGTGGTAGCTCTTTTGGGACCCTGGGATGTAATTCATCTGGCCCTGATACTTTCCAGCCTTCTCCTCTCTTGCCTTTAGCTCTGTTAACCATTTTTATTACATTCTAACCAATAAGAGGATCTGTCTCCTTGATAGAGAAAGTAGAAACAAAACAAAAGTTGAGTATTTCTACCTTCAGTTCAACTCAACCATCATTTATTATGCATTTTTCCAACAATGATTTTTTCACAGTAAACCAAAGCCTTAGCCTTTCTTTCCTCTTACCCTATGAATATATTTTAAAATCCCTTTCTGCTGACCTTAAAATTGGTTAGCTCTGAACCTGAGCTCAGATTCCTTACTCTTCTTTCTTTAGAATAAATTTTTTTGAATATCTTGTATTTTTATATCCCTGAATTTCCTAATGTGCCCCCCTCCTTCACCTTTCCTCCCATAAAGCAATGTCTTATAACAAACAAAAGGGAGAGGAAAGAAATAGTTCAGCAAAATTAGCCAGCATATCAAAAAGTGGCCGATATTATATCCACTCTCATACTTGGTGATTCCACTCCTATATTCATTCTCTTAACTGCCCTTAGTCCCATTCTTCTGAATTGAAATTGGTTGATCAGCTTCCCATGGGTCCATGTTGGTCTCCTTAAATAGCTTCCATTTTCTTCCTCATTAGAATAATTTGGTCTTGTGTCTTTGGCAGCACTATTCCTGTCATTTTTGTGTCATTTTGTTCTTGAGAACTTTCTGTTCCTCTTGGAGTAACTTCCCTTGTAGAATTTTAGTCCATGAGGTCATATCCTTCCCTGTTTTGAAATCTCTCCCAAAATTTAGGGCATACATTTCATATTATTCTCAGCTTCCATTTCCTTATCCATCCCAAACTTGGCAATGGGGCTCCCAGTTTTCCTCTTCAGCAACCATTTATTGTTGTTTTTAATTTGGTCAGAATCAGAAAAAAACAGCAATTTTCCTTGCTGCCTCCTCCAACTATTGAAGGATGAAGTTACCATTAAGGCAGGAAAAAAAATACTCATCAGCTGCACTATTTGTGGGAACAAGGAATTGGAAAGCAAAATAGACACTCACTGACTGGCTAATGGCTAAATAAATTGTGGTATGTGAATGTAGTGGAACATGACTGTGCTATAAGAAATGACAAATATGATGAATACAGAAAAGCCTGGAAAGGTCTATGTGAAGTGATGCAAAGTGAAATAAGTAGAGCTAAGAAGACAATAAGCACACTGACTATAACAGTGGAAATGGAAGGAACCAATGCGACATGAAACAAAGTAAATTTGCATAAGCATAGGATGGTCCCAAAGAAGAGATATAAGATGGCACCTTCCCCTACTTCTTTGCAGAAGAAGGAGGTTTCTTGGTGTGGAATAGGAGATATATTGCTTGGGTTTTTTTTTTCTGATGAGTATAGATGAGTTTTCTGGGTTGTTTTTTTTTTTTTTTATCTCTGTTATATGAGACGGTTCTGTGGGACAGGCTAAGGGGTGGAATACAAAGGAAAATTCAGGCCCTATAAATATCAGTTCAATTTTATTTTCTAAAATAACGTGCTTTGGGTAAGTTGAGAATTCCAGCTGATGTTTGAGGTAAAGACTTCCATCATTACTATGGATATCACTCTTCCATGCCAGATGTGTGATATTTTTCCAAGCGTCTCATTGTTTTCTCCTTTAGACTAACTATTTTATCCTATGCTCCCATTATACTACTGCTTCCATTTCTCCCTACATGGCTCCTTCCCCACAGCTCCCCACCAATCCCCATCCTTTCCCAAGTTGATGTATTTCAGCACAAGGGCAGCTAGGTGGTGCAGTGGATAGAGCACCAGTGCAGGAATCAAGAGGACCTGAGTTCAAATCTCACCTCAGACACTTGACTCTCACTAGCTGTGTGACCTTGGGCAAGTCACTCAACCCCAATTGCCTCATCCTGGGTCATCTCCAGTCATCCTCATGAATATCAGGTCACTGGATTCAGATGACTCTGGAGGAGAAGTGAGGCTGGTGACCTGTACAGCCCTCTCTCACTCAAAACAAAGTCAAGTGCAAGTCATGTCATCACTTCTCTAACGGCATAGTTGTCTTTGGCAGTGAAGGATGAACACACACATTTCATCACGTGAATAAGTTATTTTATATAATCTCATGTCTCTACCCCCTCTTAGTGCGTCCCTTGAATAAAGTCATTCTTTCCATAGCCATATTCTAGTTATGTGTCTTTTGTATTTCAGTGAGACTTATAAAACTAAATTTACCTCCTTGTAGTAAGATCGCTAGCTCATCTTTTATTTTTCTCTATCGTTTATTCATTTGTCAATGAGTAGATAGACCTTTGAGGTCATGGGTTCTATTCCTGGCTCTTTTTTGTACATTGGATTATTGTGCCCTGTGAATTATTGATTTTTTATACTGCTACTCTCTGTAGTGGCTAACATGACATATTTACTATAATATACATAGGTCCAGAGGTATATCTGATTCTTTTGTCCAATCCCCATATGTTTATGGTATGGACAAATTGTGTGGTATCACTGAATTCCATCCAGTGATTATAGTACTTCACTCTTCCTAAATTCACTAAGAACTTATTCACTCCATATATACACCTTTCATTGACTGAATGTATGTCAGGGCCTTTTGTGTTTATATTATTGGGGGTGGATATTCTATCCCCATCTTTACACCTATATCTTAAGCTAAGGTCCAGATATGCATCCTGTATTCAAGCACCATTTTTTTTCAGGCACCATTTTTTAAACCAATTATTCATCTCCCAAATATGTAGGTCTTCTGGGGCTGCTACCTTCAATTGGCAACAATAATGAAAACACCACCTGTGCCCCTAAGCATTTTAGCTTCTTGTCTAGGATTTTATTAATCCCTAGCAAAGCTTTCTGGGTTTCTTTTGGCTCTATCATTTGTCCTGCCGTTATTTGCCAGAAGTGAGTAGTAGTGGTTGTCAGGTTTGACAGATTTCAGAATGCTCTCCATGTCACCCCTACATCCATTTCCCAAGGAAACAGCAATCTTATCTATAATTCATGTCAGGTTGACATGAAGCCTTGTTGGCCCTCCTCAGCAAGGAGTCACCAACCGTTTCTGCTTGTCTCTACCTTCTCTGATGAGTCCTTGATGAAGTTTCGCTTGCTGATAACTATCCATTCCTGGAAGCACAGAAGGCTGTTTTCTTCTCTATTGGCCTGTCTCAGCTCTTTCCAAGAAGACACTAATGCCTATGATTTATCTCCATATGTTCAATTGTCTTTTTAAATCTTTGCCATGCCATGCCTTCCTACCCTCCAACATCCTAAATTAGGTTAGGATTATCCTCTAGCCTTGTTCTCTGTACCATCGATTCTAAACTCCTGGGAGGCTCTGAATTTATAGTCAATAGACCTAGGTTTGGCTACTTGCTGGTCCTGAAGCTTACTAGCTATATGATCTCAGGCAAGCCACAACCTCTCTGGGCCCCAGATACTTCCCTTGTAAAATGAGAGTGTTGGATTAAGTGACCTATAAAGTCCTCTTCAGCTCTAAATCTATGATCCAACAGCCCTCTCTATTAGGCTTCCAAGACTTTTCATTATTTGGCTTCATCCAGCTCCTCTAGCCTGCTTGCCACTGCTTCCAACATAGATAATTCTACTCAAGCTCTTCTCTTCATTGTTCAAGGCCTTGAAGAACAAGGTTTATTGTTTTACTGCTGTCTATCAAATTACAAAACCTCAGGCATGGAAGGAATCAGGGACCTGAACACAATTTTGAGCTTTAAATGCCATCTAGCCCAGCTCTTTCATTGTGTACACACAAAGAAACTGAGGCCCAGGGAGGTTTTGTTCCCTGTGATTTGCTCAAGCACATTCAGATAAGAAACCATCAAGGAAAGATTCAAACCCAGGTTCTCCTACTCCTAGACAGAGGACCTTCTATCATGATCCTTCCTACTGTATCTCTGACAAGTGGTTACTCTTTATCTGATGACTTTTTGTGATGGCATTTACGTGTCCCTTTCAAATAGCCACAATCATTAGGACATTTTTCGGCATGTTTAGCTGAAATTGGTTTTCCTGAAACCTCTACCCCTTGTTTCCCCCCCTTCTTAGAATTCTTCCTTCCTTCTACCTTTCCAAGCCCTGGCCTTCCTCTGGAACCCAGCTTAGATCCCATCATCTCCATGAATCCTTCTTCCAGCTTCTGCAACCCATACTTACCTCTTCAGCACCACACAGTTTTTAATATATATATATTTTTCAAATTCGCTTCCTTATATGTCTCTTAGTTTTTGCACTAGATACTGGATTACTATCCATGAAATCATAAGTTTAGAGACATAAATGACCTCAGAGTCCAACTCCCTCATTCTTTAGATGAGGACCTGAAGCTCAGAGAGATGATAACACTTGTCCAAAGTCCTATAGATAAGAAGGAGCTAGGGGCACCTAGGTGGTGCTGTGGATAGAATGCCAGGCCTAGAGTCAGGAAGATTCATCTTCCTGAGTTAAAAATATGGCCTCAGACACTTACTAGCTGTTTGCCCCTGGGTGAGTCACTTCACACTGTTTACTTCAGTGTTCGTCTTCTGTAAAATGCGCTAGAGAAGGAAATGACAAACCACTCCAGTTTGCCAAGAAAACCTCAAATGGGGTCATGAAAAGTCAGACGTGATCGAAAATGACTGAACAACAACAAATGCAGAGATAGGATTTGAACTCAGGTCCTCTGACTCCAAATTCCCCATAATCTTACAAATAAAACTGACTGTAACATAGCAATTACATCTGCCTGTTCTTTCAGTGCCTGAGGATGTGGTTCATCTGGGTCAGGGGACTTGAATTCAGCAAGGGAAACATGGCAGAGACAGCCTTTCATTTTTTCTGTATCTTCCCCAATCCCCAATCCCCAGCAGGGCTCTGTGCTTTGAGAATAAGCATTTGCTGATTAACTTTAACCTATTAACTTTCCCTCAAAGTAACTACTTAAGTTCCATAGGACTCAACCTGGTACAGAAGATGATGGTTTATACCCCTCAGTGTTGCCTTGCACAATAAAAACTGCTGGTGTAATACACAGAAGTGATTTTCCAAGGGTGTGGGGGGGTGTCCGTGGGCTGGTGTATGTGTGCAAAGGGTTCAAGGAGTGGCTAAATGGGGAAGGAAGCTCAGAAAACCTCAAACCCACAGCAGCAATAAATACCTAACAGTCCTAACCAGATCTGCAACTACCTGGCAAGCCATTAAAGAGAGGACAGAAAAGACACAAGCAGCCTGAGACAGACCTCAGAAGGTTCCTGCAGCCAAGTCAGTCTGAGCTGCAGATAAACCAGCTCCAGCTCAGTACATGTAGTACACACCATCACAGCAAGGAGTGACTTCCAGCTCGAGCTAAGCAAAGAATATTCAGATGGTAGAAATGCAGAAATATCCAATGGAGCCTCCCAAATTAAAAATCAATAAGGGGAAGTCCCAGAAAGGTATGAGAGTGATTGGTACATAAGAATAAGACCTAGAGAGCACCATCTTTAGAAGCAAACCAGGGCTCAAATCCCAACTCTGATGCTTACTACCTATGTGATATTGGCTAGGTGATATGACCTCCCTGGACCTTGCTGTCCTCATCTATAAAATGAGGTTGGCTTCCTATCCTAGATCTGAGAGAGAGAGAGAGAGAGAGAGAGAGAGAGAGAGAGAGAGAGAGAGAGAGAGAGAGGGAGAGAGGGAGAAGGAGAGGGAGAGGGAGAGGGAGAAGAAGAGGGAGAGGGAGAGGAAGAGAGAGAGGGAGAGAATGTGTGTATGAAGGAGGTAGAGGGATAGGGAGACGGATAGATAGGATTAAATAGGTCAAAAGATAGATGGATAGCTAGACAGATAGATAATAGATGGATGGATGAATGGACAGATGGATAGATAGAAGATAGATAGGGAGATGGATGGATGAATGGATAGATAGGGTTATGGATGGATAGAGGAATAGACAAGTAGATATAGCTAGGTAGACAACAGACAGACACACATGTATATGGAAAGAGAGAGAAGGTGTTTGTTGACTTGACAAAGAAACAGAGGGAGGAGAGGTCAAGCATTTATTAAATTCTTACTCTGTGCCATAAAGGAGAGCTTGGGGTAAGTAGAGCAGGGGGAAGGGTGAAATAGTGCTCTGGGCATGCACTCATTAATCATGAGAATGGAGACTTGAGGAAGTTTCCTTCTGGTAAAAAAGAAAAAAAGGAGAAAAAGCAGAGTATTATGAAAGTACATGCTTATGTTTTCTTGGGTGCTATGTGGGTCTGCATGTACTGGAAGGAACCTATACTGGCATATGCCCAGAGGCTCTCTGCTTGCTTCTTTGTTCTCTCTCGACCTACATTATGGTCCCTCTCATAAATTCCACAGAATGATTTGATTCAAGGATTGAGATTTGGTAGGGCTGTAGACTCCCTGCTGAAAACAATTGTCAGCCAGCCAGAGAAGATCCCAGCTCCATGGCAATTCCAGATTCCCAGTAAGACAGGACATAGCACATGGCAACCCCTAGAGGCTGCTGTAACCCCAGCAATGGGAGAGGTGGCTGTGGGTGAGCTTATAAGCACCAAGAACAACATCCCCACGCAAATGGTTGCATGGTTGTTTACTGCACAGGCTGACCACACAAAGGAATCGTAACTAGTTCACAAATCTGCACGTGGGCAGGTCTCACTGCTGCCAGTGAGCAACTTAACCTTGAACTCTGCAGATTGCAGAGCACCTCAGCAGAAGGGGCACATTGAAAAAAGAAAAGACATGAACAAACGGTGAGATTTCATTCAGCCAGTGATGAATTCTCATATCTTACAATCACGCTGGAAACCACTTCTTCAGACATAGCCAATTATTTTTAAGGCAAAGAGGAGCGATATCTCCTTCAAAGATCAGTTAAAAAAAAAAACAAACCAGCAAATTATGAACAGCTTTGGAAGAAAGTACTGGCTGCTATCTTTAGCATTTATCAAGTGCCTACTATGTGCCAGTGCTATACCAGAGAGAGAGGCACTTGAGACTCAGATATAAAAGTGGAACAGTCCCTGTCCTCAAGAAGCTTATATTTTACTAGGGGGACACAACATGTTCACAGATAAATATAGGGTCTATAGAAAATAAATACATAATGATGGAGATGGCCACCAATACATAGTGGAAATCAAACCATTAACAAGTCATTATTAAGTGTGTATACTGGTACTGTGTTCTGTATTAGACTCTGAGGATTCAAAGACAAAACTAAGACTGCCTCTGGAGCTTGTATTCTATAGGGTGAGAAAATGCATCCCCACTAAAACCCCACCTTCTATGAGAAGCCATTCTGGATCCTACTTAATGCTGGTGCCCACCCTTATTGATTATCTCCAATTAATCTTGTTTACTTTTTGTTTATACATAATTGTTTTTCACGTTGTCTTCCCTGCTAGTCTGTGACCCCCTGGAGGCAGACATTGTCTTGCCTTTCTTTGTATGTGGCACAAGTAGGTGCCTAATAAATGCTGCTTGGTGGAGTTGGCTCTCCCTCAAGGTACCTTGCTGCTTCTGCCAGAGCACAGCCCAGGAAGCATTCATGGACTGTAGCAGAATTCTAGCAGGAGAAGGTAGAGAGATGGATACTCTGAGAAATGTTGGGGGTGTAAAAACAAAAGATAGCAATTAACATTTACTTTTTCAAAAAATCTGAAGCAGTTTATTAAGAAGGAATTTTCCTGATTTGATTCTGGAGAATAATTTGGGCAAAGGAGTTCAAAATAAGTAGATAATCAGCATTAGCATTGATGATTCTTAGAGTCCAGGAAGAAGACACAACTGCCTGTCGCATGTTACTGTGGTTTAGCAAAGTACTGAGGAGGTAAAATGGTACGGCGGAGGGAAAAATAATGGATTTGGGATCAGAGGACCTGGGTATGAATCTTAGCTCTGCTCCTTTGTGACATGGGGCAAGTCACATTAGACTGCCGGGCCTCAGTTTCCTCAACTGTAAAGTGCAGAAATGGTCTTAGTGGCCTTGGTAGTCTTCCCCCCCGCAGCCCCCCCAGTCCTGAATCTATGATAGAATGCTAAAATTCGTGTCAGAAGGCAGGGTTTGAATCCCACTTCTGTTACTTCCTACCTGTGCAACCTTGAACTTTGACTTTGGACCACTAACTCTACCTACCTGTCTAGGTCTTCAGTCTCCTCATCTGTAAAAGGAAGAAGTTGAATCAGATCCTCCATTTAGAGGTGGAAAGGACTTTCTGGATCATATAGTCAAAACCCCTCCCTCATTTCACAGGTGAAAAAACAGAGCCTACAGGTGATTGTTGGCATGTTTTCTCCACTATTAGATTGAGAGCTGCTAAAGAGAAGGGATTCTCTCAAACCATTCTTTGTATCGGCTTAGCACAGTGCCTGGCACATGACATTCATAAATGCTTGTTGACTGAGAGTACTGGCTTAAAGTCACACAGGTTAAATGATCGATCCAACATTTGGACCCAGGTCATCTGACTCTAAACCCAGCACTAATTCAAGTTACATCATGCTTCCTCTACAATCACCCGTGTCCAAGAATTCCTGACTTAAGGGTTGGTGGAGGGAAAGAGTTCCCCACACACACACACACCAAAACCTTATTCTCAAGGAACAAGGTCAGATGACAATGGCCCCCCCAAATGGTTGATTATCTTGGAGATCATCTTACAGACAGGAAACCAGCTCTTTAAAGGAATTATTCCACCTCACAGGATGCCACTGGTACCAAATGCTAATTAATTTGTATGTGATTCATTGAAAATCCACTTTATGCAGAAATGCCAGGGACTCTTGGTCTACAGCCAGAGAAAACTTCCCTGGACTCATATAATCACGGAAATACAGGGGGACCTCAGTGGTCACAGAGCTCCTCCTATACTTGGAGAACCCCCTCTATCATGTAATCCCACAATTGGTCAACCAGTGTTTGCTTGAACCCTAATAGTGAAGAAGAACCAGGATTTACAAAGGCAACCCAGTGCACATTTGAACAGTTCTACTCAGAGGTATGCTAGTAAATTTTTTAACAACCAGCTAAATACTTTTTTTGGAGGCATTTGGGGTGAAGTGACTTTCCCAGGGTCACACAGGGTCTAAGGCTGGATTTGAACAGGTTCTCCTGACTCCAGGGCTGGTGCTCTATCTATTGCACTAACTAGCTGGCCCTTACATTTTTAAGTTTAATCTACTTCAACATTTTCTCCATCTAGTCAAAGTCAAAACTAGTCAAGCTCTGATTTGTAGCATTTGCCAATTTTCTGAGATGCTCACATTGAAAATTTAACTATCTAGAGCCTAGGCTATGACTCCTAGGGAGTTTTTTTCTGACATCTAGTCTAAATCTGCATCTCTGCAAATTCCACACACTCTTCCTAATTCTGTTTTCCAGGGTCAAGCAGAAGAAACCTCATCAAGAAGGCAGTGTTGTAAAGTGGAAAAAATAGTGGTTTTGTAGTTGGTGGAAGTAGTGCATTTCTGATATTACTTGTGTGACCTCAGGAAAGTCAGTTAACCTATCTGTCCTCAGTTTCCCCATCTGTAAAATGAAGGGTTTGGATTAAGTTTTGATACTCAGCATCCCTTGCAGTTCCAAATATATGATCCTCAAATGAATGTTGAAAATTATCTTTGCATGTAATTGGAAAAAATAAAATACTATTTACATTAAAAAAAATGAACCTATGATCTTCTTCCATATGATAGCCCTTCCCCCAAATACTTGAAGACTGCCATCTTCTTCCTCCTAAGATTTCTCTTCTCCAAGGATTTTTTTTTTGCTGTTTGCTTTTTCCAGGATGTGTTGAGTTGACTTGACCTTGTACACCTTTTATCTCTGAGCACCCAGCCTCAACGCCACAGTTGTAATTTTCATGAAGTTGCAATGAAATAATGTTCAGATAATTTCTCTACTAATAAGATTCAATTAAGTTATTGTTAGTTCTTATCCACGAAGTCCAAAATATTTGAGGCTGACTCTATCACTACACAGGAGCTCCCTACCTTTTAGATCTCTTGTGGCTCTGATGTTCTACACCCTTATCATGCTATCCTACTTTATGCAGGAGTTGGCAGCTGCCCCCAGAGTATGAAAGGGAACAGAAAAAAGGCTCCCTGTCTGCCCTCAGATCTATTTCTCATGGCCCACCACTGGATGGGAATCTAGTTGAGGGACTTTCAAAGATATCTTAAATATTGTGACTACTACCTTTCTCTTGGACTTTTCCATTAGCTTTCTGATTGGTGTCCCTGCCCCAAATCTCTCTCCACTCCAATCAATCCTCTCCATAACTTCCAACGTGATTTTTCTAAAGCCACGTCTGACCATATCATCCTTCCTGCTCAGTAAACTCCAGGGGCTCTTTGTTCCCTCCAAGATAAAATATAAAATTCTCCTTGTTAATTCACTGATGGACTTAATGGCTGTGTTTGGCTTCACCACTTGGCCTCTTCAGTATCTTCCAGTGTTCTTGTACCTCACTCGCTTCCTTGTACTCTACTATCCATTTACACTGGCCTCCTTGCTGTGTTATACAAGACATTCCACTGGTTCCTTTTCACAGGCTGTTCCCCATTCCTGGAATGCTTTCCCTCCTCATCTCTGCCTCCTGGTTTCCCTGGCTTTCTTCAAGTTCCAGCTAAAATGCCACTTTCTGCAGGCATCCTTTTTCAATCCCTCCCACTGCTAACTTCTTTTCCACTGAAATTTCTCTATTTATATTGAATATATTTTGAATTTACAGTTATTTGTATACTATCTACCTTATTAGATTGTAAGTTTCTTTTCATCTCCTCTTTTTTTGTATCTTTAGTGCTTAGCACAATGCCCAATACATACTAATTGAGTAATAAATGCTTTTTGAATGAATAACTGAATTACTAATTAATAAACTGACAAAATAAAAAGGCAGAATGAAACCATGGGTAAGATCAGTTGACTGCCTTCACTCCAGACACCTCCAAGGGGTCCACTGGTTTGATTTTAATAAGATCACCAAGACCACTGTGGTCTAATTCTCAGATTTGCCAAATCAGGAATTCCATTTATTAGTTTGCCTAGGGGAAATTAGTTCCTGAAAAATTGATTCCCTCTTACCAAACTCAGAGAGAGTTGATGAATGAAATTTAGCATTCTGAAGCTCTTACTGGGGAAAGGCTAATTTTCAAGTGGACTGTTTCATACCACTCTTTTCCCAGCAGGGGAGTCTATTTGGAAAACCACTTGAGGGAGGCAGCATGATGCAATGAAAAAAGTGCCCTCCTCAGAATAAGGAAGACCTGGGTTTGAGTCCTGTTTCTGACGTATACCGATTGTGTGTCTACAGAGGAAACAACACTTGGAAGTCTTGGGAAATGAATTAGAATTCTATCTCTGAGACATACTGTTTGAACTAGATAGACAGCCTCCAATGATGTCCCTTCCAGTGGAAGATCAATGATCCTATGTGGGACCTTGGCAAGTCATTTCATCCTCTGGGACTCTAGTTTCCTCATCTGTAAAATGAGGAGGTTAGGCTAGATGGTTCTGGAAGTCCCTTCAAGCCATAAATCTGTGATCTTGCTGAGACCAAAAAGAGATCCGTGATCTTATTAATATCATCATCAACAAATAGTGGCACGGAACGAGTCTTCTCTGAGCCAGCACCCTCTCATTGGTCAGGAAAACTTCTTTTTTGCTGGACAGCTCCTCAGTCACCAACTGATTCTTCTCCAATTTGCTTTATGCTACAATAATTCTCCAGGGCTACCATGCTTCTATTTACGTTTATCATTAATCACATCATCATCCTTCTTCATCCGAACAAACTTTCACTTCATGCTACAGTTCCACATTGATGGACCTTAATTTCACCAGTAAGGTATCCTTATGTTGCTGGCCATATAACTTATAGGAAAAGAACCAAGGTTAACCATTCTTGTGATTTCATCATTGTCAAGTGCTCCTGGTAAGGAACTCCCTCTATTCATGTAGATTAGCATGGTTTTTACAATTTATACTCTTAGGTGCCTGTGTGCACTGAGAGCCTAGAGTCACAGACCCAGGTGTGGGTGCCAAGAGGCAGGATTTGAACCGAGGTCTTTCTAAGCCAGATCTCTCTAACCACTGAAGCATGTGCATATAGTAATAACCATATCTTACATTTGCTTATAACAATATCAGCAGCTTAAAATAATAACTTGCTTCTAATAAAAACATCTCACATTTCTATGTGGGATTTTAAGATCTACAAAGTCCTTTCACTATAATAATGCCAGGAGTTAAATAGTGTAAGCCATAGGGCATAGGATTGTAAGATCTTAAGTCCAGAACTGGAAAGGACCTCAAGGAACATCAAGTCTAACCCCGCCATTTTACAGAGGAGGAAACTGAGGTCTGAGGAAGTTATATGCATTGTAAAGGGGGTCATAGGACCATAGACTCAGAGCTGAAAGGAATCTCGTAAGTCATCCAAGACATGATGTCAAACTGAAATAGAAACAGAAGCCACCAAACCATATAAATCATCCTTGCCTGCTGGATATTGACTTGGAAAACCATATATTAACACTTTCTGTGTTCTAGCATATCTTTAAGACATTCTGTTAAGTGTTCCCCAATTACATTTTAATCCTGCTCAGGCTATACTTGGACTGTTGCCTGGGCTGCGGCCCAAGCCTTGTGTTTGACACCTCTGATCAAGGCCATTCCTTTCATTTGACAAATGAGAACCTGAGGTCAAGGAGGTTAACTGACTCAAAATTACACAGATAGTAAATGTCAGAGGTGGGATCTGAAGCCTGGTTTTCTGACTCCAAATCCCACCATCTTTCCACTGAACCATATTGTCTCCCATTTTACAGGTGAGGGAATGAGACTTACTTAGTAGTCATGCGGTGAGTGAGTGAGTGATAGTCCTTTTCCTGATCTCATCCATAGATTTTAGCATCTATGTTGCTAGCTCTGAGGCCTGTGGCAACTCTATCCATCAGTTGCATATGGTAGAGCACATCGGTATTTGAAACAATATAGGGAGATGCCTGCATTTGAATCAGACTGGTTGGTAACTGCAGGTCAGACCAATCCCTCCAAACTCAGATGTCAGTTCAGCTAATGACCATAAAAGACTTCACAGCACCCTCAAACAGGCTTAGTACTTGTTTCAGAAAGCCCTGTAGAATTTTGGTTTCTTTCTTCCATCCAGAACAATCAATTTTACGCAATCAGTGATTTGTGATGGAGAGGGCAGCCTTTGATAAATAACCATGCCCAGTGATTTTTCTCTTGTCAGCCAGGCTTTCATCAAGTTGAAAGTCAGGTGAGTTAGTAAGCTTCCTACCAATTAGACTAGGAGGCTAAATTCCTAATTTCCTAGGCTCTGGAGGAAGATTGGTAGCAGGTGCTATGCAGGACAGATGGCTAATCACCAGGGACCCAGTGGTTGCCAAGGTAAAAAGCTGAGCCATCTTCAACCAAGCCAAATGCCTGAAGGCAGTAACCATTACATACTGTGCCAATCTCAAAAACTAGGGAAGGAAGATTCTCCCTACTGGTTTCTCCTTCCTCTAAGACTATAAATCCATTAGGCTCAGGACTGTTCGAAGAGATCCATCCTTTCTGATTCAGCATGGCCTTTTGTCCTCACCTCTGCCTGGACAGCAGAACAATTGGTAAATGTTCAAACCTGGAAATAGTTTTTTTGGAAATGAGCTTAATTTTTTTCTGTAAATACTGCATGGCTTGCAGAACTAGACAATGCAAGACAAATGCTCCTGGGACTGAATGTCTTTTCATTTTCTTCTCATGAAGTTGCTTATATATTATTAAGACACAGATGTTTAATCATGACGCTATTCATAGCGTTGTATATGATTCTGCTGATCCCTAGGAATTGATTGTCGATAGCTGTACCATGTATGATCCAACCCCTGAGATAGCTTTGTTCTGCTGGTGATGATGATAACAACACAGGGAGACAATAATAGTGTCTCTTATGTGCCAGGCACTGTTCTAAAAGGTTTATAAATATCATTTCATTTGACGTTCACAACCATCTTGGGAGGTGGATGCTATTATTGTCCTCTTTTTACTGTGGAGGAAACTAAGGCAGACTGATGTTATGTGACTCACCCAAGGTAACACAACTAGTGAGTATCTGAAGTTAGATTCGAACTCAGGTCTTCTTGACTTGTCAGGCCCATTGCTCTATCCACTGCACCACCTAGCTGTCTATTATATGAAGGAAAAGGTAAAAAGACATTTCCGAGATGAATTATGGCCAGAAGAGGAGGTAAAGGCCACTGCTCACCCATCAAGACTTTACCTGTCAAATTCCTACTTATCCTTCAATGTGAAATTAAAATGCTACCTCACAATTGGTTAGTCTGCAAACACTAAGTAGCACAACTGACACTAAGTAACACAACTAAGCACATACTATGTGCCAAGCACGATGGTAAACAACAAAGATTGTTGTTGTGTGTCCTTCCTGCTAACATCAGGAGGGTAATGTCTTGACTTGCAAATGAATTGGATTTAAGTGAGGCAGAGCTGTGCAGAGTTATCAACCTCACTCTCTCCTCCAGAGTCATCTGAATCCCAGGGGCAAGACATAGGTCAAGATAACTGGAGATGGCCTTGCGAGACCTTGGCTTTTTTAAGCTAGGGTCTTTCCCATGTCTCAGTTTGTCTAAGGCAACACCCATTCGGTGATAATGTAGGGTTCATAGATCCCCAGTGGATCCATGGATATATTTCAGGGGCTTCTTAACTTGGATGAGAAAATATTTTTATTTCAACATAATTAGATTAGTTTATAAGACTATGCATCTTATTTCATGCATTTAAAAGCATTATTTTTATCTATCTATATGCATATATGTGTGTATATACATATATCTATATATATGTTATTCTAAGAAGAGGTTCATAGGCTTCACCAGATTATCAAAAGGTTCTAAGATTTATAATGTTAAAAACACCTGATATAAAGGGAAGAAAAGATGATTTTATGTTGAAGTTTTGGATGTAGGAAAATGGGAAGGCAGTTCTGCAATCTCTCTTCTGCTCTGGATCAGTCTTTTCACTGTCCACTCCCTGAACTGTCTCATTGTTTTTGCTTTCTCTGGCTTACCTTGCAAGCTGTCTCCTTGGAGGCTCTCCCACTATCTAATTCATAGTCCATTCCCCAAAGAAGGAGCAAAGAGCCTTCCCAGCATTCCAGCACACAACAGTTAATAATGAATCAATCTATATTTATTAAGCACCTATTACATATTAAGCACCGTGCAGAGGGCTGGGGATACAAAAAGAGGTAAAAGAGAACCCCCATCTTCAAGCAGCTTACCCTCTACTGGAAAAGATGACATGCAAACAAATATATACAAAGCGAGAGATAGACAGGATAAGTAGGAAATAAAATTAAAAGAGGAAAAGCACTGCATTAAGAGAGGTTAGGAAAGGCTTCCTGTAGACAGTGGGATTTTAGTTAGGACTAACTTTTTGTCAGTCCTACTTTTCTTTTTTAAAACCAATTCCATCAGTCTTCCCAAGGTACCAGATGGATATTGACATCTCCATCTGGAAGGTGATAATGTCTTACAGAGGAAACATGATACAAGGGAAAGATCACTGGGTTTGGGAGTCAGGAGATCTTGGTTCAAATCCCATCACTGTCACTTTAGTAGGTCATTTAATCTGAGTCACTCTCAGTTTCCCTACCTGTAAAATGAGGGTTGTACTATACATCTTTTTAAGGTCCTTCAGAATGTAAGATCTTATGACGCTGAAATTTAGAGAAAAATAATTTTATTTCTGGCCCAACAAACTCTCGAATGAAGTTGACATTTGCCAAACATGATAGCCACTAAAAAAAACTGAAGTCTTTAATTAAAGTCAGTTGTAAATATGAGTAACCTTGGGTTTGGAGAAATAATGAGGAAATCCATTGCCCTCTTTTTCTTGCTAACTGGTCTCCCTGCTGCAAGTCTCTCCCCACTCAAATCCCTCAGCCGCCAAAGGGATTCTCCTAAAAGTGTAGATCTGGCCATATTATACCTTCCTCCTCCCATAACTCCATTGGCTTCCTATTAGCTCCAGGATAAAATTTAAAATTTTCTGTTTGGCTCTTAAAGGCCCTTTCCTTCCTACCTTTCGAGTTTTCCCATATCTTACTCTCCTCCACATCCTCTAAAAGTCAGTGACACTGGCCTCCTTGCACCTTCTCAAAGAAAATATTTCCTGTTCCCCATACCTGGAATCCTCTGTCCCCTCATCTCTGCCTTTTGGGTTCCCTCAAGACCCAGCTCATGTCCCATTTTTCATAGAAAGTCTTTCTCAATCTCACCCCCACTGCTAATGCCTTCTCCCTCAATGACCCTTCCATCTAGTTATCTGTACGTATTCTCTACATACCTAGTTACTTAGATATTGTGTCCTTCAATAGAATATAAGCTTTTGGAGGGGAGAGATGTTTTTTGTGCCTTTCTTTGTATCCTTAGTGCTTAACTTAGTTCCTGGAACATAAGAGGTGCTTAATAAATGCTCATCAGTTATCTGAGATGGGAGAAACTATGAGGGTTGAGCATTGCATATCCTGTCAGACTCTCTCAGTGTGTCCATTAGTTTTGCTGAAGCGATTGTGATAGGGCATGCAATATTCCTCATTCACAATCCTTTTCCTCTCCAGCAGTTATATTGGTTAGTCTTAAGTAATGTAGGGGAAAGGTAGGAGGTGGGTGAATAGCTGGTGATGACTAGTGTATAAAAAAAGGCATCAACAAAGTTTTTATTTTTTTAAAAAAAGAAGTTGAGCTCTTTATTAAACATTCAAACTAACATCAACTACATTTATTTAAAAAAATAATGGCACCTGTTTTGAGTTCAGTTATGACCACATACCGTGAGGTGAAAATATACTAAGACTTTACAGATTTTCTTTTTCACATTGGTTGACATAAGACTTTATAGAGTGCTTGCTACACAAAATGGCGATTTGGTGGTGGACAGATCAGGCTGACAGCCAGGTAAAAACTACCTTTACCCCGACAATCTAGGCTAGCAGTCTCTTAGATACAAGCAGTGCTTTTTTGTCGAAGCATTTTCTCTCACACACACACAAAAGAAAACCACACTGCACATGCTTTAAATAAATAAAATTTGCAACAAATAAATCAGGTCTGAAACAATCTATGTACATACATCATTTCCAAACATCCTAGAACAGAGAACATTTGGTTGATTTGAGGAAATTGGCTGTTTTTGTTCTTAATGGGGGCTGCCAGTCAGTCTCTTTGTTAATTGCAATGTTTGTTTCTTTAGGTTTCTGAGTGTTTTAGGATGTAGGCAGCCCGGATCCCTTCTTTTCCTAATTTAAGTCTGCAGGCTGTTAATCCCTCAGAGTGGGAACCAAGCCACCATGTGAAGCCATCTCTCCAGCGAAAACACTGCATTTTAAATTCATCATGTTTGGGCTTTAACATTAGCTAAGGAAACACACATGATACAGTCTCCAACTTATTGGAAGAATCCTACACAAAATTATCCAGGGTGGCTGGGCTCCGAGGCTAGCCTATTAAATTCTCAAGTCTAGCACTGTAGACTAGAACCTAACAATCTCATGTAACCATGTTTCTTTGGGGAAATGCATTCAGTCTCCAGGATGCCAGGCACACACTTTTCTCCAACAAATCTACAGTGAGGGCAGGGAGACCTTTTCCAAGCCACTGTTGGCTTAAACCCAAGAGTTTGGAGGGGAATGGGGTCAGAGGGTGCCTGCCAGGGCAAATACAAGGAGAATAAGTACATCTTTGTGTTTGGCTGATTGCCAATTGACTTTTTTTCCTTTTAAACATCGATTCACAATTTATTATAGTGGTCTGCTTCCCCTTCACTGTCAGGGGTTAAAGGGTTACTTTTACAACACATTCATAAACACATCCCTTCCCACCTTCTCATTTTTCCCACTTGGATTCTAAAGAAAAATCACAAGTTGGTGCAATTTGGGCCTCTGGAAACCCAGATCTGAGAAAATCAGAATGAGATAGTCTTGGCAGCACTGGGTATGAAAAGAGGATTTGGAGTAGGGGAAAGGGTCAAAGGGGGCTTGATGATCCTCAGGACACTGCCCCTTACCCCTGGAGGTAACGGTTCACTTCCAATCCTCCCTTGGCCTGAGGTAAAAAGAGAGAATAATGGGGTAAGGGCTGGTACTTGGAGAGGTAAAACTGGCCAAAGAGCTTAGGTTAGAACCAAGAAACATAGGGAAGGAAATTATAAGGTGTAGCAATTCAGTTCCCTACAGCCTCCTTCCAAGGGGGTTCCAGGAAGACCATTTCACTTCAATGATTCATTTTAAGTCAGTGACCACCTATATATTATACGTGTATGCACAATTATGTTTCTTAAAAGTCTCCAAAGGAAGAGAAAAGTATTGTTAGCTTTTCTGGACATATTACAAAAATGTTTCCATCCCATGCTAGGAAATGAGTATTTCAGAAACAACTCCAAAGGACGCAGAGGTAATTGATGGCCAGAGGGAAGCTTGTCCCAGTCAATACTATTGAAGTTGTAGAGACAATCAATAGAAGCCTGGGTAATGGAGGAATGAGTTGTAAGAGCAGTTGGGTGAAAATGTCACACATGTGGTGACATGTAGAGACAAATTAGAGAGGGGTTGTGTGGGTGGGACTATAACCAGCCTCACGGAGGGTGGGAGAAATCCAGGAAGTGGAACTATGGCCCAAAATGAAAAGTAGAGAAGTCTTGGTCTTTAAGCTGAGCTCAATCTAACATCTCATTAGAGTAGCAATATGCAATATGAGACAGATTCTAAATAACCAAGCTTGAAGATGGTGGGTGAGTCATCCCCTTCAAGTTGGCAATGTAGTGCTTTGGTTACTGGCTCAACTTGAATTAAGAACCCTTTTAAAGGCAACCTGTGGGGAAATATATTCAATGATCAGAAAACTGGGAGAGCCCACCAAATACAAAAAGCTTCCTTAGTCCCCAAGGATGTCCAGTGTTCAACATCCCATGGGAATTCAGTGGTCATTGTGTTAGGCAACACAAAAAATTGGCTTTCCTAGGCTTAAGACTTTTAAAAATCCTATCTTCTTATCTGTGGGGATGGCAGGATTGGCAGGATGGGGGATAAAAGGTTAGTTGGCCTACATGTAAATTTAAGAAAATTCCTCAATGTTTAAATTCCTTAGTGTTTAAAATGTATAGTCACTTCAAATGCATATATTTTCCTGATAATATTGTGTCCTATGTTTCTACTAAGAAAAGATTAGATATTAAATCAGAAGGGCTCATTTATTCTCACTAATGTTTTTAATCTACAGTATACCATCATTCTCCCCATTTAATGGAGACCTAATAAGGTGTCAAGAGAAAAGTCTTATTCAATTATTACTTTTTCTAACAGAACAAATCATAGGGAGCAGATGAAAAGTACACTTTGCCCCTGCATCCCAATGAAGCCTCATTTATTCCATTCCACATGTTTACTGATTCATACTAGAGTGAGAAGATTCACTCATTGGAAGAGTCTTAGCAGTGAAAAGAGAACTAAGCCGCCTGATTATATAAATAAGCAATAAATAGGGGGACAAACATTAATCCCTATGGGATAAAAACAGATTTTTACTCATTCTTTCTAAACAAAAAAAAAAAAAACAGCAACACAAACCATTACAGAATAAAGAAACCCTCACTTCCTATCCATGAGTATTTTTCAGGGCCCTCCTCTGAGAGTAGACTTGGGATCCTGCTTGTGATATCACTGGATGACATAAATACTATAAATTATTTATTCCTGTGATGAATACTGATCATTAAATACAGACATAGAAAGGAAACTGAAACTCACCTATGTTCTCCTCACCTTCCACTTAACCCTGGCTTGGTGAGTCATTCATTTATCATGTAGACACCTCAAGACAAGATAGAAGTCCTAACAAACACCAGGAAGGGATCTCAGCTCTTCCGGAGAGCCTGGTTCCAAGAAATCCAATAAACATGAGACTCGGTTGAATATTCTTAAGCTTGCATGACACAAAACTGCAGTCATGACGATTTTTCCGCTCCAAAGGCTTACCCCCCATTCCCTGAAATTACAGTTCACACAAATCACATTAAATGAGATATTTCCCCAAGAGCAGCTGTTTGAAAAATATTGCACTTGTTTGAATCCAGGTCATTGAAAACTCTTCCTGAAGACAAAAAAAAAATGCACTGATGTTTCAACTGTTCTTTATATTAAAAATTAACACACATACACACCTCTGAATAACATAAAGCCAAGTAGAAAATTTCTACTTACATAGCCTTTCTTTTGCTTTTTAAACATTAAGAAAACCTCTATGTCAAAGAAAGCATTTTCCCCTCCTTACTCAGTCTAAAACATTTCACACAAGTTGGAACTTTTTAGGTCCCATAAGACTGCAAGAGACAGGTGGCATCTCTAGCTCTAATGTTCTCTTAAGTTATTCTCGAATCTCCCACCTTCCCAGGAGGACCTTTTGGTTTGGTGGATGATTTCATTATCCCACTTCAATCACCATTCACTCAACTACCTGCCCTATAGCCAGACACAACATCATGCTGTCTTTTAGAGTTGACCAAGAAGTCATGTTGAATCAAGTGTGTTTCTCTTGCTTCCATAGCAACATAACATCATTCCTATATTCGCATATGCTTTGAGATTTTCTACAGAGAAAAACAGAAAGGGGACCACAACTTCATGAAGCACTGGATGTCACATAGTAACAGGCCAGGGTAGTCCTTGAAGGACCCAATACAAAATACAAATGACTTCCAGATCAATTGATAATTATATGAGCCATATGGAATTTTTTGGCACATTCTAGAGCAAAAATAAGTCACTAGTAAGTTAAGATAAAGTCAAATGGAATAATTAAATTCATTCACAAATCCTACCATTTTGCAACGTCAAGGACAGTAGATCTCCATTAAAACCAAAACATTGGGCTACTAGTTTGTTAGAAGCTTTTTCAATGTCCCCATGTGATATTATGTGAATATACAGTGCATTATTATGGACATAGGAGCCCTAACTGTGGACTAGCTAAGTAGGTTGGGTACCTCTATAGAAATGAATCTTTTGATATTTCTAGCCCCCATGCTCATCTCTATCTCCAGGGTCAAACCCTCCCATTTCTCTGGGAGCCTGATCAATGGAGGAAAGGATTTGCTGAAATACCCCATTACAAAAGGTAGATTTTGAAATCCACTTTGACCCTCCTGACATTTCCCATGCACCAAATCTTCCTGACCCAGACCCCCAAAATGAAATAAAAACAAAAAAGTTAAATTAAAAACATAAAATAAAATAACTCGACACTCCCTTCTTATGCTGTGCTGGTTTTGTAGAGTGGAAATCTGTTCCAATTAAGGCAGCAAGTAGTGAGGGGAGAATCTGACAAGAGACAAGCTAACCATGGACAGTGATTAAGTAGGCAACTGCTATCAGGTTAGAGAATAGCAATTATTTACAAGTTACAGCTTGAGTCTTCTTGAAGCTGCTGTCCAGTGTGCACGACAGCTCCTTTGAAAATTTGGTAGTTAGTATAGGTGGAAAAGGTTTGCCCTCTCACATGAAGGTGAAGCCAGAACAAATAGATTCATCTTGGTATTAGTATCCTCTCAATAGCACACAGAATATGATCCCAGTTTTTACAAAATATAGCAAGAAGAGTGACCGCAAAGAAGGTGCCAAGGATGTGGAAACGGCTCTTCATCATGGGGGCAACAAACTTGGCGATGGTGGAGACACACACTAGGATGACCGTCATGAAGGCCAGGATCACATTGATGCACTTGCCCAGGAGGACTTTGGCGTTCACAGTGTCGGTCTGGAGGGCCTGCTGTTCCTGCTGATGGAGCTCCAGCTTGGAGATACGGGTCTGGCAAGATTCTAAGGCTTCCTATGGGGATGAGAGGAAAAGAGACACACAAGATTCAGAATGGCTTAAATTGAGTGATTAAGACTTAAGTGGTGCTGGGCCTGAAGACAAGAAGACATCTTAATGAGTTCAAATCTGCCCTTGGTCTTTTATTAGCTGTGTGACCTTGGGAAAGTCACTCCACCCTGTTTGCCTCAGTTTCCTCATCTGTAAAATGAGCTGGCAAGGAAATGGCAAACCCTAGTATCTTTGCCAAGAAAACCCCAATTGAGATCACAGAGAATTAGACACAACTGAAAACAACTGAACAACAACCTATGAGCTATAAAATGATGAGTGTTGGCTTGACTATTTCTAAGTTCTCTTCTAAGTGTAGGCTTCCTTTGGCACATTAGTCAGTCTCAGTCTATGGAATAAGACTGTTGGACTGAATGACCTCTATGGTCTCTCCTATGTCTAAATCTGTAATTCTCCATTTTATAAGCCTTTAACCAATCCTGGATCCAGAAGCCAGATGACAAAAACTAGTTCCTTCTTCTATGTAGAAGGGGGGTGAACCACGAGTGATGAATGTTACAAAATTCCTATAGTTCCAGTCACCTAATGGCTTTTCTTTGTTGTAAGGCATGGTCCTGGATGGTAGGAGAGGTAATTGTCCTAGGAAAGTGACTGTAATGTGAAAAAAAAATCATTACTAAAACTCAAAAAAAGAAATCTATTATTTAAAAAGACTCAGTTCCAAGTACAATCTTCTTTTTTTGTATACAATTGTTTGTATAGTTATCCCTTCCGTTAGATTATAAGTTCCTTGAGGGCAAGGACAATCTTTTGTCTTTCTTTGTATCCCCAATGCTTAGCAAAGAGCCTGGCATATAAATCTTAATAAGTACTTACTATTTGTTGTTTGTGAAGAAGAGAATTTTTTTAATGTTTTTTTTTTTTAAATCTACTATTAACTTTCCAAGGCATCTATCCTGTGAGTTTCTCAATGGAAAGAAAAATTTTAAAGCTTCAATTGTATGCATCTATCATTCAAGAGGACAGTCATTCATACATTCTAATGATGTTAGTTTAACAAAGAAGATAGAAAAAGACATACCAAGATTTTAGCTCATTTTGTCCAATAAGATCAAATGAGAGATGTATGTGAAAGGACTTTGCAAATTTGTTTTAATACTCTAGAAATGTAGTGGGTGTCTGGATGATTTGTAATACCATGTTTGAAAGAGCACTTGATGAAACCCAAGAGTGTTACATAAACATGAAGAGTAGTTATTATTACTGCTGGAAAGAGCAATTATAATAATAGTTAATGTTTACAGACAGCTTTCAAGTTGGAAAAGCACTTTACAAATATTCTCATTGTAACCTCACAACAACCCTGGGAGGTAGATACTGCCATTCCTCCCATTTACAGAGGAGGAAACCGGCAGAAGAAGGTGAAGTGACCTGCCCAGCGTTACACAGTCTGGAAGTGTTGGAGGTGAGACTTGAACTCAGATCTTCCAGATTCTAGGTCTAGTGTCCTATCGCTGGCCACCTAGCTAGGACTAGGAGGATCTAGCTAGGATATGGGGATCACTCGAGAAAGCATGGTGTAGTGGATAGTGCTAGAGGGTTCAAATCCCATCTCAGATGCTTACTAGCTGAGTGACTTTGGGCAAGTCATTTAACATTTCTGGGCCTCAGTTTCCTCAACTGTAGAATCAGGGGATGGGATTTCATGACTTCTAAGATTCTTTTCTGCTCTTGCTCTGTGAGTCTGTACTATTTGACAAAAACCTTTCCTTCTAATGGAATATTGCTGGTGATAATGATGGATTTCTGGAATTAGTCCACTGAAGACTACAGTGCCTTGTGTCTTCAAAATGGGATCATGGATAGGGAAATTAGATTTAGTTCAATCCTCTACCTTAAAAAAAAACCCATCAAAATGTTATTGATGACATTTGTTTTCCACATCATAGTCATTTCTTTATACCTGCTCCTCTGCCCACACCCACACCCACACCAAGTGGATTTGAACCCGTGTCTTCCCGGGTTAAGCCAACCAATACAACCAAGTCCCAAATACAACATTTTGCAACTATGATGCTTCCCCACCTCTACTTCTCCAAGAAAAGGAAAGAGATACATTTTTAGTTTTCCCTTATTTTACATATGAGGAAACTGAGGCCCAGAGAGGTTGATGCTGATGCTGATGGAGCTGTTCCAAGGTCTTCCCAACATACCCTTAAACATGCAAATAAATCTCATGGACAGCTAGGTATGAAAATAGATAGAGAGCTGAGCCTGGGGTCAGGAAGGTCTGAGTTCAAATTCCACCTCATACACTTACTAGCTGTGTGACCCTGGGCAAGTCACTTTACCCTGTTTGCCTCAGTTTCTTCATTTTTAAAATGAGCTGGAGAAGGAAATGGCGAACCACTCCAGTATCTTTGCCAAGAAAACCCCAAACGGGATCAAGGAAAGTCAGACCCAACTGAAAAATGATCAAACAACAACAATGTAGCTCCTGGAGTGTATTGTGTATCCAGATATCACAAAGGAATAGGGTGGTGCTGTGTCTGAAACTGTACAATCTTCTTCCTTCCCCTTAACAGAGGTGACAAGAATGAAGGTAAAAAAGAATAAAACCCCAAAAACTTAAGTGGCTGAGGAAGGCTCCTGACTTAGTATTCACTCAACAAACATTCATTTCCCTATTTATTAATCCAGTAGCCCCTTGAGGGTAGGAACCATGTTTTGGCCCTTGTGTCCCCAGTGCTAGGCATACAGTAAGCACTCCATAAATGCTGGTTGACTGATAAACCTGCTGTGATGTTCAATGCACTCTGATATTGCCCAGCCTGATTACTGATATGCATTTGCTTAAGTCATTTTTTGGTTTAAAAAAAAAGGGAGAGAGAGACAGCTAACAGCTTCAACATTCATTACATTCTTCCATTAAGTGCATACATTGGAGACCAAGGAATGGAGTTAATGAGTTGCCATGGCAACTCTCGTTACACCAGATGATCCGAGTTAAAGCATCTTCATTTCCTCTCATACAAAGAATACAACAAGGGTTTTCTCTTAGTATGCAATAAAATTGTGATAGAAATTAAGAATCCCTATTAAGATTCCCCAGCTTTAGACCTCGGGTGGCCTCGATCCTGACGAGGCCACAGAACCCAGGAAAAACAGAACAGTTTTGACCCTAGAGGCAGCCAGGAGCAGGTGGATGGAGAAGATAAGAACACTGAACCTGGAGTTAGGAAGACCTGGGTTCAAATCCTGCCTTGGGCACTTAACTAGCTGTGAGGTCCAGGGTCAGTCACTGAACCTCTCTCTTGGCCTTAGTGTCTTCATCTGAGAAATGGGAATAGTAGCCCCTACCTTGCAGGTTTGGTTGTGAAGAGCAGATGAGGTCATATTTGTTAAGTGCTTTGCAAACTTTAAAGCCCTATTACCGTTATTATTCACATCATCATCATCATAATCATCATCACTTCACTGAAGTTTATTCACCTCCTCTTGCTTACCAGAGCTCGATCAGCTTCCAAGATCCAGCTCAAAGTCAAATGTAATGATGATAATCTTAACGAGAGTCATTCATAATGACATTCTCAGAGATCGCAGGTGACTTGGATAAGGTCACACAGCTGTAAGCAGTGGCACAAGGATTCCAATCCAGATCCAGGATCTATCTGCCAGGCCACAACCACCTCATTGTTAGAGGCCAAATCACTTCATAATGGCACAGCAAGGGAAAGAACACTGACTCTGGACTCATAGGACCTGAGTTCAAATCCTACCTCCAACACCTGCTGCTCTGTGTGACTATATCCAATTCACTTACTCTCTTGATGGGGGAATTGAAGTACCTAGCCTTTAAAGACTCTTTCCTCCCCAGATCTGTGATCTTACGCATTTGGAATCAGGGGACCTGGGTTCAAATTCCACCACAGACACTAACTGTATAGTAAGGGAAAGGGAAGAAGGATTTCTTAAGCACCTACTATGTGCAGGTCACTGTGCCAAGTGCTTTACCGATATTTTCTCATTTGATCCTCACAAAAGTCCTGGAAAGCAGGTACTATTATTACCGTCATCTTACAGTTTTGAGGAAAACTGAGGCAGACAGAAGTTAAGTGTCTCATGATAGATTTGAACTCGGGTCTTCCTGACTCTAGGCCCTATGGGACATCTAGTTAACCCCAAGCACAGTCCCTCTAGGTCTCAGTTTCTCCATCTGTAACATAAGGGAGTAGATGGCACCTAAGATCCTTTCTAGCACTCAAATCTATGATCCTATGAACTTCAGAACCTCAGTTTCCTCATCTGTTAAGTGGGGACAATAATGGATCTGTAAATTAGTATTATTTCTTCACACTACTCTTAGATGCTTTTATTTTTCTTTCTTTTGCGAGTCAATCAGGATTAAGTGACTTGTCCAGGCTTACATAGCTAGTAAGTGTCAAATATCTGAGGCTGGATTTGAACTCAGGTTCTCCTGAGTCCAGGGCCAGTACTCCTCACTGTGCCACCTAGCTGCCCCTAGATGCTTTTCATTGAGGGTTCAGAATAAATCTCCATATTCCCTTAAAAACTCTTTATATAGCCTGGAGGGTAACCTGGACCCTCAGCCCCTGGCCATGGCCAGTCCAGGGTGTGTATGCCCTGGGTATGTAAGCCCAGAGACTAAGGACTGAACAAGGACTGCGACTCAGAAGCCACGTCATGACTAAGACAGCTTCACTACCCACTGACATGACAGAACCACATGCTTAGTCATTTCCTTGGCAAGGTTTTTTCCCCCTTGTGCAGTTCAAAAGGGAATCAGGAGTAAAGGCTGAAATCAAATTTCCTTTATCCCCTGGTGACTTTTCTCTCCCTCCCTCTCTGCTTTTGTCTCTCTCTTCTCCCCCAAATAATTTCTAGGTGATTGAAAAAAAGGGAAGGAAGAAATAATCTAAGCTCCAACAAAAGCTAAACACAGAAAATCCAGATGGCCTCTGCTTTCTGAAGCCAAATGACATAATACTGGACCCTTATAATTTACCTGCTAAAATGTAAATGATTAAATTGCCGAGTGGTGGAAACGCATTCCCAGCTAAGAGCAGGGCCAGAAGTACCCCATAATTTGTCTGTTGACCTAACCTAGCCTCCTCGGCTTGGGAGATCAATGTTTTCCACCTTCTCTGTAACTGCCCAACATTCTGAGGTTCTGGGATGATCAGCCAGGCAGCTAGAATACTGATTCCCACCATTCCTGATGAAAGAGCCGACTTCTGATTTCAGTTTGTGGGAAGACACCACTCTGGCTGATGTTTCTTGTTTTCTGGACTCTTAGAGCAAAGGCCTCTGAAATGGGTCTCCCCACTTCAAAAATCTGTACCCTTTTCCAATCCATCCTGACCCCTCCCCTCACGTTCTTGAGTTTCCACTGAGTTGCATGGAATGCATTCTCACCTCCCCTTCATGTCACAGAATCCTTGGCTTGCTTCAAGCTCCATCTTCTGTCTACATGAAACCATTCCCCATTTCCCCATATACTAGAGTGGAGGCTCTTAACTTGGGCTCTGGTAACTTTAAAAAAAAACATTCTGATGACTGTATTTCAGTATAATCAATCTCCTTGGTGGTCCCTTGTATTTCATTTTATACATTTAACAACATCATTCTGAGAACGGTTCATAGGCTTCACCAGACTGCCAAGGGAGGGTCATGATTAAAAGCATGAAGAGCCCTAGATGGACAATTTGTATCATTGTGTACCTTTCTCTATTTTCACATATTGTTTCTCTCAGCTGGACTGTTAGCCCTCTGAGCGTAAGGACTAATTTTAATTGTTTTCTCTGTATTCCCAGCACTCTGATGCACAGTAGGTGCTTTGTTGTTTTTGTTGAATCATATCCAATTCTCCTTGACCCTGTTTGGGGTTTTCATGGCAAAGATACTGGAGTGGTTTGCTATTTCCTTCTCCAGCTCAATTTACAGATGAGGAAACTGAGGTAAATAGGGTCACGTGAACTGCCCAGGGTCACATAGCTAGCATCTGAGTCCTGATTTGAACTCAGGAAAATGTCTTCTTGACTCCAGAGCTGGCACTCTATCTACCGTGCCACCTTATTTAATAGATGAGAAAATGGAGGCAGTCAGAGGTTAAATGACTTACCCCGGGTCACACAGCTAGTAAGTGTCTGAAGCTGGATTTGAATTCAGATCCTAACTCTAGCCCAACACTGAATCCACTATGCCACCTAGCTGCACATTCAGTATTCACTGACTGAGTCCCCAAATAGTGAATGGATTATTACTTAAAACAAGGCACTGTGGAATAAGAGAGTCCCAGCCTGGAGAAGGCCCTGAACTCAAAATGCTTACATGTACAGAAACAGGGGCTACCACTTGCAAGAGAGGTTGGAATGGTATAGGTGAGGTATACTTTCAAATTACATTTTTATGAATATTTATATAATTTACAACTGTTATATATTTATAAATGGTACATTTACAAAGGAAATCCTGGGGGCCTCGGAGGAAGGGGGTAACTCTCCTATACCTCCCCCTAGTCTGGCTTATTGCCTAAAATCAGGGCTTAGAGGCCTTGGAGCTGGTGCTCAAATGGAAAAAAGGTGCAGGAGAGAAGAGTGTGGTAAAGCAGTTAGAGAGTTGAAGCCAGGAAGACCTATGTTCAAATCTTGCCCCTGGTCCACATTGGTTGTGAGTGACACTAGGCATGTTACTTAGCCTTTCAGCATTTCCTGGATCCAGATTAAAATGGAATTGGGAAATTTTTAGCAAAATAAATAAAAAACAATAAAACATAGATAATGTTAATATATGATTTTCTAAGTCAGTAAGCACCAAAAGGGATGTATGTATGGATTCTTTACAGGTCTCTATTTCTGTTTTTGTTTGACATTGGGGTTCTAGACAATTCTCCAGGTTCAGAGAAGGTGCAAACCTACATTGGTAGATGGAATTCTATCACCAGGGAGTTCTTAACATCAGTGAAATCACAGGTTGTTAAAAAATAAATGAAAAAGAAAAGACACGTCATAAAACAGTGGAAATTTCTCATTTCTAAGTGAGTAAAGGATTTCTAGGATTAGAATTATGCCAAAAAAAACCCAAAACACAACCCTAGAAATTGCCCAGATAGCACGGCATACTAGATGGAGTGCTGGACTTAGAGTTAGGAAGACCAGGGTTCAAATCTTACCCCAGATACTTACTACTTTTGTAACCTTTATCAAGATATTTTCATCTCCCTGGCCTCAGTTTCCTCATCTGTAAACTGAGGTGGGTGGGGCTAGACTAGATGACCTCTGAGTTCCTTTCAAGTTCTGTAGCTATGATGCTATGATCTTAGTTCAAAACTAACCTCAGTCATTTCATTATTTTCATGATTTGATACTTCATCTCCCCTGGCCTCAGCTTCCTTATTTGTAAAATGAGGGAGTTGGACTTGATGGCTTCTGGAGTCCCTTCCAGGATTTGGTCTATGATGCTATATATAATCTATTCCAATCTGTTCAGTATGAACACAGCCATGTGAACCCTTCCCTGAAACCTCCAGAAGGGGGCATCCCATAGCTTAGAGTCACCCAGGGAGCCAAGTATGAAAGTGAACTGGGGAAAGAGGGCAGAGTAATGGAAAAACATGGTGGAAAGAACATTGGGCTCAGAAGGAGAAGAGCTGGGCACAAGCTTGGCCTTATGACTAAATACTGTTTTGATCTTGAGCAAGTGTTAACCTCCTCTGACCTCAGTTTTCTAATCAGTAAAATGAAGAGATTGGACCAGAAGGTCCTTAGTCTGGCTCTAGATCTAGGACTCTGTGCTCTATAAAATGAAGCGGGGTGGGCTAGAGGAGCTCTGAAGTCTCCTGCAGTCCTAAGTCCACTAAAGCCAACCAAAGGAGAGAAGGTTGTCATTATTCCCCCAAACTGGGTTACCTCAATCAAACCTGTGATGGAGTGCACAGCATTTAGGAAGATGGCGCAAGAGAGTGGGAAGGATGCCCTGGGACTGTGGAAGGAATCTAGTAGCAGCTGTACAAATGTGACCTAGAAAATGTGACCTACTATATCACAGTCACCATTGGCAGTCACCAGTGGGAAGGGGCAGGCTGGTAAAATTCCTTTCCCACAGTGCATCTCCCTGACATTCTCTGTGCCCAGCCCTGATGATGTAGTTGTGGTAACAGGAGTCGCAGTAGAAGCAGGAATAGTAGTAACAGTAGCAGAAGAAATAGTAGTAACAGTAGCAGAAGGAACAGTAGTAACAGTAGCAGGAATAGTGATAGTAGCAGGAATCATAGTAACAGTAGCAAGAGTAATAGCAGGAGTAGGAGTAGTGGGAGTGGTAGAAATAGTAGTAATAGTAGCAGGGGTGGGAGTAATCGTAATAACAGCAGAAGTTGTAATAGCGCTTTGAAGTTTGCAAAGTACTTTACAAATATTACCTCATTTTATCCTCACAACAACTCTAGGAAGTAGCCAATTATCCCTGTTTTGCAGATGAGGAAACAGGTAAACAAAGTTTAAGTGACTTGCCTAGGGTCACACAACTAGTCAGCGTGTGGGGTGTGATCTGAACTCAGGTGTTCCTGACTTCAGGTCCAGAACACTACCTGCTGTGTTACTCAGCTATACCTAGGTATAACTGATGTAACACAGTTTCATGACACTTAATCCAGATGGGTTATGCTTAGGATGGAAGCAGAGGCATGCTGCTAAATGTTTAATGACTGGCTCTCTGAAAACAGAGGGCTTATTTTGAATCTATTTTACTAGTTTAATCTGTGTTACTAATATTTTCTCAAGTTTAGATAATTACCAAAACAATAAATCAAACTCCAGTTTACAGTATTTGCTGATTACCATGGTGTTTTTTAAATTTTTAAATCATTTTTAATGATGTAATAATAATATACTATTAAATATATTAATAATTAATTATAATAATAAAAATTAATTAAAATCCTTTTAAAAATTTATTTAGTATTATATTTCCCCCAGTTACATGTAAAAACAATTTTTAACATTTGCTTTTAAAACTTTTGAGTTCTAAATTCTCTCTTTTCCTCCTTCCCTACCCTCCCTCATTGAGAAGGCAAGCAATTCGATATAGGTTGTACATGTGCAGTAACGCAAAACACTTCCATAATAGTCAGTTTGACAGAAAATAGACCCAAAAAACTCAAGAAAAATAAAGAAAGTAAAAGAAAGTATGTTTCAATCTGTATTCAGATACCATCTCTGGGTATAGATAGCATTTTTTATCATAAAGCCTTCAAAATTTTCTTGTTAATTCTTTTTTTTTTTAAAAAAAAAAGAAAATTAAACTCATATCCAGTGGCTCAAAGTCAAATTCTGGAACACCTAAGCAAAATCTGGCAAAAGATTCACCTTTCAGGCCACTGCCCCGAGAAACACTCTCCTTTTGTGGGCTCCCAAGCTGCTGCTCACAGTTAAAATTTAACAATTGATCAGTGTGAGCTTGCTCCAAAATACCCCTGGGTGGAAGAACCAGGAAGATGAGAGGATTGCTATCATATCCTAAGAGAATCACAGAGCCCTCAGAGGCCAGATAATCCAACCCTCTCATGTTATGGATGAGGAAACTGAGGGTCAGAAAAGATAAGTGACTAGGCTCCACATATAATAAATCGAACCTGGGATTTGAACCCAAGATCTCTCACTCAAAAGACATTGTTCTTTCATGAAATATTTGCTTTTCAGAGAAGGAAAAAAAAATCTCTCCCCTATAAGTCAGTATTTTTAGGATCATAAATTTATGTAATTATTCTTCAGTTAATAGGTACCTACCTCTGTATTTTTTCCCCTTTATTTTAAGGGTATAATTTATTTTTTAGACCAATATAAAGCTAGAATAGTCCAAAACAAAAAAAAAAACCCTCTCTGCTTTCTTGCTGCAGACTGCCTAAACCCTGGCCCTTTGAGAGAATCCTACATGGTTCATAATGTCTGTGCTGGAAACTTTCTTGCCCTATGATTCTAATGTGAAGCCAATCCCTGGTGTCTTGTGCTCGAGCAAGACCTTACCCCTCTAGAAAATCCATGGCTCCCACCTGCCTTGATTTAGCCCCAGTGTGAAGCCTGCCCACTTGTGTGAGGTGTCCCAGTATGCAGAGACAGCTGTGTGTGGCATAGATCTCTCATTATCCAGTTGGCACACCCCAGGTGTATCCTTTTGCTACCCTACCCTGGTGTGGTGATGCCAGCTGCTGCCCTAGTTATATGCTTCCCTTGTTTCTCTTGCCCTCACTCCACCCTCACCCCCACCCCGCCCCCATGTGTATAAGCTTTAAGCCTTAACTTGTGAAAGTTAAAACACACCCATAATAAAAAATATACTACTCTCAGCATTCCCAGGCTAGTCTGACTCTTGAAAACAGTTTTAAATGCCAGCCACCAAGGTAGGGGATATCAATTAGTCAAAAAGCATTTATTAAGCCCCTACTATATACAAGGTACTACACTAGAGATACAAATGCCAAAATCAAATAGTTTGAGATCTCAGGGAATTTAGATTCTATCAGATGAGGAAACGTTCTCCTTGGAACTGGAAGCATTTCATCTGGTTTGGCCTAGAGACTCTAGTGTTTCTTTTGGCCGTGATAGTCTATGATGTACGTATATAATGTATGTGTGTATACATATATACATACATATGGGGACAAAATAGAGGGGGGGAGAGGAAGAGTGAAATATCCACTGTGAGCATGGAGGACCTTGAATGTTAGTCTAAAAAGTTTGGGCTTTATTCTCCCAGTAATAGCGAAGTATTGAAAGTTTGTGAATGGGGACGGGGGATGCAAGGGATAAGGTCCAACAGGGATTTGAGGCAAAGGGATCAGTTAAGAGATGGTGACATTTTCCTAGGTGATGGGCCAACAGGGAGCCTGCATGAAGGGAAGGGGAAATGAGACTATGAAGGAAGGGACAGATGGTAGGTCACAGAATTACAGAGCCAGAGTTGGGAGCGATCTTCATTTAAGAAATGAGGAAACTGAGGCATTGGCTTGCCCAGGGTCACACAGTTAATGTGCCCAAGGTGAGATTTGAACCTGGGCCTCCTTGCCTTCAAACCTACAGCCCTTTCCTGCTATTCCACACAAGAGGTAACAGACATTGGAGAGATCCAGCAGGCAGTTTTGATGTATATCTAGAACTCGAGAAAAGAGGCTGAGAAAAGGTAGATTTTCCAGTTCCAGACACAAGTGATTGGAGAAGCTGTAGATATAGGTGAAATTTCCAGGGGATTAAGTATATAGAGAGAAGAGAGTCAAGGGCAAACCTCTGGGGACTCCTATCATCTGAAAGTGGAGATAAGGTTACAAACATATTTCATGGAATCACCAGGTAAACGCTCTAGAATGAAAATGTCCTAAAAAAGTAAGCTTCTTCTTTGAAAAGACCTCATAGCTCTTCACTCAGACTAATAATTAAATTATTAATTACCAACAATATGCCAGGCACTGGGGATACAAATATAAAAACAAAAGCCACTAGCTTCCCTCAGAGAGCTTATATTCTGATTGAATATGTCAATTAATCCAACTTGGTCTAATCCTACAAATCCAGTATTTATTAATTGCCTACTATGTGCTAGGCACTAGGGTTACAAAGACAGAAAAGACACTGTCCTTTACCTAAAGAGGCTGACAAACTATATGAAGGTTTGCTGTACCTACCACCAATCTAAATCTCATTCATTATTTAAGGCTTAGCTCATGTCCTGTCTTCTCCATGAAACTTTCTCCATCCCTCGCTCATGTTTTTTTTTCTGAACTCCCTAGAACTATGAGGAAATATATTGCACCTCTGGTTCTCTACCACAATTTGACAAATAACCACAAGGACAAGCACTTATTAATTAATTAAATACAGTTTGTATTTGGTACTAGAGATACAAAGAGGAAAAAAAATCCTAAAATGAAGTAATCTCTGATCTTAAGGACATAGTAGATCTGATAAGGATTCTAAATGTGCACCAGTCTTCTCCCCAACTAGAGAACAGGATCCTTCAGGGAAGGGATTATATCACCCCTTCCCCAAAATTCATTTAGTATATATTTTGTCTTCCCTGAATGAAGGTAGGGACTGATTCATTTTTGTATCTTAAATGCCTAGAAGAGGGTCTAGCATATAGCAGGTACATAATAAATGTTTTCCAGGTCACTGATCCTTCTTTTTGCAGCTATATTAACAAAGCCCTGTATGCACAGTAGATATTAATAGATATTTGTTTACCTGACCAAAGCAGATGGGTGGAGTGGTTGTGTCTCTAGAAAGAATGAATATGTACTTCCTGTCTGATAAAGGAGGGAGGAAGTATGTGTTGAATGAAGGTAGGGGTTTGGAAATTATGCTCCCATAATCATGCCCCTTAGGGTTGTAAGGGAAAATAGTTCACTTTCTTCAGGGAAGTTAAAAAGCTTGTGCCTCGGAGTCAAGAAGCAATTTCTAAGAAAAGCATAACCCTTCCTCCCTCCCAATAGAGAAGTGAGGGGCTGTGGATACAGAATGTTGCACACCCTGATGAACATACAATCCATTGATTTTTCTAGGGGAGTTCCAATGCGAGGAGGGTAGGAGGCAATACTGAGAATCGACTATAATGATACAACGAAAGGCCTCAATGAAACGAATTAAAAAAATAGATCATTAAGGGTTGTACCTGAACATCTCGAGACCTTTCATAGGCCTGGTAGGCCACCTTCTCTTCTATGCTGGCAAGTTCTTGCTTCAGGTTGGTGGTCTCATGCTGGTGAAGATCCGTCAGGTCATGGAGCTGATCTTCTAGCCTCTCATATCTTTTCAAAAAAGTGAAATCAAGTGTGAATATGCCTTTTTTGGGAAATGTTTACATGTAGAACAATTATGAAGCCAATAGCAGACTTTTAAAAATTCCACCTGAAATCACTCCAGTAACCTAAAGGGGATGCTTAGCTTACCATTCTCCTCTCCTGATAGAGAGACAGGCTTTTCCTTTGACAAATGAAAAGATGAAATAGAAAAGAGGGAGGGATGGAGATTCCATCTAGAAAAAAGAAGTCAGTTTGACCACTGGAACATGTTGCTAGTTAGGATTTGTTCCCCTCGGATGCGAGAACCACACTGGATTATACAGAACCCAAACTCTGAAGGCTGTAAGGGGATGACTGTTCTGATGTCTCTTTGTCCTAACTCCAAAGATTTTAATTTCCACCAGATCTTACTTTTTCTTCTCTCCTATCTCAAGTCTCTGCCAGACTTCTCTCACTGCACTAAAAATTTCTTCAGGAGGGGCTCTTTCTGCTCAAATGCCAATTGGCTGTAATGAAGGCAGGAACAGATTTCATCAGCTAATGCATTTTGCCAAGGCTAGTGTGACTAGAAGAATGCCTTGGGATGTGTATCAGGATAATAAAAAAGCCACATCCTGCCAGCACCCATCTTATCTTAATGCCCACCCCTTTCTCTGCCACTTGCTAAAAGGCGTTTCACTACTACGGATCTCACATACCATAAGGACAACTTGGGTCTAATTCCCTAGTTAATTCCTAGTCCCCAGACCACCCTGAACTTTGGTCTCCTCTCTTGCAAAAAGGACACCATAAACCTTCCAGAGTTACTGAGAACCTTACCAAGATAAAGGATATAAAACACTTTGTATACTTTACAGTCTGAGTAGATGTTAGCTGTTACGATTACGATTATTACTGCTGAAGTTAACCTTGGGCTTTGGTCTCAAAGACACTGGAGACCATTCCAAGATTTTATAATATCCCTACCCAATATGAAATAAACTGTTGGGAGTTTGGGTCAAGGGGAAATTCACATTGTTACAAAAGACAGACTGCTCATCTCAACAGATGGAAAATATTTCAAGGTCTTGCAAATTCTGGTGCTATTTTTTTTTGGTAGGGGAGGAGGGACAATATCTGTGATTTCATTAGTAGAAAGAATTCCCAGTGTGGTAATGACTATTTTCACCATAGATCTGTATTCTAATAGGATACATCAAGTCAAAAGCAATTTGTCCAAAGCAAAACAGGGAGTCAGTATTAGAAGGAGGACTGAACTCATATCATCTAAATCCAAAGTCAGTGCTCTTTCCACCATGGTACCACTGGAGCCACATGATCTCATGCTTCCCCTTCCCTGAAACATGTATGCATAAATTACTGCAAGCATTTTGACATTTTAAAAACTTATTTTAAAATTTAATTTTGTTATTAAATTAAAATCTAATGAATTTTAAATGTAAAAAATTAAAATTAAAAAATATTTAAATGTATTTTACAAAGTAAAATTTAAAATATTTTAAACATATTTAAAAACAGGGTTCTGCTAGCCTAGGAACTTAAAATGAATGTACATGCCTTGCAGATTTTCAAGATACATAGCATTATGTTTGTAAAGAGGTACACACACACACACACACACACACACACACACACGCTAACCCTCTCTGTCTTGTTGCTATCACAAATTGAGGGATGTTCTCAGAAGTGTGTCATCTAGAAAAGAACCATCTTCACATATCCATGGAAACCATCCCCGTTAGAACATCCTTTAACAAGGACAGGCCCTCTGCAGTCATGCACGCTTGCCCAGTGAATCTATTCATCTACTTCTGCACAGAACAGAGAGTGACAATACCTGTATCGTTCTTCTTGCAAGGTCTGAGAAATAAAGCTGTATTCTCTTTTGAACTGCCCCTTTAGAGATTCGATGTCCTCTGCCAGCTGAGCCTGGGTCTCCTTAATCTCCCGTAGCTCCTCCAAGATCATGGCCAACTTCCCTTGGCTGCTCAGTGTGTTCGTACCACCAGTCCCAAAGGACTGGTTGCCATTACTATCTGCAGAGCCTGATGTGCCGCTGGAACACTCATCATCACTGCCGTATTTCGGCTTGGTCACAATGGTGGCGCTGCCCCCATAGGCTCTAGAACTGGCTTCCGGCCTGAATTCTTCCAAGGAGTTCTTCAAGTGGGCAATGTTGTCTGCGCTGCCAAATTTGTTCCGGATCAGATTAGCAAACTCTCTGGACTTGCTGAAAACAAACACGGGTGGGGTCAGGGAGACCCCTGGCATGCCCGACTTCCCACCTTCCATCCCTGGGCCCACTGGCCGAGATTTACTGTGGCCATCTTTCACGTTGTCCTTGACGTTGTCCTTGGAGGTGCGTGGGGTGCCGTTCTGCTCAATCTCCCTGAGCTTCCGATGGTACTGCTCCAGTTTCTTCTGGAGCTGGGCGATGGAATGGGCTGACTTCTGGTTCTTCTTCTCAAATACCTGCTTGATGCGTCCGGCCTGCTGCTTGTCTGCGCTGCTCACAAGCTTGAGGTATTCGGCGACATTTCCATCGCGGGATGTCTGCTCGATCCTGATCTGTTCAGTCACCTTAAGAATCTTCTGTCTCAAGCTATCAGCTGTGAGCTTGACCTTGTGAAAGTCCAGGATGCCATCAGGGACGTCAAAGTTGAGGTTGGTGTCAGATCCCCCACGCCGGATGTTGAGGGGAAGGCTCAGGGTATTCATGTCATGCCTTTCCACCTGAAAAAAAGAATCAAAGATAGGAGTGACAATAAGAAAAGTTTATCCTATAAAATAAATAAGGTACTTTAAAATAAATTAATAATTCGTAATATCCATAAAATAAAAATGAAATATTTTTAAAAATCAAATTGCTCTTTTTGTTTCCTTCCTCCCTCCACACTTTAAACTTACAAAACCACACAGAAAGCACAGAAAGTCATGGGGTTCCAAAGTAATAAAGAGAATGTGAGCTGCCAGCTACCATCAGAGCTTACTTCAGGACAGCCTGTCTCCTGCCTTCATCAAGGTGTGTTCACTGAATGATTCACTGTCTCACTGTCTAATCAGGCACCAGCTACTGGTCTGAACAGAAGAAAGCTGTGAATGAGAATGAGGTCACCATCCAGTTTGGGGCTTTTCAAGGTACCCAGGAAACTTGGATCTTTGCCTGTCCCACTGATGGGGAACTTTGACACTCACTGATATGAGTCAAACTGGAGAGTCGCTTTAAAGGGTGGAGAGAAGAAAGAAAGAAAGGAAGAAAGAAAGAGAGAGGAAGGAAGGAAGGAAGGAAGGAAGGAAGGAAGGAAGGAAGGAAGGAAGGAAGGAAGGAAGGAAGGAAGGAAGGAAGGAAGGAAGGGAAACAGAAAGAGAAAGAATCCATGTAGATTCAAGTTCCCAGGGCCATCAATGCCAGGAAGTTTGTTTTCCATAATGGACTCTGTAAACAGAATGGTGAGATAATGTGATGAAGTTAGGTTAATTAAGATAATTGAGTAATACAAATGCACTCTTTAGAAACTGAAATAAGGGAAAACTCAATGGGTACTTCTTACCCAGATCAACAGGAGTGACAAGTCTATTTCCGTAGCAGGTCATTTATCTCAGACAAGGAATGGATCTTAGGGTCTCACATCTTGAGCCAGAAGGGACCTCAGGGGCCACCTAGGTCAGGCTCCTCACTTTACAAGTGGGGAAACTAAGGCTGAGAGATGCAAAGTGAATTGCCCCAGATCACACAGGTATTGAGTGTCAGAGGTAGATCTGAGCTCTAGAGCTGAAATGGTCTGCTTCACTTCCTGAATGCTTGAAGGGTTAAGTCTGGAGGAAAAGACTGAGAGTCCCAAAAAGGTGTTGCTTAGTCCCGAAGAAGCATATTACAAATTACATATTGCCCAAAGACATACAACTTTTCTGGGCCTTGGTTCCCTTGCCTACTAATGAGGACAAAGGATTAGGTGACTTCTGAGGTCACCTTTCCAGTACTAAATACCTGTTTCTGAACCACATTTTATTGGACTGTAAATCTTTAATTACGATGGGGCAATTACATCTTTGCTACTAGGTGTCAACATAGGGGTGGGGTGCATGGTTCCTCTTCTGACCATGGTTTTCTGACAACCATCCCTGGGCTTCATATTTCTCCACTGGTTGGATGCCATGACTTCTCAGTAACTCTAACTCCATTCCCTAGCTCTGGGATGCTACCTACCCCCAAGGACATGTCTCCTCCTCCTGAGTTCATCTTCCTCCACCTGCTGCTTCCCAAACTATTTCAGAGGGTTGGATAGTTGGAGAGGTGAGGGTGTTCCTTCTGCCAGTTATACTACAGGAGTACAGGCTAGACTCTCTGGACAGCACATGCTCTCCTCAGTTTGTGTAATTATTCCTGAATTTGCCCTGGACACCTTAGTCACTGAATTTGCACCAGAATTCCTTAGTCATAACTCCAGTGAATTTCATTAAGAGTTTCCAAAGAGAAAAGACAACGAAATATCAGCTGGATCCTATCTGGAAATAGCAATCCCTTTTACTAAATCAACTTTAAGAACTGCCCTCAGACAGATTCAAAAATAATCTAAGAAGAGTTAATACATTCAAATGCAAAGCATTACCTTTTGTCAATTCCATGAATGAACCCAGCATTTAAATGTGACATTAACATAACTACAATGGCTAATACAGAAATATGCTTTGCATGACTTCACATAGAGAACTGATATCATGCCCTCTCAATGGGTGGAAGGGAAAGAATTTGGAACTCCAAATTTAAAAAAAAGAATGTTAAAATAAATAAAAGAAAAAATATCACAGCCACCAGCCTCTCATGTCAGGGCTCACCGGCCTTTAATATTCATACTTAATATTCAGTTCTTAAAAATATTTTAAAGCATCTTAAAAATATTGTTTCATATTGAAGAGTGTCACTGGTGGCTCAGATGACTTAGAAAGATAAGTTTAATAAAGATCTCTCTTCCTCCATATACCATGGACTTTTTTCCATAAATATGAAGTATAGTTCTACAGGCAAGACTTAGAAAGAAGGTAGGCGGCACAAGCAAGACAAGTGATGACCAGGATGGAAAATGGAACCCATATAGGAATGTTGAAGCACTGCGGGGTGTAAGGGGGCCAGGAAGACAGATCTGACCAAACAAGATAATAGTGATTTTATTATTAAGAATTAGGGAATAAAATATAATAATATAGTGTAAAATAAATAATAGAAAATGAAAGAGAATAAAACAAACCTTTATATAGTACCCAGCATGGTGTTTAGTAAGTAGGGGAAGGAAATAAGCATTTATATAGCACCCATTGTTTGCCAGGTACTTTTTCCAAATTACCTCATTTGGTCTTTGCAACAGCCCTATCAAGTACATGCAACTATCACTTTACAGTTGAGGAAACAAGAGGCAAATAGAGGTTAAGTGACTGGCTGGGGAATCATACAATGTCTGGGGCTGGAAGTACATAAATGAGTTTTATGATTACCACCAGAGGCAGCTGGTGGCACAGTGGATAGAGTCTGGGGTGGGCCTGGAATCAGGAAGAACCAAGTTGAAATCTGCTGATGAGTCCTCTCAGAATAAGGGAGTGAACTTCTCCTCCATCGGCACCACACTGAAGAGTGACCATTCTTGAGCAGTTAGGTATAAACTTGCCTACACTGGAGAACTGGCCCAGATAATTTCTTAAGAGCTCCATAAATCAAGGAAGATGAGTATTCCCTCAAATAACTCAGGAAACAATGCATCACTGAAGAATTCCAAGAATCACATATGGTCCCATTTTCTATCGGTTATACCAACAGTGGTTTGGGCCACCATGGTTCAGCTCACATAAGGCTTCCCACAGGAAGCCTTACTCATATTCTCTCATAGTGAGACCCCTCTCCCTCAAGAACAGGCTTTTCTGTTGCGTTCTCCATCCCCTCCCCCAGTAGAATGAGAATGCCTGAATTGTACGAACTTTCATTTTTATCTCTCTATCATTAATATACCAAACAGTGCCTGGCTGATGCTTAATAAAGACTTTTAGGGCATAATATTGACCCAAGATAGTGTCATGAGATAGTGGGATAGAAAAAAATCATTGAATTCTTGGATTCAGGATACTTGGGATTCTTATCTAGATACAACACAATATGGTCAAGACCTTTTACTTTGAAATCAGAGGACCTGAATTGAAATCCTGACTTTGATAACCTGTGTGACCTCCCTTAAGTCAGTTCCCTGAGCCTCAGTTTCCTTATCTGTAAAAGGAGTGGGTTGAACTAAATGACCTTTGAGGTCCCTCAGCTCTAGATTCACTATCAAAACAATGTCATCTGGGGCTCCCTCTGGGTATTGGACTTAATGACCTATTAATGAAACAAGCATTTATTAAGCTCCTTTTAGGCATCAGACATTGTGCTCAGGGATGGGGATACAAATACAAAAAAGTCCCCGCCCAGCAGGAGTTTGTGTATTAAATCTGAGATTCTTAACCTTTTTTGTCACGGACCCCTTTGACAGTCTGGAGATACGTAGAATCACTTTTTTTAAAATATAAAACAAAACACACAGGATTACAAAACAAAATCAATTATATTGACATTCACTTAGCAACATTTTTTTAAATGAAATTCTCAAAATAAATCACATTTAAATCAAATTCTCAGATAAATAAAACTGATCTCAGTTTAAGAATCTCTGCTGTAAATCCAATGTAAACTTTTCAAAACCCTGAATTTCTACCAAGGAGGTACCTTTCAATAGAGACTCACTTGGTTCCTTATTAGCAGTCCAGCTTCTGTTTTCTCTCCCCAACCCCCAACAAAATTGGTTTGAGAAAGGCTTATTGTTGACATGAACTTTGTCTCCACGAGAAATCAAGGGTTAACTGGCCAAACTCTAGAGCATTTTATCATTATATGCTTATAACTGCCTTGAATACAAACTGGAATTACAGACAGGCAGCCAGAGATAAGAAGATGAGCCATGAAGGTGTCACATTTATATCCATTATGAAATCCAGATTCAGTCCTTGACTCAAGGGATCATGGACTTAGAGCTGAGGCCCTCTCCAATGACTACCTTCTTCTCCTCCAACTCTTCCACCCCTAAACATACACACACACACACACACGCACACACACACACACACGCACGCACGCATGCACACACACACTTTACACACACTTTACAGACAAGGAATAAAGACATAGGGAGGTTTAGGTCAAGGTCACTTAGTGAGTAGTAGAGGGAGGAAGAAAAAACCTGGTGCTTCCACGGGATAGAAGGGTGGGGGAGGTAGAGTGAAGAGAAAAGCTAGGAGAGACAGTCAGGTATAGTAAGAGCGTGGTCCTGGGAGTCAAGAGCCCCTGCCTTCCTTCTCTCCTCTGCCCCACTCCCTTTTCTGCATTGTCTTCTCCTGGTAGACTGTAAGCTTCTTGAAGGCAGGGCTTATCTTTGATTTTATTTATATCCTGAGTGCTTAGCACAGTGCCTGGAATAAAGTAGATGCATAATAAATGTTTAAGATATGATAAATAAATAAAGCATGTTCAAATCTAGGCTGTCAGATATAAACCGTGTGACCTGAAGCCCTCCGTCTATGAGTACCAGTTTTTTTTATCTACAAAATAAAATTATTAGACTTACGACTTTTTATTTAGTATTTTATTTTTCCCCAGTTACTTGTAAAAATGACTATTACCACTTGTTTTTAAAACTTTGAGTTCCAAATTCTCTCCCTTCCTCCCTCCTCATCGTCATTCCCCCATTGAGAGGGTGAGCAATTTGAAATAGGTTCTATATGTGTAGTTATGCAAAGCTTTTCCAATATATAGACTGCTGACCTTTACAATTAACTGGAAGGTCCATGAAGGCAGACCAGGTCCACAATGGCAGATTCAAACTCAATTCTTCTTTGCCCATTAGCCAAATGTTGCTGATTCTTCCTCCCCAGCCTCTCAAGTTCCTTTCTCCCTTCCCATGGCCATTACCCTCATTCTCTCCCTGGACTACTCGATAGGATGATTGACCTCTTTGCTCCTGGTCTCTTCTGCCTCCAATCCATCCTCAAACAAATATTCCTAAAGCACATTTTCTGAGTTCAAATCTGGGCCCAGACAGCTGTTTGACCCTGGGTAAGTCACTTGACCCTGTTTGCCTCAGTTTCCTCATCTGCAAAATGAGCTGGAGAAGGAAATGGCAAACCACTCCCGTGTTTCTGCCAAGAAAACCCCAAATGGAGTCATGGAGAATCAGACCCAACTGAACAACAACAACAAAGTGCATTTATTTATTATTTCATCATATTTGTGCAAATATGAAAATTTTGTATACTGTATTAACATTTCTGCTTAAAATATTTATTCCATGTACCATGACAGATAGAATCTAAGAGAACTTTCACCCTCTAGCTCCAGTCTTCCCTTTCAGCCTTCTTTCACATAATTTCCCCTCACCTACTCAAAATTATTCATCTTGCACTTCATAACACTGTCTATCTCTTCTTTAGTCAAAAATTCTTCCCTTCTCCATAAATCTGATAAATACACTATTCCTTGCTCCTCCAGCGTGTCCATGGTATCAATCTTTATACCTAGATCATATACCTATTTGGACTTTATCCTTGTGTATGGTGTCAGGCATGGGTCTATGCCTAGTTTCTGCCACACTGTTATCCAGTTTTCCCAGCAATTTTTGTCAAACAGTGAGTTCTTATCCCAGAAACTGGGATCCTTGGGTTGTCAAACAGGAGATTGCTATATTCATTGCCTATTGTGTCTTGAGTACCTAGCATATTCCACTTGTCTACCCTTCTGTTTCTTAGCCAGTACCAAGTGGTTTTGATAATTGCTGCTTTATAATACAATTTGAGATCTGGTAGTGCTAGGCCACCTTCCCTAGCGTTTCTTTTCATTAGTCCCTCTGGTATTCTGGACCTTTTGTTCTTCCAGATGAATTTTTATATTATTTTATCCAGCTCTAGAAAATAATTATCTGATAGTTTAATTGGTATGGCACTAAATAAGTAAATTAATTTAGGTAGAATTGTCATTTTCATTATATTGGCAGGAATTATCTTTCTTTATAATTATGTCCACAGAATTTGGCGTCATTCATTCATTCATTCTTTCATTCCAGGAGTCTCAAAACTGTTAAGATTTGAACCCAGACCTTCCAGATTCCAAACCCAACACTCTCTCTGCTCTATTATTCTGCCTTTCTGCTCTGTACAAAGCAGGTGCAAAATGTTCTGCCAATGCCATGTGACTCTTCCATCCGAAGAAGAAGGGAAATGCCTGAAGAAACAGCCCATTCCTCATCATCTCTCCCTCCCACCAGCCCAACATGTACTCTGCAAAGAGCCTTAGGCTTCCTGAAACACCGCTGAGTCATCCCAGCAGGAACCTGGGACACCTCACTCACACGCCAGTCACAGCTCATCTTGGAAATGTTTCCTTCACCTGGCTCCTGCTCAAAATGGGACAGGCATTTCAGAGAAGCCCATGTATTTACTCACCAGAGACTGAAATGCAAACAAACAGAAGACAACTATCTTGGAGAAATCTTTCCCTCACCCCCCATTATAATAAACCCCACCCAACACAACAACACAACACTCCCGCTGGAAGAGTGCCTGGTTCTCTCTCCTGCAACAAAAGAGCGTCAGGGGAGAAGGGAGTAGAACGATTTTGTTCATTTTAGCTCCAAGACAGGACTCATCCAAGGCTCAGGAGAAGGGAGGAAGGTGCCAGCATCTTCAAGGGACCGGATCTCACTGCCCATCACTAACTATGGCAGGCACCAGGACTGTCAATTTCACTTCTCCAGAATCTCTGGATTCAGTCCCCCTCCAGCCTTCTCTGTGGACCCACCCCACAGGCCCCCCTAACTCAGCCTCTCATCACTACCCTGGATTGCTGCAAGCTTCCTGGCTGGTCCTCTGGATTCCTATCTCTCCCCTTTGCAATCCATCTTTCATACAGCTGTCTGATTCATATTCCTAAAGCAGTCCCTACTTGGATCAATTAAATCCTGTGAGGGGCTCCATCTGGCCTCCAGAACAAAATACAGACAGATTTCTCTTCAAAGTCCTTCACCATAGGGCTCCAGCCTATCTTACTTGTTTTTCCCTTTGCTGCTCAGGTCCGCCTCTCTGTCTTTCAGTGACACTGGCCTCCTCCTTCTGTCCTTATTGCTGACCTCCTTGCCTTGGCACAGTGTGGAGGGCATTCTGTGCCTGGATGTCCTTCCCCTACCCTCACCACCAAGTCCTAAAGCCTTGGTTACCTCAAGGACTATCTCCTCCATAGGCACTTTCTAAAAGTTCTCCCAAGGTGATAGCACCCCTATAATTAAATGTAAAACATATACGCAACGCACAGATTTGTGGACATATATATCTACAGATATATGTGTGTATGTATATATACATATGTGTCTATGTATATGTGTATGTATGTATGTATGTAATAGACACACATCCAATAAGGATGTATATGTGTAGATCACTCACAAAAATCTCTTAAAAACTTTGGAAATGGGGGCAGCTAAGTGGCAAAGTGGAGAGATCACCTGCCCTGGAATCAGGAGGACCTGAGTTCAAATCCGGCCTCAGACTTACCCTGGGCAAGTCATTCAACCCCGAATGTACCACCGAAAAATAAACAAACAACACCTTTGGAATTGATTGTGTGACATGGGAGACACTGGAACAGAATCGCCCAGCATGGCAGGTCCTCACCAAAGAAGGCTCTGTTCTCTATGAGTGAAGCTGAACCAAAATACCTCAAAGGAAACATGAGCTGCACAAATTTAGAGTATCCACCCCAAATGTTCATACGGACTATCTGTGTCCAATCTGTGACAGAGCATTCTGAACTTGTATCGGTCTGATCAGCCACAGTCAGGCACATTGTAACTTGACCCCAACATAGTGAGACAATTTTTATCCTTTTCAAGAATAAAGGACAACCACCACCATTATATGTGTGTATAAATATATATGTAGGTGTGTATGTGTCTACGGAGATATGGAGTATGTGAGTATATATGTGTATGTGTATGTATATGTGGATATAGATATAGGGTGTGAGTATATACAGATGGTGTGTATATTATATATAACATAATTATAATATTTATGAATACATATTCATACAACATAATGTTAGTATACGATAAGCATTAGTATACTATATTAGTTATATGTGTATATATACATACATGTGTATACATACATATTTGTATGTGCATCTATAGACACGTGTGTATATAAACAAAGGAGACTTTACTTATTTGCTCACATGTTATCCACTCTCTCTGTCTCCCCACAGCAAAGCTCCTAGAGGACAGGATCTGTATCCCTTTTATATCTGTATCCTTAGGGCTGGCCCAGGGGTCCTTAACCTGGGTCCATGGATAGATTTGTGGGGTTGGGGAAAGGAATCTGTGACCTCGGATGGAGAAAAACACACATCTTTATTTTAGTACAATTCTCTTTGAAATTCTATGTATTTTATTTTATGAATTTATAAAACATGATTCAGAGAAGCAGTTCAGGTGGAAATTCATGACAAAAAAAGAAAAGGCTGAGAACCACCACAGCAGGACACATAGTAGGTGTGCCATAACTACTGGGTGACTGCCTGAACTAAAGTAATCGCAGATAGAGAGCTGCTCCTTTTCCAGGCTCTTCTATGACGGTATCTAAGCAAGGGCCTGGTACCTGGACTGGTAGTGAGGAGTCCCAGTCCACACCCAATTCTGCCACTCACAGTATGACTCTGGGGTAAAGTCGCTTCCCTTGGCTGAGCTCCAATTTCCTCATCCATGAAAATGCGAGAGAAGGGGATCATGGACAGTTGTATTAATTCTCTTGAAGATTCCCTATGGGTTTTTAAAGTCCTGAAACTTTTCTTAAATAGAAACAAACTATTTGACCTAAAATGAGGGGAAGCTAAAGCCTTCTATGCTGAGGTCATTTCTAATGTTTGCCCTCAGGCAGACCACAGAACCCAAGCCCCTCCAGTGGCTGGCTCTGTTTTGGGGGCAGGAGTAGTCAGATCAATAAAACTTAAATTCATAAGGTCATCAATTTAAAATTAGGAGGGGACTTTCAAGGTCACTGAGTTCAAGCTGCTCATTTAGCAGATGTGGAAACAGGCTCAGAGATGAATTGTATCACCCAACGGCACAAAGATAATGAGGGACAAAGGCAGGATTTGAACCCTAGACCTGCTTCCAAAGTCAGGGCTCTTGACTTGATACTGTATTCTCACTGTATGGTGGTGGAGTGGATACACTGGTGGATTTGGGATCAGGAAAACTCAAGGAAAAATCCCTCCTGTGACTCACAACTGCTAATACAACCATGGGCAAAACTGCTGATTTTGCTTGATGTACTGGGTGGTTTCACGATATTTTTTTCTCTTATTTGTACGTTTCTATTACATTTTTTCTTTGTTATAAGAGATGGCAATCTAGGAGTGAGGAGGGATACAGGGTATGGTTTAGAGCAGTGGTGGGGAACTTGTGGCCTCGAAAGCCACATGTGGCTTTCTAGGTCCTTGGGTGCATGCTTTTGATTGGGTCCAAGTTTTACAGAACAAATCTTTTTATTAAGAAGATTTGTTCTGTGAAGTCTGGACAAAGGACTGCACTTGAGAACCTGGAGGGCCACATGGAGCTTTGAGCCCGCAGATTCCCCATCCCTGGTTTAGGCAATGTTAAAACGAAGGATATCAGCAAAAACTTAAAAACAAAAAAGGCGTGGATAAGAGAAGGGGGGGCGTGATAGAAGGGAGGGCAGATTAGGGGAAGGGCTCATCAGAATGCACCCTGTAATGGAGTGGAGAGAGGCAGGAGATAAAGAGAAAATTTGGAACTCTTGGAAATCTTGTGGAGTGAATAATGAAAACTGAAATAAACAAATAAATTGAAATGGGGGAGGGGAAGAAAAAGAAACAAAAAGGCTTGGTCTCAAAGAAAAAGACAGGAGAAGAAGCCACCCCCCCCAGTCCTCTGCAGAGGTAGAAGTCCCATGAGGTGGGAAGATTTCATATCCTGTTGGATGCTCTCAATATATTGATCTGTTTTGCTGATTTTTTCCCTCTTCTTCCTCTTTTATTTTTTAGGGTTCTTTGTTAGATGGGCTGGCTCCCTGAGAACAGGGAGGGGAAAAGATATAAGAAGAAACTTAAGCAATGTAAAAACAAAAGGTATTCATAAAAATCTAATTTTCAAAACCCCATTAAGATACAAAAATGGGTTTTTAAATAAGGAAAGAAAAATCTAGAAAACATTTCTATTACAAGGTCTCATTCAATCAACCAAGCAACAAATATTAATGACTTGCCCTGGTTTTGCTCAGCACTGTAAGGAAAAGGAACAGAAAAGACAAACAGGAGTCAAAAAAGGGGAAGGAACGAATAAGTAGAAACTTTTGTAACCAGGGAAAGTACCCAGACGCCAGGAGGCCCTCAGTTCCAGTCCAGACACTACCATAGATTGGCTGGGTGACCCTATGCAAGTCATTAGCCTTCCTCAGTGCTCCCAGGTGACTCTCTAAAAATATAAATCGGAGCACCAGGTTCCATTTTGCTACTGGTAGTGGGCTCTTCCTCACCTAAGAATTCCATAGACCAATTAAATTTAGGGTCTAGTCTCTGTCCCTACTTTTATTTTCTAACTAATGAGCTCTCCTCATGTATGTACAGCTGAAGTTGTACAAGGCTGGGTTACCCTGCTTTCATAGTTTCGAATCTCATAAAAAGTCCCTGCTCTCAAGGTACTTCTGAAGCCAACTGGGGAGCCAATTTAAGAGATTAATAAAGTGTTATCCAGTAGGACTCTTGGTTTCTATGAATACATGACTAGAAGAGTCACAGTTGAATGGCACATGAGAAATCATCTAGTCTGACCACTGAATTTTACAATGTGTGTGTGTACATATAGATATAGATATATGTGTGTGTGTGTATATGTATATGTGTGTACATTTCTGTATATGTATATATATACATATATATATATAATTGTGGTACTACTTTAAGTGTTTGAATGAGATTGATCTCAACTATGTCAAATGAGATAATATTTATAAATCAGAGCCTGGCATCCGGAAGGTACTTCATAGATACTTGTTCCCTTCTCCCTCTGGAGCAGAGAAGGGAGGGAAATGAGGGAAGGAACGATAGAGGACTAGATGTGGATAGGAAAACAGAGAAATGAGCCTTGTTGAGGTCTAGAAGTGCATTTATGGTGACAGATCAAGGAGGGAAAAAAGGTTCACGTGCTTTACAGGTATGTGAAGAACCCCAGGTGGAAAAATAAAACAGATAAAAAAACCCAAACAAATAAAAAACATTTTCTTGGGAACATGCCAAGTAAAAAGTCCCTTAGGCATCTCCTTCACAAACAGGAAAGTACAAACTGTTTAATAGTTTAGAAGTGACCCCTCTACAGACAGTTTGGTGCCCAAGAACACCAAATAGCTCCAAGAAAACGATGGAAAACTGCTTTACAAAGATATCCTGAAAATACACCCCACCCACCCCCAGGCCCGCCCATGCATATGCCCCTAACATGATGGCAACATAAGAGAAACCTTGGGTCATTGGAAAAGAATGTTGGGGATTTTTCTCCTGTTTATAAAAAGCTCAGCATCCTGCCTGGTTATACCCAAAATGGTTTTTAAATGCCATTTCTTGGTGCTGGAGACAAAGATGACTTAGGAGAGGCAGCTTGGTATAGTGGAAAGAACGCTGCCTTTGGCGTTCGTGGATGTAGTTCTGAGCTAGGCGGTGCCAGGGACAGAGCACTAAGACTGGAGTCAGGAAGACCAGAGTTCAAAGATAGTAGTGACTGGGCAAGTCACTTATCCTCAGTTTCCTCAGCTGTAAATTGGGGATGATAATAATAGCATCTACCTCCCAGGGTTGTTGTGAGGGTTAAATGAGGTAATATTTATCAAGCCTTTAGCAAAATGCCTGGCACGCAGTTGGCAAGTAATAAATGTTTGTTTTTTTCTTTTCTCATCTGTAGAATGGATTGGAAGACAGGGCATCTCTGTTCCTTTTTAGTTCTAAGATCCACACAGGCCTATGGACTTTTCCATTTGCTAGACATCCAGTGGAGCCTGAGAAGGTAGAGATGGCTTAGTAAGATCAAGTACTTCTGACATACTGTAATTCCATTGTCTATTATCAGGCAAGAGGGGAGAGCTGTACATCCAGTCCTCCCACGTGGCAAGCGTCCAAATAACACCAGTGACACACACACAAAACATTCCACCCAAAGGGTCGCCCCTTACCCTCTATCAGTTGAATACCACTTAAACACAATGAGAGTTCTCATTTATTTGGGCAAAGAGGATTTCCTTGGACTCGACCCTATTCTGAGGTTACAGTACAGTCTGAGCCTATAAAGAGGTTCACTCTGTGCAGTACAGGAATTGAGTCACTGCTTTCCCCAGAATGATGCCGTTTCTTTTCTCTTCCTACTTGTGTGAATGATGGCGATAAAGGAAATTGAGGGCTCAAAAGCATCCATTTCTTGGAAGCATATATAATAATAATAAGAGCCATAATAATTACTTGGCTGTGTACATCTGTAGTCACTTGGATAAGGTCGGGTTTTTTTTCTGAACAAAACCTTTCCCCAGGGAAATTCCCAGTGAACCGTGTCAAGGAGATGAGGGAAAAGGCAGGTCAGACGTTCAAATACCACTCCCTACTCTTCCAGTATCAGAAAGCACCAATCTTTATGAATTGTTGAATGTTCCCTTAAATGTCTAGTAATAACAATAATAAAATAGCATTTTACATAGTGCTTTAGGGAGAAGGAAATGACAAACCACTTCGGTATCTTTGCCAAGAAAACCCCAAACGGGATCATGAAGCGTCGGACAAGACTGAAAAACAACTGAACAATCACAAAGTGCTTTAAGGTTGGCAAAGCATTTAAAAAATACTATCAGATCTCAATCTCTCAACAGTCCTGGAAGGTAGGTGTACTTATTACCCCATTTTATGGATGAGGAAACTGAGGCAGATGACGTTTAAGTGATTGCCCTAGGGTCACACAACTGGTAAGTACGTGAGATGGGTCTTCCTGACCCTTTCTCTTTAGCCAATGCTCTGCCTAACCCTAAATGCCTCCCCACCTCTTTTTAAAGCCCTGATTCTACCTCCAAGTCCTAAGGCATCCGCCCCTACCTATCTCTTTTGCACTCCATTCCATGACTGTTTCAAAACTAGACAACAGTTATGGCCCCTTCATAGGTTACTATGTCCAGCTCTTCCACCATCTCTAGCCAAATTCTGTTGTAAAGATCTTGCCTCTATGATTTCTAGCCAAAGGTCATAAAATGCCCTGCTGCTGTATGATCCCTATCCAGTGCCTATAAAAAGTCTTGCCCCTCTGTGATATCCATAAAAGGCACATGCCTGAAGATGTCACTCCCCTTCTCAAAAAAGGGGAGGATAAAGTCCAAACTCTAGGTCTGTCTGAGGCAGCTGGGTAATGCAGTTGGTAAGAGTGTTGGACTTGGGAGTCAGGAAGGCTTGAATTCAAATCCAGCCTCAGACAATATCTAGCTCTGTGATCCTGGACAAACTGTTTAAATGCTCTAAGCCTCAGTTTCTTCATCTGTAAAATGGGAGAATAATGGCATCTACCCCACAGGGTCCTTGGGAAGAGTATTTTGCAAGCCTTAAAGTTCCTCCTCCTCCTCCTTTCCTTCCTTCCTGATTTTCCAGCCTCATTCACATTACTTCTCTGTCTACCAGCCAAACTGGACCTCTACATTTCCCCTGATGTCATCCCATGCTCTTGTGCCTTTCTCAATTCCCTCAGGCTGAACTTCATACTTGGAAGGTTGATCTTTTCCTGTTACAATCTTTCCTTCAGTCTTTTCCTGAAGAAACAACACCATTATCTCCTTATTCCCCAGCTGAAGGTGATCTCCCCCTGGCTCCTATCACTTCCTAAACTTTTGTCATCCTTGTTTTTGTTATATTGTGACAACCTGCCCCATGCCTCCGGTTCCAGGGGAATGTAAAAGTTTCTTGAGGGCAGGGATCATTTCATTTTCCTCTCTGTATCCTGAATGTCTAGCATGTCAAAAGCCAACTCTGTCCAGGAGGCAGAAACCTCAAGACTGAATTATCATGGATACTCTATTAATGGAGAAAGTAAGAAGGCTCCCAGACTAAGAAATAAAGCAATGAGATTTCCAAAACACCAACGCAGCCCTACCAGCAATTTTGGTAGGGAAAAAACCCCCAACCCAAATCTATAACAAAACAAAAACAGTGCCCCCCCAAAAAACCCTAAAAAAGGTGGGTTCTTAACAACTGGGGAATAGCTAGATAGATTACTGTATAAGAATTGAATCTAATTTTCACAAGAAAAAGCAAATAAGAGGAATTCTGAGAAACTTGAAGGTTCTATGTGTGTGAGTGGGCAGGTGATATCTCTGGTGTGAAAAAGCAAAAAACATCAATTTAAGGGGGAAAATCCTATTCCACCCTCCTCAAAGCAGTAAAACTTGAACTATTTCCATCAAGTCACCATCAGCTCGCTTCTAAGGGCACATGACTAGAACTTTGTGCCTCGGGTTTCCAATAATCTGATATTTTCTAATTTAAGCACACCACCCAAATAGAAAATGTACCAAGCACGGATGGAAACTTTAATTAACAAGACACTCCACTGGAGTGGTAATTAGGGTATATCTGGTGTCATAAAAAAGTGCCCTTCCAACTTTAAATTTTCCTCTTTTTGTTAAAATGAAGAGATCCCATATTCTCCAAAGCTATGCCAACAGATAGCCTGGGAACATACATCTAGAGCTGAAAGGAACATCAAAAGCCATCTCCAATATCTTCATGTTACAGATGAAGAAATTTGGGCCCAGCGAGTTAAAATGATTTGCCCAGGAATTTTCAACCAAGATAGAAATGATCCCAGTAGAAACACAGAATCATTGAATTAAAGCTGCAATGACCTTAGAATTCAGCTAGCCTAACTCCCTTTGTCTAGATTAAGAAACTGAGTGATTTGCCCAAGGTTACACAAATGAGTGGGGCAGCTATATGGCATAGTGGAGAGAGCATCAAATGTGGAGTTAGGAAGACTTATCTTCCTGAGTTCAAGTCTTGCCTCAGGTACTTCTTAGCTGTGTGACCCTGGGCAAGTCACTTTCCTCATTTGTCAAATGAACTGGAGAAGGAAATGACAAACCACTCCACTATCTTTGCCAAGAAGAGCTCAAAAGGGGATCATGAAGAGTTGTATATGACTGAAAAAATTATTAAACAACCACAACAAAAAAACCACCACACATCCAATGGGTAAGGAGGAGAGCTGTGATCTGGTGTAGGTCCTCTGATCACAAACCTAGTATTCTATCCATTACACAATGCTGCAGCTCTGGCTGCTGTTCCTACCATCAATTAGTCATAATAATAACTCACATTGATAATGCTTTAAATCTGCAAAAGCCCTTTATATGCATTAGCACATTTGATCTATAATCCCTGACTTCTGTCAACAGACTGTGTCTGCTGTCCAAAACCAGCCTAGCTTAGAAAGGTGTAACAGTTACAAAGGGACTCAAGAGCCAGGGAGACCTGGGTGCAAATCCTAACCCCAACGTTTATGAGCTGTGCAACCATACGCAAGTAATTTCACCTCTCTCAGCCTCAGGTTGTTTATTTTAATCTATAATAAATATATCCATTACAAAAATATGTATATTTATATATCTAAAATATATAATTTATGCACAGTATGAATATGGTATCAATATATACTACATAAATAAATAATGTATATGATGTTTATATATAAAATATATATCTAAATTTACATATAATAAAAAATAATATCAATAAAATAAAGATAGTCTCTAAGGACTCTTTCAGCCCCAAATTTATGAATGTAAATACAGAGAGGCTTATTACCGATGGGCTTTAGACTAGAATATGAATGAATTCTTTAGCCACAGTAACCTACAAAACAAGATTTTCTGAGCTAGCTGTATGCTTTCTTAGGGAACTCAACAGTGTGGTAGATTTGGACTTGATCTGGATTTGGACTCTGAGAACTTATTACTAACTGAGTCACTTGGGGCAAGTACCTTACATCTCAGGGCCTCAGTTTCCTCGAGTGTAAAATGAGAGGATTGGATTAGCTGGCTTCTAAAATACCCTTCCAACTCTCCCTCTAAGATCTCAGCCTATTTGTTTTATTAACAAAGATCAGCAACTCTTCATCCACTTAATCATCTTCTTGGTGTGTGTGTTCATCCTTCGTTGCCGAAGAAGACCATGTTGGAGAAACAATGACATGACTTGCATTTGACTTTGTTTTGAGTGAGGGAGGGCTGTGCAGGGAACCAGCCTCACTTCTCCTTCAGAGCCATCTGAATCCAGTGACCAGATATTCATCAGGATGCCTGGAGATGACCCAGGATAAGGCAATTGGGGTTAAGTGACTTACTCAAGGTCATACAACTATTGAGTGTCAAATGTCTGAGGCGAGATTTGAACTCAGGTCCTCCTGATTCCTGCACTGGTGTTCTATCCTCTGCACCGCCTAACTGCCCTCTCCTTCTTCATACACACACACACACACACACACACACACACACACACACACACACACACACACACATACACAAATATATATATATATGTGTATGTGTGTGTGTATAAAAAAAACCTCATTTCAAGGAAGGCAGGATGACTCACAGTGTAGGGAGTTCAGAGTCTGATGATCAGAGGATACTTTCAGAAGGACCTAGGTTCACATCCTAGTGTGGTCTAGATGGCACAATGCATAGATCACTAGGCCTGAAGTCAGAAAGACTCATCTTCCCAAAACTGAAATCTGGTCTCAAACACTTATTAGCTGTATGACCCTGGACTAGTTACTTAACCCTATTTGCCTCCATTCCTCATTTGCAAAATGAGCTGGAGAAGGAAATGGCAAACCAGTCTAGTATCATTGCCAAGGAAATCTCCAATCGGGTCATAAAGAGTTGAACACAACTGAACAGCAGGGATCTGAATGATTCTAGGACCTGGAAACTCTCCCTATCCCTCATGCCATTCTCTCTGTTTAGTTTCACCAAAAGTAAAATAACAAGCTGGATATTAAGGTCAGACCTACCCTTACTATGAAGTTTTAGTTCCTTCTACTTGCAATAGATTGGCACTGTAACATTTTAGTCCTTCCTTTTGCCATATTGCCGTAGACTGGCATTTGGGCCTCTCTCTCAGGAATGTCTCATATTCCTGCATAACAAGATCTATAAGTCACCATTGGGCAGCTAAATGGTGCAATGGACAGTGTGCTGGGCCTGAAGTTGGGAGGATTCATCTTCTTGAGTTCAAATCTGCCTTCAGAGACTTACTAGCTGTGTGACCCTGGGCAGGTTACTTAACCCAGAACTGTAGGCTCATCTTCTTAGAGTTTCCTAGGGTACGGAGAGGTTACTTTTCCCAGAATCACACATCCACAAAGTGTAGGAGGCAGGATTTGAACCCCAGGCTGGTCTACCTGGCTCTGAGACCATTTCCCTTAACCACAATGACACAGAAATAAAATAGCCTCCCATCCCCTACAGTCCCCACAGTGTTCTGGCACCATGACAGCATGACAGACAAGACACAAAGGGCATGAAAAATCATCTCATTTTCATGCCATCTACACGCAAATTTAGTTGCTGATGCTCAACATATGAAGGATCTTTGCCTAACAAAGAATGAGCCGAAACACTCCCAGAGGAATTGTGCTTCCTCCATAAACACTCTACTTATAAAGTAAGTAAGAAGGTAATTGTGGCTAAATGAAAGGATGGTTGACTGGTCTTTTGCACAGATGTGAATAAAGTTTGAATAAGGTATTGAATAAGCTCTGCTCCTTACCCAACTAAAAAAACATTTAGTTGTTTTTCAGTCATGTCCAACTCTTTGTGACTGCATTTGGGGCTTTCTTGGCAGAGATACTGAGTGGTTTGCCATTTCCTTCTCCAGCTCATTGGACAGATGAGGAAACTGAGGCAAATTGGGTTTTGTGACTTGCCCAGGGTCACACAGCAAGTTTCAGCATTTAGTCAAAGGCAACAAAAAAAAAATATCATTTCAAGGAAGGCAGGATGACTCACAGCGTAGGGAGTTCTGAGTCTGATGGTCAAAGGATACTTTCAGAAGGACCTAGGTTCACATCCTAGTGTGGTCTCCACATGACCTTGGCCAAAGCATTTGACTCTAAGTCTCAGGGTCTTTAGCTGTAAAACGAGGGAGTTTAGACATGACGGTTTCTAAGGTCCCTGACAAACCTCAATCTAAAATTCTATGATCCAAGCCAGTTTTTTCATCTGTAAAACAAGAGGCTTGTACCAGGATTGACTCTAAAGGTTACCTCTAGTTCTAAGTGATCCTCCAGGATACATCTTCTTGCACAACTCTTGAAAAGCCTAAGTCCACTATGAAGGTAACAATGTCTTACATGCCAGCTTATGTTATAAAAGCAGAAATGGAAAAAAAATTCAGTGAAGAGCGTCTAAAATAAATTAACCTATATTTGGGTACTCAGTGAAAGGCAGACATAAGGAAGACAGTAAAAAATACCACTTGGATTCTGGGCCACCATTTTCCCATGTATAAAATGGGGGTGAGAGGTGGGGGAAGGTTTTGAACTGATGAACTCTTACATTTCCATCAGTTTTAAACCATAGGATACCATGTTGGAAAATATGATTTGGAATTAAGAAATGAAAGAGGTCAGTGGCCTATTTATTACGCAGGGCTGTATAGCAGGAATGCTTTATTAATGAAAAAAGCTGGAGGGCTCCCAGATTAAGTGAGCACCTCCCAACATCAGTATAAACTGGGAGAGGAAACAATGGTTGACTGGTGGTAGGAGTCATCTATGAATCAGCAATCTGTATTCAGTCACTGTTAACTGGTTAGAGCAGTCATAATGACCCTGAGAGGTCAAACTTAAAATAAAAGCCCAAATGACATGAATGATTAGGACTGCTCCAAACAAATTTGTTTTTTAAAAAGTCTTTGATCCTAAAAAATGGGAAATGGACAAATACATTCATTCTAATTATTAGGATTTCTCAGACAAGTTTAACAAAACTGTCAATCTGGAGAGGTCAAATGAACCTAGAGATGGCTTCAACCCTTTGGTCTCCTTGTCAAATACGCAACACTGATTTAGAGTACAAGTTCATTTGCTGAGTACCATAGAGGATGATAACAACACTGTCCACAGTCCCTTGAAAAAGTGTTTAAGGGTCTTTTTGTGTAACTGGGGAAAAAATAAAACATTATTTTTTTTTAAAAAAAGAGTTTGAGGCATTGAGGTAGAATGAAAATATAAAAAGTGATGGAGTTAGGAAAACAGGGTTAGACTCTCAGATCTGCTATTTACTACTGTGTGACCCTGGGAAAATACTTAACCTCTTCAGGACCTTCTCTTTGATTCTTATTGCTGGCCATCATCCATTGTCTTGTCTTATGTCTTGCCACTCAACTTCCAATGACTCTGAAGGAGAGAACGAGGCTGCTGACTTCGTATAATTCTGCCTCACTTAAATACAATTAAATCCAATTCACTTCCAAGTCAAGACATCACCCTCATGATGTCATTGGTCCACTTTGAGAATGAAGGACCACCACCCCCACCACCAACAAGAAGTTCCTCTAAATCCTATGGCTCAAACCATACCTTTGCTACTTAATGGTGGTGTGACCTTAGACAAGTTGTTTAACCTCTCTGGGCCTCAGTTTCCCCATCTGTAGAATGAGAGGGTTGAACAAGATGACATCTAAGGTCCCAATTCTAAACATGATTCAATGAACCCAAGTTCATTCATTCTTCCTCTTTTCCTTTTTTATTAGAGATGGCTCTCCAGAAAGATCACAGTAGGGGAGATATCAATTAATTTTTTAAAAAAGAACGCAACAAAAACCAAACTAAACACAGTGTAATTACAATAATCAAGCTTGGCTCAGAAGAACAGCAGAGAAAATAAATGTATCTCCCATCCTCACTATAATCACATTGTGCTTGCTTTGTAGTTTGACAACTACTGCCTTCAATGTGCTTACATTCTACATGACTCTAGCATATTGGATAGTTCCCATAAATGGATATACACAGACAAGAATCTCATAATATGAGAGAGTACAGATAGAGTACACTGCGGGGTGGGGGTGGGGAGAGTACTTAAAAACCAAATGTTAGAGTGACCCAAAAAACATTCATTATTTAATCAAGTCCTCCAATTCAATCCAAAGATCACCGATTATATGCATGGTGCTATCCAAGAGATGGACCTGAAATTCACAACACAGAGTACTTCATCTTTGGAAAGAAACTTTTTCTTGGATACAGCACAGATCAGACTAGGGACAAGGACTGAGGTCCTTACTGCTGGGCCATCACCAGTTGACTTGACTTTATGTCTTGACACTACACTTCCAATGACTCTGGAGGAGAGAGTAAGGCTGATGACTCTCAGCAGGTCTGCCTCACTTCAATCCAATTCACTTGCAAATCATCAGAACCCTAAGAATATTAATTACACATCCTTAAGCATTAGGAACAATTCAAAAGGAACAAGCAATATTTATGAACTGTCTATAATGTGCCAAATATTATCTTATTTGATCCTCATAATGACCCTAGGAGGTATTATTTTTATCCCCATTTTACAGTGGAGCAAACTGAGGAAGACAGAGGTCAAGTGCTTTTCCCTGGGTGACACAACTAGGAAACATCTGAAATCAAATTTGAACTCAGGTCTTTTTGACTCCTGACCTCATGCTCTATGCACTTTACCACTTAGTTGCCTCTTCCCCAAGCAGATAAGCTAAGACAGCTTACCATGAATAACCAAGAATGAATACTCAACATGACTGGTCAATCAATTGATCAGACAAATGGAAAGCTCTCAACAGGCAGTGTATGCATACATAGTGAAATAACAAAAATCCAACTTAGCAACAATTAAATAAAAGGGAGAAGCAGAAGAATAAAATAAAGGAGGATCCAAGATGGTGGGAAGACACAAGAAGGCAAAGTGGGATAGGTCAGTAAGCCACAGTCAACAACTAGGATTCTTGTGAGGGAAGAGAGGGGAAAAAATACAACTCTAGCCAAGAGCTATATATAAGTAGTATGTAATTGAGGGCATAATAGAACAGCATTGTAGGATCACACTCATAATGGTGACCCTGATCATCAAGAGAGTTTAAACATAAGTTCTTTATTGCTTACTAAGGGGCAGCCAGGTGGTCAGTGGATAGAGCACCAGACCCAGAGTCTGGTAGACCTGAGTTCAAATCTTGCCTGAGAAACTTTCTGGCTGGTCAAGTCCCTTAACACTGTTTGTCTCAGTTTCCTCATCTGTCAAATGAGCTGGAGAAGGAAATGGCAAATCACTCCAGTATCTTTGCCAAGAAAACTCCAGTGGGGTTATGAAGACTCAGACATGACAACAATAATTGCTTGCTAAGGTAGACAAGGACATGATATATACTAGGAAAGACTCCCATGAAAAGGAGTGTTATTTTTTTTAAGTGCTTCAATATTTAAAGTATTAAGGCAATTAACTAGCCTACCTCTTCCAAAGAGGATGGGAAACTTAAGGGTTTATCTTGACTAAATAATGTCAGTTTCATTCCCTAATATTTCTTCAAAGAAAGGCAGCTGGGAGAAAATTTGGATGACAGTTATAATAGATTCAAAACCTGAAAAGATATTAATCATTATTTTCAAAAAATGAATCATGTTGCCAACAATTGTCTGATCTTAGCTTCAGTGTATTAAGCAAATATTCATTTTTTTAGGATTTGTTTTCTTTTTTTAGAATCAGCATATTATCATGGAGTTCAGAATTTAATACTGAAATAAGAGGCAACATCAACCTAGTTTATGGATTTTTGGTAAATGGGAGACAGACATCACTGAAAATCTCATTACTTTGTTTTATCTACAAATATGACAAAATTAAAAGGGCAGTCCTGTTTTTATGACCATTGGATCAAAGAGTGATGTCCTATGTATTGCTGTTTAGTCATGTCTGACTTTTAACCTCTTTGGAGGTTTCTTGGTTTGCCATTTCCTCTGATAGCTCATTTTGCAAATGAGGAAACTGAGGCAAAAAGGGCGAAGTGACTTATCAAAGGCCATACAGCTAGTAAGTGTCTGAGGCTGGATTTGAATTCAGGTTTTCCTGACTCCAGATCTGGCACTTTATCCACTGCACTATCTAGTTGCCCTTAGTGTTCTGTATTATTTTGTATACAGAACACTAAAATTCCTGAAACAAGTCAACTGAAGTCTGAGTTGATTTCATTTTGAGGGAAAACTGGAGGGGAGAAGGGGGGAGAGAAAAAAAGAGGGGGGGGATTATGCCAAAGAAGTCAAGCAGACAACAACAAATGCCTTCAAGTTTCTGAAGGGTTATCCTATGGAGCAAGGATTTGTTTTCTTTCTTTCTTTTCACCTTTTCTAATTCCCTTTATTTTATTTCATTCAAATCATAAAAAAAAAGCAAAGACATATAGCTTCTGCTTCAGTTTCCCCATCTGTAAAATGGGATTAATAATGGTACCTGAAAAGGATTTGAATTCTGCAGAGGCACAGTATGGTAGGGTGGAGAGAGGACAGGAAGACATAAAGCCAAAGTCCTACCTCTGACATGCTGTTCTGGGTAACCCTGGGTAGGTCAGCCAGCTGTGAGGTTAGTTCTCTATTCAGGACTCCACGATGACTTAGGAGGATATTATTCGTTAGCTAGATTGACATGGTTCCGGTAAACCGGCAGCTCATCACATTCTGAGCACTTGACAACCCACTCCAGAGAAATGGAGGTCAGGCTCATATAACAGTTGTCTGTGGAAGCCCAGACTATCTCAACCCCTCCTCCTTTAGACTCTCCCACTGGGCCAGTGGGCAATTCTATTTGGACTCATTCCCAGTTCAAAGCAAATGCAGCTGAAGTCAGGGAAGGAACTAGCTCAACTCCCAAGATATTTGGCATGATTCAAAAGGCAACCTACTTCAGCTATCATGGGCTCCATTGGAAAAGACAGGCTTCAGGATGAAGCATCCTCCTTTCATGTACTCTCAAGGTCATCATCATCAGCCCTATCAAAATTAGGGGGGGAGGGCAAGGTGCAGTGCCAAGATTATTGGATTTGAAGTCCAAAGTTCAAATCCTAGCTTGTCATCTAATACCTGGGTGACTTTGGAAAAATTACTGAAGGTCTCTGGGTCTCCTGTTCCTCATGTATAAATGAAAAGGGTTAAGATGGATGGTCTCTTAAGATCTCTTCTAACTCCATGATGCTATGAAAATTGTACTAATTCTGTTGAGAAGTATTTCTTCTCCACCACATCAAAACTTTTTTTTAAGTTTCTCTTTAGAAAAGGATCACTGGGCTAAAAGGTGGCTCAATTAGGATTAAACGTAATGCTCAGTGTAGGTCTTGGAGATGAGCTAATCAGTCAACACGCATGTATTAAGACCTACTATGTACAACGTATTGTGTTAAGCACTAGGTATACAAAGAGATTTAAAAAACAATCCGTGCCCTCTGGAGTGCAGAGTCTAATGGGGAAAGACAACATGCAAACAAGATAAATTGGAGAGAAGTCTCAGAGGAACTCCCATTAAGGGGAAACAGAAAAGGCTTCTTGTAGAAGTGGGACATTAGCTAAGACTAGGAGGAAGTCAGGAGGCAGAGGTGAGGAAGGAGAGAATTCCAGACACAGGGGATAGCTAGTGAAAATCCTCAGAGGTGGGAGATGGAACACATTCATGCCTCCTTGTGGGAGACAGGTGGGGGACTACGGATACAGATTATGGTCTACCCAGTTTGTTGTGGTCTCAGCCATAGCTGGTTTTGCTCAATCATTTTTCTTTGGTACAAGACAAGGTTCAATGTTACAAGGCGGTTAATCAGGCAATTATGTTGTGAAAACGAGAAAAAAAAGCTTCAGAAAAACAAAAACAAATGAAAATAACTTTTTAAAGGGCAAATCACTATCTCTCTCTCTCACACACAAACATTCAGAGTTAAGTTGTTTTTTTTAAATAATCTTAGAGAAGAGAAAGTGAAACAGGGTTTGTTGATTAAGCATTTCTTAAAATAGTTTAACCTGAACACTGATCTTTCTTGGCCTGACCAAAGAATAAACTGTCATTACTTTTCAGACATGAAATCCTCAGTGCCTGTAGATAAAACACCACCCATGACCTAGTAAACACAGAACTAGAGAGAATGTCGTCATCTGTTATCAATTAACCAGCATCTGCTCTCTCAATGGGTGGGGGAGGAGCTAGAGGGAGGGAGAGAATGAGAAACTCAAAACTGTTTTAAAAGAATGTTAAAAATAAATTTATTTTTGGAGAAAAAACTCAATTAACAAGCATTTACTAATTATCGGGCCCTGTACTAGGCACTGAGAATGACAAGACAAAAGACCCCCAAATCCCCTGCGCTCAAGAAGTTTACCCAAATACCCTTGCGGTATTATCATTTACCTTCGGTAACAAAGGGCTGCCAACAGGGATCTTATATCCTAAGGGTAAATATGATGTGCACTTTCAAAGGGCTGCCAACAGGGATCTTATATCCTAAGGGTAAATATGATGTGCACTTTCAAAGGGCTGCCAACAGGGATCTTATATCCTAAGGGTAAATATGATGTGCACTTTCAAAGGGCTGCCAACAGGGATCTTATATCCTAAGGGTAAATATGACGTGCCTTTTCAAAGACCATACAAGCTAAAACTACTTTCAGAATGACCCCAGAAGTCTTCCCTACTTTCACACCTCCTCATCTTTTTCCTAAGATCTGCCCCACTCATTCACATGTTGAAATCTGCTTTTCCCTTCAAGGCTTAGCCTTCTCATTAATGCTTCCTTTGACACCTTGGTGGGAAAATCCAAGTCTGGGTGATGGCGTAAGAGAAGTCAAGGCAGTCAGAGACTGTCAGATGAGAAGGGTAAATTCATCAGTTTGGTTGGATCACAAGAAATGTGTGAAGATGAGGGATCTATGGCTGAAGCCAGGTTTGGGGGAGGGAGGGTTAAATCCCTGCATTTTATGGTGATAAGGAGAAGTTACAGAAGGTTTTAGATCAGGAGTTCCACAGTTAGTCAAATCTGTGTGTCAGGAAGACTGTTTTTACAGCTGAGTGAAGGTTGGCTCACAGACAAATGGAACGACAGACGGAAACAGTGGGATGTGGTTCTAACAGTGCAGGTGAGAGGTGAGGAAGGTCTCACCTGGATTGGTGGTCATAGAAGTAGGAAAATCCAAGAGATGGTGGAAAGGAAAGCTGGAGAGAGAGGTTATGAATGAGGAAAGAATCAACTGTGATACCAAGGTTTCTAAGTCTAGGTGACTGGAGATGGTGAGGACAATGGTGGTACCTACCACGAATAGGAAAAGGGAAGGTGGGAGGAAAGGCTAGGTTTGAGCAGGGGTAATGAATATGATTTTTTAAAACTGTTGTTGAAGTGTCTGAAGCCTGGGCATTTGGATGGAACTTCCAGCATGATGTTGGAAATGTGAGCCTCTAGCTCAAGAGGGAAACTGAGGCTGGATGTAGAGATCTGGAAAATATCAGCATTAAGGTGATAGTTGAAGCAGATGAGACCGTCAAAGGCCACACAAAGAACTTTCCATGATTATTTTCCTTTGTTTCAGGGAAGATTGCAGCAGGCAGGGGAGGGACGAAGAAGAACAGCTATGGTATCAAAACAACTGGCAAAAATAATGTTGCTTTAAAGGTTACGAATTACTCTTAGAAAAATTAAAGGAATGCTGTTTTGGCGAATATGTTGGTGCCGAGGCTGGAGATAAATAAGGGTCTTAGTCCTTCCTTGCTAGCGGGTCAGTAGCTTCCCCTCCAAAATCCTTCTAAGCCAGTGTCATTAAAACCACAGCAGCCAGCGATAAGATTCAGGGCTGTGTCTTTTATTTGAAGAACCAATGTTAAACATAAAATCTGAAATCCTAGGGGAAATCTTTCATGCAGGTTTTAAAAGGGCTACCTCAGGTCCTGTGAAGCACTCACGATTATGGATTGTATCCAAAAATGCCAACATAAATATGCATTCTAGAAGTTTTCTTCCCCAAGGACTGCTCCTAGCAAAGCATGTTTTATTAATGCCAGAGAGGCGGACAACTTTGTGCATCTCTGCCTCACTTAAATCTAATTCACAGGCAAGTCAAAACATCACCCTGCGATGTCACTGCTTCTCTCCAGAACAAGAAACAAAACAAACAGCAATTCAATTATGTTGCACAAAAACTGACTAACAGGCCCTACTATGCGCCACTTGATGGGAACACCAACACTGAAATTCATTCATTCATCAAATATTAAGTCTACTACGTGCTGGGAAATTTAAGGAAGATCTGAGGAAATAAAGAAAAAAAATCAAACAGTCCCTGTCCTCAAATAGTTTACCTTCTACAAGGGGATACAATGAGTACATAGAAAATGCGTAAGTTAGTATGTGATGAGAACAGGTAGCAAAGGAGACATCTAAAGGGCTCCAATAAATCTGAGGAAGGATTGTGCTCAGCTGGTGGGGGAAGGAGGAGGTGGGAGAGAGATCAGATGAAGGTTCATTGGAATTAGTGGCTCCTGTGCTTAGTAGTGAAGACAGACTCATAAGTGAGATATGATAGAGCTTGAAGGGATCTCAGACACCATCCCTTCATTTTACAGATAAGGAAACTGAGGTTCACAATGGTCAAGTGATGAGGCAGCTATGTGGCCTTGAGTCAGGAAGACCTGAGCTCAAATCTATACTTACATACATACTACCTATGTGACCTTGGGAAATTCATTTAACCTTGCTTTGCTTCAGTTTCCTCATTTGTAAAATGGCACCTACCTCCCAGGATATAATGAGACTTGCAAAGGGCTCTGCAAGCCTGAAAGCACCATGATCCATGCTGGCTGCCAGTGTCACTGCCCAAGGTTATACATAAGGGTCGGAAGTTCTGCCCCCATTCTTAGTTTTATAGCTGCGTGCTACTTACTGATTGAAGTTGGGAAAGTCTGACCACCTTCAGGGGTGTGATGAGATGGGACAGAAAGAGGGGAAATACTTCAATAAACGCATGGGCTCATAGTTTCAGAGCTGTCCAATGTCATGCACTCAGTAAATGGAAGAGTTCACACTTGAACTTGGGTCCTGTGTCTTGACGTTCCATAGTACTGTCCCTATATCATTGGACCTCTTAGTGAATGAAGGATGAACAACAATTTTGCTTAGAGCTCACAGTCAAAACACTGGGCTTCCTACCCTCATCTCTTGCCATCTTGCCGCCCCCCAAATGATTCCATGTTAGGAAAGTGTTACATGTAGAAAAATAGACTCAGAAATTCTTTTAACATGCCTCACTCAAGAGTGAAGTGCCTGTATTTAGACACATATTTTCTCCCTGTGCAGCCTAACCCATCGATGGAGAAGGAAACAAAGGGGTCTTTTTTGTCCCCCCCATAGTTCTCTGTCTGAAGGGAGGGGTCTGTTGTCAACAGTAGGCCCCAAGCTCTCTCTTTTCTAGTTGGGGTAAGAAAAATTAGAATTCATGGCATTTTATATTGGAACTGACAGCAATGTTTACTAGTCCATCACTGAAAGAATTAGGCATTGGTGGTTGGTTGTTTGTCTTAATTCTTGTTTTATTTAAAATAAAACCAAACAGTATAATGGTCAACTGTGAAAGACTTAGCTCTTCTCAGCAATACAGTGATCCAAGGCAATTCTAAAGGAATTACGGTGAAAAATGCTATCTACCTCCAGAGGAAGAACTGGTGGAGTCTGAATGCAAAATGAAGCAGAGTATTTTTCACCTTATTTATTTGTTTGTTTATTTATCTAGATCTCTCTCTTCTTTCACAACATGACTAATACAGAAATGTTTTGTACAATTCCATCTCAGGGCAGGGAGTGGGGAGGAAGGAGGGAGAGAATTTGGAACTCAAATTTGTTTTTTATTGAAAGTTTGAAATTGTCTTTATCTGCAATTATGAAAAAAATAAAATAACTGGAAAAAAACCCTATCTCATAGACCCTTCACACAAATGTTCACCATCATCAACAGTGGGTCAACTGTTCAATTGGCCTTCGTAAAGGAGGACAGATTTTTAACAACTCACATGCCTCTAGCGCCTTTCAAGTTGATCAATGCATCAAAATTTAAATGCATAGTCTTTTTTTTAATTTCACATCAGAAGATTTCTTATTCACACTAATTGGACCCCAGCTATACTATCAGCTGCATGATGTCCCCAGTTGGTATTCTAAATAAAATATTTATTTCAATTTTTTTAAACTGATATCTTTTGTTTTTACATTACAATCCTTTCTAAAGATATCCCTTCTCCTTTATCTAGTTAGCCTTTGATAGAGGCTAGAAAAGAAAAAGAGAAAAAAAAACAATTCAGGAAACCTGCACCTGTTAATATATGCCCTATACCAGAACCATAGCCCACCACATCTGCAATGGAGACAGAGACAGACAGATAGACAGACAGAGAGACAGAGACAGATTGTTTCTTTCCAAAAGGAATTAGTGCTTGAATGAACTCAGTAATGTAAATAATGAAATAGCCAGTGCAAAGTGATTAAAAGATGGTGCACGAATCACTGCTGTTTATCCTGTTTGCTGCACAGTAGAACAGGTTTTCTTTGAATGAATAGAAAAATCTTTTAATTTGGTTGCCTGATTTAAAGGATTAACAATCAAATATAACAGAAACAATTTCCAAGAAGAATGCTAAAAAGACAAGACAGTCTAAAAAGAGTATTTGTATTTAGTTTAGAATATGCTTGGCACAGTATATTAAACATAAAACCATGTGAAATACTGCAGAAAATGTCGAAAATCTGGTCATGGATGATAAAGGGTAATATCCCTTTTTAAAGTAACAAGTTTTAAAAATTAATCTGTCTTTTCAATTATCATTAAGCAAATTTTTTAAAAAACCTCCCAAATCCCTCAATACATAACTATATGGTCCAGAAAAACCAATTTCCACATTAGCCATGTCAGCAAATGCTTTCAGTCATTTTTCAGTCTTGTTTGATTCTTTGCAACCCCATTTGGGGTTTTCTTGGTAAAGAGACTAGAGTGGTTTGTCATTCCCTTCTCCAGCTCACTTTACAGATGAGGAAACTGAGGCAAACAGGGCTAAGTGATGTGCCCAGGGTCACACAGTGAGTGTCTGAGGTCAAATTTGAATTCAGGTCTTCCTGACTCCAGACCTGGCACACTATTCACTGGGCCACCTAACTGCCCATCTGAAATTGTAGAGACAGCAATAGTCATGAGAAGATTATTATATGTTCCCCATGCTATAAATGCAGTAACCCTCCCTTTTCCTCTACTTCTAATCTACTCTAAACACAGGAGCTGCAAACTGAAGTTGTGGTATGGAAGGCAGTGTGAGAAGAGATAAGAGAACCAGTGAAGTCTGGGGTAGGGAAGGAATGGGGATACAACTGTCAGCCACTCTCTCCCTTTAAGGGGAATGGGGAGGTGGGGGAAGTGCCTTAAAGCCAACTGAAACCAGGTGGGAATTCTAACAGACAGAGCTAAAAGTGATCAGCAAGGTATATGTAAAATGCTCATCTGTGGGATTCTCTTGCCTCCGAAATGAAAATCTATGATGCCAAGTTCACATTGTAATTTGGATAGAATTCCCCTATTAATTTTAACTTTTTAGGAGAAGAAAATGGGGAGGGGGGAATCCCTGGAGATGAAGAAACTGATGTAGAAAATCTCATGAAACTAGTAACAGACCAAAAGTGTGGCTCACCATTTAATAGGATTCTGGATCTGCCAACCAGTGAATCAGCAATCATTTATTAAACCCTCGATATGGACCAAGCTGTGTGCTAATAAGCACAGGAACACCTGATCGGGTACACTTTATAAATTCTTTTCAATCCACCTGCCTTGCTTTAACCAGCTTTTCAAAATGGCAGATTCCCATCTGGTCAAGATTCTTCCAAGTGTATCATGGGGAATATCAGGAAACTTGCTTTCAGCATCTAATAACGCAACATCCATATCTCTGAACTGAAATACCATCAACTATTCTATTTTAGACTGAAAAAAAAATGAATCGCCCCTTTATTGATCCATGTGACTTACGTGGCTCTGATAAATAAAGCCCTCATGAGTCCCGTGTCTGTAAATACCCCATTGCCATCTCCTACAAAAACACCTGGCTGAAAGCTTTTCCTCTTGGATAAATACTCAGTCAATAATCAACAAGTATACCCTTCACACTGCGTGACTGATTTAACTAAGCATCTCCATCATATGTAATCAGTGGTGGTATGTGTGTTTATTTTATTAAGGAAAATATCCTGTGACAGAATCGTCTTCAGTCTTAAATAGATCGGAAATGACAGGCAGAATTTGATAAAGACTAAAAGTGAATGGGAGAATTAAGGTCCCGCCATTTATTTTCAACCAATGTAAAAATGACTCTCGCCCACTACTGCTTCTAGCCGTACTTTCGTGTTAAGATGATGGTATGAGCAGGGGGAGAGATCCTGTTTAACATTTTTCACCTGTTACTGGATACCAGTTTATTGTCCTTGGAGTCATCTTTGATGCCCTCCATGTCCTCTCTATTAAAAAAGTATATATTAGACACATATAGGTTATATATAACATGTGTGTATAACCCATAGGTTGTACGTAGGTTATATATAACCTTTATGTAAGTATATAAATATAAACATACATATTTACATTATAAGTTATATTTATATGTCATATATAAATGTTTTATATATAAGTATATATATAACAAAGGTTATACATAACCTTTATACATGTGTATAAATACATATGCGTGTACATACACATATACACACATATAAAAATATTATATATATAAAAATGTATGTATATGTATATATATGTAAAGTTCATGTTAAGAAGTTTACTCATGGGCCTGTCTTGTTCCTCAGTAAGCCTTTCCAGCACAATATAGATGGATGGACTCCAGGCTGACTCTTACCAATCGAGCCCTATCCCTTTCTGGGGAACCCACTAGAGGTGCTGGTGCCATCCTCTCCCCTTCCCCATCCCATTAACTGAGTCCTATGCATCTTTAAGGTCTAGTGCAAGACCACACCTCCTCCGGGAGGTAATACATTTCACCTCTCCAGGACTCCGTTTCCTCATCTGTAAAACAAATCTAGATGGATTCCAAGATTTCTTCTGGCTCTAAATTTATGATCTCCATGACTTCTGCTCTAAATATGCCCATGGCCATAGTACCTTCCCTCTCTATCCACGATGGTTCAGCCAGTTTTCCCTCTCATACAGGAAATAATTGGCATCGGCCAAAGGAATCCATAGGGGAAGGTTGTCCAGAAAAACACGGCTGTGAGGGGTGGGAGAAGAAGCACCCCCAAGTTCAGATTTTGAGTAAGAGCATCTCATTGCTTGAACAAATTTAACATTGCATGTCCTGTATTCTGACATTGATGAATGTGTATTTTCTCTGAACCTGGATTTCTCCTATGCCCTGTCTCCCTCAAGAGCTCAGAGAGGTAAGATGCCCAGGGGCACACAGCTAGTACCAGGATTCAAACTCAAGGCCTCTCCAAATCTAGCAATCTTCTTACTCCTCTTCCTGTTCTCTTGCCCCCTGCTTTCCCTCTGGAGGTTCCCTCTAATATACGGTGTGTGAGTATGTGTGTGTGTGTCTGTCTGTCTGTCTTCTGTGTATATTGTTTAGAATAGAACATGAGCTCCCTGAGGGCCAGGGCTGGTTTTGGGGTTTTTTTGCCATTCTTTGTATACTCAGTGCTTAGAATAGTGCTTAGCACATAGTAATGGATTAAACAGTGCTTATCGACTGACTGACAAAAGCCCTGGGTTTAAATTCTGTTCTGTCATTTGCTAGTTGTGTGAGCTTGGCTGCCACTAAGCCTCAGTTTCCTCACCAGTAAAATTAGATTAGACTAGGAGACTTTTAAGGACCTTTCCTGTGCTAAATCTATAGTCTTATTTATCCACAAGACAATCATTTTATCCAACAGACCTTATCCCAACACTCCTTTACCTAACTCCCAACTCTGAACTCAGTCTACGGTGAAAATTACCCCCTCAGCCCAACATGTTGCAAAGGCAATAGGCGAGAGGGTGAAAATAATGTAGACAGCATTTCTTTCCTCCTCCCACTGTGTTTATTGCATTTCTTTTCACTTACTAATTTCACTCCAAAGGAGCTATTTCATCCTCCAACCCCTGCTGACCTGGGAAAATGATTTCCCGTATTGCGTTTATTTTAACAAATGACACCAAAATGAAAATATTTAGATGTCCCATGGAGCTCAGAGCAATGGGATTTTACTTACTTCAGATGAATAAGCATTTGTTAAAATGCCTACTATGTGCCAGGCACCTCGCTAAGCACTCAAAATGAGAAAACGGTGCCTTTATATGTTTGCCCATAAAACCCCCTGTTAACAATGTTTAAGACACTTGAGATTCAAGATATCACCATCCTTCTCTCAGAACTCAATTATGAAAATGTTAATCATTTTTAACAATTACTCTGCTTTGCTATGGTTTCCCATGTAAACGCTTTTCAGTGTTTTCAATATATGTTGCTCCACTCCAGGGTGGACTGTGATTATGACTCAGGGCAGAGGACTGGGAATGGAGTTCACTGGATCTAATGTTCTGATAAATGGGGTTGGATGAAAACATGTTTTTTGTTCTTATGATGAGGATGCCTTAAGAAATCCACTCTGGGTTTAATACTCCTCCTCCAGTGCCTCACCATTATACAGTAGTGACCCTTCTTTGATTATCTGTCCAGTGATGGACTAGGGGTCTTGAAGACTATACCAGTAGAGTACCAAGCCCTTGTTGCTCCCACATCAGGCTGAGATGGCTCTGAGTACAGTGTATCCACAGTCTAGATCCAACAATAAATTCAAGTCCCATCACTCTACTGGAATTGCTTTCTACAAAGTTACCAGTGGTCTATTTTTAAAAAATATGTTCAACATGAGAATTTGCTTTACTTGACCACAGTTTTCAAAAAGACTTTGTCTCCTTCCCTCCCACTCCCTAGGAGAGAAAAAAATAGATTTTTGTGAATTAAAAAATAAAATACCACCATTAAAGTTACCAATGATTTCTTAAATGCCAAATCTGATAGTCCCCTTTCTTGAAGTCTATAGCATTTAACAGTGTTGATCACCCTCAGAACATCCTTCTTGGATACTCTATCTGCTGGGTTTTCATTACACTGCTCTCTTAATTCTCCTCCTCTTTGGCCACCCATTTTTACTGTCCTTTGGAGGTTCATTATCTACGTCCTATCCCCTGGCTGTGGGCACACCTCCAAAGAAACCTCAAGGACCTTCTTTGTAAGGGAGCTAGGATAGCTGTTACTTTTATAGCCCTTTAAGGTTTGCAAAATTTGCATATGTTAATTCATTTGATTATTACAGATGAGAAAACTGAGACCCCTGGAGATTAAATGCCCTGCCAAAGGTAATATCAAAAGAGGAATGTGAAATTAGATCAACTCCAGAGTCAATGCCCTTGCCATGCTACCATGCAGCCTTCTCTCTATAGATGCTCATCAGCCCCCATGGGTTCAATTGTCTCTCTGTATACTACTCTCAGATCTATATATCCAGCTCTAGCCTTTCTCCTGAGCTGCAGTTCTTTCTTACCAAGCATTTATTGGATATTCTGAATTGGATGTAATATAGTCATCTCAAGCTCAACACACACAAAACCAAACTTGTTTCCATTTCCCCACTGAAGGCACCACCATTCTAGTCATCCAGTTTCCTACTTTGGAGTCAGTATCCACTCATGACTCTTTGGATATCCAATCAATTGCCAAGACCAACTGATGCTACCTGTTCAATCTCTCATAGCCATCTCCTTCTCTTCACTTATATTACAACCACTCTAGTTCAGGCCCTCGTCACCTCTGCCTCAGATTGCAATGACCTCCTAACTGATACTTCTGCATCACGTCCCTCCCGTCTCCAATTCATCCTCCACACAGATCCCAAAGGGACATTCCTACAACACATCTGTCCATGCCACTCTCTTGCACAAAAAATTCCAGTGGGTCCTTTTGCCTTTAGGATTAAACCCTTTGTTTGGTATGTAAAGCCCATCACAAACTGGCTCCAACTACCTTTCCAGTCTTATTAAACTACTCAGTACTCCAGTTCACATAGTCCACATTCCAGCCAAAGTGGCCTACTAAGTGATCCCTGTATGCAACATATCAGTCTCTGCACCTTTGATCAGACTGTGCCACAGGCCTGGTATATGTTCCCTCTTCCCTTCTGTTTTTTAGAATCCTTCAGAGCTCAAGTACTGCCACCTACCTTTTAGAGAAGCCTTTTTGATCCCCTCAGTTGCTATGAGCCCCCCCACTAAATTTATTTTGCACTTATAGTGTATATTTTGCATTCGCTCAAGTATATACATGTTATTTCCTCCAATAGAATATAAGTCCCTTTAAGGACAAAGAATCACCTTTCCAATCACAAGTACTTACTTAAAAATCAGAGTACTTAAAAACTGGAAACACTAATAAACCCTGGTATGACAAATAACAATGGGAAAAGAGTACAACTTTTGTTTATTCCTACATTTATTGAGAAACTTGTAATGTTTTCCCCCTTTGAATGTAATTCTGACTGGATTTTAGATACTTCTTTTGTTGTATTAAAAAAATTCTATTATATCTATGCTTTATAGATTTGGTTTGATTTTAGTATAAATGCATCTTGTTCTTGGTCAAAGCCTTCTGCATCTGTATCATGCTTTGTTTTTAAAATTATCCATTGTTAATTCTTTTCCTATTCTTGAATTGTCTTTAGGACCCTGGTATAAACACAAGTTTATAATTTTGTTGGATGTGTAAATACTCAGAAAATGAACTGTTATGTATAGAAAAAGGATAAAATCAACTAGCAATAAATGTAAGGTACTGTTCCCTTTCATATGTGAATGAGAGAAAAATAACTTTTCTCTATGAAATACTGTTAAAATTCAAGTATGGAAAAAACAGTTTTCACATAAAATATGATTAGACAATAGGGAGAATCAAGTAGAGAAGAGAAAAATGACTTGAGGTTACCAGGGTATTATGGTCCCTTAGCTTATTTACATGTAACATGTTAGAGTGTGAGAGGTGAATACTTACAATAGATCAAGTAATTGGACGCTACGAAACAAGAAAATCATGGAGCACTTAAATAAGGGTTGTTGGTTTCAAAACTAATAGAATTGTGGATTTTGTGAGTTTTGTCTCATAAGAGAAAGGTGAGTCACTGACCACCAATGAGCTCTGATTTAAGTCACTGATGACGGAAGGAGCCAACAGCAACAGTTAGTAAAAACAACAGTGGCTCAATAAGATGGCGGCAGGAGGTAGTTAGGTAGACAACAGAAAGGGTTAGCTGATGGGAAGGCTTTGGCTTCTTCTGTACTTTCTGTACTTCTTGAAGTTCACTGGAAAGAATTCTGATTTTTGTACCTTAGGTCCTCCTGCTACTGTGCTTTTTTTGCAGAGGTGGGGAACTATGGATGTGGAACATTGCAGATAATATCAGATTGTTTTTTTGGATCTGCTGGTTACTCTTCCCCTCCCTCTTTGTTCATTCTTTGCTTTAAGGAATGGCGAAGAATACATTTGGAAATGCAGGTGATTTCCAAGCAAAAGACATCAACAAAAATTCATTTTTAAATGTGCTACAAGGATTGTAATTTGCCTCTTGTCCTATTTTGTGAGACTCATTATGTACTTTCTCTGAGTGTGGCAGAGAAAATGATTTCTTCGTGTAATGGCCTGAATGACAACCCCCATGCTAAATCTCTGAGAAGCATTAGCCACATCCTTGAAATAACATGGTGCTGAAAGACACAAATCTGGGATTCCATGAGCAAGCTTTAAAAAAAAACCCCAACAAAAACCCAACAAAAAACTCTCCTATTTGCTCCATAGAGCAAAAAAGCAAAAGGAAAAATCTAGGTGCTTAAGCACTTACCATATCCTTAAGTCCAATTAGCTTGTCCCTTTATTGAGACTATGTTTGGAATGGGAATTCCCTGCTGGAGCAAAGGGTCCTTTGTATCCAGTTTCCATGCACCAATAAAAAACCCAGTCTTGTGACAAGCTGACAAAAATCACCTAAGTGAATTTGACAACGGAAACGGGTGTCTACTCATGTTCTTTCCCCGCCCTTTCAAGAAAACAGTCTGATGCTGCAGACCCAAGCCCCAGGATATCATTTCTGTTTGGAACACCTGTTTTCCATGGATCATAACTCTGAGTTAATACCACTCATGCTTCAAGGCTTCTCATGTATCATCCCAACCCTGTTTACCTCCTGGGTGGAAGAAAAATAGACATGGGAATTTTTTTTTAACAGAGTGAAAGAATGAGCTTTGTCATCCTCATCTGTGGGGGCTAGGCAGGGCCAGAAGCCAACTTGGCAAGATGAAAGGGCTTAATGCCATAGGCCTGTCAAAAGAATGACAGGCTAGAACCAGGGTAGAAAGGAAAGGAAACTTTAACTATCCAGCTTCTGGGAAAAGTGTAACCCACTAAGATTTTACCAAGATCCATATTTAGGTTTCAGAAGGCCACACATGGATTTGAATCAATATTGACTTGTATAATAACAATTGCTATCTACAGAATGCTTTAAAGATTGGAAAAGTGAGAGCGGAGGAAAGGGAGAAGAGGAGATAGGAGAGGGATGGAAAGGAGAGGAAAAAGGAGGAGAGAGAAGGGGAGAGAAAAGAGAAAAGGGGAAGAGAGAGGTGGAAGGGAGATGATGACAGAGCTGGAAAGGAGAAAAGGAGAGAGCAAAGAGGCAAGGGGAAGGAAAGAAAGAGAGGATGATAGGGAAGAGAGAGAGAAAAATGGAGAAGAGGGAGAAAGACAGGAAGAAAGGAGAAAGAGGAAAAGGGTAGGAATAGGAGGAGAAAAAGTTGGGAAAACAGAGAGGGAAAGCTAACAGACTGTATACACAATGACAGAATTAGAGCTGGACTGATAAACTCCCTTTCCTTCTTCCTCTTAAGAAACAAGTAGAAAGTTCAAACTTCAAGCTCAGGGTCAAAGGTTTGAATCTATAAATGGAGAGAGAGAGGCCTCTGTTCTTCCAGAAACCCATAGTATTCCTGATCTTTGATTACCGGACTATTTCCATTTGTACCAAAAGAAAAACCTATAAGAGCAAGCTCAGTCTTCTGTTGCAACAATGACCTTGCAGGTGTTTTTACAGCCATGTTCAAACTCTAAGAAACAGATTTAGCGGGCAGTGGGCATTTTTTAAAAAAATGATAACAGCAGGGGAAGGCCAACTGGCTCGATATCGCTCACAGGTAAAGATGAGTCATGGTTGCTCTCTGTTTGGGTGGCTCAAGGCTCCATACATTTTTCTTCTCAGAAAATATCTATTTGTGATTTCTTACAGCTAGGAATAGCTATCCCAGAGTTCTGGTGGCGAGATTCTTGGATGAATCTTTGACAAAATAAAATACTAGCTTCCTCTTGGTGAAAGGAAGGTGGTGGAGGGCAGGTGCAGAATTTGGAGGGTTTATTCAGCTAAATCATCAGGAAGTAACAGCAATGTAAGAAAATTCTTTTTAAATATATGTTGCTGTTGTGGGGTCATTTTCAGTTGTGTCCAACTCTGCATCCCAGTTTAAGGTTTTCCTGGCACAAAAACTGGAGTGCTTTGCCATTTTCATCTCCAGCTCATTTTACAGATAAGGAAATTGAGACAAATAGGGTGACATGACTTGCCCAGGGTCATACAGCTAATAAGTGCCTGAAGCCAAATTTGAACTCAGGAAGATGAGTCTTCCTGACTCCAGACCCAGAGCTCTATCCACTGTGCCACCTGGCTGTAAATATATAAACCTGATGTTCCAAATGCAACTAGAACACAGACCTTTCGTTGCCCAGGAAATTTGCTTTTTTAGAGGTTCTCAAAATTTTGGTCTCAGGACCCCTTTATACTCCTAAAAAAGAGTGAGGTTTAACCATAGAGATTCTATAACTCTTGATATTTTATTATCATATTGTCTAAAATAGAACTTGAAGTCAACATCTTCCAGACTCCAAGTTGAGTCCTCTTAGCCAATGACTCCATATTAGAAATTCAAATGTTTTTAAATTTGTTATTAACATTCACTTTTTAAAAATTTTTAAGTTCCAAATTTTCTCCCACCTTTCCGTCTCAGCCCCACCCATTGATAAGGCAAGCAACGTGACAGTAATTATACAAAATATCTTAGTATTCTTATAAAAATAATTTTGACCTCATGGACCTCTGGTCTTGGGGGCCTTCAAGAGATCCCCAAATCATCCTATAAGAACCACTGATCTAAGTCATTGAGAAGAGAGGGTTGGACCAGCTGGCCTCTGAACTCCTTTCTAGCCCTACCTCCATCTAGGATCCAATGAAAAGTTAAATCCATTTGGAATAACACATGAACAAAGAACAAAGGCACCTTCTCTTAGCCTGTGTGAAAGCTAGGATGTCTTTCTAGGTTTCTAGGCAATGAATAAGGTTTTCTTCTCACTAGCATTGAGCTTAAAATTGTCAATGAGAACAGGCTATTTGAATGCAACAAGCATTTCTATTAAGTGCTGGCTGGCTATGTGCCAGGCACAGAGACACCCAATACAAAAGAGCCCCTACCCTCAAGAGGTTGACATTCTTACAAATCTTGGCTGAAGGTTATAGCCTCCAGATTTCTACTTTATAATAACCCAAACCAAGTTTGGCAATGTCCTAAAACCACACCCCACACCCCGCAAAAAATGTCCAGACATTCACCAAGGATTTGGTGAAGGATTGAGTTGGACACAAAAAATGACATATTTCCTGGGGTAAAAAACTGCTGTTTAGTAAACATTAGATCCAAGATTTAGAGCAAGAAAGGGACCTTAGTGGTCATCTAGTTAACCCTCCTCATTTCATAGATGAGGAAATTAGGACCTCCAGAGGAGAAATGACTCACGCAAGGTCCATACTGCAAGGTCAAAGACAGCTTTCTTGGGTCTAAGACCATCAGTTCTACTTGATTTGGAGAATCAAATCTCAAAAACAGATTATATGTTTAAGCTGCTCAAAGCACTCTGCCTCATGAACCTCAGACCTACTCAGGCACTCTGACTGAGGCAGACAGAGAGGGTTGCAGTGACTTACCCCTGCTGAGGCATCCATTAGGGGCAGATCCATGCCAGGAACTCAAAATTGGACTCCTAATCCTATGCTCAGGCAACCAGCTCTCCTCTCTTTCCAATGAAAAGCAGGTGAATGAGTCTGCAGGGAAAGAAGGCAATCTAGCCTAGCAGGGCCTGTGGTGTGACTCACTCCACACTTGAGAGACTCTGAGAACTTTATCTCAGTGTATTGCTATTTGTCTGAAAGAACAGCAGCCCTGTGCACTGAAAGTAGATGGGGGGAACAAAAGGCCAGATTGTAGATGAGATTTGCTGGTCCCAAGTCGAGATGGCATGATTTCCCTGCAGAAAAGCGAAAGGAGATTAGAGCAGAAACCCAAAGAATGCCAGACCACCACTGACCATGGTCCACAAAAGGAAACCCAAGCTCAGATAAGTATCTTGGACAAAGGTCAAAGCAGAGACTAGAAAGGGAAAGGAAAACCTTTCCTTGTTTAGTCTTCTGAAACCTTGGAACAAATATTGGCTCAAGTGGGAGTCTGAAGGTTTCTACTCCAGGCTCCACGATTCATTCATTCCTTCCTTCATCAGCAGCTATTATATGGGACACTCTGTAAGTACAGGTCACTAAACTAGCTCCATCACCAGTGAATGAATCCCTCTCTTGACTTCTCTGCCCCTCTCACCAACAGCTCACGTGCCTTCATTTTGTGGTTTTTGAATCAAACAAATAGCTCTTGACCTCCATGCCTAGATCAATGTTAAATTTAGTAACTAATAGCTAGTACAATCATTAACTAGTATTAGTAACTAGTATATAGCCAAGTGGAAAATACCCTTCTAACCTAAAAAATCAAGATGATGATACGTGCAGGGCTCACCATACAGGGTTGCAGTAAAGACACCAATAAATCATGATGATATGAAGTGTAAAGTATAGCAGAAAAGGACCAGAGATAGTCCTTCTGGATTCAGAGGTGGAAGAAATCTCAGAGGTCATTGGTTCAACATCTTCTTTGGATGGGATTTACCATCGCAGAAAATGTTTTGAAGAAATGTCTGGTCATAAATGCCACCAAGCAGATCATACCTTGAACAGAAGGTTAAATCCCTAGAAAGTAAGGGATCTTCCTACTGTCTTCACAATTCCCATCTCAGTCATTTTAGCTAATTTTTAAAATTTAATTTAATTTAAAATTTAAGATAAAAATTTAAATTAAATAGTTTTTTAAAAAATTAAAGCATTTTATGAAAGAGATTAAAAAAAAAAAACCAGATTGCACAAAGGCACAAGTATTTCAACAACCATACTAATAACATCTAGTGTCCATACGGTACTTTAAGGTTTGCAAAGTGCTTTATAAATGTTACAAATATTTTTAAAATATAATTTTATATGGTAATATTTACACAGATAGAATTATATTTTTCTCAATAAAGACACATTTTTATATTTGTGTTGTTGCTTAGTCATTTTCAGTTGTGTCTGACTCTGTATGATCACTTTTTGGGATTTTCTTGGCAGAGATAATGGAGTGGTTTGCCATTTCCTTCTCTAGCTCATTTTATAAATAAGGAAACTGAGGCAAACAGGGTTAAGCAATTTGCCCAGGGTCCCACAGCTTGCAAGTGTCTGAGGACAGCTTTGAACTCAGGTCTTCCTAACTGCAGGCTGGAAGCTCTTTCCACTGCACCACCCACCTGCTGCCTTTCATAGTATTTACAAATATTTTATCCTTTGAAAATATCTCATTTTATCCTGGGAGGTAGGGTACTATTATTATCCCTATTTTATAGTTGAGGAAACGGAGGCAGTCAGAGACATGCTAAGGGTAACAAAAGCTAGCAAGTGTTTGAGGCAAGATTTGAACCTGGGTCTCTTTGACTCCAGGACCAGCACCCTATCTGAACACAGAATATCCCTAAATGAAATTTGCTCAGATAGATTCTCATTTTGGCATCAGAGTTTCATGACTGTTATAATTTTATGGCTGTCTCTTTGATCTGAAATATTTTAATCACTGGAAATTGGATATTCTTTCTATTTTGCTGTTAATTTACAGGATAAGCCACCAAGTAGGCAGTGAGGTGGTACAGTGGATAGTGCCAGGCCTGGAGTCAGGAAATGTGGCCACAGGCACTGACTGGCTCTATGACCCTGGGCAAGTCATTTAACCCTGCTTGCCTCAGTTTTTTCATCTGTAAAATGAGCTAGAGAAGGAAATGGCAAACCACTCTAGTATCTTTGCCAAGAAAACCCCAAATGGGGTCACAAAGAGTTGGATGTGAGTGAAAAAGGACAAGAGGAAGTGAGTAACCTCTCTCCACCGATGCAGTTCAGCTACCATTCTCTGCTGATGAAGAGTTTTAGAATGTTGTAACATAATACTGGGCAGTTTACACTTGAGGTAAGAACCAGTCTGTGCTTTAAAAAGTTAAAAATTAAAACACATTAACAACTGCCTCTCTCCTCCTGTTTTTAGTGGAAAATATCTCCATTACAAAGTACAGAGGAAAACATTATACTCTTTCCAAAGGGATGTCAGACTGAAACAAATAGAAAATTTAATATGCATATCTGAAAAGTCTTCTAAGTGGGTCCAAAAAAATCAATTTAGGATGATAGATTTAGAGTTGGAATGGAACAGAAAGACCATTAAATCCAGCCTCTTCATTTTACAGATTAAGAAACCGAGGCCGAGAGAGGATTAAGTAATTTGTCCAGCATTATGCAGTTAGTGAATATCTAAAACAGGATTTAGAGCCAAGGTCTTCCTGGCTCCAAGCTGAGTCCTCTTAGATAGTAGCTGGTCGAAAAAGCTCATCTACGGACGTTAGCAGACTTTGGGGTCAATGGGCCACAAGGTGATAGAAAAGCCTCAAACAAAAACTCATGGGATATCAAAGGGCTGGTGCCTCAGCACTGGTTGGACCACGTCTGGAGTTCTGGATGCCCCACTTTAGGAGGGACATGGATCATGTGGAAAGCTAATAAAGACAGACTAGGATGCTGAAGGACCATGAGTCCATGACATATAAGGCTCAAGTGAAGGAAACAGAGAAGGTAGCAATCTTCACAGAGAAAAAAAATTAGACTCATTCTGTTTGATGCCCAAAGCCAGAACCAGAAACACGTAGGAGAGAGAAGCTGCAAAGAGATCAGCCTAGTTTTTAATGTCAGGACAAACTTCCCAAGTGTTAACTAAGGAGAACAGGCTGCCTTGGGAGGCTGTGAGTTCCAGATGATTGGAGAGGTCTTACAACAGCATAACGTAAAGTGAGGACTCTGTGATTCAAGAGAATTTTGATTCTCCCACAGGATTTTGGGATCCACTACCCACCATTCCTGGACAAATCCCAAGTTCCCCAACACCAAAGGCTTTGGAAGGCACTCTCTCCCAAACTCTTCCTTTTTTCAATGCTAGTTCAATTTTGCTTCCCATCAGGGAGAAAAGCCTCAATTAGCTGGGTGCTAATAAGGTTCTTTAGAACCTCTCACCATCATGTGTTAATCTCTCTTTTAATAAGGAGGGAGTTAGTCAAGGGTTTCCTATAATTAGAGGGCAAAACAGCAATAGCAATTACATCATAGCTGAAACCACCTGGCATAGATGCCCGCCATAAATAACTTTCATTGGAAAGCTGTGAGCCTAAGTAAACAACACACAGAGAGAGATTCTCCCATAGAAATGCCCTCGACTCATTCTTAATGAGTTGAACGTAAACCTCTTGAGAGCAGGGACTATTAAATACTGTCCTTGAATTCCACTACCTCATGGAAAGAGGAAGATTAACCGTCTACTAAGCACCTACTGTGTGCCCAACCTTGTGCTGAGCAGTTTACAAATATGATCTCATTTGATCCTCACAACAAACCCGGGAGAGAGGGAGGTGCTATTATTATTACGCGCATTTTACAAATGAGGGAAACTGAGGCTGAGCATAGATAAGCAACTTGCCCATCATCACACAGCTAGTAAGAACGCCTAGACTAAAGATCTCTAAAGTTTCTGGTGTGATTTTAAATCCCATCTTTATTCATGCGAATTGGTAAGGCTTTTACCCAGTTAAGGGAAGTGAATTTACTGACAAAAAGTTTCTTTTTAAAGTGGTCAGTGGGTTCCATAGCCCTAGGATCTGTAGGGTGTACCAGCTCAATCTGCACGGGATCTCCAGAAAGTATCTACTCCAATTGGCTCTGTCCTGGCAAGCTTTGGTAAAGCCATTCCAGGTAGAGCCATATTAAACCTCCTCCTAGCTCAAGAATACTCTCCAGAAGTCCAGGAAGACAACAGATAAGAGGACAAGGGGAATGAGACTCTGCCTCATTAAGGGAGTGTTTTGGTTATTTGCCCTTTCAAGTCCCCCCAGAAACAATACAAAACAGAGTCTTCTGGCTTCCTCCTCCTAAGAAGTAGCAGCTAGTTTAAGACTGGATGTAATCAGGGCAACAGTACCAGATCCTCAAAGGAAACCACCGCCCCACCCCTCCAAAACAGCATAATCTTACTTAAGTTAAATGTTTTAAAAAATGTGTGGATGGGAGCAAGCCAGACTCCTTTGGATTGGAGCCATATTGGGAAGGTCTTTAAAGACAAAAACCAAGGAATCTGTATTCTATTCCAGCAGTCATGGGGAGGTTTGGAAGTCAACAACCAATAGGAGAGAAGTGAAACAGCTGGCTCCTATGGCTTCTCACACAACTAGTCAGTGACACAGCTTAGACCCAAACTCCAATGTCCCAGGTCTTAGTCTCTTTACTTTATTGAGGTGAAGAAGCCTCCCCATTGCTTCATCCAATGGTTTGCCAAGACTGATGACAGCTTTTCATGTGATGTGCTGGTCTGGGAGAGGGAGGGTGTCAGGTCTGGCCAGGGAGGTGGGGAAAGGAAACAATTCCTCTTCTGGTGCCTTTCATTTCTACTGAGAGCAGTCTAGTATCTGTTGTAGTTTCACTGAAAAGAGGGTGTAAATGAGGCCAGAGCGATATGACTCACAAAGACTGAAAATCCCATTCTCTGTCTGAACTTGTATTTCATTCAAAGGAAGCAATCCATTGGCCACCAATGAGTCAAGACACGAGCAGGTCAGTTCTTCCATTTTCCTTTTGCTGCCTAACAGAGATGAAACTGAAAACAAAGAAGGCGTTCTGTACCTAGACAGAATGGGGCTATTTTTCGTTTATGGCAGGTGAAATGGGAAAGCTCAGAAGACAAGTTCAAGCCCATAGGGCCTGCCCTTTGCACTTCAAACACTAGGGAGGTGGGGATGGTCAGCACAAGAACTACGAACATGTAAACAAGGCCAGCTATAAAAATTTATTAGGGAACACTGTGAAATTAGGATGACCAAGCTTGGTCCTCCCAAAAAGAGACAACTCCTTGGTAAGAACAATGCATTTAGTGGTGATATGCTGGTTAGTTTTGTAGAATTTTTAAAATTTCTTTCTTATGTCATTTGCTATTGTTCAGACTTTTCAGTCCTGCACAGTTCTTTACCATTTGGGGGTTTTCTTGGCAGAGATAATGGAGTGGTTTGCCATTTCCTTCTCTAGCTCATTTTATAAATAAGGAAACTCAGGCCAACAGGGTTAAGTAACTTGCCCAGGGTCACACAACTAGCAAGTGTCTGAGGCCCCTACAAAGATAAGTCTTCCTGACTCCAGGCCCAGCACTCCATCTACTGTACCACCCATAACAGCTCCTAATTGGAAAGGTAAAAAGACAATATTTTGGGAAGTATGGGTAATATATAAAGACAGAAGACAGAAAACTATTTTCACAAGATTTCATCAGGAAATGCTATGAAATTATGTTTGCTGACCATACTGGGTCCAAAAAAGTAATGTAAGAAGGTACCTGCCCCCACTTTTTTGGCAGAAGTGTAGGACTATGGGTATGGAACACTGAATGATAGACTTTTTTAGTGCTGATGAATTTTGCTGAACTGGGGTCTTTTCTAATAAATGACATAAAAATCAAATATATCAATAAAATTCAAAACCCAAAAGACCCTCTGTAAAATCGAATCCAATTGCCTGAAATCAGGGAGAGTTCAGTCAAGTTACAATTAGCATTAATTGGCCTACCTACATATTAGTACTATTTACCAGCTGAAATCCACTCCCCAACAAAGTGCCAAATTCTTTACTACCTTGCAAACAGAGAAGACCCTCCCCCCCCAGTTAAATCCTCCCCAGCATTGGTTTATTTCTTACATCCCAAGCTGTATAAAGCTAAGGGAATGTAATTAAACCTCATCTGGTCAGATGTCTCCTACTCTCTGATTTTTATCTGTCATGGAAGTCTAGACTCTTCTTCTCCAATGAAACTACATCCCTTGGTTGCCATGAAACAGAGATTTTAGCTTGTTACTATGACTTATCAACCAATCTAAAACACAGTCTTGAGTGACCCGAGATGATCCCTTGTCATTCTTTGTGTTTTAAAAAAACAAGTGCTATTAATGCCTTTGGTTCTTATATTAGAGGCCTTTTTATGTATTGTGTGGCCTGCAACCTTCTTTGGGTCCCTCCCTTGTAAATCTTAACAACAAAACCCAATCACTGTAAAAACAACCAAGCATCGGGGTGGCTATGCATGCAGCATTCAGTATCCATAGTCTCCACTTCTTTGTAGAGGGGAAGTAGGTTTTACTATCTGCTTCTTCCTCTGCAAACATGATTGGTATTTCTCCTTCCCTTCTCTTTGAAGGTATTTTTTAAATAGCTCAGCATGGAATAGAACAGTCACTGAAAATTAACACAAGACCTCTCCCCCTACACCAGGGCTGGGGAATCTACAGTGTCTGGTGTATAGTAAATGCCCTATCTATATTTTTTGTTGTTGATCCATCATGTCTGACTCTTCATGACTCTATGACTCCATTTAGGGTTTTCTTGGCACAGATACTGGAGTGGTTTAACATCTAAAGATAAAGAAACAAATAAGAATAGATGGATAGCTAGGTGGCTTAGTGGATACAGCTCTGGTGTAGAGTCAAGAAGACCTGAGTCCAAATCTGATCTCAGACACTTCCTAGCTGTGTGACCCTGGCCAAGTCACTTAACCCTGTCTGCCTCTGTTTCCTCAAGTGAGCTGAAAAAAGAAAAGGCAAACTCCTTCAGTCTCTTTGCCAAGAAAACCCCAAATGGAGTCACAAAGTTGTCTGACACAACTAGATGACTAAATAACTAGATAGCCAAGTCTTTCCTTTGAGCCCAAAGTAAAAGTTTCAAAACCAAATCTTTTCAGGGTGAGAATGTTTATTTTTTTTAAAAAGAGGCTAATATTTTAAATGCTAAGAAGGAGAATATTTTCAGGCATTCTTCTACAAGGTGTCTTATAATCTTTGCAAGCAGACTTCCCAAAACCCAAGTTGCTCTTGAGCAAACACAGGTTGGCCATCAATCACCAAGACACAATACTCATTTCAGCCAGTTCTTTAAGCTGGCCAAGAGCTTGTTGTGTCTGACGAGAAAGGACACTTCTCTCAACTATACGGACATGCTTTATAATCTGACAAGGGTCATACCGGCCTTTCAGAAAATCACTGGCATGGAAAGCCACTCACTGTGTGACTCAATTTCAGAGGTTCCGTAGAATGAAAGTGTCCAGGAAAGGCAGTGGGTCAGAAACTAGCCGCTTCTATCCCCCAATTGCCCTCCTCTCACTTGGGAGGGCTGCAATCTGTACCCTGCTCTCTTCTCCATTCCCATTCCCTGGATAATCACCAAGACTGCTTCCTGCACCATTATTCATATTCACACAGCCTTTCATGTCTGATCAAAGCACTTTCCTTATAGAGTCAATGAGCTGGATAAGACCTCTGAGGCTGTTTGGGTCAAGCTGTACTTAGACTTGACTCTCCTCTAGAAGATCCCTCGTGAGTGGTCATCCAGCCATTATTGGAAGGTCTCCCAGGGATGGGGAGCTTACCACCTGCCCCGAGGCACCTCATTCCACTTTTGGACAGTTCTGAAGGAAAGGCTCTAGAGTGAGAGGTTCTGGGTTTAAATTCTACCCATGCTAAAACTTACATGCCCTGTGACCAGGGGCAAGTTTTTTTTATCCTCCTGGTCCTCAGCTTCCTCATCTGTAAAATGGGGTTAAGACTAGAAGATCCTTCAAATTCTAACTCTATGATCTGATGACCTACTTTTTAGGAAGGGTAATATCTTGGTGTAATAGAAAGAGTGCTGACATTGGAGTTGGAGAAACCGGGTTCAAATCCTCTTGGCCTCAGTTTCCTTATCTGTAAAATGAGGGGGTTCAGCTAGATCAATTTTTTTGGTCATTCACCACTTATGGTAAAAAAAAAAATCAAGTATACAGCCACAAAATATGTATATTTATTTAAAAATTATGTAATGTCCTAGCTATGTAACCCATAAAAGCCATTTAACATCTATGAAGTTGCTTATCTGTAAAATAAGAGGTTGGGCCCTTCTAGTACCAAGCTATGACCCTAGGACTTGGTGACTCAATCTGATCCACACAAAGGCCTCCACCCTCTGCCTCACTGGTCACTGTTCCAGAAACACAGAGTTTTATCTTTTGAGAGGTACCTGGCAGTCATAAGATGATCTAGGAGCAAGGGACAGGGAAGAATTTACCCAACGGCACCTCTGCCTCAAGGTTTGGGTAGGTTATAACCCCATGGGGTTAATGTCAGGGCAGAAGTGGACAAGCTTAGGAGCTTCCACAGCAGGGCGTGAAGGGAATATTGAGGGACAGATCATTGTTGATGGGTAAACACAGTTGTGTTGGCTGTTACCAGAATGATGAGGTTGGATTCCTCTGCACAAGGTGATCATATACCTCTTGGGGTCATATTCTGGATCCCAAGTAGGCCTGGCTGGCCTCTGAAGCCCCTTTGAGCTCAAGTTTTAGAATCCTACAAAGTGGTTTCCCTTATATCAAGCCTAAGATTCACCTCTTTGCAAATTCCACCACAAAAATGCCCAAATCTGTTCTGTAAGGGGAAGTAGATCAGACCCCATTCCTCCTTCTCTTAAGAGTTCTTCAAATACCTTATGACAACTAACAGCCTATTACCCTTCCCCAACACACACACACACACACACACACACACACACACACACACACACACACACACACACACACACACACACACACACACACCCTATACCTCTTAAGGCTTCCTTTCTCTGGGCTAAACATCCCTAGTTCTTTCAACCAGTTCTCATAGAGCATGAACACCATCCATCACCATTCTGTTTGTCCTTTGGATATGTTCCAACTTTTGTCAATGTCCTTCCTTAAAAAAACAACAACAAAAAACCAGCAGTCACATTTGAACATGAAACTCCTTAAATGGTCTGACTAGGGCAAAGTGTAGCAGGACGGTCGACACTCTAGTCTTGGACACCATACCTCATCTGCTTTGACTTTGTTTGGTCTTTCTTGGCTGATATCACCCTGTTGATTCAAGCTGTGCTTGTTATCCACTGATCCTCCAGATCTGTTTCAGAAAAATCGTTGACTATATCCACTCTCCTCACCTTCTCTTGCATTTATGAAGCTGATTTTTTTTTTACACCTAAGGAGACTTTACATTTGTACTAATTCAACAACCTCATTACATACTTTAAAGAGGAAAGTAAACAATTTTCAAAAGTTATTGACCTGTTCCTTCACTGTTCATTTCCTGTCTGTGTATATTTGTACAAACATGAAGGGAAATGCCTAAACAACTAAAATGATAATTAAATTGATCCAAATCTGTCAGATGACTTAAAGAAATTGTCAATGGATCTAATGAATATAGATGCAAAAATTTTAAATAAGATTTTAGCAAAACGAATACAGCACCTTATCACGAGAATAATACATTATGATCAGGTAGGATTTATACCAGGAATGCAGGGCTGGTTCAATATTAGGAAAACTATTAGCATTATCAATCATATCAATAACAAAACTAACAAAAGCCACATGATTATCTCAATAGATGCAGAAAAAGCTTTCGACAAAATACAACACCCATTCCTATTAGAAACACTGGAGAGCATAGGAATAAAGGGAACTTTCCATAAAATAATAAGCAATATCTACCTAAAACCTTCAGCAAGCATTATATGCAATGGGGATAAACTAGATGCATTTCCAATAAGATCAGGGTAAAACAAGGATGTCCATTATCACCACTATTATTCAATATGGTACTAGAAATGCTAGCTGTAGCAATTAGAGAAGATAAAGAAATTGAAGAAAGAATAGGCAAAGAAGAAACTAAGTTATCACTCTTTGCAGATGATATGATGATATACTTAGAGAATCCCAGAGATTCAAGTAAAAAAGTACTTAAAATAATAAACAACTTTGGCAAAGTTGCAGGTTACAAAATAAAGCTGCATAAATCTTCTGCATTCCTGTGTATTAACAACAAAGTCCAATAGCAAGAGACAGAAAGAGAAATCTCATTTAAAGATAGGGAAGACACTATAAAATACTTGGGAGTTTACCTGCCAAAACAAACCCAGGGACTATATGAACACAACTACAAGACACTTTTTGCACAAATAAAGTCAGATCTAAGTAAGTGGCAAAACATCAGTTGCTCATGGGTAGGCCAAGCTAATATAATAAAAATGATAATTCTACCTAAATTAATTTACTTATTTATTGCCATACCAATTAAACTATCAGATAATTATTTTCTAGAGCTGGATAAAATAATATCAAAATTCACCTGGAAGAACAAAAGGTCCAGAATATCAAAGGGACTAATGAAAAGAAATGCTAGGGAAGGTGACCTAGTGCTACCAGATCTCAAATTGTACCACAAAGCAGCAATTATCAAAACCACTTGATATTGGCTAAGAAACAGAAGCGTAGACAAGTGGAATAGACTTGGCACTCAAGACACAGTAGGCAAGGAATATAGCAACCTCCTGTTTGATAAACCCAAGGACCCCAGCTTCTGGGATAAGAACTCACTGTTTGACAAAAACTGCTGGGAAAACTGGATTACTGTGTGGCAGAAACTAGGCATAGACCCATCCCTGACAATGTACACAAGAATAAAGTCCAAATGGGTAGAATATCTAGGTAAAAAGATTGATACCATGGACACACTGGAGGAGCAAGGAATAGAGTACTTATCAGATTTATGGAGAAAGGAAGAATTTTTTACTAAAGAAGAGATAGAAAGCTTTATGAAATGCAAGATGGAAAATTTTGATTACATTAAACTGAAAAGTTTTTGCACAACCAAACCCAATGCAACCAAAATTCGGAGGGGTGTAGTAAATTGGGAAAGAATTTTTATAGCTAACCTCGGGGATAAAGGCCTCATGTCTAGAATATATAGAGAACTGACACAAATGTACAACTATACAAGTCATTCACCAATTGATAAATGGTCAAAGGATATGAACAGGCAATTTTCAGAGGAAGAAATTAAAGACATCTATAATCATATGAATAAATGCTCTAAATCACTTTTGATTAGAGAGATGCAAATCAAAACAACTCTGAGGTACCACATCACACCTATAAGATTGGCAAACATGACAGAACAGGAAAATGATAAATGTTGGAGAGGATGTGGGAGAGTTGGAACACTAATTCATTGTTGGTGGAGCTATGAGCTGATCCAACCATTCTGGAGAGTGGTTTGGAACTATGTCCAAAGGGCTACAAAAATGTGCATACCCTTTGACCCAGCAATATCGCTACTAGGATTGTATCCCCAAGAGATCATAAAAATGGGAAAGGGTCCCACATGTACAAAACTATTTCTAGCAGCACTCTTTGTAGCTGCCAAAAACTGGAAATCAAGGGGATACCCATCAATTGGGGAATGGCTGAATAAATTATGGTATATGAATGTAATGGAATACTATTGCACCGTAAGAAATAATGAACAAGAAGACTTCAGGGAGGCCTGGAAGGACTTATATGATCTGATACTGAGTGAAAGGAGCAGAACCAGGAGAACTCTGTGCACAGCAACTACCACAGTGTGCAAGAATTTTTTCTGGTAGACTTGGAACTTCGTAATAACACAAGAACTTAAAAAAAAAAAAATTCCAATGATTTTCTAAGGCAAAATGCCTTCCACACTCAGAGAAAGGACCATGGAATTCAGCTGCAGAATGTAGCAGATCATGTTTGTGTGTGTGTGTGTGTTATGTTGATTTGTTATATGATTTCTTCCACTTATTTTAGTTCGTCTACATGGTGTGACTATAGTGAAAACGTATTCAATAGGAAAGTATATGTAGATCCCATATAGAATTGTATGCCATCTTGGGGAGGGAGGCGGGTTCTGGGGGATAGGTGTGGCAGGGGCAAAAATCTAAGTTTTATGGTAGTGACTGTAGAACATTAAAAAAAAATTAAAAAAAAATAATAATAAAAAAAGAAATTGTCAATAGAAAAAAAAAAAGGTGACCAAAGCCTAACCAGTGGGAAGCATTATGGTATTGTGGCCAAAGCTTTGAACCTGGAGTCAGAAGACCTGGGTTTAATCTCTTCTCTGACATTTCCTAGGTAAGTTACCACGAGCAAACCTCAGTCTCCTCATCTATAAAATGGGGATGATACCTAAAATACTGATTTCAAAGAGTTGCCATGAAGATCAAACCTTAAAAAAAGCTATCTAAATAGGGGTTGTTGTTATTTATTTTGGCATATACTGATGACACAAAAAAATAATGCAGAGGTTGGATGACTAATTGGGGTGTAGGTTCTGTTATGATGAAGATTCCATCCATGTATGTATCAGACTTGGTAAGCACTGAAGTTATTTATGATTCTATGTTGTATGCTTAAATAAATTATTTCAATAATATCTTGACTAAGAAAAACCCCAACCATTTAACGTGGTAAAAATGGAAGAATAAAAGACTGCATATAATAGAAATTTGTAGTTTCACAGACAATCCTTTTTTATTTTTGATTCTATAACATATAGAATACTTATATATATATATACTTATAGTATATAATATATACTTATTTTTGAGTCTGTGATATATAGAATACTTACATATACTTATATAATATATTATATAATACATAATATATTATAATATATTCTATATGTTTATATATAGAATATATATTATGTATTTTTATATATTCTATATATACTATATATTTTATATATTCTCTCTATATATTTTATATAATCTATATATTTATATATTCTATATTCTACATATAGAATATATAGAATACTTACATTTATCAGAATTTTTAAAGTAAGGGAAAAGTACTCAATATAGACTCAAAGAACCTGAGTTCAAATCCTGACTCTTCTATTTACAACAAAGGTTGTAAGGTCACTCTCTCTTGTGAGTCACTTCCCTCTAGATCTCCAATTTCACAGTGGGATCAGACCCCAGCAGCCCCTTATTCCAACTTATACACCAAAGGAAATACCTTCATGAAGACTTCCAAGAAGAAAGAACTCACTACTTGTTGAAGCTCTCTCTCTTAAGGAATTTTTCCTGATTTTTTTTTTAATCAGTGAAATGAAGAGATGGGTCTCAGTGATCTTGAAGGTCTCTTTCAGTTCTCAATCTATGCTCTAATTTGTATTTGTGCTTATGAAAATTAAAAGGAAAAAATGTAGATTGGCCAATAAGGCTGTGGTACCATGATGTGTCACCTGACCACCATGGACCTCCACATCTCCATCAGTAAAAGGAAAAGTGTACAAGGCTTGACAAATCTGATCAGTTTCACTGTGAAATTCACCAGGGATTTCAGGGCATCTTAACTTCCCAAAAGATGTGTCCTCCCTCCTTACTCATTCCATTTTTACCATTCTAGGACTTGTCCCTGGTCAGGGTCCACCAGTCTGGGCAGTGGCAGAGACCCACCCCAAGGTTCACAAGCCCATCCCACCCCAAGCTTGCTTTGGCTCACATCTCACCTGCTCATCCTCTTTCAGTCTCCTAAGGGGATGCAAGAAGTCCCTGGACCAGATGTGTCGGGCTCCCTCTAGAGGATGCTTGGGAATCTCCTGCCATCAAAGAAGGATGCTTGGATAGGGCTGGCTGGCATCTTGCTGGCCAGAAAGTGTCACAAACTCAGCCCTTCCATCCACTTTGGCTTTTGGGCAAGTCTGTCCAAAAATCCTAGCTACAGGATCAGCACAAATGCTTACTTTCCTTTCTTCTACCTCTCCAAATCTATCTTCAAGAACAACTCCCTGAATATGCGGTTCTAGGATTTCAGAGGGTTTGAGAATTTGCATGAGGAAAAGAAAATGGCATCTTAATTTTCCCTCATAACCTCTACTTGAAATTTAACATTTCCTTCAATTACAGATGTAATATTTATAAAGAACATTAATCTGAGAAAAGGCCACAGGTTCCTCCAGACTGCTTTTTAATTTTTTCTTTATTATTTTTAAAATTTTTTCTATTTTATTCTAAACAATATCATTTGTTACATGAAAGGGCTCTTTTGGATGGAAGAAGAAGAGAGATACAAGGAGAAAATTAGGAAAGGTTAAAAACAATAGAAATCAATAAAAATTTATTTTAAAAAACATGACTACTGAAAATTAACATTACCTTGAATGACGATTTTAAGAAAAAAAATGAGTGAGAAGATCAATAGATTTCTCCAGACCGTTTTTTTTTAATTTTTGTCTTTATTTTTGTATTATTTCTTTTATTTTAAACAATATTCTTTGCTATGGGATGTCTCTTTTGGAGGGAGGAAAGGGAAAATTATAAGGAGAAAATTAGGGAAGGCAAAAACAATAGATTTCAATGAAACCTTTTCTACCATTAAGGATTTTAAAAATTAATCTAAAAATGGATACATAGATTTTTTTGGTGTGTTTTTTTAAAACATATTTTTTGTTATAGGAAATGGCTCTTTGGAAGAGAGGAAGAGATACAGGGAGAAAATTTAGGAAAAATTAGGGATGTAAAAAAATGGAAGATATCAATAAATTTTTAAAAACATGACTGTTGAAATTTATTATCTTTTAATTGTTAATTAAATTAATTAAAAATAATCTAAAGCATCCATAGATTTCTCCAGATTGCTTTTTCTTCTTTATAAATATATTCTTTGTTTTATGGGATGGCTCTGGGGGAGGGGGGAAAGGAAGAGCTACAGGAAGAAAATTAAGAGATCTAAAAATGAAATATATCAACAAAAATTTACTCTACAAAACATGATTCTGAGGAGGGGTCCACAGGTTGTACCAGACTGCCAAAGGGGCCATGAAACAAACAAACAAAAAAACTCAAGAATTCCTTAGTCTACAGAAACCCTTCCAAGCAAAAGTAAAAATGGTCAGCCTGGAAGTGAAAGGTAGCTGATACGAAGAGCTGGATCTAGAGTTATAAAGAACTGAGTTCAAATCCTGCCTCAAACCCTTATCAGCTATGTGACCCTGAGGCATCTCTGTCTCAGCTTTATCATCATCCACATCGGAGCATTTATCCAGCGCCTGCTTTATACCAGGCATTGCTAAGCACATCTCAAATTTTATCTCACTTGAGTCTCACAACAAACTTGGGAGGGAGGTGCTATTATTACCCCCATTTTAGAGTTGAGGAAACTGAGGCAGGCAAAGATTAAATCACTTGTCCAAGGTCACACAGTTAGTAAATAACTGGGACCAGATATGAATGCAGGTTTTCCTGATTCACTGATGATGGGTTTCCTAATCTTTAAAAATAAGGGGGTTGGACTCAACAATCTCACTCCAAGGTCCCCTTCCAGTACTAAACCTATGACCCTATGAATTCAAGCTTACCAAGAATCTGGTAGGAGCCTACCTTTTCAATCAGTCCCCTTTCCCATGCCTTCTACGCCAGCAAAATTGAGTTTGACACCAGGCTTTTGCTCTGCTGGTCCATATGACTGCTAGCTGCACTCCTAACCCCACTGCAAAGCTAAGTTCAAATGCCAACTCTGCCATGACACCATCCTTGTATCCAACCAGGCATTAATGGTCTTCCCCACCCTCCTCAGGTGTGATATAGCAGTCTGTTCTTCATTTCTATGTGCATCTTACACCCCAAGACTACGGAAGCTGCATTAGAGGATGGGGGCCATGGCCTTGTCTAAATTTTAACTCCCCTAGATCCTACCTCTTAATAATAAAGATTTGTTGAACTAACTTTATTAGTCACAGTTTCCAAGAGTTTGTATTTCATAGATAACCTTATATTAATTATGCTGAGCCACAAAAGCCTGCTCAGAGAAATCCCTGAGCATAGGAAAGAAATCGGTTTATGGGTCTGTGATGACTTCTGTCCCTTAGATTAGGGAGCTGGTAACTAGAGCCAAAATATAACTAAAACATAAAATGCCAGGTAGAGTAGCTATTAATGACCCAGTTACTGCAAACTGTGCTATTGAAATGTCAGCTACTATTTTTTTTAATGAGGTATGGGGCAAGACCTGTGAATTATTGGTGTAGGAAACTGGATAAGTGAACTCCTTCTCCCAATGCAGATATCTCCTAGGGTCAATTGGACACCTGGCTCTCAGTTTGAATTTAACCCCAGCCTCTCTTTTGGGCCAAATGTCATGGACCCCCTTCTAGCTCTAGCTAAAGGATTTCTGGTTTCCCCTGAGAAATAGGTCCATGCTTCCAGATCGCCAGAGTGCCAACTAAAAATAAGTGTCTGCTAATAAACATGGAATCCAAGACTCTCCAACCAGGCCAAATGTACTCCAATCAGAAATCCCCCTTCCCCATTTGCCTGTAAAGCAGGTTCCATGTCTTCACAAAAGCTGTCTCCCTCCTCATTTTTCAGATTTCTCAGCAATGAAGGACAAACACACACAGCTTTCTTCAAAGTTGAGATCAAGAGTCATTTCCCTAAGGAGGCCTTCTCCCAACTCCCTCCAATGACTTATATATGCTCTATATTTAGTTATATAGAGTTAGAATGTGAACTTGGAGGCAGGAACTCCACTCTGTCTGCCTTTCTTTGCATCCCCAGAACTTACTTAGCACAGGGTCTGCTCAAGTTAGCTGCTTCCTAAATATCTGTTTATTCTACTTATACATGACAGAATATAAACCCCTTGAGGACAAAGCCTGCTTTGTGTATTTGTTTCTCCAGTGTCTAGCATGGTACTTGACACATGGTAGGCACTCAAGTCACTGAGTTATAACTGAACTACAGTTTAAGCACAGCGCTTGTTGAATGAATGAATGAGGGAGAATTAACACTAGGAGAAACAGAATTTAAGAATATTTCAAAGGACCAAGATGTACCAATTGATAGTGCATTTAAAAAAATTCATAAGAAAAATATACTAGGATGGGAATTTTTATTTCAAAGTAAAACAACAGCAAAATGTTTTTCTCAATTGATTTGCCTGGTCCTTCTAGTAAAGTTCATTTGTTCTTCTCTTTTTGGGCATCTCTTACAAGTTGGGCTGAAATTTGTCTTCCTATATTACTTCTCTCCAGTCCCTGCTTCTATCTTTGCTTGCTGGGTCTAAACAGCGTAAGGTAAAGAATCGCACATGTTTATTTCTTTTTCCTAGAAGTCTCTGAAACGATTATAATGGCAGGACTTTCTCTCCTTGCCATCCCCTTTATAATTAGAGGAAGATTAGTAGCAGGTACAGATAAAATAAAGATGTAGATATATTAGATGCATCCATGGTATGTAGATGCATACAATGGGCCCAGGAGGGCCTGAGAGATCTAGGTTTTGACCTAGGAGATGCACGTGATATCCACAGAAAGATGACTTTGTCACTGAGAGTTAATTTAATTGGAAGAGTTTTCTTGTGGCATCAGTTGGACCAGCTGAAACAAGAGGACAGACAGGGTGAGTGAGACAGTGAAACAGCAGGACAGACCAGGCAGAAGTTAAATTAAGGTCTTAAAGCCACAGGGGAAACAGTTTGAGGGTCAGATAAGGAGCTCTTTCCTTCTAGGAGTATGGAGGACAGGACAAGAGTTCTAGAAATGGCAGTGGTAGTGGTGGGGAGAGTGCTGCTGAATTTAATAAAAGCCTGTATGTACTCAAAGGTCTGGCAGCAAGGTACTGTCTAGGACTAAGCAGCAAAATTAACCAATTTGGCCCCAAAAGTAGAGTATAATGGAGGTGGGATGTGGGTGGAGGATGAGACTAAAATCTAGACAGGCAGGAACCAGACTGGGGAAAGTATGAGGAAACAAAAAAGATCTTGAAGTGGAGGAGGGCGGTATTCTTAACTTTTCCTGTGTTGCGCACCTCTTTGGCAGTCAGCCTCACGAAGGCTAACAGACCCTTTCTCAGAATCATGTTTTTAAATTCATAAAAAAAAAATACAAATGATTGCAAAGGAAATTAATACTGAAATATGGGTATCAAAATATTGCCAAAAAAAAAAGTTCACAGAATCAGGTTAAAAAAAAACTCTGCCTAAAGCTCATCAGGGTCAGTGTGATTAGGGAAAACTTGAGATAATAATATGAAATGATAATTATATGGCAATTTCTGGGTTGCAAAGCATTTATACATATGAGGCCTATTCTGTAAGGCAGACATTAATGGTACTCTTAATCCACTTTTACAGATGAGGAAAGCGTGAGACTTTTGAAGGGTTTAAAAGCAAAAAGAGCTATTAAGTCTCAGAGGCAGGATTTGAACCCAGAACTTGCTGACTCCAGGTCCAACATTTTTTATCTACACTGTGCTAGGCACCTTTTCATGAAGGTGTTCATTCACCTGGATCCAGAGGTGGAGAACCTGAGACCTTAAGGCCACATGTGATCTTCTAGGTCCTTAAATGTGTTTTTTTGATTGTAGCCAAATTTTACAGAATAAATCCTTTTATTTTCAGTAATACATTTTTGTTCATCTTTTGTATTTTTATCTGATTTGGTTAAAGTTTAATTAATCCGGCCTTCCAACATGAAAAGGTTCCCCAATCCTGGCCTGAAGCAAAAACCTGAAGACTGAGTTAACAGAGTTGGTATTGGGGGGCAATGAAAAGAAATGTTTGGCTAGAGAGGCAGTGAGGAGTAGTGGGGATGGGGCTAGCTGAGCCAGGAAGACCCCTGGGTACAAATCCCATACTAGCTGTGTGACCCTGAGCAAGTCACTTAGCTTCCCAGGAACCCCAGGCAGCTCTCAAAGACCAGAAGCTAAGTAAAGATCTGCCTTGGGGGATATAGTTTCCTCACTGAGAGTTCCCTAAAGATGAACTCTGTCTGAGTTGTGAGTTCTCATAATGATCCTTTGTGGAAACTGATGAATTTGAATTCAGGGCACAGGGTATGAGAAGAGACAAGGAGGTGAGAGTGGTCATTAATCTAACCACTCTTCTGAGGGTTGGTAACCTTGGGTAAAGTCATTCTCCCTTCCCATTCTTAACATATGAACATCTCTGAGCCTCAGTTTTCTCATCCGTAAAATGAGAGAAGTCCATTTTACAGGGCTGTTGCAAGGCAGCAAGGGTGGCTTCCTCTGAGGGAGGTACAGAGCCTCAGTTCAAATGCTGCCTTCAAATTGGGCAGTATCACTGAGCAAGTCACTTACAACTACTTTATGCCTCAGTTTCCCCATCTGTAAAATGGGCAAGTAATAGTGCCTCCCTCCCAGAGCTGTCATGAGGATTAAAAGAGCTTATATTTTTAAAGCACTTTGTAAACCTTAAAGTTTTATATAAGTACTATTATTATTGTTAATTCCCCATCTGTACGAGAGGACCAACAGATGCCTTCTATCATCATTTTTAGCTCTAAATCCTTGATCCAATTATCGTTCCCAAGCAGAGAACCCACAATCTGCCTATGGCCCTTGGAGGCTAGGGCTTCCCCTCTGAGGCTCCCTTGCATCTTCTCTGTATGAATTTCGCGTGTATCTAGCTACATCTCTTTGAGGGCAGGGTCCTATCTTTGCCTTTGGCATGCAATAAATAATTAATAAATGCTTAACGTTTGATTGGCTGGTTGAGCCATGAGTTTCATAGGCATTTAGAGACGCTGATTGCTTTACAAATCCAGGACATACATTCAGTGAGACTGGAGAGCAGGGAAATGATTATAATCATGAAAAAACCATCAAAATCCTTGCTTTCCCAAGTCTGCTGGAGTGAAGGCAGAACCAAAGCCTTTTTTTTAACTCACTTTTTTCTTCTCCATGTTCTCTAAGGCTCCTTTTCAGCTCTAAAATTGAGTCTACAATTATTTCTGCGTGAGCATAAATGTTCCGCCCCAGAATCTCCCTGATAAAGAGCTATGGGGAAACCGACAGACTTTGTTTTAGACAGCCAATGGAGCCCTGGAGAACCACTGTATATGTGTTCCATTTGGCCCTCAAGAAAGCCTCGATTTTGTCGTCACTCAAAAGACGCCTGGTTTAGGTTACAAAGAGCAGTAAACACACACCATCTTACTAGAGAACCTGCTGGTTGCCATGGCAATTAGTGATCCACGTGCCTTTCTCTACTTCAGCAGCATCGCTCTCCTCTCTGAATTAAGGCAAAGAACTTGACTGAGACTCTTAAAACACTAGATTTTCTTTTCACTGAGGGGAAAAAATATCCGAGGTTGGTATCAAAGGGACAGCTCCAAGGTTTCTTAGCAAACATTTTTTATTTCAAAGGTCAGTATATCAACTAAGCAGCAGAAAGATGTCCCAGGTTATCTAGGCTAGACTTTCTGCCATCTGGTACAAAAAAAGATGACAATCAGTAGTGTCCTATGGGGAAGTAGACCAACCTAGAGGGATAGTCATTCAGAGCAGGGGTACACTTGGAACCTGGATCAATTTCCATTCCAGAGGCCCCTGGGAATAAAAGGCAGGTCACTCCATAGGACTGTACTAGAATGGCCTTCAACAATCACCTAGTTCAACTTAGATGCAGACAAGGAATTCCTCCTATAAAATCCCTGATAAGTGGATTTAAAAGCTTTCAGTGAGGGACATCCCAATAGCTCCTCCCAAGGCAGTCTGTTCTTTTGCTCAATTCTGACTGCTTAGGAGTTTTCCTTTTATTACCTATCCAAAAAGCAATGAAGAGAAAATTCACTTCCTATTAGAGATGAACTGAAAATGCACAGACACATAACATTTTTAGAGATGGCTAATGTTGCTTATCTTCCTTGGATTATGGAGTTATGTACTGAGGACTTTATTATTTTTAAAATTTGTTTAATGTTTAATAAGGACAGATTAATTTTTAAATGTTAATTAATTGCTAATTTTTTTAAAAGAAAAAAATGAGAACTCTTTAGGACTGGTTCAACCAGTCCTATTTTCACCCTAATATACGAGCACATGGTCCATATTTCTCTACTTTGTCTCTGAGGATATTATAGAAACTAGTCAGCCAATAAACAGTTATTAAGTTTTTACTATGTACCAGGCACAAGGAATGACAAAGAAACAGTCACCACCCCTCATGGAGCCTTTCTTAATTGTCATATTCAGATCCAAATACTCATCCAACAAGCATTTGTACTGTGTTCAATATTCGGGGAAGGCGCTATGTGAAATTCTAGGGATAAAAAAGCAAACCAAAAAAAAATGCTGCCCTCAAACAGCTTACATTCTATTGGATATACCATAACTATGACATTGCCTTGGTCTAATAGTCTGGTGATGAGAAAGAAAATACTGGGAATTTCTTTAAACTTGAATGTGCTCAAGGAATTCTGGGAAAAGGGTATGTCTAGAAAGGGTCCATCCACCTTGGATTTCCCTGATCTTACTTCCTAAAGGAGGAAATAGGAAGGGGGGGGAAGGGAAAGGGGAAGACTACTCTTAGTTGAATAGGCTGGATTGCCCAAGAACCCTATTAAAAGGTACAGAAGAAGAGCTATCTATTTAATGGTTACTACTGAGAAGGCTCTCAAAATATTTTTTACTTACAGTCTTATCTTTTACTGTAAGCAAGTGTGTGGACATACTGCAGGAGGGGAGGGAAAGAGAAGGTAAGGCAATTCTAACATGCCAGAAAGAAAAATGTTCCACAGAGAAATGCACAGTAAGATATCCCTGAGATATCACCTCACAATCAATCCAGTTGGGTAAGATGCTAAAAATGGGGAAATTCTTTATTGGGGAGCCCTTGAGAATACAAGCTCACCAATTCACTGTTGATGGTGCTAAGAATTCATTGAACCATTCTGGAAAATGATTGGGAATGAAGAGACAAGAGAAAGAAAAGTCACTCAATTCTTCATGTCTTTCGACCATGCCCACTGCTGGACTTGGATCCCAAGGTGGTTTTGGGGAATAAGAAAAGGACTTTCCCTTCCTGGTTTCATTGTATGTACTACCAAAAAAGATGGAAACATCCTATGAACTCAAGGGATAAATGGTCAAACAAATTCTGGCATAGGAATGTAATATATGATGGCAAAAAGTCTAAGAAGGAAGGAGGGTTTATTGAGTATGGAGGACAGGTTCCAAAGTATCATAGAATGGCTTAGAAACACAAGAAAATCATATTGGAGTGTGTCTTCTAGGATCTAAAAGCTAGTCTGAACTTTGTCCAAAATCAAATGGATCCTTAAGAGTTCATTGGGTCCAAAGCTCTCATTTTACAGATGAGAGAATGGAGGTCTAGAGAAATGATATGAGCTAGCCTAACTCATATGTTTAGTTAGTAGGAGAGCCAGGACTCAAATCCAGGTCTCCTAACTTCCAATTGCAGGCTTTCTTTCTTTCTCTTCCTTCCTTCCTTTCCTTATTTCTTTAATATAATACAAATATTTATCAAGTGCCTACTATAACAAGGGACATGATGAGAGAGACCACAGCAGAGAAAAAAGAAAGCCAGGCTCAGAGTCAGGTTCGATAGAGTTCCATATAGAAGTCTGACATACACTTAATCTCCCTAAAAGATTCTAATGTTTCAGAAAAGTAGATTAGCATTGGGCAACTAGGTGGTAGAGCAGACAGAGCACAGGGCTTGGAGTCAGAAAGACTCATCTTCCTGAGTTCAAATCCAGCCTCAGATACTTCCTAGCTGTGTGACCCTGGGCAAGTCACTTAACCCTGTTTGCCTCAGTTTCCTCATCTGTAAAATGAGCTGGAGAAGGAAATGGCAAATCACTGCAGTATCTCTGCCAAGAAAACCCCAAATGGGGTCAGGGAGAGTCAGACATGACTGAAGAAAGAACTTAAAAACAACAACAACAGCTCTGGTAGGGGTATTTCCTTAAAGAGAATTCCCTACAGTGATAAAGATCACAGGATTGGAGGTACAGATCAAGGAACTGATTGAAAGCAGAAAAAGAGATCATACTTCACTTTCTACCCCCTGAGTTATCCTAGTTTCTCTCTCACCTGGCCCCTTTTCTAAATTGAGTCCAGAGGAAGTGATAAGAGAAAACTAAAGGAAAAGTCTATGAAAGGTGATCTATCATCCAAGATAAGCTCCAGCCATAAGCATTACTTTGTGCCTTCCATCCCACTGAATATATTTCTCCGACATCAACAATTACTCACGAGAGCAGGAAGTAAACCCTCCTTCAAAGTGGAAATGTGTCACTGACACGCTTCGACTCGCTGAACATTTTCAGTAGCAAAACAACACAGGAAAGATGCGATCATGAAATCACAGATTTCTGGGCCTCCTGGCTTCTTTTCAAGTGCCAGCTAAATGCTACTGCCTGGTGGGCAGAAAGCTTTTCCCGACTCCCCTTAATCATTCTGCTTTCCTTCTGTCAATTATTTCCACTTTATCCTGTCTATAGCTCATCGAACGATTGGGATGGTTCACCAATATTCTTGCCTGAGTGGCTTCACAGGGGATGGCCAGAGATGGGTGATCGTGTCAGCTGGGCAAAACCAAGGCCCTCCCGGGTTAATGATTAGCAGAGAAATAGGATAATCGTGGTTTGAGGCACTCAGAGGCCATAGAGCTAGAGCTCAAAAGTACTTTGAAAGGTCTTCCAGTCCAACTCTCATAATTATAGAGAAGGAAAATGAGGCTTGAAGAACTCAGTGAAGTTCAATCGTCAAATAAGAGAACTAGGACTTTATCTCAGATGCGATTTCAAGGGCAATGCCCTTTCCAGTTAGCCAGTCAACAAATATCTTATTAATTATGTGCCAGACTGGGAAGACAAGGAAAAGCAAATACATAGCCCTTGCCATCCAAGAGCTCCTTTCCTAATGGAGGAGATGATATGCATACAACCCGTGTAGAAGCCAAGTGTAGACTGGTGGTAATGTCAGAGGGATTCCTGTCCCTATGAAATGACTTGCTAACAAAGATTCAGAACCAGGACTGGAACCTAGGTCTCCCTGGCTCCAAGCTTGGTGCACAATTCGCTAATCTAATCTTGCCACCTTCTAACTTCTTTATAGTTTCCTTAGAGCAAGCACAACTCCAGGAAATGTTGGTCCCATGAATTTGAATTTGAATTTCTCTATACAAAACTGTATTCTGCAGGGGGCTAACCACAACCTTAGTTCAAATGTAAGAACAGAACAAACCCAATTTCAACGGACATCATGATGTTCGCTTTTCGATTAAAGTCAAAGAAACCTTCAATATGCCCAGCTCATTTTTATGCACACAAATCTTGACTTTTCATTAGGCCTGGTAATGAAATAATATGGGTCGTTCTTCTCATGAACTCTAGTAACTTGGATGGGTAAAACAGGTATAAAATGGGCCCTGTTGACAATAATCAAGTCTGAAAACAAGGTATCTGCTAATATCCCAAGGTATTTTTTAAAGGAAACTCTACCTTACGACTCACCTCAATGACCAATTTTTAACTCGTTTGTTAGTAAGTCTCTTTAGAATGTTTATGAAAAACTTTAGTAACTTTACATTTTAATAAAGCCAACAAAATCAATCTGTAACACTATCACTCCTTCCCATTCACTCTCACTGAGTTGTCTTCTATCGATGCTGGCCGTGATTCTTCACTCATAGGATCATGGATTCCCAGATCTGTAGCTGGGCCCCTTCTTCTGAATTTTCCTCTTACCATCAAGAGGACCCCAATCCTTCCAGTAACCCGGATATGTCAGTTACCAAGCATTTATTAGACACCTACTTCATGTCAAATGATACAATGAGCATTGAGAATACAAAAAAAAGACCATCCCTTCACTCAAGGGATTCACAGGTGGAAACAATATGCTAACAACTATGTACAAAACAAGATATATACAGGATAAATCAGAGATAATCAATAGAGGGCACTTGCATTGAGGGGGATTGGGATTTCTTGGAAATGGGCAGGAGGGATTTTAGGGAAAACTTGAAGGAAGCCGAGAGGTTGAGATGAGGAGGGAGAACATTCAAGGTATGGGGGGGTCAGCAAGTGAAAATGCCTGGAATCAGAAGATGGAATGTCTTGTATTGGGTCCAACAAGGAGGCTAGCAGCACTGGATTAAAGATTATATGATGGTGGAAGGCAAGGTGTGATAAGGCTGTAAAGAAAGGAGTGGGTCTACTTGTGAAGGGCTTTGAATGCCAAACAGAGGATTTTATATTTGATCCTGGAATTTACTGGCTGGGAGCCAGGGCTGTGTATGACATGGTCAGATCTTAACTTTTTGGAAGATCAATTTGACAGCTGAGTCACCCTCTGTTGCTCATCCCACGTACCCACTCAATTATCAACGGCTATTCTGTGCATCTACCACGTGCAACAATTCTTGCCCACCAGTGGCTTATAATTCTATTCATTAAAACTCATACTAAGACAAAAAGTGGCCATAATTACCACTGGCAGAGGCAGAAACCAGGCTGATGAAATAATGAATGCACTTAATAAAATGCTTGCTGAATAAATCTCTGAAATAAGAAATGTTTACAGTAGGATATTGGTTTGATAGCTGATAAAAAGGGGTTCAAGAAGTGGCCAACTCAAAGGATAAGCAGTGAAAGAATAAGACTCATTTGCAAAAGATGAGCAAACCATAAATTGCTACATGAAAACACGCTCAAAAATGCTTGCAATAAGAAAACCCCAATTAAATTAATTCTAAGATTTCAATTCATTCCAGGCAATTTGGCAAAGATAGGAACTTCATCATTGTTGGTGGGACTATGGGAAGATAGGCAGGTACATGATGTTAATGGCTAGGAATATAATATTATTGTGCAATAAAAATGACAAATAGGAGGCATTCAGGAAAACATGAAAAGATTTGTAGGAGTCAGTGCAGAGTGAAATCAACAGAACCAAGAAAATAGGCACAATGATAAAAGTATAAATGAAAAGGGAGGTGAACTCTGAATAACGGAAAAATTATTGAAGGCTGTAGGTAACAAAATATAACCATCACTTATAGTAGAGAGGGGGACTCCTGGGACACCATATTGTATACCCTGCAGGCAAGCTGTATGCTTTTGGTTTTGACACGGAAGATGGTTCAATGGGTGGGGAAAGAGCAAAAAATGACTTGCAATCTAGACAAAAGACATCAATAAAATGTGCAGTTTTTGAAAATGGATTTGATCCTTTCTGTCTTTGAAAAGAAACAAATGCTAATGAGATCCCTATAAATAATATACTGCCCAGTCTCCAAAGCTCATCTTGGTCAAATTAAGATGCTTTCAAAAACAGTGGTTTTGCATTAGTGGTAGCAAGGCTTCAAAATGTCTTAGAAAAATCTTCAAGAATATAAGGCAACTGATAGGGTGCAGAGAGCACTGGATTTGGAGTCAGAGGTGATGGGTTCAAATCCTACTTCAACTACCTATATCTTGGCCAAGCCACAAGATTCTTGGGCCTCAGTTTCCTCATCTGGAAAATGAACAGGTTGGGCTGGAAGGTCTCTAAGATCCACTTTAGATCTATAAGGAACCCTTTTTTTAAATGTTCATTTGTCATTTGAATTTTTAAATTTATTTTCTTAACTTTATGTTTTAATTCATTGATACTTTCCTTTATTTTTATAACATTGTCATTTTTGGTCATATCCCCCCCAATTATGGATTTTTTCCTTGTAACAAAGTGAAACAGTTAAGCAAAAACACAGGATAGACTGTGACCACGTCTGAGGGGGTATAAAACCTTCTGCCCTAAGAAAGCCCTGCCTTTCTGCCAGGCAGGCAAGGATGAAGAATCTTACTAATTGACTGTTAATTCACAGAGCAAAGGGAGCATGGGATAGTAGGAAAGGATGGGATCACAAGAGAGTTGGGCTTGAATCTCCGGCCACAAAGCCATGTGACCATTGGCAAATCTCTCAAAGCTCTCTGAGTCTCACTCTGCTGTCTGTAAAATAGAGCTAATAATACATAATTATGCCCTATCCTTAGAGCTGCTAAGATCTAAAGAGGTAATTTGCATAAATAATTTTGTAAATCTTAAAGAACTATGTAAATACTTTTAGGTAGTGTCATTAAATCAACCCTGTGGCCACCTAAAGAGAGTCATATTCTTAGGCACAACAGAGAGATATAGTGTACAGCAAACAGAGAGCTGATCTTGGTGTCAGGAAAATCCAGGACCTTCTTCAGACACTAGCTAGGTTACACTGAGTGTCATTAAATCATTAACCGTAAAGGGCTAGGTGGGACAGTGGATAGAGCACAGACACTGAAATCAGGAGGACCTAAGTTCAAATCCAGCTTCAGATACTTACTAGCTGTGTGACCCTTAGCAAGTCACTTATCCCTGTTTGCCTCAGTTTCCTCATCTGTAAAATGAGCTAGAGAAGGAAATACCAAACTACTCCAATATCTTTGCCAACAAAACCCCAAATAGGATCATGAAGGGTCAGACACGACTGAAATGATTCAACAACAATAATTACTTAACCTCTCAGTACCCTAGGCAACTCTTAAAGATTATTAATTTCAGAGGAGATGCTATCTGCATCAATGGAGGGAGTTTTCACATTAAGTTCTCCACACAGAGGAAATCATAGATCTTACTACCAAAAAGGGGAGGGGAGAGGATTTATTACTTCATGTCAGCATAGTAGGGAATGACAATGGGATGCAGTACAGTGAGTACTGACTGTGACTTCAAAAGATCTGGGTTCAAATCCTTCCTCTGACGGTATATGTCTGACCTTAGGCAAGTTACTTTCATCTCCCTGGACCTCAGTCTCCTCATCTATAAAATGGAGCTGGACTAAAATGGCTTCAGTTTCCTTCTGGCTCTGGATGCTGGATCCTATGATTTTATGAAATAAACGTTCACACTGGTTTTCCTTTCTAAAGTCTCTATTAAAATCCCATTTTTTACTGGAAGCTTTCTCCAACCCCTCTTAATTCTAGTGCCCTCTGTTAATTATTTCCTGTTTATCCTGTATAGAGTTTTTATTTGCATGTTGTCTCTCCCTAGATTGGGAGCACCTTGAGGGTAAGGGCTATCTTTGGCCTGTTTCTCTGCTTAGCACAGCATCTGGCTCAGAGCAGATGCTTCATTAATATTGACTGATTGATACTAAAGTGTACAGCACCAATACTGTTTCCCTTGGGAACTGCAACTTGCCATCTGGGTGGCAATCCTCATTTTCTACAGGGGAAAAAAGCATCCAGGGTGCCTGAGACAAGCATTCTTTTCCCATACATCAAAAGGAGTTATTTCCATTATGGATGCCAATGGGGACTCACTATCTTAAGATGATTAAACCACTCGAGGGCTGCCTTCTCTCACCTTCACCTTTCCTGCCCACACAAAACACACAAAGCTTTTCAAGCCCCAACAGTTCTTGGAATCAGCTTTAGGTCGTCAGTGACTATTTCTACATTATAGCAGCAGAGGAAGCCAATGTTGGCTCAGAAATAAGTGTCTCTGTGTCTCTCTGTCTCTCCATCTCAATCTTTCTGTCTCTGTCTCTCCATCTCTTTCTTTCTATGTGACATTCTCCCTCTTTCTCTGTTTTTCTCTTCTGTCTGTCTGTCTCTGGGTCTCTTTCTCCATCTGTCTGTCTGGGTGTCTCTCTCTCTTTCCATCTCTTTCTTTCTCTGTTTTGTCTATCTCTTCTGTCTGTCTGTCTCTGTCTGTCTGGGTGTCTCTCTCTCCCTCTATGTCTCTCTCTGTTTCTCTGTGTGTATCTCTGTCTCTCTCAGTCTGTCTGTCTCTCAGTTTTCTCAAGTATAATCCTTCTATATCAACGTAGAGAAGGGCAAGGCCCTCCTTCTTTAATAGAGTTTTTATGAATGTTGAGTGTCTGTCAGTCAAATGACCTTTAACCTCCCTTACTCATGAGAAACTGGGTTGAAAGCATCACATCAAAACAAGTTCAGACATAGGCTCCGTGGGTGTCCCTTTCAAAAATCTGCACAGCTGTGAACACCACCCACTGGCCAGAATACTACAAGCCAGAATACCGAAGCCTCAGCTAATAGCACTCTCTGAAGAAAAAGGATGTGTGGCCCAATGGGAAGCGTGTTAAGTTTGGGGTCAGAGGATCTGGGTTCAAAGCTTAGCCTTCTGTTACTTATGACCAGTTTGACTTTGGCCAAATCACCTCCTCTCTCTGGGCCTCAGTTTCATCATCTGTAAAATTAAAGAGTTGGATTAGTTGATCTCAAAGGCTCCTTTCCTGCTCTAAATATATGATCCATAACATGATATCCCAAAAGTCTTAGTGCCATTTGCCTGCAGTAAGATCTGGAGACACCCTGTGTAAGAATAAAAAAAAAAATCCTAAGAGAAACTAGATTATATTCAGTCTTTTAAAGAGAGAGAAAGGAAAGCTGAGAAAAGCAGAATCAAAACAAATATTTTTAATAAAATTAGTGGAAAAACATTCATTATTAATTCATTTACTATATGCTGTGCATAAGGAAAGGAATGGAGTACAGTTTGGAATCCAGTTGGGAAATGCAAGGTGCAGGGACAAAATCCTTGCCTAGATCAGGTCAGACTGGATCCCCAGAGCTGGGAACTTAACCTGGATTGGGGAAGGATCTTCTAAAGTAGTCAATTCATGAAACACCTACAATGTAACAAGGCATTGTATAGCAAGGTAGGCACTGGAGACTCAAAGACAGTGAAACTCTCCCCTGTACCCCCAAGGGACTTAGAGTCTTCTGGGGAAATATAAACCGTTTGCACAGATAAATATAACAACTTTATCCTCAACATGGATTTTTGTTTGTTTGTCCCAGATCTGTGATCTATCTCACTGGTGCAGGGGAACTCCCTAAACTTCCTCCAAAAAGGCAGATTTACACTTGTTCTGAAATGCATAGTCTTACAAAGCTGCCTGGGGCACTGAGAAATTGTCTTGTTTGGGATTAAACAGCCAAGATGTGTCTGAGGCAGGGCTTCTGCCAGGTTTCCTGAACACTAATGACTCCTGTTTCTAGGAGTCTCCTTGTATACAGGAGTTTCAGGACGGAAGAACACTTCATTGGGGAGAGGCTTTGTACAGGAGGGAGTATCTGTACATTGATTCTATGAGGTGTGAGGAGGGTGTGTATCCCAAAGAGAGATCACCTGTGCAAAGGCACGTCTTAGAATGCCACATGCAGGGAAGACCTAGCTGATCAATCTGACTGGAACAGAAACAGATTAAAGGCAAAACAGGATTGGGAACAGCCAAGTCCAGCACAACCACTAAGACACAGCGGACTGGGAAGCAACAAAGTGTTATTCACCAGTTTCCTTAAGATGCGTCAAGGCAAGGATTCCACAATATCCATTAACCACAAGGGATAGTGTTTTAAGTATCGAAAAATCTTATTACTTCTGACCCGCTGCTGGGCATACATAGGTCAAGGTGGTCAAAGACTGAAAGGAAAATTCAAAATACCAAACAACACTTTTCATGGTACCACAGAAGTGGAAACAAGGTGGGCACTCAGTGACTGGGGAATGGCTGAAGCACCTGGAGTATGGGAATGGAAAGAAATATTACTTAGCAGTAAGAAACGATGAATGCAAAGAATTCAGAGAAGCAAGGGAAGGCAACTGAATTGATGCAAAGCAAAATATGAAAAACAAGAAAACTCAACATATACACCAGCTACCAAAATTAAGAAAGGAATAAAACACAATAACTAAGCGGAGGAAAAAAAAGAGAAAATATACCTCCTTTCATTCCAAAGTTGGGGGACTATGGCTGTATCTGCTATCAAACCACATCAGTGCATGCTCTGTCTCTCTCTACCTCTCCCTCTCCAAATACACAAACATAAACATACAGACACACACCCCTTTGTTCTGAGAAAAGACCTTCAGGGTGAGGAAGGGTGAAGTGACATATTTTCGCAATGAATATGATTTAGCAAGAAAAAGTGCTAAAACCAGTTTTAAAAATGAAATTAATCAACACATAACAACTGATGATTCAGAAGGCATTTGGGGATTTTGTAGTGCCTCACCATTAATTCTTGATGTAGATATAAAAATGAGACCCTGAGGTGCTCTTGGGTCCAGTCACATGGTGGGGCATGTTAGAGGTAAAATTCAAACAGTTCATAATGAATTCCAAATCTTAAAAAGCCCTGGGGAAGACAAGGAGCACTCAATTTTAATCCTCTTTAAAAAAGGAAAAATTCAACATCAGAGAACAGCTTCTTTATACTGAATATTCTTAACCAAATTCTCTTATCTCAGTCTCTGACAAGCCAAACTTTAAGTCTGGAAAGTCAGTAAAACTTTAAGCCATTAAAATGGATATTTGCCTCATTTTTTATTCTCGTACTAATCCATGATTTTTGAATCAAGATTATCACCCACCTTGTTCCCCTCCAATACTACAACCTGTAAGTCTGCTGTTGCCATACATTGTTCAACACATTGTTCAACACAGCTTGACCTCAGGTTGGCTGATCAATAAAGGTTGTGTCAGTCCAACAAGTTGATCCTAAAGGGAGGCCACCTATTTCCATTACTGGGATTAAAATGCTAATTATTCCTGACCACCCAAAGTGGGTCACCAGGCTTTCTTCTACTATAACTCAAAATACGGAGGAGATAGGCAAAGAGGTATTTTTCCATAGAAATGTTTCAACAGGAACAAATTTCCACACCTGTGTGACTTTGGACAAGCCACTTAACCTCTCTAGGCCTCTTCAGTTTTCTCATCTATGAAATGCAGGAACTGGCATGTTGTTCAGTCAACTCTTTATGACCCCATTTGAGGTTTTCTTGGCAAAGATCCTAGAGTGGCTTGCCATTTTCTTTTCCATCTCATTTTATATTATAGATGAGGAAACTGAGGCAAACAGGGTGAAATGATTTGCCCAAGGTCACACAGATACTAAGTGTCTGAGGCCAGATTTGAATTCAGGAAGAGTCTTTCTAACTCCAGGCCCAGCATTCAATTCCCTTTGCCCCCTAGCTTGCCCTGGGGACTGTTAGATGACTTCTAAGGTTCTTTAAAATAAAATGAGATCACGCAGCTAGGTGGTGAAGCAGATAGAGCACAGACTTTGGCGTCAGGAGGACTTGAGTTCAAATTCGGTGTCAGATACCTGACATGTATTGGCTGTGTGACCCTGGGCAAGTCACTTAACCTCCAATGCCTCACAAAAAAAAAACAACCAAACAAAATGAGATCCTTGTAAAGCACCTGGTACAGAGTAAGGTGCTATAGAAATGGCACACAGTGCCTGGCACATAGTAGGTATTCATTCTCTTCAGCTTTAAATCTGTGAACATCTTCCAAACATTCACGAAGCCCCTTTCTTCCCCCCACTACCACTATCTGCATATAAAGAGGCCAGGATTCTGGCTGAGCTGGATCATCATCAGTCCTACCCCAAGACTCTGTAAGGTCAGAGTTTTTCACCACTTATGGTCTCATTCATCTCCTGAAAGTGGGCTAACACCCCATAATGCCAACTCAATAGCCGGCTGTGAGAATCCAAAGACATAGTGTAAAGCAGAGTGCATTGCCAGCTTGAAAGCACCATATGATGCCAGTTATTATTACTGTAATTCTTTCTCCTATAAGATTATATATTACTTGAAGGCTGAAATAGTTAAATTACGTCTTTCTCACGTCCTTGCAGAGTACCTAACAATACAACAGATTATCAATATAAAATGTTTGGTTGGAATATATGTTAGTAATCAAAACTCATAAATTAGTACTGATAAAACTACTTTTAGTCAATCAATAAGTATTTATTAAGCATTTCTTTGTGCCAAGTGCTTAAAAAAAAACACTGAGAAGCTTTTATTTCTAGCCTGCTCACTTACACAAAAGTAACTGCCTGGATGAGCCACATCTTTCATCCACCAATGCACAGGAAAAAGATCCACAGCCTGGCTCATGCTGCTGTTCCTTTTCTAATCTAATGAAGAAACTCTTCCATCTGATTCAGTGCAAGGTGATTCACTGTTCTGTGCATTCTTCCCCTCTCCATTAACCCTCTCCCGACACACAATTTAAAGCAGTAGGTTTGCCGAGCAGCGGCTTGTGTCCATGGGAAGATACTGTGCAGGCTGTCTTCTGCACTGCCAGGTGGATTTCAAACCTGAAATTGACAATGAAGTGAATTTCACAGGCACTTTAAAAAATGGCCCTTATCTTAGCAACAGGCATACAGACCCAGACCCTAGCCTGAGGTTCCTTTTATTTTCTAGCCTTGGTTGTATCTGCCAACACATCTATTTATCCCAAGGGGTCTTGATCTGGCACAAACCCCTCTGATAGTCTATAGATCCTTTTTCAGAACAATGATTTTAAATGAAATAAAATACAAAGGAAATCAATTCCATTGAAAAACAGTTATCAAAATATTGGGGAAGAAAAGTTCACAGACCCCAGGTTCAGAACTTCTATTTTAAGCCATCCCCATTATCAAGGGCTAAACCAGTTCCACCAAGATGAGTTCACAGGCTACAGGTTTGACTGCAGATCAGACATGTAACAACAGCTTCTCAATTAGTCTGTTGTGTAAATAAGATACAGTACCACCTGCTCAACCCACACACTTAAAAGAGGGGAAGTTGGAACTACAATATTTAATACAATTGCTTCTCTCTTTTCCACAAGTTTAAATGGCTCTAATGCCCAAAATGCTCCCGACCTCCCAGAATCCCTAGCTCCCTTCAAAGCTTGGCTTTAGTCACCTTAATCCTGATTCCCCCAAAATTATATTCTCCCTTCCTGACTCCCAGAGTACTTTGTATATTTTGTATAAGTTTATCTGTGTACTTGTTTTTCTCTTATAGAATATAAGTACCCTGAGGGCAGGGGGCTTCCAGCTGACTGAAATGAATTAAGTCTGAAGCTAAAACTTCTTACCTGTGTACAGGACCATAGATTTGGGGCTGAAAAGGACTTCAAAGGCCATCTTGAAAAATCCTTTGATTTTATAAATGAGGAAAACGAGGCCCAAGGAGTTTAAGGGACCTTCCCTGGGTCACACCAATATTAAGAAGCAGAAGCAAAACTGGAAGTCAAGTCCCCATATTTCACATCGAGAGCCCTTTTCCAATTACACCATTTATTTTAAGAGATTTTCCTCCCAGGTTACATGCAAGTAAGGGTAAGTAAGACCCAACCAGTGGCTTAGTGGACAAAACACTGGGCCTGGAGTCAGGAAAACCTGAATTCAAATCCAGCCCCAAACACTTCTTAGCTGTGTCACCCTGGGTAAGTCAACCTTTGATTGTCTGACAAAGTGGATCCACTGGAGAAGAAAATGGCAAACTACTCCAGTATCTTTGCCAAGAAAACCCCAAATGGGGTCACAAAAGGTCAGATACAACTGAAACAACGACTGAACAAGTTAGATCCAGGCTGTATACTCATCACCGAAGTTTAACACATCCAGGAAATCACTTTTTTATCTATGCCTCAGTTTTACCATCTAGGAAATGGGGATGATAACTTGCTCCTACTCCATTTCATCTGGCAGAAAAATTATATGAACACAAATGTGCTTACAGAAACACTGCAGCCTTTTGAGTCCAGAAGAAATGTTCAAGTAACGTTAATTAACATAGATGGAATTCAGCAAGAATTTAAATTGTAGAACCATGGTAGATCTGGGTTGGTGGAGGGAATTTCCTTGATAGGAGTTCTCTCACAGGTCTGAGCCAAAAAACAAGAGTTAGTGGCAAGGCAGAGAAGGATTCGACAGATGAGGAAAACAAGGAAAGCCTTTTGTCTTTCTGCCCAATATCATCACACAAGTAGGCAGGAGAAGAATTTGGATTAGCTCTTCTGACATCACGTCTGTCCACCACCCAGCCACTATAGACTCCTAACTTATAGATCTAAATATAGCCACCTTCTCTGTAAACTTTCTGTTACACCTGATGTCAAACTAGAGAATGCAATCAGCCCTTTCCATCCATCAAGATGACCCTGAGATACTACGATGCTGGTGTCCATTCTCCCTTAAAGATGAAATTATTTTCTTTGTGGTTTAATTTAAGAGTATTTATCCACCAAATACTTGACCACTGATATTCATTTACCAGAGCATTTGATTGATTACTCAGCCTTTATCGACAACCATGATTGATATAACTTACAGTCATATATTTTTCTTACTGTTAGTCCTATCCACCTCCCCCCCCCCCCCCATAATACAGCCATACATGGAAAGTCTATTTTATCTAACTATCTCATAGGGAATTGGCAAAGGGGACTTCCTCATTTCTTTTTTGGGAATTCCCTCTAGCAATGAAACCACAAGTCTAATTTTGTTCTCTTAAAGCAGCCAAGTAATTCCATTTGTATCTCAGCACTAGGCAAAATGAACTCCACATTTAGGAGGGACCAGAAGTGCTGTGAGCAACCAGAGATGTGTGTGCAAACCCTTGAGAGAATGGGGACCCTATAAAGGCAGGGACACTGTTATCCTTGTATCACCAAGGCTAGCATCAAGTATGTGTTTAATAAATGCTTACTGGCTGATTCATGATTCAGTGACCTTGGCAGTGGATCCTCCCAATATCCTTCAAGTCATTTTAATAATAGTAACATAGTTTTAGTACTCTCAAGGAGCAACTACATGGTACAGTGGATGGAGCACCAGGCCTGAGTCAGGAAGACCTGAGTTCAGATCCAGTCTCAGACATTTACTAGCTGTGTGATCCTGGCCAAGTCACTTAATCTCTATTTGTCTTAGTTCCTCATGTGTAAAATGGAGACACACTGGAGATCCATATCTTTGCCAAGAAAACTATGGGGTCACACTGAATGACAGAACGACAACAAGGTCATTTGAGAGTTGACAAAACAACTTTCCTAACCACAATCCAAAGAAGTAGGTAGCTTCACAAGTATCATCTCCATTTTTTACATGAAGGCACTTTGAGACTTAGGGAGGTTGATTTGGTTACAGTCAGTCGTCAGTCATAGAGCATCAGAGTTGGGAAGCTGTGCTGGTATTAATTTCTTTAAGAGTGGCCCAAGGTCACACAGGCAGTAAATGAGATAGACTAGACTCCAGGTCATCTGACATCAAATCCAGGCCTCTATCTACTCTATATACAATCTGTCATTCCATTAAAACTAACTATACCAACAGTCCAGGGAAATGTCCTGGGTGTGACGTCAAGAGGACTTGGCTATGACTCCTACTTCTTACATATTACAAACATGTGACCCTGGCCTTATTTCTTTAACCTCTCACAGATCCTCAGCTGAAAGGTGAAGGGGTTAGATTGGGAATGAACTTTGTCCAAGAACAACTTACTAAAAGAGTGCAAGGAAAAGTTGCGGAAGTCACAGGTTACTTAATACATATATTACTAACAATATGGACGGCATCTCAAATATTAGAAAAAATTTTATAATGCAATATTGCCAACCAAGAATTGTGCAGGAGACCCCATGCCAAGGATGGATGGTCTAAATCACAGGTGGGGAACCTGCAGCCTCAAGGATACATGTGGCCCTCTAGTTAGGTCCTCAAGTGCAGCCCTTTGACTGAATCCAGACTTCACAGAACAAATTCAAATACTTCATTTCTACTCTTGCAAAGGGGCAACTAGGTGGCACCTCAGAGCGCCAGGCCTGGAGTCAGGAAGACTTGTTTTCATGAGTCCAAATCTGGCCTCAGACACTTACTAGCTTTGTGACCCTGGGCAAGTCTCTTCACCCTGTTTGCCCCTGTTTTCTCAGCAGTAATATGAGCTGGAAAAGGAAATGGCAAACCACTCTAGTATCTTTGCCAAGAAATCTTACCCCCCATAACAGGTGTCATAAAGAGTTGGACACAACTAGATAACAACCCTTGCAACAGACTTAGAAGCAGCATGATTTAGGGGAGTGAATGCCAAATTTACAGTCAGAAAATCTGGGTTCAAACCCCAGTTCTTTCCTTTACTATCTGTCACTGTAGACAAGTGGCTCTCTAGATCTCAGTTTCTTCATATGTAAAATGAGAAGGTTGGACAAGATGACTTCTAAGTAAAGTGGAGAGGAGAAACAGATAATGCAGACCTGACCAAGGACACTGGAGACAGAACAAGGGGTTGAGTGGCAGACTAATCAGAAATAAGGCCAAATGACTGAAGGCAAGAATGGATTTTGGAAAGATCTGACCAATGAGGCCCATCAACTTAACCTGACGGGCAGCTGGGTCCATACTGTAGGGTCTCGGCCAGGAGAATGACATGAAGGTGTGTTTCAGCAAGAGGCATTTAATGCTGATCTGTCTGCAGATGGGGTGGAGATGGGTCATCATGATGGAAGTCAAAAGGCTGATTATGTCCCTTTATTACTAAAATCAGATTTTATAGGAAGTTTACTATACTAAAGAGAAGGGACTGCAGATCAGTCAAGAAACTAAGGATGTAATCTAGGTACACTGCAATCATGGCTAGGGGACAGAAAGGAGGAATGGTTAGTAGAAAGATTTCAAAGAAAGAACCAGCAGGATTTTGTGAATTTCTGAAGCTATGCTTTTTTATTTCTCCAGTATGTATAACATTACTCCAATTGGCATCATAGTTATTTGTGCACAGGGCTAATTCCCACTCCCATGAGATAATACACCCAGATGATACACAGCGAGGGTGTCCTTTTTCACCTTTGTTTACCTACTACCTAGCACACAGAAGGCATTTTAGAAATGTCCATAGAATTGTAAATAATAATAATGTTATAGTTTATACATATAGCACTTGAAGATTTACGCAAAATTTTATAGATTATTATCCCTTCTGAGCCTCACAACAACCCTGAGAAGTAGATTCTCTTATTATCCTTATTTTATAGAAGAGGAAACTGAGAGACTGAGAAGTTAAGTGAAAGGGATACTAGGCTGGAAGTTAGATCTAGATTGTAATTTTACCACCAATGGGTAACCTTGGGCAAATCACTATTTTTCCATCTTTGACTTAGTTTTACCATCTATGAAATCGAGACAATTTCATTGCTGTCTCATTTAACCTTAACGATATTACCAAGGCAAATGGGAGATCAAAGGTCACACAGCCATTAAGTGTCTGAGGAGGGATAGAAAGAAAAAAATGAAACTGAATTTTCTGTGATGATAATGGCCAATTTTGGTCCAGGAGAAGGGATTATTGGTGAGCAACAGTGCCTATACAGTCAGATGAGGTGTTGTTTGATTTTGCTGAACTTTTTTCCCCTCTTTTAAAAAGAAAAAAAGTATTTATTACAAGAAATAGCTTGATAGGCCAATGAGGAGAAAGATTTATTCAGAAATGAAGATAATATAAAAATTAAAAATGCCAATTAAAAAGTGAAATGAATCAGCTTGTGGAACAGTCTGCCATCAAGTGAAAGTTTTAAGTCTGGATGCTGGGATGGCAACACTAGTAACAGATATAAACAATTATTTTTCATTCCTTCTGGACTCACTATACAAAAGTATCCACTTAGGAGTTTGCTCATAATTAAAATGAGGAGCACTAGACGGATCTGGATCCACTCAGCCATTTACTAACTATGTGACTTTGGACAGGATGATAAACCTCTCTGAGCATCGGGTCCCTTTCTATTAACCTGCCAGCTTACGCCTTTGCGTAACTAAACCTTCACTCCCAATGGAGACTGGCTGCTTAGCCATTTGATTTCTTAGAAAACTGCCTAAGACACCGTTAGAGTAAAAGTCTTACCCCTGGTCACACAGCCAGTAGAGGTCAGATGAAGGACTGGAACCTAGGCCTTGAAGATTCCAAGGAAAGCCCTTTATCCATCACAGAGAGCTGCTGGTCTTGGTTATCTGACTTCCTCTCAGCTTTTCAGGAAAAGCACTTACTGTGTAGAGGCAGGAGCCCAGGATAAGATTTCAGAAATACGAAAGAGATGAAAAAGCTAGACAGATTCTAATTATGGATAAATGTGCCCTACTTAATAACGGAGGAATTCAACATAGTGCCATGGTGTCACCTATTGCATAATTTCTGGGGCTCACAGAACTTATTTTAAAAGGCGAATGCTCTACTCGTGTCAGCTAAAGACATCTGCAGAAGCTAGGTTAAGGATCTGAATTGTCTTGGGATCTGGCACATATTTAGTACCAATTTAATATGTACTTGTCTAACAAGAGTAATAACAACAGCATGTATATAGTGCCTACTATGTGCCAGATATTATGCTAAGCACTTCACATATATTATCTCATTTTATTCTCCTAACATCTGCTTGAGTAGCCAGGGCCTCTGAGAGAGAGACTAGCATAGATCACGTTACTTTAAGCAGTTTTAAAACAGCCCAGGGCTTTATTAATCTTTTGGAGGTTGGTGGATTAAAAGGATCCCTGCCTGTATCTAAGGGAGATCTGCAGTATTTCCCTTGTAACTACAACAAGGTATCAATTCTGAAGCATCCCAAAATGACCAGTTAAATAGGAACTAGATCACCTAAAAACCACTATGTTCACCCCAGAAGGTTAAATAACAGATCCAGTGGACCTCAGTCTTATGGAAGTAAGAACACTGAGAGTAGGGAAGGGGAAGGAAACAAATAATTACATCTCAGAATAATTCTTTTCCACCCCTCCCCACCACCCTGGGGCATATATATGAGTATGAGTGTGTGTGTGTGTGTGTGTGTGTGTGTGTGTGTGTGTATGTGTGTGTGTGTTTGTGTGTGTGTGTGTGTTTACCTCTGGAGTGAAGGGCTTTACATGCCTGTTGGGGAGAGGCATAGGGAGTCATGGAAGAGCTTTGAGTAGAATAAAAACCTTTGAATACAGGTCAGATCTTTTTCAGAAATTTCATTTTGGCAGCTCAGTGGAAGATGGGTGACAGAAGGAAGGGATATACATGGTAGCAGGGAGACCAGTCAGGAGGCTATTGCAGATTCCAAAGGAGAGCTGATGGGGCCTGAGCTAAAGTAGAGGCTGTGAGAATGGGGAGAAAGGGATGGATGGGAGAGATAGTCTAGAGCTAGAAGTAAACAAGACTCAAAAACTTACACCTGTAATGTACAATGGGTTGCTAAGTAGTACAGTGGATAGACCTCCAGGCCTGGAGTCAGAAAGACCAGAGTTCAAATCTGGCCTCAGACGCTTATTAGCTGTGTGATCCAAGGCAAGTCAGTTTACCTTGTTTGCCTCACTTTCTCCATCTGTAAAATAGCTGACAAGAAAACGTCAAACCACTCTGGTATCTCTGCCAAGAAAACTCCAAATGAGGCCAAAAAGGGAGGAAGATTACTGAAAAATAATGAACAACAAGAACGTACAATATCCGAGTCTATGCCAAGGACACGGGACAAATGCCAAGGGCCAGAGGCTCCAGACAGGGGAGAATGTAAGTGGATACTTACTGCATCACAGAAGGAAACCATATTCCTAATAGCTTAATGGATGGTAGTTGGTAAAGAAACATCTCCTCCTGTTAAATTACTTTAAGCAAGCTTACTACAATTCTACCAAACAAAACCCTCAAATTCATCATCCTGCAGACATTCTCATTGACCCTACCCCAACTCATCACAGAACTTCATTCATTTCAAAATTGATGTGACAGGAAGTTTAACTGCTGCTGTCATACTCTCAGCTTCAATGAAAATTCCAGCTTGCTTCTACCTAGTTTGTTTTTGACCTAACCTAGTTTTTTAAGGACAGGTACCATGCCAAGTCCCACCACTGGTTTTTGAGAGCTTATGGTATTCCAGGGCCTAGGAGAGAGAATACTAGTGAACATGGGCATGCAAATGATAGGGTTGAAAAGTGATCCATTCACTCTGGAAGACAATTGGGAACTGTACCCCAAAAGTCACTATACTGTACATGATACATCTTCCAGGCCTGTCTATGTCTGTACACATGTGTACATACACATATATACCGGTATGTACATATACAATACATATATACATACATAACATATATGTATATATATACATACATAATATTTGCTGTTTTCAATATTTTTTGCGTGTGAACTTTTTTCCCCTCCATCCTTAACCTCTTTCAGGGAATAAATACATACGTATCCTCCAAAAACGACAAAGACAGAAGGAAGGACTCACATGTACAAAATACTTAAAGCAGCAGTTTTGGATGTTGCAAATAAATGAAAATAAAGTGGGTGCCCATCAATTGGGAAGTAGCTAAATGAATTATGATATAAAGAAGTAATAGAATCATTCTGCAGTATAAGAAATGACAATTATGACAGATTCGGAGAAGCCTCGGAGGATCCATATGAACTGGTGCAGAGTGAAGGAAGCAGAACCAGGAGAACAATCATGTAAAGGAAAACAACTTTGGAAGACTTAAGAACTCTCACTGATGCACTGACCAATCACAGCTCCAGAAGGGGGATCATGCTTCTACCAGAATCAATGTACTACTGAGTTAAATTTAATATACACTTGACAATTCATGGCTTCATACAGCCATCTTTGTGTGTGTGTGCACAGAAAAGTTCATGTTAATGTTAAAAGTTCAGAATAAAAAAATGAAGAAAAGTTAAAAAAATTAAAAGACTGATGATGAAATATACCTCCCTGCTCTTGGCAGAGGGGCAAAAGACTAGAGGTACAGAATGAGTTATCTATTTTTCAAATAAAGCCAATGTGTTGATTTGTTTTGTGGAATACTTACTTAGACTATTTCTTTCAGGGTGAGGAGGCATTAGTGGGTAGTGATAGAGATTAGAAAAAGAAAAAAGAAACAAAGTGTAAATGAAACCTTAAAAATAAAACATTTAAAAAACTCAGAAGCGAGTACAAGGAAGAGACACGGGTAAAAAGAGCATTTTGTTATATAAACTGCGCATAACAGAAGATCATAACTTCATACACAATCCTCTTTTTTAAATCTTTCTTTGTTGACTCATTTTTGCTAATGTTCACAAGTTTATAAGAAACTTTATAATCACAAAGAAAAAAATTTAAGTGCCTTGGACTAAAACTCAGAACTGGGACACTACCTCTAGCTATGTGACGCTGGGCAAGTCAGCCAACCTCTGCACACCTCTGTTTTCTAATCTATAAAATGGACATAATAATAATTCGACTCGCTTCCCTACCTATGTCACAGGGTTCTCATAGGAATCAAGCATGGCAATATGCATTAAAGCCGTAGCCAAGCTATATCCACATGGGCTACCAGTGGTAAATGTGGCATAATATCAGGTATCACCAAGCTCATAAAGTTATACAATAGATGTTAAATCAGCATGACTTGAAAAGGAAAAAAAAACCTCTCCTATTTAACTTTTATTGGCCCCTACAAATACAGCTCTAGAAACAGACAATCACCTGGAGGCACACAGCTAAGGCTGAAAGCCTCTACCCAAGTAAAGTTCGCCCTTCATGTCTTTTCATCTAAACAGTCCCAGTGCACTCTTTGATACCATTCTCATTTTATAAGAGCTGAAAGTGAGTTACCGGGAAAAGTAAGGTCATACAGTCAGCTTTACACAGCTGAGCAAGGTTCAGCGGAAGAAGGTAACAGGATGAGTTTATCATTCAAAACAACTCATTCTGTTACTTACAAAAATGGCATCAAGAAAATGTCAGAGAAAATCAGAGACTATGCATCTCCTTAAAGAATTCCTACATGAAGGAGAGAGGTATACATGTTCAGACATAGCCAATGGTTCGATCTGTTTTGTTTGACTTTATTAACAGATGGATAAAGGAGGAGGGGACAGGGGAAAAGGCATTGGAAAGTGACAGTGATTTTTTACAAAAAAAGAATATTGATGCAATTTTTAAAACGATAATCGAAAACAAAAACTCTAGGTAGGTCAGCAGAAGGAGCATTAAACCTGGAGTCAGAAAGACCTGAATTCAAATTTGAGGTAAAAAACATCCTAGTTGTGTGACCTTGGGCAAGTCATTCAACCTCTATTTTCATCAGTTTCCTTAACTGTAAAATGGGGATAATAACAGTACCTACCTCCTAGGGTTGTTGTGAGGATGAAATGAGATAATATTTGTAAATAACTTAGCCCTTGTTTGTTCACTTGGGTCTGACTCTTTGTGACCCCATTTGTGGTTTTCTGGGCAAAGATACTTGAGTATCATTTCCTTGTCCGTCATTTTACAGATGAGGAAACTGAAGCAAACAGAGTTATGTGACTCTGGGTCATACAGCTAGTAAGTGTCTGAGGTAAGATTTGAACCCAACAAGATGAGTCTTCCTGACTCCAGGTCCCACATTCTATCTACTGTGCCATCCAGCTGCTCAATTCCTGGCAAATAGGTGCTTAATAAATGACTGCTTCCTTCCTTCCCCTTGCATAAAATGCTGGGCTTAGAATGAGAAAGACCTGAGCTGGAATCTTCTCTCAATCACTATGGGAAACTGGGTAGGTCAGTTTCTCTATGTGCCTCAGTTTTTTTCATCTGTAAAATGGGGATAATAGTAACACTTACCTCCCAAGTTTACTGGGATGATCAAATGAGACAATACATAAAAAGCATATTACAGACCTGAAAGCACTATATAAATACTAGCTATTATTATTAGGACATCTTTTAAAAGTCAGAGATATTCCTAATTTTCAAGTAATCACGTTAGTCGTACAAAAGACCAACCAAAATATACCTCAGAAAAAACATCAATGAAGCATTTAAAGATATACAGAACAGAGGAGAAGGCAGTTCAGAAGTGACAAAGACAAGCAGGTCAATGTTGCTAGTATCATGCTAAATTTAATATACTCATTGAAAATTGTCTAACAGAAGTTCACAGTTTCCTTTTTTTAAAAAAGAGTATTTATTCTCATTCATGGAAAAACACATTGTCTCTTGAGTCAAGAAGATCAGGGTTCCAGTGCCAGCTCTACTCCTTACTAGCTGTGTGACCTTGGGTACATCACTTTCCCTATTTGAGTCTCAGTTTCCTCATCTATAAAATGAAAGGTTTGAACTCAATGACTTTGTAAGTTTCCCTCCCAGTTCTACATCTCAGAACCTTTCTCTATAGTTAAGACCCAGAACTATTTCCTTTTTTAAAAATGTATTAAAATTTTTTAAAACATCATTTTCATTTTCAAATGCATCCCTCCCTTACCCAAAGAGTCAATTCTTGCAATAAAGAATGAGAAACGAGAGAGGAAAATGAAAGAAAAACAATTCAGTTCAGCAAAACCAACCAACAGCTTCACCAGGGCTGACAGTACAACGTGTCACTACCACAGTCCACCACTTCTGCAAAGAAGTGAGAAAGCTACATTTCCTCCACTTCTTTTGAGTCAAACTTTATGCAAAGGCCATACATAGGAAGGTGTGGAAAACCAAAGTTTTTTTTTACAACAATTTCATCCAAATTGCTATGGATTAGGGACATTTAAGTATCAATCTAGTGGCAATTTTAGCATTTTTTAAAATATTCATGTCTTAAGGAACAATGTTCAAAGAGGGGAAACCCCTAAAGGAGTTAAGCAAACAAAAAGGTGGAGTTGGTGGGGGGCAGGGGTGAAAATCTAGCCCAAGATTTATCCTATAAAATTTAGAGTTGGAAGTGATGGTAAGCGATCAAATCCAACTCCCTCGTTTTACAGGTGAAAAAACTGAGGTTTCAGGGAAATGACTTCTGGAAAGGCTCATAGTTTGAGGCAGCAGGGTAAGGATTTGAACTCATGTCCTCTGACTCCCAAATCATTTGATCATAAAGCCACTGAGAGCTGGAAGGGCCCTTAAAAGTCACTTAGTCCCTTCATTTTACAGATGAGGAAACTGAGGCCTAGAGAGGTTAACTGACTTTGCCCAAAATCATACAGGTAGCGTGATGGGGTAGTGTTTGAACTCACGACCCCAGGGCCACCGAGTATCTTCCAGCTCTAAATATATGATCCTGTAACTACAAAGTGGGCAACTAGATGGCAGATAGGATAGAGGGCTGGGCCTAAAGTCAGGAAGACTTTCTTCCTGAGTTCAAATCTGGCCTCAACTAGCCTTGTGACCCTGGGCAAGTCACTTAACCCTGTTTGTCTCAGTTTCCTCATTTGTAAAATGAGTGAAGGAAATGGCAAACCACTCCAAAAACTTTGCCAAGAAAAACCCAAATGGTATAGATGAAAAAAACATAACTCCAAATCCATTCCTCTTTCCAATGACTACACCGTCTCTGCTTGTCAAACATGAAATTAGCCAGTTATAGCTCAGTTCATAATAAAATCTTCTGCTTGATTTGTTTTTTCATAACCTGCCCCCTTCACATTTCCAGTCTTCTTCCACCTTACCCCACCCCCAAGTACTAGACTGTGCCGTGCCACAATCCTTTCAGCTGCTCCAACAGTACACTCCACCCTGACTGGCTATCCTCACTGGCTGTCCATGGCTGGAGCTCCCCTCTCTTCTTATCTCCACCTCCTGGTTTCCTTCAAATCCCAACTAAAACCCCCTCCCCATCCATTCCCAATAATCCTTAATTCTACTACCCTCCCTCTTTGGCCGGCCTCTAAAGTATCCTTTCTGCCTTGTTTGTACACGGTTGTTTGCAAGTTGTCTTCTTCCTTCTACTGTACGTCCCTAATCCTTAGCCCCATCCCTGGCACACAGTCGACTGACTTTCCAGCCAGCAAAACACACAAGAAAATAATCTTATCAAGACTGATTGAAATGCTGATTTAATGCTGCAAAACTAGAATAAAAGGTCCCCGAGTACTATCTATGCAGAGTACAGCTGGCGGGCAGGACTAGATCACCAGTCAGTAGATTAGGCTCTGAATGGCTCAGCCAGGTAGGTAGAATGCAACGTCGGGAGCCTTCCCAGGTGAACTTTATACAGAGAAACTGACACCATGACCCTGAGGGTCAGGAACAAGTGGGCACTGTTTATAGAGCAAAGGGCAAAGGACTTCACCAAGCCAGCCACGAATGCCAAGGCGGAGGAGGAGGGTGATGCCTGGAAGGCATTTCATGAAGAGGCACCAGGGAAAAAATCCGTCCAGTTGTGACATCCCGAAAGACAGGGGGAGGTCAAGAAAATCAACACCTATTACCATCGAGGAAGACTTGTTTCTCCTTTGCCTGCAGAGATCAAGTCAGGCTGTTCTCTCAAGCTGGGCCCCTCATCTTTTATTCTAAAGCCCTGGTTTTTTCGTCTCTGCACAAGCCTCAGAAGAGAGGAGCTATTTTCGCCCACAGCCAAAATCAGTAACAGCAAATTATCCTGCAAACAATAAGAAAGGCGCCTGCTTCCCTTGGCTTCAAAGAGCAGGGAAGCAGTGGTGGGGACGCTGACTCGCCTCGACCCGGGCCATCCCGAAGCGGGGCCGGTCAGCCCAGGACGTGTCTGTCGCTCCCTCCCCAGGTAACCCGAAGCAAGTCGAACTGTGGCTATCAAGGAAGGCTGGGAAGGGGGAGGATCAGAGAAAAAGAGATCCCTGGTATCTTCCGTGTCCCAGTGACACACACACGCACATGCCAATGGCTGGCATCCAGGGCCCTTCCTGGGAAGCCGGGGATCCTCGCTGGCCTTGCAGGCGGGACAAGGGGCGCTCTCCGGCGGACAGGACTGACCCTTTAAAACTTAAAAAAATTCGTATCATTTTCTTTTCAATCCTGCATATTTTATGGATTTCAAAATATTATTGTGAGAAGGGCTCCACTGGCTTCTCCGGACAGCGCCTGGCACACACACAGTAGATGCTTAACAGATGCTTGCTGACTTGAAGGCACCGGCTGCCCTCGTGCCTCGCTCCCCCTTTCCAAGCCTGGGTGCAGGTTCTAGTTCAGGAGCGGGTCTCAGGCATCTGGGTTTTCTGAGTTCTCTCCCCCCACCCATGGGAACCCCCCGCCCCCCAACTGCCAGGAACCGAACGTAGTCGGGACGCGCAGCGGAGAAAGGAGGAACGGGAGGCGGGGGAGGAGGAAGCCACACTCCCGGAACGTAACTATTTCTAGGAACTGCTCCGGAGGGAGAGAAGAAGCAGCGGAGAGCCTGCCCCCTCCCCCGGCCCGAGCCGGTGCCGATGGCCGGCGGGATGAGGGGGTCCGGGGCCAGGGTCGGGTCTAGGTCCGTGCGCGCCCTGCTCTCTCCCGGCGCCCTCCCTCTCCGCCTCGATCGCCGGCCGGGCCACGCTTACCCGGCTCCTGCAGCGCTGGTGCCGGCCCGGGTCCGAGTAGGTCCGGTCCACCGTGAGCGCCGTGTCGCTCCCTGGCATCCCGGCTCCGGAGGCGGCGGTGGCTGCTGCCCCCCACACCGCCCACCCACCCACCGGCGGCCACCCCCGGGACGCGCTCGGGCGCCCCCAACTTTTCCTTTCGCCCGGCTCAGCGCGTCCTCGCTGGACTGGTGGCCCCGGTCTGGCCGGTGGCAGCTCACCCTGGCTTAACCCTCGGCCCAACTCGGCGGCGCCTCCGCAGGCTGGGTGCGGTAGAGCGGGCGGAGGCGAGCCAGTCTCCTCCCTCTTCCCTCCCCTCCCCGGGGGATCCAGGCCCCCCGAGGGCGCCCGTAGCCCCGCTTTCCTTCTCCCTCTCGAGCTCGGCCACAAGCTCCGGGAAAACTTTTTTCTGTCCCAGGATTCTCTCTTCTCCCATCAAAACAAAAAAGGCGTCTCCTCTTTAGGTGTATTTATACGTGCAAAACATGCGGCCCCTCCCTTCCCCGCCCCACGTCCAATCCGTCTCCAAATCTTGTCTCTTTCCACCTCTGCCCACTTCCCATGCGATTCCCCAACTGCCCCGAGGCTTGCCTTCCTTCTTCCCTTGGACCGAGCTCTCTTCTGCTGTGTTTCCCTTCCTCCTTCAACTCCACCCCACTCCACTCCACCCCACCACACAGCTGTCAGATACTTCTTTCTGATAAGGCACAGGACTACAAAAAACTTCTGGGACTCAGTATACCCAAAGGAGAAACCTCCACAATCTGGCCCCTATCTTCCTTTACACAATGACATCACATTCCTCCCCCTCACATACAATATTATTCCCTACTAGTCCCTAAACTAGTTTCTATCCTTTTCTTGTTTTAATAAGCTTTCGTCTATAAATCTGCAAGGTTCTCGCCTTCTACGGGCCACCTGTTGAAAATGGTCAGTCTAGTTCAAAGGGCACCCTCTTATTTCCCCTTCCCTTAACCTATGCCCTTCTTGTTTTTTTTAAAAATATATGTCGGCACAAGAGAAAGTCAGTACTTACTAAGTGCTTACTATGTGGGTTAGTGGATAGAAATCGAACCCAGGAAGACCCCTATGGCAGCCCTGATTTTTATGGGTTGTGAGACCCTAGTCAAGTCATCTAACCTCTGGGGACTCAATGCTCTAAGATTCTACCTCGAAGATTTAGATGCCAAAGAGCATTGGTAAGGGAGGGTTTCCTCATCTGGAAGTTACCCATACCAATGAGATCCCAGGTCCAATCCCGGAGCCTATGTGCGTGGTACTGGAGATAGAAACACACAAGAGAAAAAGTTTGGTTACAGTAAGTACAAAGATAAGTATATACACAAAATACAAGTAATTTCAAGAGGAAGACAGTATAAACAGTATACAGGAGGCAGAGAGACACAAAGAAAAAAATCACTTGTTCTGTAGTCTTGACTTGAGTTCAAATCTTACCCCTGATAACTTACTACCTGTCGCTCAGTTTCCCTGGTCCTCAGTTTCCTCATCTACAAATGGACTACAGTACCTAGAGTCTAAAGTGTTTTTCCGATGGGCACTGGGGAGAGGGAGAAATTAAGAATGACCTTAATGAGCTATACTTTGAAGGAACCTGTTTGTGGAGGGATTCCATTCCAGGCACTGAAGCAAGGGGTGGCATGTCCTGTAAGGAGAAGAGGTAGCAGGGCAGTTTGACTACACCAAAGAGTGGCCAGAAGGGAAAGAATGTGAAATAAGACTGGGAAGGTAAGTAGAGATCACATTGTACAGCGCTTTAATTATCAGGTTAAGTAGATGATCCTAAGCTACTAATTTAAGTATCCTGAAGTTATCAGGAAATGCTAGAATTAAGCCTTATGACCCTGGTTGGAGAATTTAGGGAAAATGTAATCTAAAATAGGCCTACTTCTACATGAAGCCTTTCTTAAGATACCACTGCCTCCCTCCACCCCATGTTACCTGGTATTTCTTTCATATATCTCATATATGTACAAACTTTCTCCCCTTATAGGACATGAATTCCTTGAGGGCTAGGACCGTCATGTGCCTTTCTTCTCATTCCCAGGCCATGGTATCTGGCACATAGTAGGTGCTTAATAAGTGAAAGCTGAATGTATCTCTAACATCTAACCTGAGTCTGGCACATAGTAGGTGCTTAATAAATGGTAGTTGACTGTATCTCTAACATTTAGTGTGGGTCTGGCACATAGTAGGCAATTAATAAATGCCTACTGATTGGTTCGGTTACTAAGAATTAAGGGTCAGTGGAAAAAACACTGGACCTACTGTGTGACCTTAGCCACACCAATGACCTCAGTGTCCTTAGTTGTAAAATCAGTATTATAGTACTGTCTAGACCTACATCACTAAGATGCTGCATGGAAAGCAATTTGTAAGCCACACTCTACTACTATAGTGAGCCCACTAAAAGAAATCCATCTGTTGGTTAGGAGTAGGAGTAATAGAGCTGTACTTGGCTGGGAGTCCAAAACCAAGAGAAGATTTTTGAGATTCTTTTAGTTTGAGCAAACTCTTTTCTTGCCTCTTTTCTGGTCATGGGGCTGCCTTTTATATATTTTTAAATATTTAAAGATCTGTGATTCTGTCAGTGGGGGGTACTCTCTCCACTGAGACAGACTGTAATCCCTCCACAACTTAGCAGAAAAATTTCTGGAGTTGCAATAGCTGAAAAATTCATCATTCCATGGCTCGGCTGGTGATGAACTTAACCTAGACCAGTTCTTAGTCAACAGACATAAAATCTGTCACCAGGACCATACTAAACCTTTCATAACTTAGTAGGACACACGCACATGCACACACACACACACATACACATACACACACACACACCAGTTCCCCTAAGAAAATGGGCAGAGTTGATTGCCATCTGGCACTCTGGGGAGAAGTAGTACCAGATGGAAGAGAAGGTCTAGCACCTTTCATTGGAGAAAAACAGCACTCTGGTAGTCCCCTGAGGAGGGAGAATTCCCTCTCTGAAGGTAGGAACTCAAAAAAATACGCTGTCTCTTATTCCTCTGAATACTTACTTCTCCCTAGAGAAATTAATGAGAATAATACAATAAAATCATATATATTATTTAGAGGAGGACATTTTAGCTCATCTTTTCTTTTTAATCATTAAATTGGATTGCAAGAAATTGATTGATGTGTTAATGGAACTCAAACCCAGGCCTGAAGTGTGAATATTTATCCAAAGTTTATATTGCCACACTAGACATGGAAAATTCACTGGCTAAGTCCTAACTCCTCAACCAGGGACTCTTAACATGTGTTTCCCCCTGCTAGATTATAAGCTCAAGCTGAGCCAGCAAGTATGTATTAAGCACCTACTACGTGTCAAACACTGAGTTAAGAATCAGGGACACAAGGGCAGGCAAAAAAACAGCCCCGTCTCCCAAGAAACCCCGAGTCTACTGGAAGAAATGTTTCAGTCATGTGTTTGTATCCTCTCTGTGGGGCAAATAATAGGTGTTTAATAAATGCTGATGGATTACTTGATTAAACCTGCCCCTCCAGCCTTATTTCCCACTATTCCCTAATACAAACATTATTCAAAATGGTTTCTTTTCCCCGCAAACTCAACAATAATAACAACAAAAAATGTATTGTAAATTACCCTTGAAGTAATTTAATCTATGATTTGTCGCATTCTTTATATCTATTCACTATTTGTAGTATTTTTAACATTTATTCAATACTTATAGCATTATTTACCCTTTATTTACTATTTGTAATATTTTACATGTTTATTATTGGTAATATTATTTACTTTTCATCATATTCTTTGCATTTACTTATTTACTATTTGTAATATTTTTTGCATTTATTATTTTAGTGATTGCTTAAAGTACCGCTAGAGAATTTTTAACCCAAATCCCTGGGATCATCTTCTCAAAAATGGGAACCACAGGACTACACTGTCTTCTCACTGACCATCTCCTCAGGGACACAGCGCTTGCTCTTTCTTTCTCTTCGGTCATTCTTTGTCTCTATCTCACCACCCTCTGCCTGGATATTGTAGCCCTCCTATGCAAATCCTTTCTGTCCTTCCAGACCCACACCCTCCACGAATCAGCCCATGCTACTGCAAGGCATTCTAGAGAAACACAGAGAAAAGGTGGAATCCTCCTCCCCTTAAAGAAGTTGAGACACATAGAAACATCATTAGAAATGCATATCAGCTTATGCTAAGGGCATAATTGGCATGCCTTTACGAGACACTAAAATAAATACAAAATATATACTCAGTAAACATAAATAATTTAGAAAGGTGAGGCAGAGTTCAGCAAAAGCCTAACAAGCAGTTTTGGAAATTTCTAGAAATAAAAAATCCAGATCGGTTTCATATCATCCAAATGTACAAATCAGTGAAGTCAGTTGCTTACCTTCCCCCCTTTCCCCTTTCTGTTCTTTTCATTATCATTTTATCTTTATTCTTGTATTCCCAGCACATGGCCTGGTACCTCGAATAAAATGGGTTCTTAATTGAATATAGGCCTCTCAGTACAGTAACTGCTGTGTTCTATAGGCACATTTTAAGTATTTGATAAAGGTTGCTTGAGTTGAACTGAATGCATGCTACTAGCCTTCAATTACTAATAATAGCTAGCTACAGAGAGCAAAGCATTTTACATGTGTCATCTCTTTTGATTAATTATATCAAGTATGGCACTTTATGGATACACTTAAATGCTATTTGACTACGGAAAAGTCACTTAACCTTTCTGTTTCAATTTCTTCATCTGCAAATGGGGATGATAATTAGCATCTACGTCCAAGGATTATTACGAAAATCAAACAAGGTGATATTTGGAAAGCTCTAAGGATAGTGCCTGGCACATAGCAGGCAAGAGATAAAAGCTAGCTATTAGTATAAGCAGCTGCTGGTCTTCTTATTTTGTTGGAGAAGAAATTAAAAGAGACAGAGGAGAGACAAACTGATAAATGAACAGAAAGCCAAACCTACAATGAAAAAAAAGAAATATATATTTTTTCAGAAATATATTTCCTTCTCATGTATGACTTTACATACACTAAATTGAAAAAAAAGGCACAGTAAGTATTTAAAAAGAGGAACAGGGAAAGAAAGGGAGAACAAATCTGGCTTTATGAAATGGAATAAAGTCGCTCAGTGTGTACATTTACAAGTTAGCAATTTGTACAGCACAGTTTACAAGCCAGATGCTGGCTAGCTCACCATGAACTCAGCTTACACTTTAAAATGACCTGGCTGCTAGAGTGTTTGGAGCAGCATTTTTTAAGACTCTATGTAGGCTGACTTTTCTTTCCTTTTTAAAAAAATTTTTTCCCCTGATTAACAAGCATGAATTTTCTCTTCTACCTCCAATTGAAAAAGAAAAACAAAGACTTTGAAATAAATACATGTAGCCAAGCCAAAGAATTTCCAGCTTTAGCCATGTCCAAAAAGCCATGTCTCGTTCTGTACCAAATCTGTTGCCCCTTTGTCAGGAGGTGGGTAGCCCAAATCATCATTGCTTGTCTGAAATCATGGTTGGTTACTGTATTGATAAGCGTTATTAAGTCTTTCAAAGTCATTGCTGTTGCTGTAGGAACCATTCTCCTGGTTCCATGGGCTAACTTTTTCTAGGACTCTGCCCAGAGATGTGCTGATAAATGTTTAACAACTGGTTCTTTATGGAGGAAAATGCTCCTGTGACAAACTTTTTAGTTTAATCTGCATATTAATATTTTCTCTAACGTTTTCTTAAGTCTAGAAATCAACAAAATACTAACTCAAACCCCGATTTGTAGTGTTCACCAATTTCAAGATGTACATTTAGCTCTCAGGGTCCATAACATCTGGCTCCAGCCCCAGGCCCTACCCCACACAGACTAGCCCAGTTTGTCCTTAAAACGAATTAACTCTGGCCTTGAGATTTAACTAGCCCAGAGTTCTAAGACTCCAACCCCATGATGAGACTTTCTGGTCACCTAAGAGCATAAGAGAATCCAGCTCAAAAGGAATCAAGACTTGAAAAATGTGGTGCCACAGCCTGCTCTCTTAATACAGATATGGGGGTGGGCTTCATCTACCTCAATCAGGGATGTTGTACGCCTGCTGAGAATCCTTTCATGCTCTAGCAAACTAAATTTCCTTCTGTTAACTGTTAGTCTGGTCTACAAGTGTCTCATTTAATTCCAGTCTCAAGTCTGAACTACTAGACATGTGAGGCAGCCCTGGCACATAACAGATGCCAACTTAAATGAACCCTGTTAGCCTTCACAGGTGATGGATGACCCCTGTGCTTCACTGTTAGGCACATAACATTAAGAGATCTAGGAGACCCCTTGAACACTGACTAAGTGGACCCTTCCAATCTCCCCTACTACCACCCATGAAACATCACAGGATAAGAAGGCACAGATATGTTGAGATCAGCCCTTTTGGAGGGAGTTATCCACACTGATGAGATGTTGGTATAAAAAGCTAGGATGCTATGAAGCTGCATTCAGCATTGGGTCCATGACTATGAGTTTCTGATGTTCATCATCTCCACAATGAGGAGATTGGATTAGCTGGCCTCTAAGATCCCTTTCACTCTATATCTCAAGTCAAAGAATATTCAGAAATAGGCGATGAGGATGCTGAAGGGTACCGAAATCAGGCACTGTGGAGGATGGGCTAGAGGAACGAGGGATGTTTAGGGTAGAGTCCAGAAGACCTCCAGGGGCAGATGATCACTGGCTTCAAGCGTTTAAAGGGTCATCATATAGAAATACTACTCTTATTCTACTGTCCCCTGGGTGGTAGAACCAGGAACAATGTCTATAAGTAGATGAATTGAGGCTTGATGTTAGAGGAAAATTGTACTAATCATCAGAGATATTCACTTGTGTCTCTGGAGATTATGACTGTACTCAATTGAAAATCTCTAATCAGAGAACCACTTCTCAGGGATATGGGTGGGGTGGGAGGTGGTTTCCTATTCAGGCATGGGTTGGGTTAACTAGACCAACCCTAACCCTACTCCCTAATTCTGACTCCAATTATCTTAATAGCATTTTTTTTTCCAATTACATGTCAAGATACTTTTCAACATTCATTTTTACAGATTTTGAGTTCCAAATTTTTGTCCCTCGTCTCTCCAAGACAACAAGCCATCTGCTATAGGTTATACATATACGGTCATGTTAAACATCTTTCCACATTATCTGACTCCAGTTACAGACAGCTAGGTGGTACAGTGAATAGAGAGTCCAGAAGACTTGAGTTCAAATATGACTAAGTACACTTAATAGCTGTGTGATCTTGAGCAAGTCACTTAACCTGTCTAGCTTGGTTTATTCATCTGTAAAATGGAGATAAAAGCACCTATCTTTCAGAGTTGTTGTGAGGATCAAATGAAAAAAACAGTTGTAAAGTATTTAGTACAGAGCCTAGCACATAGTAGGTGCTTAATTCATGCTTTTTCCCTCCCTTCCTTTTTTCTTCCCTCCCTCCTTCCTTCCCTTCCTCCCTTTGCTCCTGGACCCATCTGGTAGTCTTGTGAATCCTATGGACCCTTTTTGAGAATAATGTTTGCTGCCTACAGTCATAATCGAAGGAAAAGCTAAATTTCAATTAGAGGGTAGTGAAAAAGTTTACAGAAACCCTGAAATCCATCCATAAACCCCTGGGGTACTGAATATTACCTCTGAGATAATAGTCTGTGATCAGGCCATTTGTTCAATCTCCGCCCCACCCCTGCCACTAGCCCCTGCCTCCCCGCCCCCCATACCCGAGGATAATAGCTGTTAATGACTCTGGGGCTTCAAGATTTGCATCACTCTCTCCAGTCCCAGGGAAAACAGCAGCTGGCTATCAGCAAGTTGAGCCCAAACAGCAGGAATCAGGTAAACAATTTCATTCTGCAGCAATGACCAACAGATCAGCGGGCGCTTCAGCACTCCCTCCCTTTCTGATGGTGCCTGGCACACAGTAGTCACTTAATAAATGTTTGACTGACACCTCATTCCCATTACACCAGGACTATTGCCTCATCCACACAGATGGTATCTGGGATCACTGCTTAGAATGGTACACATTCCAACATCTCTGGTATAGCAAGTACGCATCTATTATCCACTATCAGTGGAAAACGTCCCAATATTTCTAACTGAGCAGAGTCCTCCCTCAACCTTCTCCCCATTTCCCAAGCCCAGATTAATGGACTACCAACTTTCCTAATAACCCTAGGAAGTCACCACCTTCTAGAAAACTGTCTTCACTAGTACTAGTTACTATAGCCTCGCTCTGTCTGTGCTGGCAGTCTCTGATTTCTAATTCTTTGGTGAGTGAAAGAAAAAGGGAAAGATTTAGAAATGTAAGGTTAGGAGACTACATAGTACTGGGGGGGGATGTCTTTGAATCAATGCATGATTTTCTTTATTTTTTTAATCACTAAGCCCATTTGGGTTTTTGACTTTGCATTTGCTAATGCTAATGTATATATAATATATAAATATATATTTCTTAAATATATGCATTTCTTATATATTCTTGTATATAAAAGTCAGGTTGCTTAAGATTAATAAATGAATGAATAAGCATATATTAAGAGATGGAGGATACAAATACAAAAAAAAAGGTAGTTCTTGCTCTCAAAAAGTTTATATTCTAATAGGAGGAGACAATACATATAAGAGAATGATGACCTGGAAGGGATCATTCCATCTGAGAAGTCACAGGGACTGATGAGTGGCATCACGGAGAAATTAATATTCATCTGCAAAATAATTCAATTACTATTCTTAGAGCTAGAAGTGAAAAGGGAGGGGGGCACAGGAGGTACATGAGGACATGGATGATGTGTTATTAGGGTTATTAGGAAAGTTGGTGGTCTATTCATCTGGGCTTGGGAAACAGGGAGAAGGTTGAGGGAGGACTCTGTGCTCAATTAGGAATATTGGGACATTTTCCACTGATAGTGGATAATAGATGCGTAGTTGCTATACCAGAGATGTTGGAATGTGTACCATTCTAACATCTGTGAGGATGATGATGTGTGTCTGGGGATGGGCTTGATAAAGAGAATTCTTGATAAAGAGCTGAGGAACCCGGGTTACCAGGGTGGGAGTTGGAACACTGGATCAGATCATAGAGCCAGCAGGGACCTCAAGCCATCACGTCCAAAGCCTCTCATTTTACAAAGGAGGAATCTGGTGCCCAAGGAGGTGTGATTACCCAAAGTCACTCAGCAGTGAACATTGGAAGTGGGATTTGAACCCAGAACTCCTGACTCCAAAGACACTCTTTCTATGGGTGCTCTTCTACTTCAGAACCTTGAAAGCTTAAACCTCCCACTCTTGAAGTAGTATAGTCAAGATATTGTAGTGTCATAACTCTTCCACTGTTCCTTCCCAAACTGGGGAATACAATCATATGGAAAAGTCCATTAAGATATATTTTGAGCAGATATTACAGATGGACTCTAAATTTAGTCTAAAATTCCACAGGAGGAGGAGAGTGGGCTGAATCACATTTGGCGATCCCAAGCTTCCAAAACCCATTTTTTTGACATTAATATTTGCTCAGTGATGCAACAAGGCTGTGAATCATGGAATACCACCCTCTCCAAAGAATCAAAATTCCAGTGTCCCAAGGGTCAATATTGTTTTTATCTTTGGATCCTCAGGGCCTAGAATAATTCCTGGAACAGAGTGTATGTATGTATGTATGTATGTATGTATGTGTATACATATAAACATGCTTGATACTTTTTGAATAAATGAACAAATTAATAAGTTGACCAATTATTATTAAAACACCTAGCATGTGCACACATTATGTATTCGCCTTTCTTTGTATCACCAATACTTAGCACGATGCCTGGCAAATGGTAAACATTTAATAAATATTCACTGACTGATAGTCAACACCATCTTTTGCCTCCATACCTTTGTTGGCCATCACCCATGTATGGAATGCCCTCCCTCCTCACCTCAGCCTCAGAAAATCTCTATTTGCCTTTGAAATGCAACTCAAGCACCACTTTCTACATGAAACCTTTCCTGAGACCCCTGCCCCTCAACAGCTAGTCCTCCAAGGACTAGCGGGAGCAAAATTTCAGTGCGAGCATTTATTCCTCAGTAATCAACAAATTTACAAATCAAGGTTGATTTGTTGATTATCTATAAACTTAAGAAAGCAATGGAGAAAATATTAATACCAGATTACACTTAAAAGTGCTTGGTGTGAACATTTTTTTGAGAGGGAGGAGTCAAACATTTCCCAGCACCCCTTCCTCCCTCCCCAACTGCCTTGTATTCAATAACTCTTTACTGTATCCAATTCTCTTTCTTTTTATATGTTTATACTTATATATGTCCTTGCTTCTCCCATTAGAGTTGTGTTTGTCCTTCATTTTCGAAGAGGATCATGACATCAGAGAAATGATGACTTGATTTGCACTTGGCTTTGTTTTGAGTGAGGGAGGGCTGTGCAGGTCACCAGCCTCACTTCTCCTCCTGAGCCATCTGGATTCAGTGAACAGATATTCATCAGGATGACTGGAGATGGCCCAGAATGCAATGGGAGACCTTGGTCTCTTTGGTCTTAGGCCTATTTGGGTACTCACTTAGGGTAAGGTAAGGCCCATTAGAGTACAAGTCTATTTCAAGTAGGATTGTTTCATTCATTGTAGAGTAGGTATTTCCCTAGTGCCTAATATATTGCCAGGCACATAGTGGGCACTTCATAAATGCTTTTTGATTGGTTGATTGATTGATAAATAAATCTAAATAGTATAGATTATTATTCTGGAAGACTCTGACATAAAAAGTGGTATAACAGACATCACTGAGGACATGGGACTAGAATAGGAGGTGAAGCCGTCACATAGACAGAGGGCAAGATAACAAACAGCCTGTATATTGAACTAGAACCTCACTAGCCATCTGGTCCCTTCCTGGCCACCACTCCCTTTTATGCGTTTTCTTCTCCTATTAGAATGTAAGTTTTTTGAGAACTGTCTTTCCTTCCTTCTCTTCCTTTCTACCTTCCTTTTCTTTCTCTTCCTTTCTTTTTTCTTTCTTCCTTTCTTTTTCTTCCTTCCTTCCTTCTCTCTTTCTTTCCTTGCTTCTTTCCTTCCTCCTTTCCTTTAGTAGTTTGAGCTTCGATGGTTTAAAACCACATTAAGATTTTTGGGACACCCTGTGTTAAGAGACCCAGAACAAGGTCTCCTGCCCATTGGGAAATCTTCTTTATGGAATGGATGCAAGGTCATGGAAAAGAATCACCCAGAATGATATAGCTCAGAGCTCCACTGCTAGGGAGAGAGCCACACAAGAGCCCTGATTCACTCATGTACCAAATCAATTCAGGAGCCACACTCCTTTCAAACATCTGTATATGAACAACAGGTTTCCAGTTCCTATTTTTGGGTTCCACTGTTTTGGGTGAAAATGACTTCCATTAGGTAACCAAAATGCCCTTAGAGAATGATTTTTAAAAATATCTATGCGAGGCAGGAGGTACCAGGGAGGATACTCAAAAGAAACTAATACTTCCTGTATTAAAATGAATCTATGACTCCCAGCATAAATTTGACAGGATGAGGCACATGTGCTTTGATTCAACAAGACTTTATGAATATTTGTTTAATAGGATTAAATGTCTGCTATATGAAAGACACTGGGCGCTAAGCTCTGGGCAAGACACACACGTGCAGAGACTCAAATATTAGCACTGGCAGAACCTGGGAGGGTGTCTCATCAGTGTAATGCCCTCCTTTTGTAGGTGAGAAAACTGAGGCCAGAAACATCAAGGGAATGGCCCAAGATGGCAAGATCCTAGATTTAGAACTCAAAGGGGCCTTAGAGGCCATGGAGCCTAACCCTTTTATTTTATATATGGGGAAACTGAGCCACAGTATGTGTGCTAACTGACTTGTGTGGTAACCAGTAGAGTCAAGATTCTCTGAATCCAAATCAAGTATACTTTTTAAAAATTGTTTATTTCTTTTTATTTTATTCAAACTCATTCCTTTTCACACTGGGTTTGGGGCAGAACCTAGGCTACACTTAGCAACACTGTACCATTTGATATAAAAGAGAATGGTTCTCTATATTAAGAAAATACTTGAATGAGAGGAAGTGGTTGAGCAGGGTAGACTATAAGTGAACAGAGAAAAGAGCAGAGTGGGGGTGAAGGTGGGGAGGACTCAGCAGGAGAGGGGGAAGACTTGAGTTCCTGCCCAAAGACCATCCAGTCTTGAAATTTCACATTGGCTTTGAGAAAATCCTAATTATAACCTGCTTTCAGGCAAGGTTGTGTTGTGCTGAAAGTTATTACTCCTTATTAACCTGGGAGCTCCTTGAAATCAAAGACTGAGAATTTTTATTATTGTTTACTTGGCCTTTCTCTGTACCCCCAGTGCATAGCATCGTGCTCGGCTTGGCAGATGCTTCACTATAGAAACTGACTGACTAATGACAAGCTTCACTTTGGCGAAGGTGGCAGAGCTGATAGTGCAACAGATTTGGAAAACTGGAATGTGCTCCTGGGCAAACCATTTAACTTGCACTCTGGTTTCCCCATCTGTAAAATGGGGACATTAACAGCACCTCCCTCACACGTCTGCTACGAGACTCAAGTGAAGTAATGTATGTAAAGCATCTGACAAAATCTTAAATGGCTCGAGAGAATGTGAGCTATTATGAAAGTCTTATTTCTGTTTCTTTCATGCAACATTTTTTTTTCTGTACCTTCTCTGACCCTCCCTCTCCATAGGATAGATGCTGTTATCCTAGACCTGTGATTTCATTGATATAGAGAACTTTCAGGTGAGGAAATTCCCTTTCCTCAGTCAATCAGTCAACAAGCACTTATTAAAGGCATTTATTAACGTGACAAGCAATGCGTTAAGTATTAGGGAAGGGGGTGGAGAGAGAAAGTTGAAGGGGGAGAAAAAGCAAAAACTCCAAACCAAACAAAAACCAAACAAAAAGTCATAGTCCCTGCTCTCAAGCAACACACATCCTACAGATGCAAGTTGTCCTCTTTCTGGAACAGTTACTTGGGGGCATTGAGAGTGTAAATGAGTTGTCCAGGGTCACATAGAGGCAGAATTTGAACTCAGGTCTTCTTGGCTTAATCACTGTATCCCAGTGCCTCCCTATTATGAGGATGACTTGAATACAGTTACTTAAGATATAGATTCCTCAAGATGAAGAACCTCCCCACTAAAGTTACTTAATCTCTCTTGGTGTCAGCTTTCTCATAAGTAAAACAAAGAGACTAACCTTTTGTTGTTGTTCAGTTGTGTCTGACTCTTCCTGACCTCACTGAGGGTTTTCTTGGCAGAGATTCTGGAGTTTGCCATTTCCTTCTCCAGCTCATTTGACAGATGAGGAAACTGAGGCAGACAGGGTGAAGTGATTTGCCTTAGAGGTACACAGGTAGGAGGTGTCTGAGACTGGATTTGAACTCAGGTCCTCTTGACTCTAGGGCCAGCACTCTAACCATGTACCATCTAGCTGCCCCATAAAATGCCCACTAGGTACAAATTTCTCTACTGGACGCTCTCATCTTCTGAATCACATATGTTTCATGGGATATGCCTTGGACATTCGTATTCCGCATTATTATTATTTACCTACAATGTTAAGTGACTTGCTCAGAGCCACTCCTCCCAATCCCACTGGCCAAAAGCAGATAGTGAATTCAGATCTTCATGATCCCAAAGTCAGTCTTTCTGTTCATGATCCTACTTTGCCTTGAAGTGACAAACATGACTATAGCATCTAATATGCCAGCGTTATACCTGTAAGGTAATTGTAATGAACTTCTTTCCCCTAGGAAGCAGATTCACTTTGCAAACTAGAAAATGTGGTGGAATTGAGAGAAAATGTAACATACAGTAACGAGAGGGTGTTAGAGACTGACCCTCCTCCCCCAAAGACCTGCAGGAGAAGGGACAAAGGAAACAAAAACTGGAACCCTCCTCCCAGGCTGAGGATGAACATCAGCCCTGCACCAAGACTGGAGCCGGTCAATCTGTTAATATAAACATTGATTGAAAGGAAATATGTTTCACATGATTGCACATATATAACCTATATCAAATTGCTTATTTTCTTAGTGAAAGGGGGCGTGATGGAGGGAGAAAATTTAGAACTCAGAATTTTTTAAAAAATGAATGTTAAAAATCTTCTTTAAACTAATTGGGAAAATAGTAATAATATTCAAAAATTATATTATATTAAACTTAATAAAAAATTAAAATATTTATTAAGCACCTACTGTGTAGTGGGTAATGAATGGGCTAAGAGCTGAGGATTCAAAAAAGCAAAAGACAGTCCCTCTAATAGGGGAGATGATGAGTAAACACAAATGTATAAAGCAAGCTGTAGGGTAGCATCTGACAGGTCGGCAATTTTAGAAGTGAAGTTCTACTCCAGTTGGTTAAATATATGGTAGGATGCTTCTGGAAAGTATTATTCAAAGCCCCTCTATAGGAGACGCCTACCCCAGCAGGGCTGAGATTGAAAGCCTTTCATGGCTTGGCTGCCTCCCTTCTCTGTTGACCTGTATCCACAGCCCTGCTTACAGCAGCTTAGCTTGACCTCTTCTGCCAGAGCTGACTCTACATCGTCTCCACCAAGCTCCCAATCTCAGTCTCAGTGTGCAGGGGAGAATTCTGGATACCACAGCTTTGGACTGTATATACTAGCAAGACGTGAACTTGGAAGTTGGCTGGGAAATGAGGGCAGGGCCTTGAGAGTGAGCATACTTTTAAACATGTCATGGGAGCAGAAAATCCAATTGGCATCCAGGTGAGAGTGTGCTTTGCTTCACTTTATGTCTCTCTCACCCTATTTCCTAGTGTCTAAAGGATCCTTCCAAGGTGATGCCTGTTTGATCTTGACGATGATCTCGTAATGTTTGAATTGTGATTTTGGAATACTTCCATAAAAGAGAAATCTGGTGAAAACAAATGTAGCTGCCCTGCTGAGACAGGTGAGAGGGCAGGCCCAGCGGCTGAAGAAAAAGAAGCTTGTTACACAAATGAATCCCTTAGTAGCACAGTACAGAAGAACATGAAAATGGAGTCAGAGGACTTGGGTCTTCTGATGCTCAAGAGGACAGCTAGGTGGCTCAGTGGATAGAGTACCTGGCCTGGAATCAAGAAGATCTGATTTCAAATCCAGCCTCAGACACTTGCTAGCTGTGTGACCCTGGGCAAGTCATTTAACTCTGTTTGTCTCAGTTTCCCCATCTGTCAAATGAGCTGTAGAAGGAGATGGCAAATTACTTCATTATCTTTGCCAAGAAAAAAACAACCAATTGGAGTCATGGAGAGTGGGACACAATTGAAAAATGATTGGATTTTATTGGCTATGCCACAACAATACTAATTACAATGTCCTTCCACTATAGGCAAGTAGGTTACGTTTGTTTTTCATTTTTGAAGAGGGCCATGACATCAGGAAAATGGTGACATGACTTGCAGTTGACTTTGCTATGGGTGAGGGAGGGCTATGCAAGGTCATCAGTCTCACTTTCTCCTCCAGAGCCATCTGGGTCTAGTGGCCAATATTCATCAGGATGACTGGAGATGGCCCAGGATACAATGGGAGACTCTGGAGACCCTGGCCCTTTTAGGCTAAGGCCTTTTCAGGTCCCCACTTAGAGTGAGGTAACACTCATTCAGTGAATAGGCCTCTTTAAGAAGTGAGTCAAGCGATGGTCCCTTTAAGTAAGAAAAGAAAGGAAAGAAGAATGGGGAATAAGGACAGCTCAGAGATCAAAGGGACCTTAGAAGTTGCCTGACCTAATCCTTAGTTGCTGGAGAATCCTCTCTGCAACATTCCTGCCAAGGATCTCTGTAGGCAGCCCAGTGTACAGAATTCCAAGCTGGAAGTCAGGAAGACCTTTCTATCCACTTTCCAAAGCTACCTGTCATGATATTACAATCCAATTCTTATCACTAGCAGCTCAGACCACAGTAGAAATTCTCAAAACCAAACTAGCTGGAAGTGTCTCCCAAATTAACACTTTCCTTCTTTGCTAGTAACTGACAACTCAGAGGATACAGGGGAAATCTTGAGCTCCTGGAAGAACTTCAGTATGGCAATGAGGAGTCCACCAGGAACCCTAAAGGGACTTCAGTCAATGATTCTGTGACCCGTCCACTCTCCATTCCCTGCAGCCCAACGCTGGGTGGGGTGGTGGTGGGCAGTGGCATGTGGGTGCATCTAGGGCTAAGAGGCTGACCCTTGAGGAATTTCAGCTGGCTACTGGCTTGATGTCCCAGGCCCACTGTCGCTCAGGACGACTCATAAATAATTGTTATCCAAGAATAGGAGCCCAGTTCCAGTATCAGAAAGGACCTTGGAAGCCATCTGGTCCAACCCCCTCATTTTACAGATAAGGAAAGAGAGGTAGGAAAAAGGGAGAAGAAGTGATTTGTTAAGGAATTCATAGGATTATAGGTCTAGAACTGGACAGAAACTCAGATACTCTCTAGTCTAATCCCTTCATTTTACAAATGAGGAAACAGAGCCCAAAGGTCTGTTTGCCTAAGGTCACAAAGGTTAAGCAACAGAAACAAGACCTGCATCCTGGGTTCACTGTACCAGAAGTTACAACCTCAATGGCTATAATAATATAAATGGAAAGAAGAACTAGCAATACCCCATCCCACCAAAAAAAAAAAAAACCCAAAACCCAGCCACTATGGAACTGAAAAAGCTGTGTTATTAAAATGGCCAAGCCTAGCTGTCAAGAAGAGATGAGAAAATGAATTTTTCTCACTTTGCAGAAGTGGGAGGACTATCAGTCTACTCAGACTCCACTGATGGGCTGGTTCTTTCAAAGTGGCTTTTTTTATTCATTTATTCATTCATGTATCCATTCATCTCTTTGTTCATTTGCTTAGTCATTTCTTTTTTGTTTTTTTTTTTCTGGGTTTCTCTCTCTTTCTTCTGTTATAAGGGATGGCACTCGGGGTACAAAAGAGGGAAGGGTTCATAGAATCAAAAACTTAAAACTAGAAAGGACCTTACAGGCCTTACAGGTCCATCTTCCCCATTTTATAAATTAAGAAATGGAGGTTAAGTGACATAGCCAAGGTCATAATGTAGTCATAGAGGTAGAATCTGAACCCACCCCAAATCAGACACCAAACTCAATGTTCTTTTTCATTCTACCAAGAATATAGTCAGAAATAAGGGTGACATCATCCTTTTTTAAAAAGAAGTTGTAACCAGGGACAAGTTCAGTGATTATGTATTGATTTGCCTTCTATTTCTTGTGGTTTCATGAAAGCTTGGAAACCATTCAGGGATTAACCCCAGCCTACTTTGTCACAGGAAGCCACAAAATTTCAGAGTGCCTCTAAACGTGCCTGAAAACAGATGGGACCATCAGAGGTTTCTGTGCCAACAGTGATCTTTAGATATGTTCACCCTCGTGGTGACTAAATAGGGACTTACTCCCTACTCCATCCTTGATCCAATAAATATTGACATCTTTCCCTTACTTATTAAGCAAACTGCAGGGCATGGGATCCCACTGTTCTTTTCTGGGTTGAGCTACAAATAGCTGGCACTTTGGGTGAATGGGCACTGAGAAGAAACTCAGCATTTGGTGGGAAGTCCCTGTTCTCATCTCAGCCTCAGAGGTGGAAGGATAGAGGCCTTGGCCAATGAGGAGGACCCTGCCCTGGGGCCTGTCCAGGATTGATCATTCTTGAAGAACCCCAGCAATGCTGCTCCCCTCAATCCCAGCTCAACACACCATCCTGACTGCTCTACCTTCCTATTTGGTGTCCTTTCCATTGTCCACCACTTGCCCAGTCCTTCTCTTTTGTTTTGTCTGCTTGAGAGCAGAGACCTTGAGAGCCCCCATGTCTTCCAGCTTCATAAACATTCTCTCTCTCTCATTCTCTCTCTTTCTCTTTTTCTCCCACTCCTGTTCACTTTTCCCCTTCTCTTTCTCTTCTTTCCATTTTTTCTCTCTTTTCTCTCTCCCTTGTGTTCCCTCCTTTCTCTGTGTCTCTTTTCTTCTCTCTCTCTCCTAGTTTTTTTCTCTGTCTCTTTCTCTCTCTCCTTCCTTCCCTTTCCCCCTTGTCCCCTCTTACCTGTCTGTCTCTTTCCCTCTCTCTCCCTTGTCTCTCTTCTCTCTCTCCCGCACTGATACCTCTTGTCTCTCTATCTCCACCCCCCCCACCATCTCTGACTCTCTTTCATGTACCTATTCACCTAAATATAGAAAGGAACTGAGAGATCAGCCAGTCTAGCCTCACTGAATTTACAGAGGAGGAAAGTGAGACCCTAGAGAGGTTAAGTGACTTTCTTAGGGTCACAAAGTACTTGTCTTTGGTGGGATATGAACCCAGGTTTCCCTAATTCCACGCCTAGCACTCTATGCATTCTACCACATTGCAGGCAGTATAAGCTTGCTGAACTTGAGAATCATAAGATGGGAGTTCTGAGTTTGAATCCAGATCCTACTATATTTTTCTTAGCTTGAGCTCAGGAAAACTGCATAACTTCTCAGGGCTTTGGTCACTTCATCTGTAAGATAATGAGGCTGGAGAAGGGGGTGATCCCTGCTAGTTCTAAGACTCATCTGTTACTTTCGCCATTGGGATCAGGCCCTATGTGATAGTAATGGAAGCCTGATGTAGATAGTGAAGAATGCACTGGACTTGAAGTTATGGAAGACCTAAGTTCAAATTCTACCATTCAACACTTACTAGCTGTGTGACCTTGGGTAAGTCATTAAACCAATCTGTGCTTCAGTCTTTTGTGAAATGAGGGAGTTGACTTCCATGGCCAGGGTGTCCTCCAGTTAATAACCCAATTTCCAGGCCTGAACATCCAATATTTCCAGTGATAAGAGGTTTTTCTTTTTTAAAGTATCCATATTCTCAAGCCAAATTACAGTTAAATGACTGGGAAGACCAGGGAATGCATGTTCTCTGCCCCAGCAAGGGCAGTATTGATGTTTCTAATGGCATCATGCAAATTTAAACCAGAGATTCTCAGAACTCCACTGCATTTACTTCAGGGGGTGGGATCAGGGCATTTAACCTGCTCCCATATTGGCTGCATAGCCTACATTTGCTTAGAGAGAACATGAATTAATCAGCACTTAGGGAGTGAGAGAAGGGAATTATTTAATATGGGTTACAAAAAGTTCAGTGAGAAACACTTATTCAAGGACTAGCTCATTAACTTGCCAGAAGGATGGAAATATGCATTTATTAAGTACCAACTATGTTCTACCCATTGTGCTAAGCCCTTTATGTTATCTCTTGTGATGCTGATGACAACACTGGGAGATAGGAGCTATTATTGTCCCCATGTTACAGTTGAGGAAACTGAGGCAAACTGAGTTAAGTGACTTGCCCAAAGTCACATAGCTAGTAAATGTCTGAGGCTGGATTTGGATTCAGGTCTTCCTGACTCCAGGCCCAGTGCTCTATCTACTGTGCCACAGCTGCCCAGAAAAATGAATTGACAAGCATTTTAAAATCATCTATGTTTGTATCTCCTAGGAGAAGAAAAGCTCACAGAGAACAATGGCAATTGTTCATTTCTTGGTATTCTCAATGCCCATCAGAAGTCCTAGCATACAGTAGGTGCTTAATAAATAAATTTTTGTGGAATTGATATCTCTTGAATATCTACTATGTTTTTACCTTTCAGATCAGTTTTGATTGATTGAGAGAGGGAGGAAGGGAGAGAGAGGATGGATGATGGGTAGATAGGCACAGATAGATAGGCAGATGGGTAGATAGGTAGAAAGACAAAGAGATGGTAGATGATAGAGATAGATAGACATAAACATAGATGTGCAGATAGATGGATGGATTGATAGACAGACAGACAGATGGATTGATAGAAAGATGGATAGATAGACATACAGATGTTAGATAGACAGATGATTGGTAGACAGACAGATATATGGATGGATTGATAGACAAACAGATGGACTGATAGATGGATGGATTGATAGATAGAAGGACTGATAGATGGATGGATGATATGATAGATATGATAGGCAGAGACAGGTAGAAAGACAGAGAGATGGTAGATAATAGAGACAGAAATAACAGATGATTGACAATAGATAGAGATAGGCAGCTAAGCAGATAGCTAGCTAGCTAGCTAGATGGATGGATAGACAGGCGACAGCTAGATGAAGGATTTATTAATTATCTGCTACGTGTCAGGCTCTGTGCCAAGCTCTAGGAGTACAAATACAAGGGAAAGACACCTTGTACTCAGAGTGTCTACATATTAATGGGGAAGACAACATATAAAGGGGTGAATGGGTAGGGGGGGGTGGGGGATTGAGAAAGCCTGGAGGTTTCTTAGCCTAGCCTTCAAGCCTGCCTACATCTTGACTCCAGTGTATGTCCCCAGCCTCAGTTCACCTTACCCTCTTTCACTCAACGTTCCTTGTCACACAAGCAGGACTACTAAACTGCCTAGGAATTAGTCAGTCAGTCTATGCCTTGCCTTAAGAGACTGAAAACCTAGAATTCACTCCCTCCCTAGTTCTACCTCTCTGGCTCCAAATCATCCCCTTGCTCCAACTCAGTCTAAGGCAATGACAAAGGCTGAGCTGTAGCTGGCACCGGGAGTCAGGAAGACTCATTTTCCTGAGTTCAAATTAGCCTCAGACACTAGCTGTGTGACCCTGGACAAGTCACTTCACCCTGTTTGCCTCAGTTTCTTCATCTGTCAAATGAGTTGGAGAAGGAAATGGCAAACCACTCTAGTATGTTTCTCAGGAAAACCCCAAATGGGGTCATGGAGAGTCAGAAATGACTTAACAGGAACAAAAAGCTTTTAATAACACCCTGTTATCTTTTCTTATGAAGGTTTATGCACTACAAATTCTGATGGGTTTTTGGAGTTCTGCCAAATTTAATTAATGGAACAGGTTCTGTTTTTTTAGAACTTCTTTCCCCCCCATTTTAGGACAACAGATAAAATCTAAACTTGATTGTGGGCTGAGTTCAGTGGAGAGGGAAACAGGTTCCTTTTATTATTAAGTAAGACTAGGTCCCTCATAAAGCAAAATGTTTCTGGAAGAAAAAAATATATCCCAGGCCCCAGTGCTGCTTATCTGAGTTTTAGAGTCCAAAGTAACATATGGCTGAGCTTAAATATGCTTTGTTTAAAATCCTAGCTCAGCTCTCTTTCAATTCTGCGGGTATATTCAGGGCATTAAAGCTGCATCTGGCAGCACTTTACATCACATTTGTACTCTAACAGAAAAGCATATTTCCCGAAGAAAATGAAGCATATCTTTAAAAAAGGAAGTCTGGGTCTTTCTGTACTAGCTATGTCTCTCCACTGGGGACAAATCCTTTGCCAGGACATGGAAGCTCCCAAGTCAGTGGAAATGAGAAAAGCCATCTTTATTTTTAGAAATCATCCTTAAAAAAAAGTCTCAGAGACCACAGCAACATCATAATATACAGGACCTTTGGTGGTTGACATTAAAATGGGGATTCTCATCTTTCTTTCTTTTTCTTCCTTTCTTTTCCATTAACAATTCTTCCTTTCTTTCCTTCATTTTTTCTTCTTTCTCTCTTCTTCCTTCCTTTGTCTCCTTCCTTCTTTTTTCCTTTCTTATCTTTCCTTCCTTTCTCTCTTTCTTTCTCCTTTCTTTCTTTCCCTTCTTCCCTGTCCTCCTTCCTTCCTTCCTCCCTCCCTTCCTTTCTTTCTTTCTCCCTCTTTCTCAAGGTCACAAAGGTAGTAAGTATACAGAGACAGGATTATAACTCAGGTCCCCTTGACTCCAAGTACTTCCCTCTGACCATTACCCAACATAGTCTCTAAGCACATATTTTGGGTCCAGTACCTTGCTCAGCATTGGGGAATCAAAGACAAAAAACAAATCATTTCCTTCCCTTTACATTCTACTGGGTTTTTACTGTAGCTTCACTGATGAGTAAGTAAAAAGAGTTACAAAATAAATACAAACAGACTGAGAAAGGAGATCAGTGCTAATAAACTAGGGAGGGTCTCTTGAAGGGATAACACTTGAGATCAGACCCAGGAGCTGAGGTGAGGAGGGAGTGCCTTCCAGGAATGAGGGAACAATTATTTCAAAGACAGGAAAGCAGAAGATGGAAAATCCAGCAAATCCAATAAAGGAACATCATTAAGCTGGTTAGTGTGGTTGGAGTCAAGTGAGTGAGGGTGAGTAATGGACAATACTCTGGGGAGGCCACAGTGGAGCCAGATCCTGGAGGGTTTTCAATATTAAACAGAGGAGTTTGGATTTTTCCTGGGAAGGAGGGCAATGGGGATTGTCAAATGCTTATGGGACCAGGTTGTGCACATGGTCAGACCAAAGTAGAGGTGCTGCCTATAGGTTAAAAAAAAAAAAAGCCTTTTGAAATCCAAATTGAATAATGAATTTTAGTTTTTCATGTCTGAGGAAAAGGATTTGTTTTCAATCAGGACTTACTTTGGTAGCCTGGATATTTAGATGGATTTCTGACATAATGGAACTATGATTGGATTTGAAGATAGGGACCCAAATCCCAAAACCATTCTTTGTATGTGCCCTTAGACATTCCACCTTTACGGAGTTCAGTTGTCTTTCCAGAACAATTATAAATCCCTCTGTTTGGCCTTTAAAGTCCTTCACATTCTAACAACAACTCACCTTCTCAGCTTAATTATGATGTTCATACATTCATTCATACATAAACATTTATCAAGCACCTACTATAAGCCAAACGCTGTGCTAACACTGGCAAAAACAGGCAAAGACAGTCCCTACCCTCAAAGAGCCCACAGTTTCATGAAAGAGACAACCATAAATCACTACACATCTCTTAAATGCCTACTATGTGCCAGGCACTATGCTAAGGACTGGGATACAAAAAACAGCCTCTATCCTCAAGGAGCTCCCTACTCACACAGGTCTCTTTACTGTTCCCCATACATGTCACTCCCTTTCCCATCTTTTTATTGACCATCTCCAATGTCTGGGATACTCTCTTCTCATTCCTGCCTCTAGGAATCCCTAGTTCTTATCAAGACTAAGCTCCAGCACCACCTTCCAGTTGAAGCTTTTCTTGATTCCCCAAAGATGCTGGTGCCCCGCTCCCATCATCATGTACCCATTCTCTCTCTCCCTCCCTTCCCCCCTCCCTCCCTCTCTCTCTCTCCCTCCCTCTTTCTCTCTCTCTCTGTCCCTCTCTCTCTCTCTCTCTTCTCTCTCTCTCTCTGTACATGGTTGCTCCTCCATAGAACAGCACGCATTTATACAGAGATTGAGGGTTTGCACAACAGTTTATAAATGCCATCTCTTTTGATTTTCATAATAACCTTGTGACATAGATGCTATTATTATCCCCATTTTACTTCTGGGACCAGGGACTTAACATGGTTCCAGCTGAAGACATTGAGCATGAGAAAGGTTAAGTGACTTACTCAGGGTCACACAGCTGATAAGTGTCAGAGGCAAGGTTAGATCTAGGTCTTCCAGGTTCCAAATCCAGTACTTTGTCCCCTATACCATCTACCTGCCATGAGTCCCTTGAATGTAGAGATCAGTTCTCTTGTATCTAGGTGCCTACTACAGCAACTGGCATAGGGGTTGTTCAGTTGTTTCGGTCGTATCTGACTCTTTGTGACCCCATCTGGGGTTTTCTTCGGCAAAGGCAATGAAGTAGTTTGCCATTTCCTTCTCCAGCTCATTTTACAAATGAGGAAACTGAGGCATACAGGGTTAAGTGACTTGCCCAGGGTCACACAGTGAATAAGTCTCTGAGGTCAGATTTGAACTTCGAATGATGAGTCTTCCTGATTCCAGGACCAACACTTTATCCATTAGGCCACCTAGTAGGCCCTTAAGGAATGCTTGTGGATTGATCTATAAAATGAATGGTTGAATTCTAGAGAGCAATTTGGAACCATGCCCAAAGGCCTATAAACATATGTATATGCTTTGATCCAGCAATACTGCCTTTATGGCTGTATCCCAAAGGGATCATAAAAATGGGAAAAGGACCCACGTGTACAAAAATATTTATAGCATTTCTTTTTGTGGTGGCCAATAACTGGAAATAGAGGGGATGCCCATCAATTGGGGAATGGCTGAACAAGTTGTGGTTTATGAATGTAATGCAATACTCTTGTGCTATAAGGAATGATGAACATGTAGACTTCAGAAAAACCTGGAAAGACTTATATAAACTGATGCTGAGTTAAGTAAGCAGAATCAGGAGAACATTGTACACAGTAACAGCCACAGTGTGTGATGACTGATTTTGATAGACTTAGCCCTTCTCAGCAATGCAAGGACCTAAAACAATTCCAAAGGACTCATGATGGAAAATGCCATCCACATCTAGAGAAAGAACTATGGAGTCAGAATGCAAAGCAGAGTGGATTATTTTCTTTTCTTCTTTATTTTGTTTTGTGTTCTTTCTCATGGTTTCTCCCATTCACTGTAATTCTTCTGTGCAATATGACTAATGTGAAAATGTGTTTAATAGAATGTATATGTAGAGCCTATATCAGATTGCATGCCATCTTGGTAAGGGAGGGGAAGAAAATTTGAAACTTATGGAAGTGAATGTTGAAAACTAGAAGTAAATAAATTAACTAATTAAAAAAAGAAAAATGATTGAGATATTCCTTCTAAGACAAATGCCTGAATGTGAGGCAATTCAGTCATCTATATACCTACTCGTGTAACACTTTGACTTGACACCAGATCAAATGATGATCATGAAATCCAATAAGAAAATATAGTAAATGACTTTTCCAGGCCAGAATGGCACAAAAGGTCAGTCCATGTTCAACAGGAATAAGGACCCCTCTAGAAAAGTACACATCAGCAGGACCAGAGTTGTGTAACCTCTATAACTTTCAAGGCTCTGTGTCCAGAGACAGCAAGAAAGGAGGATCCTGTAGTCAAAACTCAAGGTAAGGGCAGCTAAGTGGTGCAGTGGATAGTACCAGCTCTGGAGTCAGAAGACCTGATTTCAAATTCAGCCTTAAACACTTACTCACTATGGGACCCTGGGCAAGTCACCAGACCCTAATTGCCTCCAAAAACAAGAAACTAAACAAACAAACAAAGAACAACTCAAAGATAACCAGAGAGCCTTAGGGTAGGGGACCTTGGAAGCTTGGGGAGTGACAGTTGGTGACAAGCAGTTGTAGCATTTATCAGACCACTACAGCCCAGATACCCTGAGGTCTCTTACAGAATGTTTTGAGATGCCAGAAAGAACCCTGAAGACCCAGAGCTCTAAACTTCAAAGATGCAGGAGGGTCTAATCCTGATTTAGCCAAAGGAAGTAGAAATCAGCGCAAAAACCCAAGTGATCCAAGTAGAGACCAAGTACTACTGACTATCCTGCCTAAAAGAAGGGCAGGGGATAGAACCTGACCCTGGCAACAAAGTGCCAATTCAGAAATTAAACCTGGAAGGATAAGTAAGTAAAAGAAAATAGCCAGTGTCAAAGAAATACTACAAATATTAACTCCATAACAACTGCAAGCAGAGGGAGGAGGAGGGGAAACTTGCTATTTCTTATAATTAGGATACATCAGATGAATCTCTTATAAGAAACAGGCAAAGGAGGTCAAAACAGCACAGTTTGGAATAGAGATAGAAAAAACTCAAGGCAGAAACAAAGTGCAAAATGGGTACAGGGTTTAAGGAAGACAAGGATAATGCCAGGGAGGAATTTCCTGATTCCGAAGGGGGAAGGGAGAAATTTAAGAAGCAGAATCTAAGGGGTTGCCTTTAATGAAGTCTTAGACGATTGAGGAGTGGTTGAACAAATTGTGGTATATGGATATAGTGGAATATTATTGTACCATAAAAAAATGTCAAAAGAAACAATGTCAGAAGATCCTGGATAACGTGAACTGAAGGAGAGAAGAGGGCAGAACTAGGATAGCAATTTATACAAGGACAAAAAAAGAAAAGAAAAATGACTTCAAAAGACTTAGGAATTATGATCAAAACAATAACCTCCATGTCCCCAGAGGACCCAAGAGGAAGCATGTTGCCTACCTCCTGACAGACACAACCACTCTGTGGATTGGATTTAATTCATTTTCCTTCTTTGTTACAAGATTTGTTATTGTTGCTGGTGCTGTTATTTTCCCCTGAGAACTCTCTAGGTTTGTTTCCTCTTCTGTAAAGTATATGGGTTGGGTGAAAAGGTCCCTCAATAGTGGCTGGATCTTGCAAGCCCGTGTATACAATGTCATTGTTCCCACTTCTCTGAGAATATAAGGTCCTTGAAGGCAGAGACTGTTTCACTTCTGTTTTTGTATCTCCAGTGCTCAGCACATAATAACCTCTCATTGATTCAAGTCTGGAGAAAGGCTACTCTGTGAAATCTCACCAGTTCTTTCCCCCACTTCCCTTCTCCCTTTTAAAATCAAAGTCCATTTTATAACAGTGATAATTTGTAGAATTGCCCCAGTCTTTGCCAGCCAGGAAAACAAAATGATAATTTTCTAAGAGTGTTCAGGACACAGATAAAGTACTTGGTATCCTCGAATAGTTTTGAAATATATACTGAGGAGCTTCTGGAAAATTTATACAGTCCCTTTTCATATTTTTTTAAGGAAGTTAGCATTCCTGCTACATCAATATCTAGAAGAAATAAAGCAAGAGATTTTTTTTAATGAAATAAAAGCTCTTAAGAAAAGAATTGGAAAGAGAATAAATAACATTCCTGTGGACTTAAATCTTTTATCTCCTGTCTCCTGAGCATGTGTGTAGGAATGATCTGCAGACTCAGACTTGAGCTGTCCAGCAGCTGGCTAACCAACTGAGCGTTTATTGAGCTAGCTCACAGAGTAAACAAACCTCTCCCAAACCTCTTCCTCCTTCTGGGAGGACTAAGAGTGGAGACTCCAGCAGGTGGATCATTGGGTCAGTACTGTGATGGAAGTCAATTCATCTGTAAAAGAAAGGGAGGGGCATGGATAGCACCTACTTCACCGCGTCATTAGGAGGTTCAGATGAGAATATGTAAAGGACTTTGGTGGTTGTCCCTCGTCCTCGAAGAGGATCAAAATGACATCACCATGATAAAGTGAAGTTTCAGTGTGCCCGACTGTGGCTGATCAGACCAATATGAGCTCAGAATGCTCTACCACAGATTGGGCACAGATAGTCTGTGTGAATATTGAGCATCCTGTGTTTCCTTTGTGTTGTCTCAATTCTGCTTTGCTCATAGAGAGCAGCACCTTTTCTGATGTGGGCATGCCATGCTGAGTGATCCTGTGCCAATGTCTTCCAAGTCCCACAATCAAATCCAAAGTTCTTGAGAGAGACCTTGAGAATGTCCTTGTATCGCTTCTTCTGACCACCATGTGATCGCCTGCCCCATGCAAGTTCTCTGTAAAATAGTCTTTTTGGCAAGCACACATTTTATATTTGAAAAATGTGGCCAGTCCATCAGAGTTGTTCTCTCTGAAGTATAGTTTGAATAGTTGGCAGTTCAGCTCAAGCAAGGACTTCAGTGTCTGGTACCTTATACTGTCAGGTGATCCTCAGAATCTTCCTAAGACAGTTCAAATGGAAGCAATTCAGTTTCCTGGCATGGTGCTGATAGACTGTCCATGCTTCACAGGCATACAACAATGAGGTCAGCACAACAGCTCTGTAGACCTTCAGTTTGGTAGTCAATCTAATACCTCTTCTCTCCCAAACTTTTCTTTCGAGCCTCCCAAACACTGAGCTAACTCTGCCAATACATGCATCAACCTCATTGTCAATGTGTACATCCCTGGAAAGTACACTACCAAGGTAAGTGAACTTATTCACAGCATTCAAAACTTTTCCATTTGTTGTAACCAATGGTTCCATGTATGGATGATGTGGTGGTGGCTCATGGAGCACCTGTGCTTTCTTGGTGTTAATTATTACATCAAAATTAGCACAGGCAGCAGAGAATTGATCCATACTTTTTTGTACGTCAGCTTCAGAAGCTGCAACCTAACAAATACTCAAATGTTACTTCCTAATTGTGTGACCTTGAACAGGTCACTTAACCTCAATCTGCCAGGGTTTCCTCAACTATAAGATGAGGATTATAATAGCACCTTCCTTCCAGGGGCAGCTAACTGGATAGGGCACTGGGTTGGGAGTCAGGAAGACTCATCTTCAAGTCACTCAACCCTGTTTGCCTCAGTTTCCTCATCTGAAAAATGAGCTGGGAAGGAAATGGCAAACTACTTCAGTATCTGCCAAGAAAACCCCAAAATGTGGTCATGAAAGGGTCAGATGTGACTGAAACAACTTTAAAAAAAGCCCTCCAGGATTGTTTTGAGGGTCAAATGAGATAAGATTTGTAAAATGCTAAGTGCCACTTAATAACTGTTTGCTTCCTTCCTATCAGGATTATTACTGTGTTTCCTCTAATAGAGTATAAGCCCTTTCAGGACAGAGATATATCTCTTCTCTGTCTCTACATCCCTGAGACTATAGCTCAGTCCCTGGCAGATAAGAAATACGTAATGAAAGCTTGCGGATTGCTTTCTCTGGTTTTTTCCTTTTTATCTGAACGTCTTCAAGAATTGAGACACATTCTTAAAGCAAATCAATTCAGAAGTACACCTGGCAGAGACTGATTCAAGCACTAATCAGACTCATCAATTGTCTTGTGTTTGTTTAGGAGAGGTTGCAGGGTATATGTATGGTATGCCAGCATACTAGAGCATCTGATAGCACGCTCCTGCCTGCCATAGAGCATCCCCATGCTAGACTGGGGATGAGTCCGGGCAAAAGGGTCTGTCTGGTCCAGGCAGATGCAAATCAAAGGAAAACCCATAATCCTGATCTAAGACGAGATCTATGAGACCTGGAGCTTTTCCTGTTAAAACTTCCTGGAAGAGATCATAGATTGAAAACTGAAAGGGACCTTAGACCACAGTTGAAGCCCATTTCTCTTCATTTTTACAAATGAGGAAACTGAGGCCAAGAAAGGTTAAATAGCTTAACCAAGGTCATCCAAGTAGTTAAGTGGCAGAGGGAGGATTTGAACTGAACTCCTCTGATTCCAAAGGTAGTATACTTTTCCCACAGTACTCCATTGTTTGGTGGGATCATACATAATCTTGAACTGGTACCTTTGTTGCCTAATTTTGGTGGGGCTGGAATTAAGCTCTCATCAGATGAAGGGAATGGGAGATAGGCATAAAAGAAGATCCTGGCTAGTGATAAACAGAACACCCAAGTCCCATTCTTTGGCACAACCTAACACTAGAAATATTGCAGGGGGCAGAGATGGTGGCTTAAATGTTAAGGATATCACATGCATCAGGTACTCCACTTCATCTAATAACATTCTTGGCTAGAAAAACAATGGCATAGAAGTGAATCCCAGACCTCAGCTGATAATGGCTCACACCATAGTGATTTCCCTGGTGTCCTTGTGCACTCTTGAAAACGTCAATAACCCAAAGTTGTTAGGAGTGGGTGCTACTTCCTCCAACATAGATTGGGGCCCCTATATGCCTATGATGCTAGTTCCCTTGACCATGGAACCCAGCTGGTGAAGAGTTCTTGGAGCCTAACTAGGCTGATCCTGGGATAATAGCTAGAAAGGATGTCACCAGGACTGAATCCAAGCACTCTAATTTGGGGAAGGGTTTTTCTTAGTTTTTCTAAATTCCTTTAATTCCAGAGATCTAACCTCAGAAACACCCTTCACTGACAAAGATTAACGGCTCATCTGTAAGTCTTAGAGTTAGATACCTGGAGACCCAGGGCACGGTGACATGACCATTGGTCACACCTGACCCTCCATTTGAGGAACATTGTTAAACATTTACCAGCACACCCCTAGCAGATCCTCTTAACCTCAAGGGCAAGACACTCTTCTTCAGGAGGTAGGTAATGGGCTTCATCATCAGTTCTTTGGAATTCTGGTTTGTCATTACATTCAACAGATTTTTGGTCAGTCAAAAAATATTTATCAAGTGCCTCAAGGGCACTGCTATCAGGGGCAGCTAGGTGGTGCAGTGGATAGAATACGAGTGCAGGAGTCAGGAGGACCTGAGTTCAAATCTCACCTCAGACATTTGACACTCACTAGCTCTGTGACCTTGGGCAACTCACTTAACCCCAATTGCCTCATCCTGGGTCATCTCCAGTCATCCTGATGAATATCTGGTCACTGGATTCAGATGGCTCTGGAGGAGAAGTGAGGCTGGTGACCTGCACAGCCCTCCCTCACTCAAAACAAAGTCAAGTGCAAGTCATGTCATTATTTCTCTGATGGCATGGTCTTCTTTCGTCCTTTAATTCCAGAGATCGAACCTCAGAAACACCCTCCACTGACAAAGATTAACTGCTCATCTGTAAGTCTTAGAGTTAGATAACTGGAGACCCAGGACACAATGACATGACCACTGGTCACACCTGAACCTCCATAGGTTCAAGACGAATACACACATATCAAGTGCCTCAGAAACTCTGAGGGTCTTCCCTTCCCAGACTAATTCTTTTATAAAGGCAAACTAGGACAGTCTTACCTAACCTTTACTTATTGAATGGGCATTTCTTCAGACAAACTGAGATCTGGGAAAGACCTTAGCTTACAAAGGTCACGGTCTTCTACTACATCTGGGGCCATCACCAGGTCTTCTTAAGCTATGTCTTGCACTAGACTAGGATGACTTTGGTGCCTTTGCACAGCCCTGCCTCACTTAAATCCAATTCACTTTCAAGTCAGGACATCACCCTCCTGAGATCATTGGTCCTCTCTGAGAACAAAGGACAAACCAAAACACCAAGTGCCTACTATGCACCAGGTACTGGGCTAAGTGTAGGAGGCAGTGTCTGCCCTCAATGAGCTTATACTGTAATGGGGTGGTAATGTGTATATATATATATATATATATATATGTATATATAATATGTATGTTTGTGTATATGTATAAATATATACATATTATACATACGTATTTATACATATGTATATATATATAGAGAGAGAGAGAAAGAGTATAAATTGGAGGTTAGTAATCTCTGTCCTTTCAAAGTTGATTTTCCTTAGAATGCCAAGTCTTTTAGTTATAATTATTTATTATAAATTTCATTTATTTATAAATTATAAACTAATTATAAATTAATCTTTTGATTCTCCTCACTTTAGTCTGCATCAGTTCATACAAGTTTTCCAAGGTTTCTCTAAAACAAACTCTTTGCACAGAACCACAGTATCTCATGACACTGATAGGCCATGATCTGTCCTGCCACTCACAAATGATGGGCATTACTCCTCCCCACTTAGTTTTTTGCCTCTACAGAGGCAATTAAATACTTTTGCACATATGAGTCTTTTATTCTCTTTGTTTTATCTCTTTGGGATGTAAGCCTAGTGGAAGTCACAGGGTCAAAGGGTAAGCATAGTTTAGTGACTTTGGGGTTATACCAGCTGTGGGACCCCCGGGCAAGTCACTTCACCTCTGTCTCCCTCAATTTTGTCAACGGTAAAATGGGGATGAAAATAATAGCATCTAGCTCTCAGGGTTGTTCTGATGATCCAGTGAGATAATAATGGTAAAGCATTTAGCACATAGTGTTATATGCCAAATGTGCACTTGCCAAAAAGACTTTCATAGAGAATTCACACAGGACAAGCATTCACATGGAGGTTGGAAGAAGAGATACAAGGACACTCTCAAGGTCTCTCTTAGGAACTCTGGGATTGATGGTGAGATGTGAGAGACACTGGCACAGGACCACCCAGCATGGCATGTTCACATCAGAGAATGCTTTATAAGTTGTAGTAGTTCAAAAGAAACTTGAGGTGCACAGATTTAGAGAATCCACTCCAAATGTTCATGTGGACTATTTGTGCCCAACCTGTGGTAGAGCATTCGGAGCTCACATTGGTCTGATCAGCCACAGTCGGATACACTGTGACTTTTCTCTAACATAGTGATGTCAATTTGGTCCTCTTCGAGAATGAAGGACAATTGCCGTTATTATTATTAGGATCAATTGAGACAATAATTTTAAAGAATTTAGCACAATGCCTGGCACATAGAAATGTTCGATAAATGTTAGCTCTTACTATTATTGGAATCAAATGAGGTAATATTGTAAAGTGTTTAGCACAGTGCCTGGCACATTGTATTATAGAAATACTAACTATTATTAGTAGCTAGTTCCAAATTGCTTTCCAGATTGGACAGTGTTCCAATTCACCCCTTTACTGTGGCTCCTTCTAAAGAACAATTAGTTAAGGGACTTCTCTAAAGCCTGAGGTCTGGAAGAAAGTGAATTGGAATCAAAGCCTTTAATTTATTCAATCAGCATCGGATAAGCATTTATTATGTTCCTAGTGTAAGGCGACTGTGCTACCACAGAGCAAGCTAAAAAAAAGAAAAAATCTCTGACCTGTCTCTTTTAAAAGACTTGGCAGACTTCGATTCTATTTTCCTGGTCCAGGCCTGTGCAGTGAGATCCCTGCCCCCGGCCACATCACAAGGGATCCCCAGGTGTTCTAAGATACCACAAATGCCAAAGGCTATATTATTCTCCATTCTTCTCTTTCCCAACTGGTTTCAGATAAGCAAACCTTGCAGACCTCAGAGTAATTAATGCCAATGAGAATTTAGATAATACCCAGATTGACCTAATCCACTGATTTGTTTTCATCTCACTTAGACAAACACTCTATCTTTTAAAGACGAACTCAAATGTTACTTCTTCAAGGAAGTCTCATTTGATTTCTGCTCTGCCTGGACATTCTGACTCAGACTTCATGGGACATTTTATTTCGAAAAGTTTTGATTTTATTATGTAATGTTGTTCAGTTGTATCTGACTTTTTGTGACCTCATTTGAGGTTTTCTTAGCAAAGATACTGGAACAGTTTGCCATTTCCTTCTGCTGCTCATTTGACAGATGAGGAAACTGAGGCAAACAGGGTTAAGTGACTTGCCCAGGGTCACACAGCTACCGTGTGTCTGAGGACAGATTTGAACTCAGGAAGATGAGATTTCCTGACTCCATACACTACACCACCTAGCTGCTCCTATGTGATGTTGTACATTAAGCTATGACATTGGCATATCCCCTTTCCTAGGCTGCAAGCTCCTTGAAAGGCAGAAAGGGTCAATCCTGGTATCAGGATGACCTGGGTTCACATTCTACCTCTGATGCTTGTTTCTGGGGGCAACCACGGGCAAATCTCTGAACCTCAGTCTCCTAAACTGCAAAATGAGGTTCATGATGGCTGCAGGGTTTGATTAATGAGGGTTTTGCAATCTTCCTTACAAAAAACCACAGCTTGTGGATTCTGTTGGAAGAGTTGAGTTCTGATATATTAGACTCCTCTGTGTGTCCTTTCTTTGTAAATGGCCACATTCCCAAGAGCCGTCAGCTGGTCACAGAGCCCCCTTCCTAGTCTCCAGGCAGAAGGCTTAACAGCTGTGGGGACAAACCATTCCTTTCAGCATATTGGCACTGTGGCTCTATTTCTTGGGGGGTCAGCACTGCGGCAGGGCTTCTGAAGGGGACACTGTTGCCAAGATTGGCTCCAATCACTGGCTCATCATCCATGGTGCTTGAGATGTGTGTCTTCCATTAACATATCAATCAACAAGCATTAATTAAGCACTTACTATGTGCCAGGAGCCTAAATACCAAGAAAAAGCAAAAATAACATGGTGGGATTTTAATTGGAGGTTCCTTTTGCCACACATGAGTTTGGGGTGCTCCATTTGGTGTAAGGTCACAGGGTTTAGTTTGGAAGGGACTTTAGAGGTCATCTTGTCAAGCCCCATTATTTTATGGAAGGAGGCCAAGGACGTTAGGTGCCTCTCAGGGTCCAAAGGAATGAAGGAGGCACATACAGGCCTATGCTCTTTTCCCACCTGGGCAGAAATCACAGAGGGTTTGATCCCAGGTGCTCAGATCCAGGGCTCCTGCCATGTACCTACATTAATGCTCCTCACAGATTGCCTTTCAGTTTAAAATTGCAAGCCCATATTTCTAAGCCAGATATGCCACAGAGGAGGGTTTTTTGGAGGGGGGGGGAACAGGGAAAGGGTAGGATAAAAAACAATAAAATAAATCTAATTTAAATAGAACAGTAATTTTCCTACCCACTTAAGGTAAACAAGGAGGGTAGGAAAACATGCAGGGGTAGGAAATCTGAGGCCTTGAGGCTTTCTTGAGCCATGGATGTGGCCTTTTGACTGAGCCCAAGCTTTACAGAGCAAATCCTTTTATTAAGGGGATTTGTTCTGTGAAGTTTGGATTCTGTCAAGGGGCCACACTTGAGGACCTAGAGGGCCCTGAGGCTGCAGGTTCCCTACCCCTGGGTAGTACATAGAGAGCTAACTGTGGAGCCAGGAAGGTCACAGTTTAAGTCCAGTCCCTCCCCTGTGAAAGCCCTGTAATTCTGGGACAAGTGACTAAAGTGACAAGTGACTCCCCACTTCAGCCCAGGCAACTCTCTTAATGCTCTAAGGAACAAGTGTTTGTATATATTAGTGGAGGGAGTTTCCACACCAGAAGTTCCTTGAAAGGATGAAGTCTCAGAGCAGGATTTTAAAAAGTTAGCATTATGGGTACCCCAGGCTTGCGACTCTTTATCTTGATTAAAGATGCCTTTTCTTCCAACTTAGGAGTTTGATTTATTTCAGGACTCAACAATGCCTTTTCCTCTGTATTTTGATTTATTTTGAGTTTGATATATTTCAGGAGTAAAACATCTATAACAGGGACCTTAGAGATCAATCAGTTAGGAATAGTGTTGGATTCCACATTCCAGCCTCCCCCCATTTTATAGATGAGGAAATGAAGGCCCCCAAAATTGATTCCTAAGAAGGTTACAGACTTCGTGGCAAAACAGGATCTGAATCCAGGCCTCCTGACTTCTCAGTACTCTGCTACTTTGATACTGGCTTTCTGCTGCTGGTAGATTCAGACAGTCATTATTATTAGTCCTTGGCCTTTCTGCAGAACTTGATACTGAGGAATTGGGAATTTGGAAGGGTTCCCTACTTATTCCTCCAAGTTCCTGTCACTTGTGTTCCTTTCAGATGTTAAGTAAATATTCAAAGGAGACGCCATTCCTTCCACTTGCCTCCAGAAAAGTCAATACATCTTGCTGAAAGCATGAAATCACTGTATCCCATTAGTGGTGGGAAGAAAGAATAGGTAGGATAAATTGGTCACTTTTTAGTTTTGCATGAACAGGCATGCACTGATCTCCTAGTCTTTCAGGGGAGATAGAAAGAGATCTCTAAGGATATGTAATTGGTCTTCAGGTGATGAGAGCTGCTGAGAGCTCTCAACTCTAAAAGTCCAAGGTTTGCTATCTGGCTGACTACACTGGAGAAATCAGATGATTTAACTCTCAATGGTCCAGTGAGATTTCAGAGGCCTTACTCAACTAGTGGACAAAATAAAATTAAGGTTCTAGATCTAGTAATTTTCATTAAGGCAATAATATCCTGCTCTAGAATTTCCCTACTCCAATGGCTCCCTAGCATAAAAGAGAAATGCTTCAGTTGAGTTTTTAAGTTTTTAAACCTGCCCATAACTTATCTTTTCAGCCCCACTAGACATTACTTATTCTCTTTCCTGAAGGCTTCAATCCAGCCTTCTCTCTGCTCCTCATGCCTGGCCCTCTGTCGCTGTCCCACATGATGCCTAAAATCCATTCTATTTCTTAATTTTGCCCCACTAAGTCAGTCTGTTCTTTTAAGATGTAGTTCAAGGAGCATCTTCTACATGGAATCTTTCTGGTTCCTCCAGCTGCCAGGACCACTCCTCCCAAAGTACCCTGTATTTAACTATTTTGAATTATTTGTAATAATCGGAAAATAGTAGGTACTTGCTATTTAGCTGTTTTTCAGTTGTGTCTTACTCTTTGTGACCACATTTAGGCTTTTCTAGGTAAGGATGCTGGAGTGGTTTGCCATTTCTTTCTCCAGCTTATTTTACAAATGAAAAAACCGAGGCAAACAGGGTGAAGTTAACTTGCCCAGAGTCACACAGCTAGTCTGAGGCCAGATTTGAACTCAGGAAGAAGAGTCCTCTTGACTCTAGACCTGCCAACCACTGTACCACTTGGCTACCCAAATTCTTTACTGGTTGTTTGATATGTACTTTTTGTCTCCTCCATTAGACTGTAGGTATTGTTTCATTCTTTATACTTGTATCCCCATCCCCTAGCATAGTGCCAGGCACATAGCAGATGCTTGATAATTAATTGATGGATAATCATTTCATTTTACACAAGAGGAAACTGGGGGGGCATAGAGAGAAATAGCCTCTGTTCTTAAGGAGCTAACAATATAATGGGAAAAGACAGCAAACAGAAGGAAGATGAAAGGAAGGGAAGGTACCTGGCATGGTAGGGGTACGATGGGAGAATTCTAAAGGAGTGCAGCAAAGTGGGAAATGAAATGACTGGCCTCTCCTTAAATGCTCTCCTTAAATGGAGATTCAATCCAATCTAACAAATATTTGAAGCAAAAAGCATTACTTTTGGCAAATTTGTATCTTAACACAGGTGAGAACTTATTTATTTTTTCAGTTCAATCAGGACATTTTTTGGATCATTTCCTGCTTTAATCCCAGACATTTAGATTTGCCCAACCCAGTAAACAGACCGTGAGATACACACTGTATTTATTGTATTTAAGTGCAGTCAAGGACAAAGGGCCATTTAAATTACCTGGGATATCCTGTGGAAATATCTTAATAAAACTCTCGGGAAACATAATCAGTAATGGATGGCCTTGTTTTGTGAGTTTGAGTATAGGTGAAAGGTAGTAGGTAAAAAGGCTACTGTCCTCTACTCCCACACAAACATTGGGATTAGATGTCTTTTTTTTTTCCTCCTGTAAATTACTTGTACTAAATTGTTTGGCATGGTGAATAGAGAGCTGGTCTTAAGTCAGGAAGACCTGAACACGTCTCATCTCTACCCCCCTGGGTAAGTTATTTAACTTCAGTGTTGGGGGCAAAGCCTTAAGACTCTTAAGTTGCAAAGAAAATGCTGATCTGCATTGGTAGAGGGTGTTTTCTCAACTGGGAATTCCTTATACTAACTAAATCATTGGTTCAGTCCCTATCCCTAAATTGTTAATTGCTTGATGGCCCATAAAATTTCTCTCTCCACAACTTTCTTCTTCCCTCTTCATGCATGCAGGACACTTATGAGATCCAAAGGACAGAGACAGGCTGAGAGTCCCCTTAAAATTTTTCTTGGTGTGTCTGGGTCTTAAGCTTAAACTTTCGACTCCTTGGGATGAACTCCAAACAAGACAGAGTGGAAGCTTCATACAATGAAGAGAAAACACCAGTTTTGGAATTAGAGCTAAATAGGGGTCAAATTCCACCTCTGATGCTTACTACCTATGTGACTTGAGGCAAGTGACTCTCAGTTTCCTCATCTGTAAAATGAAGGCATTGGATCAGATGGCCCCTGTAGTCCAGCGTGAGATTCTTTGAGACCCGCAGTGTGACTGAGTCCCTCCCCCAGTATTCGAAAATACCAGGGGCGAAGAAGAAGCCAGGGACAAACCCAGAACTACTACATGACTCTTTTATCTCCTGGTCCAAGCTCTTGTCCACCATCAAGTGCAAGTTATTAATTAATGAGAGTTTCCAAAATAACATTACTTTTAAAAATCCAGTGCTAGGAAATGTCATATAAGTATAGTATATTCCTTCCTTTGTGTAGCAGCTTGTTCCGGGGCAAAAACAAATGATCTCATAAATCATATTGTTTTAAATAGAATCATATTTCACATGAGCCAGGTCAGTTACCTTCAGCAACTTTGGGGTAAATACTTTTGCAAAGCAAAGAATGAATGCTTTCATAATGTGACTTTTCACTCACTCCCCCAAGCTTCCTTTTTTAGGAATACGAGGGGTTGTTTATTCTTTTTGTTTTTTGGGTTTGTCCTATGGTTCCCTCAGTGCAGGGGGTTTCCATGAAGAAATTCCCTTGACCAAAGCTGCAACTTACTCTGAGAATTGTCTGGCATAGTGAAAGGTAAAGGTCCCTCTCAGTCTATGTGTGTGTGTGTCTGTGTGTATGAGTGTGAGTGTGTGTGTGTGTTACCACATCTGTGATTGCCTTAATGGAGGAAATGAGAAAACATTCTCTTCCACTACAGATCCATGCCTATCTGTATGTTACAGTCATAGAGAGTTTTGGGGAGCTTTGAGGGGTTCAATTCATTGATCAGAATAACATAGTCAGAATGAGTCAGAGGTAAGACTTGGTTCCATGTCCTTCTGGCTCTGACACCACCACCTCTGTATGTACTAAGCTGGGTTTTTCTGCCCTTTTCATCATTAATTGGTCACGAGAAAGACTCTAAAGAGATGTCATAACTTACACAGAGTAGGTTTTCTTTCTGGTGTTACCAAAGAGGTGGATGACCTGGAAAAAAATAGATGGGCTGGTCATGTAGCAAGAACCAACAAACAGTCACCACCACTGTCCATTGGTATCCATGTGTTGTAACCTGGGCCTGAAGCAGTTCAGTCCCTTGGCAATTTAGGTGGACATTAAAATGAAAATAGTCACCTCTCCACCATGGAACAGTTTATTTAGTCACTGTTGGGGAAAGATATTCAACAACGATATTCAGTGAGGACACCATGTTGATTCAGTCAAATGGAACTGCTTCATGTTGGTCATATTGTTTGTTCATGAGCAGAAACCCAAAGAGAGACTCAGTGGGGATATTCCTGGGTCTTTCATGTTCAGGCAACAAGGAAACTATGCCTTCAATCTGAGTTAGTTCCCTTCACCAATAACATCTCAAAAAGCACTGTGATATCTCTTAAGCAAAGCATCTGCATGGAGTAGGGCCTTAGGAAAAGCTAGTCCAGCCAACATGACAGGATGTTAGGAAATACTGCTCCTATTCCCATGGAATCTACAGGATTACCCTCCAGTACAATGAGTAGACTTCTTAAGACATACTTACAGGATGACACAGGCAAGAGTTCCCCCCGATTGCTAGGTATGGATGGACTATTATTTGTATCACAGGAAGGAGTAACTGTGCTGATGACATTGTAGACTCATCAAACTAAGTAGGCAAGAAGGTTTCCTTACCCGTTTGTCTTTGTGATGACCCCATATAATACAAGTATACCCTACATAATATTGTCCCAACCAACAGGGTTGTATCATAACACCATTAACACCAAGATGTACCATAACTTCAAGAAGCTCCTTTCTAGTGGTCGTCTGGTCAATGGATGGAAAATGAGGGGAGGGATATCAATCAGTTGATTAGAGAGGCCCACAAAACTCAGATGGTCATGCAACTCAGACAATCAGTCTACAGCTATCAGAAATAGTGAGCAACATCACGGTAAATCTCTTACAGGACAATAGACTCGTTGGCCCATTTATAGCATCATTCCAAGGGAAATGACCAATCCCAATCACATTTTCTTGGAGTTAGTGAGTAATCTTTTGACTACATCTGATAGCCTTGACCAACTTATTGGTGCATTCCTCCTTTATCATTATCAGCTATGATTTAATATTGCTACAGGATAGTGGAAATCAGAAGGATACAATTAATAACCTAGTGTTGAGAAGAAGTGTAAGGCACATTGGCAAAGACTGACATTAAAAGTTTGGGCTGTTCAAGTGTTAAGATGGAGGGATAATGGAGGGACATCTCATACAATATTACAGATTTAGAACTGAAATGAGTAAAAGAAAAAGCATTTTTAAGTGCTTTCTACATGCCAAGCTCTGGGGATACAAATAGAAAAACAAATAATCCCTCTCACACTCTAATTGGGAGAGACAGCAAATGAAAGCTAAGTCCTACTTCAAGGCATATGGAAAGGGTGGGAGTGTAACAGTGGGTCAGCTGGGAAGATATCTGTGAATTTGAAGTCCACCTAGTACTAACCCCTAATTTGCACAATTTTGCCTCACTTAAAGCCAATTCATGAACAAGTGAAGACATTACACGGTGATGTCAATGGCCCTCTTCAAAAATGAAGGACAGACAACAGTCCCTAATTCGACAAGTGAGATCACCGAGGTCCACAGAAGATGAGGAGCTGGCCATTAATCACATAGAACCTGGTCCTCTGATTCCAAATCCAGCCCACTTTCCATTGCTCCATACTGGGAAGAAATAAGCATTTATTAAATACCTACTATGTGCAGGTAGTATGCTCATTGCTTCACAAGTATCACCTCATTTGATCTTCACAGGAACCTTGCAAGGCAGTTGCCATCATTACCCTTATTTTAAATTGCCCAAACTGAGGCAAACAGAGGTTAAATGACTTGGGGAACCCAGCTAGCAAGGATCTGGGATGGGATTAGCACCCATCTTCCTGACTCCAGGCATAATGTTTCATCCAGAGTGTCACCCATCTGTGTCCAGTCAAGTCAAAGCTCACATATTAAGGTCTTACTATGCGCCAAGCATTGGAACTACAAAGTCAGAGAGATGGTTTCTACCCTCAAGGAGCTCACCTTTTTTTGATTGTTCAGGAAGGCTGGAAGCTTGGACTTGGAGCCAGGAAAACTGGGTTTCAATCTCAGCTCTTCCATCTAAGAGTTGTGTGACTTTGACCAAGGAGACACTCAACCTTCCCTAGGCTCACTTTGCTCATCTGTAAACTGAGGATGATTATACTTGAACTACCTTGGGGTTGGGAGATGGTGTTCTGTAAAGCTAAAAATGCTTCCTAAGGAGCAGAGTCTTGAGAAATCTGAGCTGTTATTCCTATCCAGCACAGCAAGAGCCAGGAGGAAAAGGCAGAGGAGCCAATGCAAATAGTGACTTGACCAAATGAGTATTTGGAGAGTAAGAACAGATGAATGTAGCAGGAAAATCAGCCAGAGAAGGGGAGAAGGTCATAGTTTGTCACTGTCTTCTCTCTAGGACAAGCAAGTGGTGTGGCCATAAGTAGATATATAACAGAAGTAGATACACACATATGTGAAATATCTATCTCATGTGTTTCCTATTTCTGTGAGAAGTAGCCTGGGGAGAATGGACAGAGGACTTCAAACCCAAGTTTGAACCCAAGTCTAGGTTCAAATCCCACTTCTAACACTGGCTGTGTGACCCTGGCAAAGTCATTTAACTTCTCCAGCCATCAGGTAACTATTTAAGAATATCGACTGCAGAAAAAGTGCCAAATCACATTGGTAGGAGGCATTTTTTCACCCAAAAGGAAGTATAACTTCCTTTACAGTTATAAAGTACTTTAACTAAAGGTATCCAACACTCAGTAATGACAGAGAGAGGATTCTTATCCAGGGTGAGACTGGACCAGATAAAATCTCAAGCCCCTTCCATTTCTAAGTTTCTGATCTTTTATTTCCAGAGAAGGAGGGCTCTTCAGTTCAGACTCACCCCAAAATTCAAAGTATCCAACAATGCTTTTAAGCTGTTAGGATGGAGGCCAGTGGCCTTCATAAGATGGCAAAAAAATTCTCGAAAGTGAATTGTAGCAAGGGGTGAAAGAATACAGTGGTATGCCAATATTCCAATATGTGGAATGCCACTGTATTCCTCTGCTCTTTGTAGGAAATCACCTTGTAAAAGTTTTTCCTCCTCAAACTTTTCAAGAGAACATTGCCTGTCCTCTCCCTTGCCCCTATTACACCCTACCTTGTATCATATCTATCTTCCGTAATTATAGCTGACATTTATACAGGGTGTCCCAAAAGTCTTAGTGCCATTTTGTGCTACTTTTAGGTACTCTATATCTTGTTTTAAGGTTAGCAAAGCACTTTATACACAGCCAGGTGGTGGAGATGATAAAAGTACTTGAAATGAGGAAAAGCTGAGTTCAAATCTGGCCTCAGACGCTTCACGAGCTGTACAACTCTTGGTGTGGGGAGCTAGGACATAGCACTGGGTTTGAAACCAGGGTGATTCATCTTCCTGAGTTCAAATCTGGCCTCAAACACTTCCTAGCTGGGTGACCCTGGGCAAGTCATTTCACCCTGTTTGCCTTAGTTTCCTCATCTGTAAAATGAGCCAAAGAAGGAAAGGGTAAACTACTCCAGTATCTTTGCCAAGAAAATCCCAAGTAGGGTCATGAAGAGTCAAACATGACTATAAATGACCGAACAGCATGAAAAATCACTTTAACTTCTCCCAGGCTCTGTTTCTGTACCTGTAAAATGAGCATGGTAAGAATCATTTACCTTACAGGGCTGTGAGGATCTGTGAGGATCAGTTCTTAAAAGGCTATATCAAACATGCTCATTGGAGTCAGAAGAAATCCTAGTTAGAGAATGTAAACTCCTTGAAGACAGGGATGGCACCCTCTTCTAATCTTTGCATCCCCAATGCCTAGCATAATGTCTTCTGCTTAAAAACATTTGCTGCATGAATGCATAGCAGTGGATTCCAAATGGGCTTAAATGACACATTGGAGCAGCAATCTCTTGTTTCCTCTGTTAGAAGTGGGAATAGTTCAAAAGTAAATACACAGGAAGGTGGCTGGGTAGTTTCCAGCTAAGCTGGTGGGCATCAAGGAGCCTGGGGGCCTGTCTGCTGGAAGCAGCCACAATGCCACCAAAGAATGGATGGAGAATTTACATGGAAGATGAGGGGACCGTGGACAGAGGGCCACCCAGGGCAGCAACGACGGTCCCGTTGAGTAGGGGGAGAAGGGTCCCTAGAACAAAACAGATGAGCACCCAAGGACATACTTCCTCTTCACATCAGTCCCCAAACTATTCATTAAATGCTAGATTGTGAGTTTGTAGGGACAGGGCTGAATTTCAGTTAAGAAAAGAAGAGAAATCCACAGAAGGGGACTATTTCTTTTCTCTTTCTGGTGTATCTTTTGCCTCTAATAAACCTCTTCTTTGTTCAGTGTCTTGTTAATGCCCGCAGGGGAACAGAGCCCTCAGAGACACATAAGCCAAATTCATGCTCCCTGGGCTTTACCCTGGTGGAGGCTGAATCATAAAGACTCGTAAGGGAGATGAAACATGGCCCATGTGAGTTTCAGAGGTGAAATCCTGAGCCACGAGTTACAAATGAACTAATTCACTCATGGTCATTTTAAACATTCTGCAAAACAACCAGGGGCTATGAATAGAAAACATTAATTCTGGAAGGGGACATGGTTCAAGAGGGCCTTATATCAGTACTTTAACAGAGGAAGCCTCCACCCACCCCCATCTTCAAACATTATGATCAATTCGACTTCACTTAATTCTAGACTGACCAAATGACCAGCCTTTGTTTTTCTCCTGTGGAAAACTGGTTGCCAGAGAAGGATTTCCTCCTTTTGTGTCTGTGAGTTCTAAATCCCAAAGTGTTTACTTCAGCTTTTTGTCTTAGGGGGTGGGGGGGAAGGGGGCGACGTTTGCTTTCTCAAGGATCTGAGGACCACTGAAGCTGGGACACCTTCCATCCCCCCAAACACTGGGGAGATCATTGGTGTTCACAAGCAACAACTGGGCCACTTTCCCAATTCTCAATCCTTCCTTCCGCTGACCGCATTTCTCAAAAGCGAACACATTTGGGGAGGTCATGTGTGGAAGTAGGAGATAACCTGCTGTTTGTTTATGGGATATTTTTCTGAGGATGGTCTTTCAGCCAAGTTTAAAAAATCCCCTCACAAAAAACCTTGGCTTGAGTTGTGTGCGTTTTTTTTAAAAATAAGAGACATATAATTCAATTCCTGATGTTTCTATGAAGCATTTCCCAGTCTTTTCCCACTGCAGCTGGGGGAGAAGAGAAGGGGGAGGAGGAGGAGAGGTAAGAAGGAAGGATATATTCTGGTTCAGGTAACTGGGGCAACAAGATGGAAAGGGAAAAAAAAAAGAGAATTTGGCTCCTCACTAAAAGATCTAGAGCACGGGTGGATCTAGTGGAATCTGTGGCCCTCTAGGTCCTCAAGTGCAGTCCTTTGACTGAATCTAAACTTCACAGAGTAAATCCTGCTCTATTTTCTAAGAGTATAAGTTAAATAAAAGTTGCCATTCTATATTGGTAAGAAGAGTTTCCCTATACCAATGAAATGTAAGGTCTAGTTCCTATCCCAGCTCTAGGGAGTTGAGAAGCAACATGCTACAGTGGAGAGAAAACTAGCTTTGGACTCAGGAAGACCAGAATTCAAGTCCTTTCTCTGATTGCCGTGATACAAGGGTTTTTCTCCCCTTTTTTTGTTATCTCCCTCCACCCCCTGGGCAGTCTGGTAAAATCTATGGACCCCTTTCATGAATGAAGAAAATGCTGAATTTCAGAGGTGAAAATAAATATACCATAGATGTTGTGGAAAAAGGAAAAATCCATCCACAACCTCCTTCAGGGTCCAGGATACACAATCCCTAAATAATACAACATCTACTGAGCATGGAGGGAAAAGCTAAGGAGAGGCGATGTGGCATCATGGATAAGGCAATGACCTTGGAATAAGGAACATGGGTTCAAATCCTACTTCAGACTAGCTTGTAAGTGGGGCCGTAGGAGAATTAATTGCATTATGGCTTCAGGTACAATCCCTGTAACTCTCCTGTCCACAGCTCCCTTCCCAGGCCACCACTGTCCTGTATGGATTGTCTCCTTATATTAGATTGTAAGGTTTTTGAGGGCTACTACTCTAATCTACACGTAGTAGTCATTCAATAAATGCTTTTTCATTCATTCATTCATTGACCATTGAATCTCTTTCCATTACACTAAGGGTTTTTAACCTGTGGACCACATCAATGTTGGTGGGTAGCTTTCAAGAAGTCTGTGAACTTGGATAAGAAAAAAAAAGGGCATCTTTATTTTCACTAAACTCTAAGGTTGGGGTTTTAAGAACCCATGGTCCCAACCCATGGTCCCTTACTCTTGTTTTAAAAAATATTTTGATAACTGTATTTCAATATAGTTGGTTTCCTTTGTAGGCCTATGTATTTCAGTTTTACACATTAAAAATAAGAAGGGATCCATAGGCATCTCCAGAGTGCCAAAGGGGCTTGGGACACCAAATAAGGTAAGACCACTTGTAATTAATCAAGCTTTCTTTCATTGGCAATGACCTCTCCCTCTCCATCAGACTCTAGGAGATAGCAGAATTGGTATCACTTTTGAGAATCTAGGGTCAGCTTCAAAACCTATTTTTAAAAAAATGTTTGTTTGTTATTTTGGGGAGTAGGGATTGGCAATCAGAGTTAAGGGGCTTGTCCAGGGTCACACAGCTAGTACAGTCTGAGGTCAAATCTGAACTCAGGTCCTCCTGAATCCAGGAGCACTGCTGTATCCACTGTGCCCCCTAGATGTCCCAAGAATCCAGTGTGTGTTCCAAAACTTATAAAAAAGACACCTTTAGTGGAAGGAATTTAGAATAAAAATATTTGTAAAAATTCAGCACACACATATGTGTATATGTGAGCATGCACACACACACACCAACCTACTACCTTTATACCACAGCTACAATTCCTTCAGTAGAGGAGAGCATGACTCACATGAAGAGCTCACAGACTGTAAAAGAAACGTAACTGCATGCAGACTGCCGAGACGTTCAGAGCATCCTTTCTCAGAAGCATCCCCACTCTCACCCAAGGGACTAGGTTGCTTACAAGGCAACATGGGAACCTTTCTACTTTAGGCAATGCCTTTTCAACAGTCCCAAGATGCAGAGAATGGATTCTGTCATTCCTGGGATCTTGTCATGCTCTGGGCTTTCAGGCCCTCTCTGCATCCTTTTAACAGTTCTTCCCACTTCATGCCCCATACAGAGCACATGGGATGTGTCTCTCCTCAGTGGACATGTGGTATGTATTTGCATATAGATGTAAGAGTAAGATTACTTATTATATTTTTTTCTTATCACTCCTTCTCTGGCATATGGGGACATTCTCATCAATCTTATCTCATGCTTTTAAAGTTTTGTCGATGTCTTTTTTTTTTTTTACACTATGGTCATTCATTTTCTTGCTTCCTTTTAACCTTCAACAAGGTAACTAGATAACTCTTGATCCAATGAAATAGCATCTCCATAGCATGCAAACCCCAGCGAATAGGGACGGTCATGAGCCTTGGAGTTAGGATGGCCTTCTTCAAATCCTGCCTGAAATATTGCCAAGCTATGTGATCCTGGGTGAGTGCTGAGAAAAACAACCCCATGTTGCTGAGGACAAAATCAACTAGATGAAGCGTTTTCCCTTCAGGACTTCTTTATTTTCAGGGGCATTTCTGTGTCATCAGAAAGTGTGTTTGTGATACAGAGGTGGCTGCTGGTGACAGATGTGACAGCACCATCCTTTCTCAGTGAAACGAGCTGTGTTGGCTCTGAAGTTTTAGTTTATTTAATAGAATGCATCCAATTCAGAGCAGCTCACCTCTCTTGGGTTTCGGTGCTTGTCCGCATCCTCAGCATGTCCATCAGGTCAACTATTCACAGAACCTTGAAGGTCTCTTCCTCTGGTTCCCAGAGTTTTAGCAGCTGCTCCTTCTCTGGTTGCTCCAGCTCCTGAATCAGCTCATCCTCCTTCTCTCAGGTCAGGAATGCCAGTAACTTCTGATTGGGGATTGGGCTTGGGACAGGCTATGGTATGGGTTTCAGGGGCAGCAGTGGGGTCAGTGGAATCATGGCAGTCTCTGTCAATCAGAGCTTTCTGAGTCCCCTTAAGCTGCAGCTGGACCCCAACATCCAGGCCATGAGGACTCGAGAGAAGGAGCACATCAAGACCCTGAACAAGAAGTCTGCCTTCTTCATTGACAAGGTATGCTTCCTAGAACAGCAGAATAAGATGTTGGAGACCAAATGGAGCCTCCTCCAGCAGCAGAAGACATTCCAGAGAAACATGGACATCAAGTTTGAGAGTTATATTGCCAACTCTTGAAGGCAGCTGAACTCCATGAACAGGAGAAATTGAGGCTGGAGGTGGAGCTGGGCAACATGCAGAGTCTTGTGAAAGATTTCAAAAACAAGTATGAGGATGAGATCAATCAGCAGACAGAAATGAAATGAGTTTGTTCTCATTAAGAAAGATGTGAATGAAGCCTATATCAATAAGGTGGGGCTGGAGCCCCGTATGAAAAGTCTGACTGACGAGATTAACTTCCTTAAGCAGCTGCATGAAGAAGAGATACAGTCCCAGAAGAAGAAATGCAGTCCCAGATTTCAGACACCTCTGTGGTCCTGTCTATGAACAATAGCTATTCATTGGACCTAGATGACATTACTGCTAATGTCCAAGCCCAATATGAGGAGATTGCCAACTGCAGTCGGGCAGAGGCTGAGACCATATACCAGATCAAGTATGGGGAACTGCAGATGCTAGCTGGGAAACATGGAGATGACATTCGTCACACCAAGACAGAGATCTCAGAGATGAACAGGAATATGAACAGGCTTCGGGCTGAGATTGAGACATTCGAACCAGAGGGCAGCCCTTGAACCCTCCAGCACGAATGCAGAGCAGCGTGGGCAACCAGCCATCAAAGATGCCAAAGTCAAGTTGTCTGAACTGGAAGCAGCCCTGCAAAGGGCCAAGCAAGACATGGCTTGCCAGCTGCGGGAGCACCAGGAGCTGATAAATGTCAAGCTGACCCTGGAGACTGAGATTACCACTTATAGAAAGCTGTTGGAGGGCAAGGAGAGCAGACTTGAGTCTGGGATGCAGAACATGAGTATTCACACCAAGACCACCAGTAGAGACTATTAAGCTAGGTTCAGCTCTGACTCCTTCTAGTCCATTTCTGGCTCTGATCTTCTCTCTTACAGCTGAGTCAGTAAGGCTGTGTTGGTAAAAACCAACAAGACCCAAGATGGAAAGCTGGTATCCAAATCACTGGATGCTCTGTCCAAGTGAGAGGTCGTCTTGGACTCTCCCAGCCTACTCCTTTCTTGTACTCCTATGAATCTCCAGGATATCCAAAAGAAGACTGGGGGAGGGGAAAGAGATCGAAGAGACCTGCATTAGAGGTCCCAGCCATACCTTCCTTCTGTTTTGTCTTGCCTAGGTTCCTTGCTCTTGCCAGTATCCTTGAAACAATTTGTATTTTCAGAAATAAACACAATTCACCATTTCAAAAAAAAAAAAGAATTTATCCAACTCAGTAAGTCAGAGTAGTTCTTTCAATGGGAGGAGTAAAGGAAATTCATTTATAACTGGACTTCTCAAATTGGGGTCCAGACGTTGTTTGTGAAATATTTTGATACACGAGTCTGGCCAGGGAGCAAACTCCTCTCCCTTGACTGTGTCACCTTGGAGGAACTGGGAACTTACAGGTCCCCAGAGCATACCCTCCTCTTGACAAAAAACTCAAAAGTCAAGTAACTGACTGGGAAAATGCCCAAAAAGGGGAAAAAAACAAGACTATAGAAGGCTACTTTCTTGGTGAACAGGTACTTCCTTCCATCCTTTCAGATGAGGAAGAACAATGCTTACCATCAGAGGCCTCCAAAATAAATATGCAATGGTCTCAGGCCATGGAAGAGCTCAAAAAAGATTTTGAAAATCAAGTAAGAGAGGTGGAGGAATAATTGGGAACAGAAATGAGAGCAATGCAAAAAAATCATGAAAAGTGAGGCAACTCCTTGCTAAAGGAGACACACACAAAAAATGCTGAAGGAAATAACAACTTTTAAAATAGGCTAGCTCAGTTGACAAAAGAGGTCCAAAAAGCCAATAAGGAGAGGAATACTTTAAAAAGCAGAATTAGCCGAATGGAAAGGGAGGTTCAAAAACTCACTGAAGAAAATAGTTCTTAAAAATTCGAATGGAGCAGATGGAAGCTAATGACTTTATGAGAAACCAAGAAATTATAAAACAAAACCAAAAGTATGAAAAAAATAGAAGACAATGTGAAATATCTCATTGGAAAAACAACTGACCTGGAGAATAGATCCAGGATAGACCATCTAAAAATTATGGAACTACCTGAAAGAACCTGGACACCATCTTTCATGAAATTATCAAGGAAAATTGCCCTGATATTCTAGAACCAGAGGGCAAAATAAATATTGAAAGAATCCATTGATCACCGCCTGAAAGAGATCCAAAAAGAAAAACTCCTAGGAATATTGTAGCCAAATTCCAGAGTTCCCAGATCAAGAAGAAAATATTGCAAGCAGCTAGAAAGAAATAATTCGACTACCGTGGAAATACAATCAGGATAGCACAAGATCTGATAGCTTCTACATTAAGAGATTGAAGGGTTTGGAATATAATATTCCAGAAGTCAAAGGAATTGGGATTAAAACCAAGAATCACCTACCCAGCAAAACTGAGTATAATACTTCAGGGGAAACAATGGTCATTCAATGATATAGAGGACTTTCTAGCATTCTTGATGAAAAGACCAGAACTGAATATGAATAGTATGAATAGAAAATCTGACTTTCAAACACAAGAATCAAGAGAAGCATGAAAAGGTAAACAGGAAAGAGAAATCATAAAGGACCTTCTAAAGTTGAACTGTTAACATTCCTACATGGAAAGATAATATTTGTAGCCCCTGACACTTTTCTCAGTATTTGGTTAGTTGGAGGGATTACACACACACACACACACACACACACACACACACACACACACACACAGAGAGAGCACAGGGTAATTGAATAGGAAGAGAGCATAACTAAAAAAATAAAATTAAGGGGTGAGAGAGGAATATATTGGGAGGAGAAAGGGAGAAATGGAATGGGACAAATTATCTATCATAAAAGAGGCAAGAAAATCTTTTTCAATAGAGGGGGAAAGTGGGGAGGTGTGAGGGATAAAGTGAAGCTTACTCTCATCACATCTGGTTCAAGGAAGGAATAACATGCACACTCAATTTGGTATGAAAACCTATCTTCCACTACAGGAAAGTAGAGGACAATGGAATAAGCAGAGTGGGGGAGATGATGGAAAGGAGGGCAAATGGGAGGAGGGAGCAATTAGAAGTAAACACTCTTGGAGAGAGACAAGGTCAAAAGAGAGAATAGAAGAAATGGGGGAAGGATAGGATGGAGGGAAATATAGTTAGTCTTACACAACATGACTATTATGGAAGTCATTTGCAAAACTATACATATATAGCCTATATTGAATTGCTTGCCTTCTCAGTGGGGATGGATGGGGAGGGAGGAAGGAAGAGAAATTGGAACTCAAAGTTTTAGGAACAAATGTGGAAAATTGTTTTTGCGTACCACTGGGAAATAAGAAAGACAGGTAATGGGGTATAGAAATTTATCTTGCCCTATAAGACAAGAGAAGATGGGGATAAGGGAAAGGAGGGGTGTTACAATGGAGGGTAGATTGGGGGAAGGGGTAATCAGAGTGCTTGGTGTTTTGGGGTGGGCAGAGGGGAGAGATGGGAAGAAAATTTGGAACTCAAAATTTTGTGGAAATGAATGTTGGAAACTAAAAATAAATAAGCAAACATTAAAAATAATATCTCAAAAAATAAATATTTTGATAACTAATATATTAGTTTTCCTTACAATCCTATATATTTTATACATTTATGAACATTTACCATATATAATACAGAAAAGGTTAAGAGTCTGTGATTTATAATAATAACAATAATAATAATATGAGAGCTTTACAGGGTGTCCCAAAAATCTTTGTGCCGCTTTAATAGTTTCAAATTTTACAAATTGCTTTGGAAAGATTAGCTCCTTTGTGGCTTTTTTTACACTAACCCTGTAAGGTAGCTACTACAGGAATTATGTTTCCAATTTCACAGATGAGGAGATGGAGCCTTAAGAAGTCAGATGATTATCTGGACATACAGTTAACTAGCAAGTATCATAGGTAGGATTTAATGGGGTCTTTCCCACTCCAAATCCAATGCCCTTCCACTATATTATGTTCCCTTTCTTAATAATCAGTGGTTTCAAAAGTACTCTATTGGAGGGATACAGAAGGCACACAGCTGAACCCTGAAGGACTATGGTTCTGAGAGGCAGAGAGGAAGAGGTGGTATATTTCAGGCATGGCAGACAACCTGTGAATGCATGCCGGTAGTTGAGTCTGGGAAACACGTAAGAGGCATTCATAAATCAACCCTGCCTGTAGTCAGACCACTGATTTGTTCGAACTAAAATCAAAATATATATCAAATTAACATAAAGGATAAGAATGAGAAGATGTGGCTCACAAGTGAGACAATTCCAACCTCAACTTAATCAAGTTATTAATGGTAAGATATGGAAAACGGATATAGGAACTAATGTTGACATGGACCCTCATAATTTCTGTCACAAAATAAGTGCCACAAGAAGACCAAAAGAATATAAAAATCACCGTAGCCAACAAGTACCCTTGTCAACTGGAGACATTTGACATTTAAGAGTAATATCCATTTGGAATAGAAATTCATTTGCAAAATCTCTTGATAAGTCAGAGAATGTTGAGAGTGATCAGGATGGTCAAGTACCTTAAGATGATGGTGCATGCAACTGAAGGAACTAGGTATGTTTAATCTGGAGAAGAGAAGACTGAAGGGGGACCAATTTGTTGAGGCTGAGTCATTTCAACTATGACAAACTCTTCGTGACTTTTGGTGGTTTTGGTTTGTTTGCTTGGTTGTTTTTTTTTTTTTTGTCAAAGATACTGGGATTGTTTGCCATTTCCTACTAGAAGGATACAGTCTGTTTACAGAGGTATCCCTTGGCACACAGTAGGTGCTTAATCAATGCTTATTGAATGACATTTATGATGAGTAAAAACAGGATCCATTAAGAATGAATATGCAGTGATAGGGACAGTTAGGTGGCACAGTGGATAGGATGCTAGGTCTGGAGTGAGGAAGGCTCATCTTCCTGAGTTCAAATCTGGCCTTAGACATTTAATAGCTGTGTGACCTTGGGTAAGTCACTTAACCTTGTTTGCCTCAGTTTCCTCATCTGTAGAAGGAGCTGGAGAAGGACATGGCAAACCACTCCAGTATCTTTGCCAAGAAAACCCCAAATGGGGTTACAAAGAGTGGGACATGACTGAAATGAGTGGACAAACAACAAATACAGTGATGGGGGGCAGGAGAGAGAAGCATTAAGAGCTAAGAGAAATTAGGAGAGATGTAAAAGAAGGCCAGGAAGGTAGGGTGCAGTCAGAATGTAGAAGGCCTTACAGGCTAGCCTGAGGAGCTTTTATTTTAACCTAAAGGCAATGGAGAACCACTGAAGCTTTGTCCTGGAAACCATTTCCAATATCACTGTTTAAGGTCAAAAGATCAGGGGACATTTAACTACTTTGCCCTTTCAAGTGTGTCTATTCATGTCCAAGATGTCACATTCCATATGCATGGTACAGGCCATAGCGATTGTGGGCTCCTCCAGGGACAGGGACTGAGTTGAGGTTTTTTTTTTGGTCTCTTTTTTATATCGTCAGTGCCTGGAACATAGTAGGCACTTAATTAGTTTATATTGATTGACTGTCTTCCCAGTACATAGCACAGTATCTGACACATAGTAGGTACTTAGTAAGTAATTATTGACTAACTTTCTTCTTATGGAGCACAGGCATACAGTAAGTCCTTGCTGACTGTTATTATTAAATATGAAGTCAAAGGCATTTTTCTAACTCATTGAAGTGGTCATACGATTAATTTCTGTTAAGACTTTTCATTTCCTTGGCACCTTTGATCTGAAGAGCTCAAAGCCTCTGTGAACTTTAATTAGTTGGCACCTCACCTACCCTTGAGAGGCATGTGTAATTATATTCAGTTTATGGATGAGTAAACTAAAGTATCTCAAGGATTTCAGAGACAGGGCCAAGGAGTGAGTCATCTGCAGAGGCTAAACAAGAATTCAGCCCAGCTCTGACTCCTGGTTCACAATCTGCTCTCTGGCAACAGAGATTTTACCTTCATCTACACGGACCTTTCATTTGCATTGTGGTTGCTTTGAATACCATCCATCTTTTCCACATCTGGAACCAAGAATGTTTGAGCCTGCACAAATATCTCTGAGTGGGGGAATTCATTAACCCTTCCTAGTTATCTGCAGCTTACAGAGGGATTGGCCATCTTTCCAAAGGGTGGGAAGGCCAAGGTTTCATTCATCCATCCCTTAAAGAGCATGAAAAGTGTGGTTGGGAATACTGTCTGAGTCTCTCTCTCAACCCTCCATGGTCTCCTGGGACTGGATCAAGAGGACAGGGATGAGTAGGAGAAGGCTTTCTCCCCCTCCCACAAATGCCCACAAGCTCTAAACATTTCCCTAAAACCTTCAGCTGGACCACATAGGAAAGTTTCACTAAGGAAAAGAGATAATATCTCTAAAGTGCTGAACACACCATCTAGCACATGGTTGTGTTTGTCCTTCATCCTCGAAGAGGACCGTGACATCAAGTGCAAGTCATGTCATCATCTTGATGTCATGGTCCTCTTCGAGAACATACTAGATTCCTAACAAACTCTTGTTCCCTTCCCCCTCCCTCTAATTTGAACCAAATGGAAGAAAAATCAGGGTAAATGATAGAATATTTTATTAAGGTTATAGAGATAGCACCATGTAAGGGAAAAAGAAGACAGCAACAAGGTAGGTTCAAGGTGGGTTTCTGACAAACACTGACTTAGGGACCTTGGACAAGTCACTTAGCATTTCAGTGGTCTAGGCAACTCTCCAAAACCAAAAATGGGAAGCAAGGGATTAATCTTCATTGGTAGGAGTTTCCTTACCTGAGAGTTCACAGAACCAGTCCTTATATCAGTAAAATGATTTTTTTTTTAACTTTCACATATCTCTAGCACCTTAAACTCAGTCTAAGAAGTTCTTTTCAAGGAGGTGACCTGCTTTGAAACAAACACATATACACATATCTATAAGTATAAGCACACATATATAATGTATCACAAAAGTTACATCCATATAATTTTTTCATCAAGATGGAGGAAACTCCAAGTATGGAAATTTTCTCCACCAATAGATATCCACAACTATCTATAACTCATAATTATACAGAGTTGCTTGAGGTACTGAAAAATTAAGTGACTTGCCCAGGGTCACACGCCTGGTAGGTTTTGAAACTGGGTTCAAGATCTAGACCTTTCTGCAACTCCTTATTTATTTGTTTGTTTGTTTATTTGTTGGTGAAATAATCAGGGTTAAGTGACTTGCCCAGGATCACACAGCTAGTAAATATCTGAGGTTGGATTTGAACTCAGGTCCCCCTAACTCCAGGGCTGGTGCTCTGTGAACTATGGAGCCACCTAGCTGCCCCTTCTGTGACTTTTTATAACAATGGCTCTCTATACCACACTACCCTCCAGTCATTCCTACACGTGTGTGTATATATATATATATATATATACACATATACAGATATATGTGTGTGTGTGTGTGTGTGTGTGTGGCATATATATGTGTGTATAACGAAAAGGGGTGACAGGAAATTGGTGTGGTGAACAGATCATTGGCCTCGAGACCAGGAAGGCCTGAGTTCAAATTCTATTTCATTATCTGTGTGACTGTGCAATTTAGTTAACTTCTCTTTGCCTCAGTTTCCTTATCTGTAAAAGAAGAAGGTTGGACTCAATGACCTCAACGATCCCTTTAAATCTATGGTCTATGCAACCCACTTCGGACACACCAGCTGTATGACCCTAGTCCTCTTGGAGCTTCAGACAATTAATTTTCTGTGACTTCATATAAAACATATATTTTTGTATCATATATTTATACATTTTATATATGTGTATACATACACACACACATACACACACACATATATATGTACATATATATGAAACAAAGTCCCCAAGAAGCAGCCAGTTGTAGTGGGGCAGTGGGTTTGCATGACCAGCAGTTAGAAACCTATAATTCAAATTTCACCTCTGATACTAGCTGTACGATCTGTAAACTCATTTCAGCCCTATGTGTCAGCAGGACTGTCTGAGGGCTTACCTACAAAGTCACTGACAGGTTCCTTTCTAGATTGGGAAAGGGGAAATTCCTATGTATATAGATCTCCCCATTGCTTAAATAGTCATTTTTATATCTGAGCCACATTATTTCCACACAAACGTTTTTGCCCTCCTAGCTTGCTAAATATACTTTTTTTCCTAAGCAGAGGAAAAGGATGCCAGACCAGCATCATTCTGACTTCATGGAGGTCCAGTGCATGAGGGGCTCTCATACTGGACTCTGCCAATCCAGGATCAACTTTTTTTTTTCCTGTTGAGATCCTAACCTAAACTCAGAAAGGGCCTGATTCAAACTCAGACATTCTAATAAGCATCCATTTTACCAGCAGCCTTGTGTTTAGGCGATCTCTTTGTCTACAGGCAGCATTTAAAAACCACAGAACATGATGAGTTGTGATCTGGAACCTATTCAAGAGAAGCCCAGATGGTAACCTCAGGGCTTTCCCATGTGGAAAACATATTTACCTGGCTAGATTACTACTGCCCAACATACTAGTTAAGGGTCAATTATTCCTAAAGTAATTGAATGTCTGGTTTAAAATCCCTTCAGTGGCACACAGAAAGGAAAGGTACAGGGCACCGGGCAAAGACAAAATGGGAAAACACTCCCTGTCATCAAGGCTCTGTAGTCTTCCTGTGAGGGGTGAGGGGAGGGTTATAGTGGGGAAACAATATTTACAGTGATAAATAAATTTATTGGAGCCAGTATGGCAGGGGCAGCTAGGTGGTGCAGTGGGTAGTGTGCCAGGTCTGGAGTCAGGAAGACTCAACTCCCTGAGTTCAAATCCAGACTCAGACATTTATTAGCTATGTGATACTGGGGCAAATCATTTAATTTTGATTGCCTTTAAAAAAAAACAAAACCAAAAAACTACTGCCCTGAGGTGGTATTTTATTTGAGGTGGACCTTGAAGGAAAATAGTGGTCTTAAACTAAGAAAAAAATCTAGCAGGGGAAAAAAACACAAAAGAAGAAAGGACCTTGAATTTACATTTTCTGCTAGTTTGGATAAGGGAGTGAATAAACTGTATTCTGGGTAACCTTCACAATTGCTTCTTGAAAACCGTAGCCTCACTGGACAGAGACTTGGCCTCAGAAGACCCGAGTTCAAATATTACCTCTGATATACAATGAGTGTGTGAACCTGAGTAAATGACTAAGTTTCCCATTGCCTAAGTCAGCTCTCTAAAACAAGAGTTCTTAACCTGCTCATCCCCGGATAGGGTTTTTTGGGGGGAGGGGAGAAATGTCTGTGATAGGAAAAAAATTATTTATCTTTGGATAGAAAAGAATTATTCATCTATATTTCAGAACAGTTAGTTTCCTCTGTAATTCTGTGGATTTTATTTTATTCATTTAAAGACCTTATTCTGAGAAAGGTTCCATAGGCTTCATTGGACTGTCTGAGAGGTTCATTACACAAAAGCATTGTGAACCTCTGCTCTGAGACTCTATGTTTCAGAGAAAATGCTACCTGTGTAGGTGGAGGGAGTTTCCCCACTGAAAGTTCACCCAAAGGGCTATAAAATTGTCCAAACCCTTTGACCTTGCAACACCACTTCCAGGACTGTATCCCAAAGAGATCATAAAAATGGTACAAGGACACACACGTAACAAAATATTTATAGCAGCTCTTTTTGTGGTGGCCAAGAAATGGAAATTGAGGGGATGCCCATCAACTGGGGAATGGCTGAACAAGTTGCGGTACATGAATGTGATGGAATACAATTGTGGTATAAGAAATGGTGGAGCAGGTAGACTTCGGAAAAACCTGGAAAGACCTATGTGAACTGATGCAGAGTGAGATGAGCAGAACCAGGAGAACACTGTACATAGTAACAGACACATTGTGCAATGATTGATCTTGACAGACTTAGCCCTTCTCAGAAATGCAAGGATCTAAGACAGCTCCAAAAGACTCACGATGGAAAATGCCATCCACATCCAAAGAACTTTGGAGTCTGAATGCAGATGGAAGCATACTCTCCTTTTCTTCTGTTGTTTTGTTTTGTTTCTTCTTTCTTGTGGTTCTTCCCGTTAGTTCTAACTCTTCTTTACATCATGAGTAATGTGAAAATATGTTTAATATGAATGTATAAGTAGAGCCTATATCAGATGGTATGCTATCTTGGGGAAAGGAGAGGGGAGGGAGAAGGAGAATATTCAAAACTCAAAATCTTATGGAAGTGAATGTTAAAAACTAAAAATAAATAAATTAGTTATTAAAAAAAAAAAAAAAGCTCTCCACACCAGTGAAATCACAGGTCCAGGATCTCCTCGCTTCTCCTCCCCCTTCCCCAGCCATCTTCAATCTTCAATGTTTTATCTGCATTTTACTAACACTATAACAGCAATCTGTTTCTCCCCTGACGCTTTCAATCTAGACTTGTCGATTCCTGCATAATCCATGTGGTCTTTTCCTAATAACTTTACAAGGAAACAGCAAAGACAAAAAACAAATGAGTAACTAATGTGCAAAGCTGACTGCTGGGATTCTGAGTATAAGTAGATGCTAATGGAGGCTTATCATAATAGCATTAATATGCCTAAAGAACAAGAATGTTTTCTTTATGCCTATCACATGTAAGGTTTGCATTTGATGCAGTGTTCCTGGTGATTCCCCAGGAATTCACTTGGTTCAGAGAGCCAAATAAACAACGTGATTCAGTGGAGAAAGTACTAAATGAAGAGGTCATAAGGAGTGGGTTCAAACCCTACCAATGACTCCTACTAGCTGTGTGAAACTGGGCAAGTCACATCATCTCTGTCTGCCTCAGTTTTTCTAATCTGTAAAATGAGAGAGATGAATTTAATGTTCTCCAAGGTCCCTTCCAGTTTCAAGTCTGTGATACTGTGATTCATTGTTGAGAATCTACAGAAGAAATTAGACAAGAGACACAGGATGGAAAGCAATGGATAGGTAGTGATGGACAAAGCACCCATATCAGTGAGATCACTGATCTAATGTACAAGACATTTGTCTATTCACTGAACAAGACAAAATCCTTAAAGAGCTAAAGACTAATTAAAGGGATAAGCTGGCCCAGAAATAACTATCATACCAAACAAAAAATGATAGATGGCATAAGAGAGGATACAGAGGGACAGAGATGGGCTTCATGGAGAAGATGGCATCTTAATTGGATTTAGAAGGATTGGAAATGGGAGGTGATAACCAATCACCAGCTCACAGATCCAGGGTTTGAAAGGACCAGAGAAGTCTCTCATTATATAGGTAAGCAAACTGAGGTCGAGGGAAGGTAATAAGTGCTACAGGAAAGATTGGAACCTAGGATCTCTGACTCCAACTATATCACTATTTCTAATACACCTCTATGCCTCTTTAGTGAAAAAAATGACTTATTGAGCAACTGGAATATTGCATTACATGCCAGGTTTTGTAAAAGATATGAAGTTGGCATAAGAAACATTTGATGAATGAATGAATGAAAAAAATTGTTTACTATGTTCCAAGCACTGTGCTAAGTGCTTGGGATAGAAATGATTTTTATGCTTTCAAGTTGTCTAGTTAATGATTTATAAAGAGAAATTGGGATGTTTGAAGGAAAATCCCTAAAAAAGGCATACTATAAATTCCTTGTTAATGCTAGGGTAAGCTACCATCTGATTTCAGGCAGTTGACTCCTGGTTGAACTTGGCATTTGGAAGAGGGAACAGCGACTTTGGGAGTTGGCAATGAAAAGCAGAGAAGGGAGGGAGGTGGGGAGGATGAGCTGAGCTCACCACAAATTATAAGAAAGTCCACCTGGCTCTCCAAGAAGGATGAAAAAATGATATAAAAGGGGAAACGCAGAAGGAACCATGTTACATCTGGACACGGGGAAAAGGTCAGAGATTTTTGAATAGTCATAACAAATTAATAAAATCTACAGCCCTCTACAGACAGGACTTGGGAATGCTAGGCAATTAGAAATTAAATGAAAAATAGAAATACATATGCTTATAAGTTTGTGGGAGACGTAGGTTGAAATCCAAACTGACATTTACTAGCTGGGTGACTCTGGGGAACGTACCATCTCTGAGCTTCAGTTCTCAAGTCTGTAAAATAAGAATAAGAATAGGGACTGGACCTGTGATTTCAATAAAGGAAACTCCCTCTACAAATGTAGGTCAGCATTCTCCTGAAAATTATAGTCTTTGAGAGCTGCCCAGAGCACTGACAAATTAAGTGACTCGTCCAACACCATACTGCCAGTATGTATTAGAAGCATGGATTGAAGTCTTTGTGATTCAAAGACCAACTCTTTATCCACTCTACTAAGCTCTCTCTCTCTCTCTCTCTCTCTCTCTCTCTCTCTCTCTCTCTAGGGAGTGTCACAAAGCCATGAGTGCAAGTCCTCTTTCAGAAACCTGCTGAATGAGTAACCATGGACAAGTCATTTAACCTCTTGCTGACCAAAGAAAATTCTTAAAGACTATGATTTGCAAAACTGTATGGGTAGAGGGAGTTCCCTCATCTGGGACATCCCTATGCAAATGAAATCAAGAGCAGACCAAAAGAACCTAAACAAACAAATTAAAAACACAATACCTTTTACCATTTACCTCACAGGTATGGTGGAAGGAAAGAACTTTATAGACCTTAAAGTTGAATATAAATGTGTGCAATTATTTGCACTAGGACAGCTAGGTGGCCCGGTGGATAGAATGCTGGGCCTGGGGTCAGGAAGACTCCTCTTCTTGATGAGTCTTCAAATCCAGCCTCAGACACTTCTTAGCTATGTGACCTCTGGGCATGTCACTTCACCCTGTTTGCCTCAGTTTCCTCTGAGAAGGAAAAAAAGAAGCCACTCCACTATCTTTTCCAAGAATACCTCAAATGGAATCACAAAGAATTGGACACAATTGAAATATTTTGAGTATCAACAATAATTATTTCTAACCCTAACCTTTGGTGTTATATTGAATTGGATGATTTTGCTCAGACACCCTAATCCATGAAAACTCTCAGAAACTTACATTAACCTTGGAGAGTCTCAATCCCCTCTATTCATCAGCAGTTCCATAGCACTGAGCATCAAAGTGGATGAAAACAGAGGGCTAACATTTCCGCCTTCAACAATTACTGAGTGTTTTGCCAGAGAGACTGCCTGAAAGTGAGTTTGTGTGAGAGAGGATGATCAGAAACATTTGCAAGTATTCAAAAGCAAATATTTACATGGAGCATTTCCTTTCCTTTCAAGTTTTAGCTCTGGGACTTAGGCACCCTTGGCTCAACAGCGAAGTATCTACTGAAGGCACAGTCTATTGCTCACGTCCTCTCAAGGAACTGGAGGTAATTTGGGGAGATTATAGTTCTCCATCTTACATAAAGTGTTCATAGAAACATAGATTTGAGCTGAAAGGGACCCTAAAGGCCATTGAATCCAACTTATTTTACAGAGGAGGAAACTGAGACCCAGAAAGTTGAAGTGACCTGTATTGGATCTCACTGGTAATAAATGTCAGAGACAAGATTTGAACCCAAACTTCAAGTCCAGATGAGGATGGAATGGACAAGGAGCACCTAGGAAGATGTGCATATTGTATTTTGACAGCACTGTCTAGAGTTGAGAACTGCATAAACTTTGTGCACCAGTTGCATAGCATTGATGTGGGCAGGAATGTTTTTTTTCTGAAAGGCTTAATAGAATCCATGACAGATCACAGGGGTGGCCATACTGTTCAGCAAACCCTCCCTTGATAGAGAAAGAATAAATTCATGATGAACTCAAGTACTGGTTGAAATGCATCCTGCTATTTGGTGGCTGGTGATTGATATGTGTTGTGAAACACTCACATTTCAGGAAGTCTACCTGAAAAGAGGAAGAAAGTGAAAGACATTTCAGGGAAGAAATTGTAGGAAAGCTAGAAAAATGTGGCCTAATAAGAGTACCAAGTCTGCAGCCAATTGGAACTCCTAGGCCTTAGTCACATGAGCTACCATCTAGCCAATGATCTCATAATAAATTCAAGACCCTCTTATCTGACCGCATCCTTCTTTACCTCTCTATCGCTCCTGATTTCACTGCTCATACCCTCTGTTCCAAAATATTCTCTTCTCCCTATTCAAAAGAGAAATGGACTTTGTGGGGAGCTAGTGAGCTCCCCCCTTTCTGGAAGACTGAATAACCAATGGTGTTTTATGTTGCAAAGACAATCAGTTCTCTAGTATGGGTTGTGATTTGGTGCCTTTGTAGATCCTAGGAAGCTCCGAAATTTTGTGATTCTATAACTGAGAGATTTATAGCTAGAAGGAACCTTAAGGGTCCTCTAGTCCAAGCTCTGTATTTTACAGAGTAGGAAACTGAGGCCTGGAAGTCAGGTTATAGAGATATATCCTTATTGCCACAGTGTTAGTGAGAATAATTAAGGACAGGAATCAGAGGATCATAGAATGAGAGTTGGCCAAAGGCCATCTTGTCTAACTTTTCCATTTGAGAGAGAGGGTGAGGGGAAAGATGCTAAACAGAGCAGGGACCAGGTCTTCTGACTCCAAATTCAGTGCCCTGGCCCTGTACCATAGGCTTAGAAAACTGGGTCTGTGAGAAGAAATGAGGGCAGCAATCAAGAGCTGGAAGGGGCTTTGGAGGTCATGAAGTCCAGTTCCCTCATTTTACAAATGAGAAAAGTTAATTCTTGGATAACACAGTAAGTGGACCAAACAGCCAGGGTCTCCGCCAATCTCACTGGATTCTCTCTGTCTCTGTCTCTCTGTCTGTCTCATGCAAAGGAAGGTTCATTGGAGAGGGAAGAGCAGAGAGCTATATTTGGAAATGAATGGGATATGGAAAACACAGAGGACATCGATAAAAATGAAGGAAAAAAAACCCAGCCACTTGAAGAAGAAAAGAATATTCTGCTTGCAAGGAGGAATAAAAAAGCCACTTGTTTTCATAGCTCTCTGGAACAGACAGCCTTGTCCCAGCCACAGAACAGGCTAAAGCTCAGCAGGAAATGTGAAAGCACAAGCCAAGCTGGACGAGTCGTCACAGTGGGTTGTGGGGCTGCCAGAGACATTCACTTCTAGACTTCCTTGGAGCAGATTCACTTCCTGGCCAAGATGACAGGGAGCAAGACAGAGAAGAGACAGGTCTAAAGGCAGAGGGAAAAGGCCCTCTATAGCACAAAAGATTCATAAAGATATTTTCCAAGGTAGTGTGCCATATGACTTAATGGGATACCATTACACCACAATAGATGGATAAAACATTTAGAGAACACATTTATTCAGCTCTTATTTTGTGGCAGGCTCTGTGTTAAGTACTGGAAATACAAAGAAAAGGAATAAAACTGTCTCTGCCCTCAGTGAGCCTACCTTTGTGGGGTTTGTACTCGTCAAACCCAGACCACATCTCCATCTCTGACCCTGGTAAGCTTCTTTGTACAATGACAATCTATTGACTCTAATGACCTTCCTCAGACTGGTGGGTTCCTCCTTGAACATCCATTTGAGGAAGCATCCCTAGCAGCCATCATGCTCCCTTCAAGCACAGACCAGCCCAAGATGCTCTAGACCATTTCTTCACCCTCTCTCTGCATGGGTACCTTCTTCATTCCTCTCCCACCTTTTGGATCCCTTAGGATATACGTGAAAAATTCAGAGAAAAATCAGAAAATCTGTAAAAAAAAGTGATGCAGAAGGGAAAGAATGATATGATACGCATGATGACCACAATAACGTAAATGACAACAGTATGAAAAAGCCACCAAACTCAATGTCCAATCTTCCTCTGCAGGATGATGAAGCTGACGTCCTTCCTCTCAGTGGATTAGGAGAGGGACGGAGGCACAGAATGTATGTGCCTTTTGTCAGGAGGGGCTGTTTAACTTTTTTCTTGCAAGGAAAGACACTAATGATTGCAATAATAGAGATAGCACTGGCCCTGGGGTCAGAGGATCTAGGTTACAAAAATGTCATCCAAAAGATGTTGGCAACTACTGATCTCCCTGCTCACTCTCTTCTCTATACAAAATCTTTATGAGATTTAGAGTCATCTATACATATGGAGGCAGCTAGATGGCTCAGTGCATAGAGTGCCAGACCTGGAATCAAGAAGATCTGAGTTCAAATCCGGCCTCAGACTCTTACTAGCTGGGTGACCCTGAGCAAGTCACTTAAACTCTGTTTGCCTTAATCCACTGGAGAAGGAAATGGCAAGCAGGTATCTTTGCCAAGAAAGTCACAAATGTGGTCACAAAGAGTTGGACATGACTGAACAATAATACATGAATGAAGGATATCCTTGATGAGGATATTAGTAGTCCTACAGTGGACCATATATCTTTCCCATTGCACAAGAGACTATAAGATTTCACTGTACTTAATGTTTGTCTATTATAAAAAAGCATGAAATTTGTTAGAACAAAATGCCATTTTAAAACAAGATGTCTCCCATCCATACATCAAAATTATTCAAGAGTTCTTGGGAGATATAATATAAGAAATAACCTTGCTCGGTGACTCTATGATAATAAATATCAAATCAGGCATAAAACAGAGAGATATACACTTGTCAGAGGTATTTGTTACCATGGAAGTGATGGAGTGTAGTCTCAATAAAAGAGGAAATCATTGTGGATAGAGGTCCTCCAGATGCTCCGGTTTGTTGACATTATATTGGTTTCATCAAGCCCCAAGGCAAATGCCTCCTAGAAAGGATTTCTAATCACTCAAAGGGGTATGATTTGACATCCACACAGGAAAGATCAAGTGGATGAAACACATCTATTGGCTAGATTTCAACATGAATCTAAATGGATACCCCTACTGAGTTTGTCTAGCCATATTTACATCTAAGGCATATGGAAGACAGTGTAGAGTACAGCATGAGGAAGAGAGCAGGCTGGTTTGCTTTCAAGAAACTGCCAAACTCAAGCATACAATGAAAGCAAAACCCTATCTTTTCTGATAATAATAAAATGAGAAAGAGGAAGGAAAAATATGAACCACGGCCCACCCAGGGTTTACTCTGGGGAGAATATTATAGTTATCAATTGTGAAATCATTCTGTTCCCCATCAGTTATGACCTAGTTGTCACTAGTATTAAAATTGTGAAGAGTCTAGGTTTGCTCTTGTAACTAATACTATTAATAATAAAAATAACAAATATTTATATAGGGCTTACTAGGTCCCAGTTCCTGTGCTTAAGCTCTGCACAATTTTTATCTCATTTGATCCACATCCCAACCCTGAGAGATAGGTGTAATTATTTTTCCCATCTTACAGATGAGGCTTGGTTTTCAGTTATTGGTTTCAGTCATGTCTAACTCTTTGTGAGTTCATTTGGGGCTTTCTTGGCAAAGATACTGGAGTGGTTTGTCATTTCCATCTCCAGCTCATTTTTCAGATGAGGACACTGAGGCAAACAGGGTAAAGTGACTTTCCCAGGGTCACATGGCAAATAAGCGTCTGCAAAGTCAAGTATTCAGCACAATTCTCCCTCACTCAGAGGGAGCTCAAAACAGTTTTAACTCAAAAGGAGCCACTAATGATCAATGAAATTGCTTCCCCACCCATTTTCTGCCTCATCAAAGCCTTCAGTACCACAGGACTATAAATCTAGACTCAGAAGCCCCCGAAGTTCAACTGCCTTCATTTTGCAGATGAGGAAACAGAGGCCCAGGAGGTGAAGTAGCTTGCCTAAGGTCACACAGATAGTAAGCAGCAGAACCACTGTCTGAACCCAAGTTCTCTGGTTCCAAATTCAAGTTCCTTTTACTGTATCAACTCTAGATAAGTGCAGCAGAAACAAAGAAACTTAAGACATCCACAGACCAGCTAGTCTTGCTTGAGTTTTAATTGTTTTTTCAAGATTTTAAAACTCTTGCCTTTTTTTTTTTTTTTTACAATATCACAATCTGTTTTTATAATATTTAAAACCAGTATTTCGAACGATCTGGAGTCTGTTTCACCAGACTAAATCTTCCCAGCAGGTGGCCAGCAGACCCACTCCCTGTGCCCCCTCTGCACTGGTCTTGGGGATTGCTTTGCCTAAACAGTCATTACCTGGTGGCTGCACTTCTGATGGCAAATTCTTCTGAACTTGGCTAGGTGAGCCCTTCGATGGGCAGACATGGCTGATCCTTGGAGGTCACCAAGCCCAAACTTGAAGCCTTCCCAGTCTGGCAGGATGTGTGAGATTCCAGGTTTGGGGGGGCTCAGTCTTTTACAACTCAGGGTCATCTCTGCATCATAGAGAAGTAGAAACAGAGGTGCCTAGGATGTATGAGATCCGACAGCTGCGAATATAGTGCAAGAGAGGTGTTTGTACTTTCCCGAGCTAACCATGGCTGGATTCTTCCTTTCACTTGAAGGAGGAAACTGACTCAGACTGATGCAAAGCACCGACCTAAGCAGAGCTGCTCTCTTTTTCACTTCCCTAGAGCACAGGACCATAGATCTAGAGTTGCCCAGTTACAGCGAACCTCTCTGTCCACTTCAAGGCATCAGCAAGGCAGAGACACTGCCTCTTTTCTGCAAGATACATTCACTCTCATCACCTTTGAACTTCTGACTCAGTGGGGTTTTTATTTGCTTTAGAAGAAAGACTGTGTTGATTTAGAATTACTGCTTGGTTAAAAGTGAACTTTTCAATTCTCTTTGGAGCACATTTCACCTTTTTCTAAAGCATCATTAGTTAACAAAAGGATAGGCTGATGGCACTGGTCTGTACATTCCCTAGATCTCTTTCTGGCATTCTATTCTTTGGGTTTTTGTTCTCTGCATCCCCAGCCCTCAGTACAGAGTAATAAATGCAATAAATTCTTGCGAATGGATTGGCTGTGTTGTCAAGATTGCATCAGGTGTGCATCTAGACCCATTTTCTCATTTTACAGATGAGGAAACTGAGGCAAATAGGGGGAAGTGACTTGCCCAGGGTTACACAACTAGTAAGAGTTTAAAGCCAGATTTGAATTCAAGTCTTTCTGACTCCAGGTTTGGCACTCTGTTCACTGTACCAGCCTAATTATAATGACACTAATAATACTATTCATAAAGTGCTTTAAGGTTTACATAAGTTATCTCATGTGATAACCACCCTAGGAAGCAGGTGTGATTACTATCCCCATTTCACAGATAAGGAATTAAAACTCACAGAGGTTATAACTTGCCCAGCTAGCTAGTGTGAAGCAGATTCTGAACTCAGGCCTTCCTGCCTCCGAGTCACCTAGCTGCCTCTGATTTAGAGGGTGTTGGATTTAGGAGGTACTCACAGGGCAGCAAAGAAATCTCAGCATGTAGTTCGTAGTTAATAAGGATGACAAGCTAACTCTAATCATTGCAAATGAAGCTCTCTCATCTGTAAGCTGCAGCTGCCCAGAACACTGTCAGAATGGGGATTAACTTGGAAAATTCCAGATTGATGTACTGGCTGAAATATACAGAATGCGTGCCTCTCCAAGGAGTCTCCCATTCCCAGGCATTTACCCAGTTACAATGAACCTCTCTGTCCACTTCAAGGCGTCAGCAGGCAGAGATACTGCCTCTTTTCTGCAAGATACATTCACTCTCATCACCTTTGAACTTCTGACTTGGTGGGGATTTTATTTGTTTTGGAAGAAAGAGCATATCGGTTTAGAATTATTGCTTGTTTAAAGGAGAACTTCTCAATTCTCTTCAGATCACATTCCATCTTTTTCTAAAGCATCACTGGCTAACAAATGGATGGTCTGATGGAACTGGCCTGTACATTTCCTAGAAGATCTCTTTCTGGTATCCCATTCTCTGGGTTTTCCTTCTCTGCAACCCCAGTCCTCAGCATAGAGCTAGGCACACAGTAAAAAATGAAATAAATGCTTGCTGATAGATTGGCGGTATGTCAAGACATGGCCAAGCCTTTCACAAAACATCGTCAAGGGGGAATTTTGAACACTATAGCATAAAAGGAATGGGAGGCAGGGGAAGGGTTCCTTCCTCTTTTAAAGATCCACAAGGATTTATTTTCTTTCCTCATTCTAGCTGCCTCATGCTGGGTCTGAATATCCTCATTCAAGTATTTATAGAGTTTGCTATGAACCTTCCAAGGATTGGAGAATTTTTAAATGTAGGTACCTAGTCTAACTCTGCTACGTGGCTGTCGTGGATACTGGAGTGATGTCATTTCTTTCTCCAGTTCATTTTACAAATGAGGAAACTGAGGCAAACAGGGTTAAGTGACTTGCCCAGGGTCACACAGCTAGTAAGTATCTGAAGCCACATTTGAACTCAGGTCTTCCTGACTCGAGGCCTGGCACTCTGCCCACTATGTCACCTAGCTGTCGTCGTTCTTAGTTCACACCCTGTACAAAAACAGCCAGTGGGCTAGATTTGGCCCAGTCTTCCTCTAACCCATAGCTTGGATCTCCCTACACTCATGAATTTGTAGGTCTGAACCAAAAAAACCCCCCAAAACAAATAGTAATTTACGATTATTCAAATTACTCTGAATTTAGGAGCTCATATTCCTGGTTATTCATACTGAAAATGCAACACAGAGAAGGCACTTTCTGCTCTAAATCAATGAGCCTATGATCTCTGGACGTCCACGTTACTAGATGGCAGATTCTCCTAAAGTAGGTGGCCCTCCTCTCTCCATTCCAGCTGGAGAGTATAAATAGGGTGCTGGGGAAGGGAAGGAAAGAGGAGGAGAAATAAATGATTCAAGCTTTGCTCAGCTCTCCTCCTGTAAAGCAAACAAAAACATGAACCATGTTGCGGATGGGGTCACAGCACCTCACACTTTTTGGGTGAGAGCTACTTATATGACTCATAAACCACGTAAGTCAAAACAGTTGGCTCATTTAAAACAACACAGATTTCAACCCTCCTGTGTGGAACATCAAGGTCCAGGCAACAGGGTTTTCTGCCTGATTAGAGAATCCTCCCTTAGAGTATAGCAAATACTTTTTTTCCTGTGTGTTGTGTTTAAAAAAAACAACAACCCAGAAATCTAAAGCATTTCTACTCTTTTTAGGACGAGGGCTTAAATCTCAGGTGGGATAGCTAGAGGATATTTCAAATAAATCATCCCAAAGTTTAAAGGGCATCTCTGATAACAGTCCACCCTTGAAAGTGCTTATTAAAAGTTCTGCCCCAGGCAAAATTCAGGAAACCCAGGGCCCACTGGAGGCGAGGTTATAAAAGAAGCAAAATCTGTCTTTAGTGTTTTCTCCCTCCTTCTGGTACGAAATATTTTTCCCCATTCCCATGCAACGTCTAATAAAATATTAGAATTATATGCAGAGCCATAACTAGGAATTTTTGAAAATCACGTATTTTGGATGCTCACAACCCATTTTATCATATAAGGAAACCTGAGATGAGAAGAAGCTAAATAATTTGTCCATGTTTATGTTACTACTCAATTTCAGAGGCTGTATTTGAAGCCACGTCTGTCTCTCTCTCTCTAGCTCCTGAACCCCTTCCACTTAGCATCCGGGGTCTTCTGTTCATCAACAGCTCAGAGCAGGAGTAGACAAGCCTCTAGGATTAGCCCCCCAGCTCATCTAAGCCTAAATTCTGTACAGACTGACAGCTTTGTTTGAGCACCACACTCCTGGAATGAAAGATAGCTATTTCCCTAGAGGTAGTGAGGTATATTCAGTAGAATTCTAAGCATGGAATCAGAAAGACCTGTGTTCAAATCACCTTCATTCATTCATCCATCAAGCATTTATAAAGGACCTACTATGTGCTTAGCACCATAACTGTTGAGGATATAGACCTAAAAAACCCCCTAAAAACTGGAAATACTGCCCCTGCCCCCTGCAAAGGAAAGAAGCAGTTTCTGCTTTCAAAGGGCTAATATTCTATTGGAGATTTGCTGAGCCCTAAAAGATTGGCACTGGATCGGTGATATTTTTGGTTTAGGAGAATCCCAGATTAGGAAACTCCCTCCATCAATGTAGGTTGCCGCCTTCTCTGAAACTTCTGGCTTTAAAGAGATGCTTAGAGCACTGGGAGGTCAAATGACTTGTCTGGGGTCACACAGCCAACACAAGTCAGAGACAATGCAGTTCTCAGGTGTTCCTGCTCCCATGGCCAGCTCTTTAGCCTCTGTGACACTGTGACACAGCTACTGCTCAGGTCTAAAGGCTCTCCGGAAACATGAGGTCTTAATATGACCATCTGCCTCCCAGGGTTATGGGGAGTATCAAATGAGATAACATATGAAAACTACCTTATAACTCTTACTATAATATATAGTATTATATTAATATAGTACTGTATTTTACATGTGATATAAACTATATAATTACATATAATGCATATTATAATAAAGTATGTTACTATAATATATAGCATTATGTATCATATATATCATAATATATTACCATATTATATTATATATCACTTATATATTATATATTATTATACCATAATATATCACTATATTATATATTATTATAAGTAATTTATATTGGTATATAGTATACAACATATACTATAATATATTATGATAACGTTTTTATATTTTTCTCTATTATATGCATGTGCATATATGTGTATGTATGTATATACGTATGTGACCTGAGTTCAAATCTGGCCTCAGATACTTGCTAGCTGTGAGACCCTGGGCAAGTCTTTTAACTTCTGCCTGCCTCAGTTTCCTCAACTGTTAAATGAGCTGGAGAAGAAAATGGCAAACTACCTCCCTGTCTTTGCCAAGAAAACCCCATGGGCAGTAGTAATACGTTGTGGTCCATGGGGTTACAAAGTGTCGGACATGACTAAACATTTTGACAACAAGCGCGCACACACACACACACACACACACTGCATATATACACATACATCATCATCATTATATTTCTATTTATTATACATAGCATGCTGCTAAGACATCTTTCTAAAAAGAAGAGAAACCATGTACTTGGTCTTCTTGTATCCCTAAGTGGCTTCTGCATGAAGTACATAGGTTAAATGGGAAATCTAAACCATTTAAAGATAGAAGGAGGAGGGAGGAAGGGAAGGGAATAAACATTTATTAAGCACCTACTGTATGCCAAGCACTACACTGCAACTGGAGACACAGAAAGAATGTCCCTGTTCTCAGAGAGTTTATAACCTGATAGAGGGGACAACATGCAAATATATACAAGGTGAGCGATATGCAGGATAAATAGGGATTAGTTACCAGAAGGAAGGGGTTGGAGAAGCCTTCTACTTCCCCTAAACAGTGAGCCATGCCTTATAATAACGATTAAAAAAGAAATAGAAAAAAGAAATTTAGTAAAACAAATCCAACTCCTCCACCTAGCCTGACAGTATGTACAGTGTTCCCCATCTTAGGTCCCACTGCTTCAAAGAAAAGAGGGAGACCCATTTCATCACCTCCTCTTCAGACCAAGCTTAGTTATCCTAGTTACCCAGGATTCAGGTTTTTCTTGCAGCTGTTGTTTTCATCTCCATAATTGTAGTCATCATATATGGACTTTCCTGGGTTCTACTTATTTCACTCTGTACCAGTTCAGTCAGTCACCAAGTATTTATTAAGCATCTACTGTGTTGTATCCTAGAAGTCAGTATGTATGATAAAAAGAGCACAGGATCTGGATTCAAATCTTGCCTTTGTAATGTATAATTTATATAACCATGGGCAAGTCACTTAGCTCTCTCAATTTCATGTAAAATGAGAAGGCAAAAAAAAAAAAATAGGATTTGGCATCTGTGGATCCAAAAGTAATCCTAGGCACCAGTAGAGCCTATGGAACATAGCAGTCATCTAAAAAATACTTGTTAACTAATTAAGAGGAAGATTGTGTTTGTCCTTCATTTTAGAAGAGGACCGTGCCATCAGAGAAATGATGACATGACTTGCAGCTGATAGTAAGATGCTGTAGGAAGAGTGCGGGATTTGGATTTGGAGGACCTGAGTTCAAATTTTGACTCTGCCCCTTAAGTTAATTAAAGTCTGTGTGCCTCAGTTTCCTCATCTCTAAGGTGAGAAAATTGGACTAGATGGCCACTGAGGTCCCTTATAGTTCTAAATCTGTTACCCTGTGATCTATGATCTTATATCTTTGGTGGGACTTTAAAAAAATAGTATTTTATTTTCCCCCAGTTACATGTAAAGAAATTTTAACATTCATTTTAAAAAAATTGAGTTCCAAATTGTGGGACTTTTGAAATTGTCCTGTTATATATTCTCTGGGTGAACTTGGGCAGATTCTTTTCTCTTTCTGAGCCTTAGTTGCCTCATCTGTAAAACAAGGGGTTTGATAATGGATTGTTAAGCTGGGGTGTTCAACAGGTCCATAAACTGCAGGGGGTCGGTGAATTTGGATGGGAAAAAATTGCCTTATAATTTCACAAATTTAGCACTGCTTGGATTAAGCCTTGATTCTGAGAAGGGATCCCTGAGCTTCATCAGACATTGTCAAAGGGATCCAGGACCCTACACCAGATGGTCGTTCCATCTCGATGACACATAAAGGACACAGGAGCACACAGCAGTCTCTTCATTACAAGTTTCTTTCCACTGAAACGCTTTGGGAATTCCTGCAGGGGCTTCTCTCCACATGCTTCCACGGCTCAGCTGTTGGAGCAAATGCTTCCAGAACGCCCTTTCCTGGCGATTCTCTGGCATGGAACATGGCTCCACATTATTACTACATTCAGACATCCAGTCTGGCTGCTGCTGCTTTTTGCAATGACTCTTTCTGTCTCTGTCTCTCTCTCCTCCTTCTGTCTCTCTGTCTCTGTCTTTCTCTTTCCTCTCTCCTCTCTCTCTCTTTCTTCCTGTCTTTCTCTTCTGTCTCTGTCTGCCTCTCACTCTCTCTCAGAGGCAGTCTTGCCTCGTCCCACACTGTGTATTTATAACTATTGGAATGACTGAAGAATCACATAGATTTACCAAGTTGGAGAATTAGCTTATTAAAATTTGTCTTGGACAAATAACTACTATTGCAAGTGATTATTTTAAGTGTCCAATTCAATTGTTTTTAAGACAGGAAAGAATAGCTCTGATAAAAATTCTCTTTCACACAGGCTATCTAATGCCTCTGGAATGAGATTCTTAGCTTGGGGATTAGGCTCCTCCCTTAACCTAATATTTTGTGAATTAGGTAAGTGGAAGGGTTACTTTTTTTTTTTTTTTGAGAATTAAGAAAATATGTGGTCACCTTGCAGGGCAGAGAACAAGCATTTCCCACGCTAGAGAGGAAACTGCAACAGTCAGGAGAGAAGAGCGAACAAAGAGAGGGGCCACTGCCGTGCAACTGTACAAAAGTGAAGACGCAAAATGGTGGGTCCAGAGAGATATCAAGGGTCAAAGTTGAATGGACTGTGAAGTACATGTTAACATGGCTGACGTACTTTCTGATTAAAATGTTTGGTGTCTCTGCATTGTGTTATATTTATCTTATAAAGTGCTGGTCCTGGAGTCATGAAGACCTGAGTTCAAATCTAATCTCAGATACTTGCTAAGTGACCCTGGGCAAGTCACTTAACCTCTATTTGCCATAGTTTTCTCATCTGTAAAATGGGAATAATAATAGTATCCACCTCTCAAGGCTGTTGTTGAGGGAATCAAATGAGATAATTTTTGTAAAGTGCCTGGTACATGGTGCTGTGTCATTTCAATTGTGTCCAACTCTTTGCGACCCTTTTCTTGGCAAAGATAGTGAAGTGGTTTGCCATTTCCTTCTCCAGATCATTTAACAGATGAGGAAACAGAGGCAAACAGGGTCAAGTGACTTGCCCAGGATCACACAGCAAGTAAGTGTCTGAGGCTGGATTTGAACTCGCAGAGTTGGTTCTTCCTGATTCTAAGTCTAGTGTTCTATCCACCATGGCACCACCTAGCAGCCCTGCATGGTAACATAATAGGTGCTATAGAAATACTAGGTACTATTATTATTATTATTTATCTGCCCTAGATTTGGAATTGATATCCCACTTTTGTCCTTACTAGGTACAATGAAAAAGACCACTGGAAAATTTTTAAAAAAAGGAAAGAAAGATATAGAGCAAATAAAATGCAGTTTATACTTAAAAGTGGGAAAAAAAACTATTATTGATGGATGCTTTGGCAAAAAAAAAAGGCTTTTGCTGCTAGGATATTTCTCTTTAGTGTTATAATTCAACTAACATTTATTAAAGAAAAACTACACGTAAGGCAGAAAGAAAGGAAGGAAGGAAGGAAAAAGAAAGGAAGGAAAAAGGAATGAAGAGAAAGAAAAAGAAAGGAAGAAAAGAAGGAAGAGAGGGAGGAAGGAAGGAAGAAAGAAGGATAGAGAGGGAAGAAATAGAAAGGAAGGAAGGAAAAGACAGAAAGAAAGAAGGAAGGAAGATACAAAGAAAGGAAGAAAAAAGAAGGAAGGAAGGAAGAAAGTGAGGAAGGAAAGAAGTAAAAAAGGAAGGAAGGAAGAAATGAAGGAAAGAAGGGAGAAATGAAGAAAGGAAGGAAGGAAGGAAAAAGAAAGAAAGGAAGGAAGGAAGGAAGGAAGGAAGGAAGGAAGGAAGGAAGGAAGGAAGGAAGGAAGGAAGGAAGGAAGCATTGGGTTTGCAGTCTGAGGACCTGGAACCAGGACCTTGAGAGATTAAGTTTTTCCCCAAGGTCACATGGGTAATGGGTCAAAGAGCTGGGACCAGAACCCAGGTCCCCCCATCCCCTGTCAGGGGTCTTTCCCTCATAATCTGCTGTTTCTGAACAGTTTCCCTGGGATTACTTAAAATCCTTCTTTAGACTTATTTAAAGATCTTGAATTCTAAAGCTGTAGTAGGCCAAGACTGACTGGGACAGTCTGAGAACACAGACTTGAGATTGGAATGAAATGAATGCATCTAATGCTTAGCAAACAGAGGTTACCTGACCACAGAAGAGGGAAGCTCAGTTGAGTCTGACTTTCCATTACCAGCGCTGATCATACGACTTATCAGCTGGTCAGAAGCATGAGCCCAGTGACAATCTGTGACCTGGCTCTTGAACTACAGGACCAGAAACACTCAATAGTCTGAGTCGTTAGTCCCATGATTCAATTACGTCTCTTGGACAATTCTAATACTTAGAAAAGAATCAATCCAACCCACATGGCAAGAGACTCTGGCAGACATTCCTGGTACCACAGCATTCCTCTCATGAAGGCCAGGCCGCATGGGGTGTGGTTCCACTTCAGCTTTGACTGGAGTTCCATAAAGCAGGACAGGAAATCATTCTACAAGGGATGCCCTTGAAATGCCTTGAAATACCAGAGTCAACAAGGTATAGGAGATATCGCTATGGTACAGTGAGAGATTATGGAACTTAGAAGATCATCAGGTCATAACTTTATAGCTGGAAGGAACCTTAGAGATCCTTTTATCCAACTTCCAAATAGTACAGATGGACAAACTAAGGTCAAGATGTCATTCAGTCGTTTTTCAGTCATGTATGACTCTTTGCGATCCCATTTGGGGGTTTTCTTGGCAAAGATACCAGAGTGGTTTGGCATTTCCTTCTTTAGCTCATTTTACAGAGGAAGAAACTGAGGCAAAAAGGGTTAAGTGACTTGTTCAGGGTCACACTGCTAGGGAATGCCTGAGTCTAGATTTAAACTCAGGTCCTTCTGACTCCAGGGCTAGCACTCTATCCACTGTGCCACTTAACCACCCTACATATCACATTTATGACCTTGAACAAGCAACCTAACCTCCCTTTGTCTCAGTTTCCTTCTCTGTCAAATGAAGGAGCTGGAGTAGGTTTCAGCTCTCCGTCTTTTATCTTGGGGAATCAAGGACTATTAGCCTTTGTTTAAGGGAGAGAGAAGGCAACAGACCAGGGAATGTGATATGAATAGGCCAGACTTGAAATTGGGGTGGAGGAGCATTGGATTTGGGATAGGAAGGCAAAAGTCTCCTCCTCACCCCTCTGTTATTTGAGTACAAAAGCAGCCAACACAAACTCAAAACCACAGAGGATTTGATCAAGCCAGTTCATTAACACCTACTCCTTGATGACTTAAGTATCGGTTGCCAACCTCTTCATCTGCAGGAGAAATATTAAAGGAAGCAAATCTGCCCATCATTGGCAAACAAGCTGGGAGGGTTTTGAGCTAGCTCCCAGCTGCAGGGTGCCAGCTCCCCTTTTTTATCATTTTAGTTTTTAGTCTTGGGAATGGAAAGAGGATGTTTGGAAAAGTCATCTCTCTGTATAAATTAGAAGTGTATTCTGTCAGAGTAACAGGGCTTGAAATTACTTTGTAAGAGAAATTGCTGGTATTCTGAGAGGGCATCTACCCCTGATTGGAATTGTGGAGGACGATGCAGCTTGACTGTTATTCTAGGGAGATGCTGAGACAAGCTCTCAGAGAGGGGATTTTGTTATTGTTACTGTGGGTTTCTTTTTTATTGTTGTTCAGTCATGGCCAACTCTTCATGACCCCATTTGGGGTTTTCTTGACAATGATACTGGTATAGTTTGCCATTTCCTTCTCCAGCTCACTTTACAGATGAGGAAACTGAGGCAAAGAGGGTTAAATGACTTACCTAGGGTGAAGTGACTTGCCCAGGGTCATCCAATAAGCATCTGAGGTTGAATTTGAATTCAGGTCTTCCTGACTCCAGAAGTGGCACTCTATCTACTGTGCCATCAGGCTTTCCCTGTTGTTGCTTAGCCATTTCTTGATTGGTGGCCATCTACTTTGTTTACAATTCTTTGTGACTATGAAAGTGCTGTAGGTATTTTGGTGGGCATCACGGGGCAAGGGATAAAAGGCTGGCCATTCTGATGACAGAAAGAAGGTCAAGCCACTTAACCTTTAGTATTCCAGGCCAGTGGTGTCAAACTCAAATAGAAATAGGGGCCATTAAACCATACATGAGGCTCCCTAAAGGTTGCATGTTGATTTAAAAAATCACACATGATATATATGTATATATGTATCTATGCATACATGTATATGTAAGTATATATGCTATGTGTGTATATATTATAAATTATGTACAATATATAACAGTATATATTATACACTATATTATATGTTATTATATGCTGATACAATAGAAATTAATATATTAAATTATTAATGCTATATACTATATACATACCATTATATATTATTTATAATGTATATTATATATACACATAACACATATTATAGATATAATGACCATATCAACACATTAAAATCAGTTAGGAACTACATTTTAATCTGGTTTCTGTGGCATTCAGGAGCATTGTAACCACATGAGATTGGGTGTTTGATGTCTCCGCTCTCAGATTTCTCTCTACTGCATTGGGAGAGGGAGTTTCTTTATCTGGAAGTTTTCTACAGCAACAGAAGCAAAGGGTCTAGTCTCTAACTCTACGTGAAAATTTGATTTCTGTGTCTTGACTTTCTTGGGGTATATGCCTTGACATGGGATCCTCTGGGTCAATGAGTGAAGATATTTTAATCACTTTCTAAGCATAGTTTTAAATTTTTTCTTTGGTCTGTTTGGACCAGTTCACAGCTCCACCAATAAGGTATTAATGCACCTGTGTTCCCATAGCCCCTGCAACATTGATCCTTTTCATCTTTTCTCATCTTTGCCAACTTTTTTTGTATCACATGAACATTTAAAATTGTTTTTCTTTGCCTTTCTGCAAAGCTCTATCCCAGCTCTAAACTGAATCCTGTTTCTAACTCTAGAGGCAGCTGCTGGCACTGAGGACTCCAACTGGTCAGAAAAGTCAGGAAGACCTGAGCAGGAAATTGACCTTGACTCTTACTAGCTCTATGACCCTGCACAAGTCATTTAACCTTTGTCTGCCTACTTTCCACAACCATAAAATGTGGGAAATAACGGCACCTACCTGACAGGGTTGCTGAGAGGATCAAATCTGATAATATTTATAAAAAGTGCTTAGCACAGTATCTGACACATAGTAGGTACTATGTAAATGACTGTTCTCTTTCCTCCATTCCCCTACCATTAGTGATTTGGAATCATATTTCTTAAGGTTGTTAACAATCCACAATTATTTTGAGAACTGTGCCCATATCCTTTGACAATGTACCCACCAGGGAATAGCTCTTGGTTTTATATAGTTGTATTAGTTTCCTAATACTGGAAATTAGTATTAGAAAATACTTCTAATTATAGAAGCATTAAATGTAAAGTGGGTTTTTTTTCCTAATCAAAAGCTTGAGAGGTTTGTTCCTTTTTTTTTTAAAGAGAGACTCTTCATGAAGAAAACATAACTGAGTGACATCAGCAAAACCAAGAAAATAATTTATACTATACCAACAGCACTGTAAAGACAGATCTGAAAGATCTGATAACTTTGATCAACATAATGACCAACCAGCATTCCTGAGGACCTATGACAGTAATCTATGAAGGTTACCAGAGGTAATGGACTCAAGATACAGAATGAGACATATATTTTTACATGGTCAATGTGGGGATTTGTTTTGCTTGACTATGTATATTTGTTAAAAGGGTTTTTCTTTTAAATTGGGAGTGGGGTAAGGAAGTAAAAGCAAGAGAGAGAATTGAAACATAATTATTTGAAACAATTCTTTTATTTATTTAATTTTTTGAAACAAACAATTCTAAAACAAAACATGCACAGTATTACATGATGAGAGAGGGATTTTGTTGCTGATAATCCATCCCCATTTACTATGAACCCAGCAAATCTGCCCCTTCCAGCTCTGATGGGCAGTCCAAGTGGATCCTTTTCACTGTTTGGCTGAAAGTGACTTTGTTCCTCTGGCAAAGCATTAGCAGGCTGATAACATAGGGTGAGAGAAGCAGCAGAGACGTCCCGAGAAGGCAACAGAGAGCTCCCAGTAACCAGAGGCAGAAATTGTTCATTTGTCAATGTCAGACAAAAGCCTAATTCTTTCAGAGCAATTCAGCCAGAGGTGGGGGTTTTTTTTCCACAGTGGAGAATCAGATCATATTCCTGAAAGGAATGACATTTCTGATAAGGGCTTGGGGTTCTTAGCAAAGTGGTGGCACAGAAGTGGTAGTTCATGGCTTGGTGAAATCACATGAAAGGACCTCAGAAGTCTACTAGTCCAACCTATATTCGAACAGGAATCTCCTTTATAACATTCCCAGATTTTTTCCTTGATGACATCTAGCAAGGTAGAACCTATCTCTCCCAAGGTGGCCCATACCATTTTTGGCTAGCTCTAACATTCCTTATATCCAACCTAAAAAGATTCAAACTAGCTACAGAATGTGAATTTCAGCATAATATCTCACAAAGTCATGCACAAGTTGGAGGGGTGTGAGTTTTATGATAGAATGGCTAGATGTCTTTGAAGCTGGATAAATGGCTGATCTCAAAGAAGAATCATTGATGGATCAATGTCACAATAGAGAGTCATCTCTAGGGGAGCTCCCCAGTGAACTACATGAATGTTTTCTTGTGTTGTTCAGTATTTTTATGAATAACTTGGATTAAGGTATACTTAACATACAGCATATTTACTGTCAAGGATAGCTAACATCTAGGATGAAAGGGTATCCAAAAGGATGTAAAACCATGTAAAGTCCTACACTGAGGTTAAAAAAAAAAGGGAGGGCAATTATTATTCATACATAGTGCAGAAGTATCTTGGTTCTTGGCCCCATGAGTATCTAAGAAAGTTGAATCTATATATTCCAATACAAATACTATACAAAAGCCCATGGAGTACCCATGGAGACATGGAGGTGACCCTGGGTTTTCAAAGACTATGCTAGCACAACAGGAACAGAATGAATCTACCACCACTTTGGTCCCCACATTCCCTAACCTTTCTTTTTCCTCCCTTTCTCTATCTCCTTTCCCATCCCCTCTCTTCTTGTCCCTCACCAATATATCTTTCACTAAAAGTTTAAATAGACACTTTAATAAGTGCCTGTATTGGTTCTCAATTTGCATTTTGATGATCTATAGTTTGAGATACCCTGTGCCCAAACTCAAGGCTTGGGGATGATCTTCCATTGACAACCTGGTATTATAGTAAATCATGTTCCCCCCCCCCCCCACCAAGTTAACTGAGTTGACCTATTAGCTACGGGAACACAGCTGGATTTTCCCCTAACAAGCCCAATATCAAGAAAAGAAAGTGAGGTCTGAATGAGGAACTGCAAAAAGAATGTCTATCCTTTGGCAGCCCTGGGCCCTCAGTTTTGAGTTGGAAACTCTAGTTGCCATATCTTTCTATATGTCAGAGACTGTTTTCCCTATGGATGGATTAATCTGTCCACACCCAACAGCTGTTCTTTGGTGAAGACAAGTGAAATATTGGAAAGCTCTCCCATTTCACTCATTTAAAATGTACACATATGCAACTTTCCACAAATGTAGTTTCATCTGAAGCATCAATCATTTTAGTATTCTATTCGTTGATTTATCTATTTACTTTAAGGGAGAGGGGTATGATTAATTGGATGTTAATAGAAAGGAGGGATTACTTATGATCAATACATCTAATAGAGCTTACATTGAATGGGGATGGGTTCTTTCACTTCTTTTAGAAAATGTTTTAATCCCAACATTTTCCATTAAGAAAACAAACAAACAACACGCTGAAGTGGAGACTACATAGCTAAAAAAAATAAAGGTTAATTTAGCCTTTGTTAACATTGAGTTTACTAGCTGTGTGACCCTGGGCAAGTCCCTTATCCCTGTTTGCCTCAGTTTCCTCACCTGTCAAATGAGCAGAAGAAGAAAATGGCAAACCACTCCAGGATCTTTGCAAGAAAACCCCAAATTGGGTCACAACTGAAACAGCTCAGCAACACTAGGGTCAGTTGTTCATGTTGATATTTTAATATGTGTAGACAAAACTTGCTGTATTATATAATTTTCCTGGGCCTCAGCTTCCTCATTTGTAAAATGAGGGGTATGAATAAATTGATTATCAAGATCCCTTCTTGCTATAAAAGCAATAGGCATCCATTTTAACACCATCATGGCACTGACTACATTATATATACCTGTCTCTTGCTAGAATGGAAGCTTCTTTAGGGCAAGGAATGTTTCATTTTTGTTTTCAGCACAGTGCCTGACACATAGTAGGCTCAAACAATGTTTTTTGATTGATTCACTGTAATTTTCTAATAATCAGTCAGTCAGTAAGCATTTATTAAGCACCTGCTATATATGCCAGGCATTGTCCTAAGTGCTGGAGATACAAAAAAAAAAAAAAAAAAGGCAAAAGACGTTTTCTGCCCTCAAAGAGCTCACAATCTAAGGGATAATAACAATAATAGCTAATATTTATATAGCATTTTAAAGTTTGTAAAGCGCTTTACAAATATTACCAGGAGATCTTCATTACTGGGAACAATGAATCCCCTGAAATGGCTACATAACTCAAATTCACACTGCATATTTCCATTAGGCTGGCACCAATGACCTTATTTGACATTACAAATTCAAACACATACAACCACATGTGTCCATTCAGGAAATTCGTTACTGGCACGAAGATACTATATCTCATCTGATCCACACAACAATTGTGAGGAGTGCTGTTATTATCCCCAGTTTACAGATGTGAAAACTGAGTCCCAGGGAGATTAAGTGAGTTGCCTAAAGTTCAGTAAGCATCAGAGACAAGTTCTGAACCCACGGTTTCTGACCTGCACGGTGCATACCTTTCCCTCTATATCACTTCCCCACCTCCACTTTAATCATACTCCCTCTCTCACCTTTTCATTCCTTATTTACTAACTATTTTCTTGCTACCTCAGCTCTCATCCAACCTTAAAGAACTTTCACTAGACATTAACATCCCCTACACTTGAAGTTCTCCATTTCTTTTTTCCTTTCACAAACAAACATCTAGCAAAAAGTGGCTTAGATATCAGTTGTAACACATAGCTTAGTCCCATGGTTTCTGTAGTACTTGGTATTTGCTTGCCTTTTCTTTTCTTTATCTTGGGAGGTTAAATCAGGAAATGGTCGTGATGCTCAAAAGACAAAAACAACCCTAACAACATCAGTAAGGTTGTAAAAATCATTCATACTACTAGCTTCTTCCACTGTCTCACCTCCTACTCACATCTCAGTCAGTTGCTTAAAATTTTGCTTTCTCTCCATACTACTCAACTGAAGTCACTTTGAGAGCTGATCAAAAATCCCTCATCTGCTCAACCCTGATCCATCGCTTCTCAGTCCTCATCTGACCTGACGTCTCCATGGCTGTGAATCCTGACAACCACTTCCTGCCATGGATACTCTCTCTTCCCCAGGCTCCTAGGGCACTGCGCCCATACTTGTCTGACCACTCCTCCTCCATCTCCTTTCCTGGATTTGGCAGAGTTTAGTTTTTAACCCTACAGGCAAAGGGGAGCCACTGAAGATGAGGAGGAGAAAAGAACGATAGCTTTCAAGTCAGAGGTTGTAGTTGTTGTTCAGTTGTGTCTGACTCTTAAAAACCCATTTGGGGTTTTCTTGGCAAAGATATCAGAGTGGCTTGCTATCTCCTACTCCAGCTCATCTGACAGATGAGGAAAATGAGGCAAACAGGGTTAAGGACTTGTCCTGGGTCACACAAGTAGTAAGTGACTATGGCCAGATTTGAACTCAGAAAGATGAGACTTTCTGATTCCATATCCTGGCAATCTATCCACTGTGCCCCCTAATTGCTGCCAGAGTTAAAGGAACTATATTCAAATCCCACAGGTGATGCTGGTTTCCTTTGTGACATTGGGAAAGTCATTAACCTCCTTGAGACTCAGTTTTTTCATCATAAAAATGAAGAGGTTAGATAGATGGCCTCTTAGCTCTCTTCTAGCTCTAAATCTTTGATTTTATGACCCTAAGATTGACTCTAAACTGGAGTAGTGACCACAGGAAGGGAGAGAAGGCAGGTGCTCCAATGGAGAGGGTGCTGGACGGGGAGTCAGGAATTCAAATCTGTCCTGAGCCACTTACTAGTTGTGTCATCCTTGGAAGTACCTTAACTGTTCTGGTTCTCAGTTTCTTCCCTTGTAAAATAGGGGGATGGGATCTAGATGACCTTCAAGTTCCTTTCCACATCTAAATCTTTGGCTCTATGAAGGAAACAACTACAAGTTGTGTGAAGGTATCAGTGACAAGGCTTGGTGGCTGATTGGCTAGTAAGGAGAGATGACTCAGGGGTTACAAACCTGGTGACTGGGAGGATGATTGTGTCTTCCAAAGAATTAGGTAAGTATGAATGGAGGACAGATGTAGGGGGAAAGATGAGACTCATTCTGAATATATTAACTTTGAGATTTGATGGGAGATGACCAGCAGGCAGCTGTCTAAGAAGGGCTAGAGTACTGGAGAAAAATGAGGGTTGATTTACACATCTGGAAATCATCTGCAAAGCGATGGTTATTGAACGCACTGGAGCTGATGAGATCACTTAGAAGAGAGTGGGGAGAGGGAAAAGGGAGAGGGAGAGTAAATGAGGGAAAGAGGAAAGGGAGAGAGAAGGGAGGGAGGAGAAAGCGGGAAAGAGAGGAAAGAGAAAGGGAGAGAGAGACAAAGATAGACACAGAGACAGAGAGACAAGACACACAGACATAGGGATAGAGAGAGGGAGAGAAAGAAAGGGAAAGAGAGAGAGGAAAAGTCCCAGACAAAGCCCCTCCTTCTTCTTTTGTCCCCTGCTGAATCTCCAGCCACAGCACTGAATCTCACTTCTGTTTTCTGACCCTGTGAAATTCTCTATTATGGAACTTTAAGGTTCACAAAGCACCTCCCTTCCAATCCAACTCAACTCAATTAAATCCAATCAGTTTTTATTCATTTATGTGCTGGACCTGCAGTGAGTACAGCTACACAATGAGAAACACAGATCAGTCCCTGCCCTCCAGTCTTAAATTCTGCCTCAAGAGGAGGGGATTTGGGGGAAATCCAACATGCACACACTGAATGTATAATCTCCACTTTGAGAGTCTAGATTTTTATTGATACGGTGAATTACTAGGGAAGAAACTCTTTCTAGACTGGCATCTGTTCTACAATTTATAGTTTGAACTTGCTGCCAGGGAGGGACAGACAAGAAAACGACATGCCTAGGGTCACACACTGAATATGTGTCTGAGGAGGGATCCAGGTTTTTCTGCCTCTGAGGCCGGTTCTCCATACACTTTGTCTTTCCAGATAAGGAATCAGAGGTTGAGAAAGGTCAGATTTCTTCCAAAATATCACTCAAGAGCCTAGATTTTAGCATTCTTCTGATATTCCACCCTCCCTCCTGTTCTTCAATGTCGCAGGTCAAAGGTTATTAGCAATTCTTTCCATTTCCTTCCAGATAAAAGGAAAAATCTGCAGTTGCAGACACTCTAGGGAAATGTACAGTATAATTGGCATGTGAATTTCCCAGCATGCCATTCTGAGGCATCTCTGTTACCAACCCTCCCACCCCTACCCGTCACCCATAAATTCCCTGCTATTGAAAAACAACTCTCCTCCGCATGCAATTCTCCTTCTCGCTAATAGACTTGAGCTTGCCAAGAAGTCATAGAATACAAAACAGCAAAAAAAAAAAAGCAATAGAAAGTCAACAGCATTTCTTTCTAACTCACACAAATGGCTTGGCTCATAAACAATATGGAGTCTACTGAGAGGCCTTGATTTCCATCACCCTTTACAATGCTCAGTGACATCTCAGTCTGATGAAGGAGGCCAGGATCACTCCCCTGACTCCATCCCTGGGGACACTTGGCCTCAGGATCCAGACTCTGAGGTGTATTTCACAAGCCAGCACTGGCTAAAATCTTCTACCGTCAAGAGTCAGGCAGGATAGCATTTAGGCCTGCCAGGCAACAGTGACCTCCTAGGAGGCAGAGCCTGTGCAAAATTGGATTCTACTATTAATTTATTTTTTTAATTCCATTTTATTTTCATTCCAAATTCTCTCCCTGTTATCTCCTCCTCCCACTGAGAAGGCAAAAAAACCAGTGTTTACAAATATGGATAGTCAAGCAAAACAGATTCTCACATTAGCTAGCCCAGAAAGAAAGAATAAAAGATAGATATGAAAGTAACAAAGACAGCCTTAATTGCTACTCTGTCTGGAAGTGCTAACATTAATTTAAATAGGACCAAAGATGTTCAATGCAGTGGCATCTGTGAGAGCAAAATATTGCAGACAGACCAGGAAACATAGAGAGATGACACAAATATATAACACCAAGAGCTATTTCTCAAGAAATAAGAGGGAGGAGGATGTATTTTCATTTCTGTTTGGTTTACTGATGCCTTTTTAAAAAAAACAACATACTCCTTTCCAAATATATCCCTCTCTGATTCTTTTCCCATTGTAGCTTCAACACATGGTTTTCAAAAGAAGAGTATTAAGGTCTCAACACCACAGCAAAACATGCTCCAAATCATTAGTCATAAGAGGCATACAAAATAAGACAATCCTGAGTTCCAACTCCCACCCATCAAACTTGCAAAGGTGGAACATGGAAACTAGTCATTGGTGGAGAGTCTGTGAGATGCTGGGCATACCCATGCATTGTTGGTGGAGTTGTGAATTAGGCAAGTTGTTTAAAAAAGCAATTTGGAATTAGATGAGAGAAGTCACTAAGTTGCCTCTACCTTTTGACCCCAAACTCCCATGAGTCAGTGTATGCATAACCCCAAGGAGATCACAGAAGAAGGAAAGACCCCATATGTGCCAAAAATAATCACAGAACAACTATTAAAAATGCATTTTTTGGTTTTGATGTCACCTGCATTTCCCAGAATATACCTTCCTCCTCCCATTCCCAGAGGATCATCTCTTACAGTAAAAAATTTAAATTTACAATAAAGAATTTGGAAGAACTAAATGTTACATAGTCCTCACCTCTGCAAAGAAACATAGACTCGGTCACTCTTTGTCCTTGGCACCAAATCAAGACATGCTAGGACTCCATCTTAAAGATATTATTACAAAGAAGGAACAAAGGGCGGAATCTGTGTAAATTCTCCACAGGGCCTTTATTTGAAAAAACAAGAAAACTGGAAATAAGCTGTATGTCTAATAAAAGGAGAATGGCTGGTTGTATTATGGCATGCTAATGTAAAAGAATATTACAGTGTTGTAAAATGATAATATAGAGCAAAATGGAAATGTAAAAAGATTTGAATATGAAATGATGCAAAATAAGATCAGTAGAATATGAACAGCCCATATATTGACTACAACTGTAAAAAAAAAAAAGGGAAATAAACTAGGGGCGTCTGAATTTTAGGTGGTTCTAAAAGGGGATACAGAGTTAATAACAAAAATAATGATGATGATTATGATAGCTGATATTTACATAGCTAAAAAAGGCGCTATGTATATTATTTCATTTGATCTTCACAATAACCCTATGAGGTAGCTATTGCAGGCATTTTTATCCCTATTTTACAAATAAGTAAACTGAGGTTAAGTGACAGTTTATGGTAGGTAGGTGGTACAGTGGATAGAGCATAGAACTGGAGTCAGGAAGACCCAAGTTTGACACTAGCTTTAGATATTTCCTAAGCTGCTATGACCCTGGGCAAGTCACTTAACTCCTGTGCCTCGGTTTCCTCATCTGTAAGATGGGATAATATTAGCACCTACCTCACCAAATTGTTGTGAGAATCAAATGACTTAACTTATGTAACCTTATTACAAACTTTACTGCACTGTCTATAAATGTTAGGTGACATGAAAAGGGTAGCTAGGCCCAGTAGATAAAGTGTCAGCCTGGAGCCAGGAAAACCTGAATTCAAATCCAACCTCAGACATTTACTAGCTGCGTGACCCTGCATAAGTCGCATAACCCTGTTTGCCTCAGTTTCCTCATCTGTCAAATGAGTTGGAGAAGGAAATTGGGAAACCACTCCAGTATCTTTGCCAAGAAAACTCCAAATGGGATCATGGAGAGTCAGACATGACTGAAACAGCGAAACAAGATGAAGATGATGATGATACGACTTGCCTGTAGACACACAGCTTACGTGTATCAAAGACATAACTTGAGTCTAGATCTTCCTGTATCTAAGCCCAGCATACTATGACTATATGCTAAGTATATACATATATATACTAAGTCCAACATACTATTCCACGAGCCATTTTTAATGTTTTCTGCTAGCTGTTAGTTTAACTTGATTCCACTTTGTTAAAATGTGCACCATAATATGCTTAGACATTGTCCTTTATTTGGATGTCATTTTCTTGTTTCTATGTTCATTTGATTATCTTGTGACAGTTATTAACTGTGTGATATTTCCAAAGCCCTGATGCATTCTCTAGCATATTCAAATACTTTTTAATATACTTGAACTTTTCTTTTTACTCAATGTTCATTACCATAATTTTCTGAGGAAGGAATTTACAGACACTTTGATTCATGGACAGGACAGCTGCCTATTAATACTGTTGCTAGGAAAAGAATAAGATCCCATCCTGATACATTCATCTGTAGATCCTTTCATTTGCTTTTGCAACAGTAACCCACATCAGTGGGCTTGCTAGGAAAATATGACGGTCATTTTTTACCCATTTCCAGCTAGAATGTCATCTCCTTGCAGATAAAGATGGTGCCATATGCTTGTTCTAAGGTATAGTGCATTACACACAGAAGGTATTTAGTACACGCATCTATCTATCCTTTGGTCAGCATCCCCAGACTACAGCCAGAAACACGTAACAGACGACTCCTTCTGCTCTTAATACCAGCTTCTATCCACTTTCGATGCACTCATCTTTTCCTCAGTGTTATACAGCCACACTACTAATGAAAGGAAAGGGAATTCACAGAGTCCTGAGGTCTTCAGAAGCCATCTGGTCCAACCCATACCTTAATGAGAATCTCTTCAACAGCATACCCAACAAGGTATCATTTAACCTTTGTCTGAAGACATCAAGAAAAGGGAAACCCTCCACCCCTTGACCAGCCTGTTCTAAATGTAGGCAACTCTTTCCCTTATATCAGACTGAAATCTGCATCTCAGCATTTTCCATCCATTGCTTCAAGTCCTGTCCCCTATAGCCAAGTAGAAGAAATCTAGTGCCTCTGTGCTTTTGTAAGACTTTTCTTGGTCCGGACGTTGGGATTTCATCACTGGGTGAGGTTTCAAGTGAAGATACTCTCTTCACCAATGCACATTGGCAACCATTCTAAAATCTAAAGTCTTAGAGAATTGCTGAGGTGGAGGGAACAGGTACTAAGAGAGTAAGGGACTTGCCCGGGATCATACAGCCAAAATGCATCACAGAGAACACCAATTACAGGGTCAGCTCAAATAATTGTAGCAGATACTGTTTGAAATAACTAGAAAGCACACATCCTTTTTGTTTTCCTATCTTCCAAGCATACAAATAAGTGAGGTCATTTACTTACCTTTCTCTCTATTTCTTCTAGACTCATCCATCTTTCCCTCTTTGGCTGTTAGTTGGAAAGAAAGGTCTATGCTTGTGAATCCACATAGTGAGGAACAGCTCCCACTGGCTAGCAACCCCACGCCAGCAGATTTCAAAGTTAAACATCAATTAAAATTCACAAAATCCATTTGTGTCCCATTAAACAAACCGATGCATTTTGAGTACAAAATTAATCCAAATTGTTTCTTTCATCATTCTTTAGTTATCAAACACACTGGGTCCCACATTAGACACTTTAAATGTTAATTGCTCATTCAGCCCACACCAAGTGGGCAGCGAAAAATGAATTCATTACAAAAGATGTAAATATTAGAATACTGATGATGCCATTCTGGATGAGAGGCTGGTCCATCCAGCTATCTATTTCTGATGGCGGAACCAAAGAAGTTTTCATGGGAGGGCATTGCTTTCATTCCTAAGGTCAATCCTTTCCTTTTCATATCAGGAATGTGAGCTTGATCTCACATACTTACTATCTGTGTGACGCTGGGTAATCACCTAACCTCTGTTTGCCTCAGTTTCCTCCTCTATAAAATGGGGATAATAGCACCTACTTCACAGGATTGTTGTGAGGATAAAATGAAATATTTGTAAAGTTCTTGTGAGCCTTAAAATACTTACAAAATGGTAACATTATTAACCTTAGAAGACTTTGGATACTCCAAGTTTCTCTGAACATACACATTTGGAATTTATTATTCGTAAAATTTCTCTAAATGGTTCTTCTAGAACTAATATTTTTTCAGCTTGTTTCACATGTTGGGGCCAAGGTCAGAATATTAAAAGGGTTAGTGGAGGAAGAGGAACTAATGCAGGAGACAAAGGAAGAAGTATAGAAAGAAAGAGAAGAAAACCAGTAGTGTATTGTCATGGAAACCAAAGAGGGAGAAAATTTCAGGAAGGAAACTGACATGGTCAGTGGTATACAAAGGGAATGAGGGTTTAGAGCGAGAAAGAACCTTGGGGGGGGGGGGGTGCGGCATTGGGGTTGGTAGGGAACAGCTAGATGGTGCAGTGGATAGAGCACTGCCCCTGCAATCAGGAGGACCTGGGTTGAAATCTGGTTTTACACATTTGACACTTAGTAACTTTGTGATCCTAGGTTAGTCACTTAACCCCGATAGAAAGAGAGAGAGAGAGAGAGAGAGAGAGAGAGAGAGAGAGGGAGGGAGGGAGGAAGGAAGGAAGGAAGGAAGGAAGGAAGGAAGGAAGGAAGGAAGGAAGGAAGGAAGGAAGGAAGGAAGGAAGGAAGGACGGACGGACCTTGGAAGTCATTTAGTCCAACCTCGTTTAGACAGATGAAGAAACTGAGGCCCAGAGAGGTAAATTACTTGCTCAAAGTCACTCAAGTAATAAGTGGCAAAGCCTGGATCTGAACTGAAGTTCTGCCTCCAAATTCAATGCTTTCCCCACTGTACCAGATGATGCCAGAGAGAGGTATGTATTTTTTAAAATCACAAACCACAGCGTTCAGTTTACGTATAGAGCATTGTGTTTAGTTCTGGGTAATTCATTTCTAAATGGACATTGACCAGCTAGACTTGTGTCTGGAAGAAGGTAACCAGGATGGTGATAAGACTGTAGAACATTCTGTATCAGGGGCATTAGAAGGATCTGGGTATATCTATCATGAGAAGAGATGAATTTTTTATTGGTGAGGGGCTGGAGCGGCGAGCATGATCATGGTCTTTAAATATCTAAAGGGCTTTTCATGTGGAAGAAGGATTAGACATAGATGCAGGTAGGTAGTGCATGGATAGAACCCTGAACCTGGAGCCAGGAAGACCTGAGTTCAAATATAGCTTCCGACATTAAGTAGCTATATGGTTCTGGGCAAATCATTTAACCTCAGTTTCCTTGTCTATGAAAAAAAGGATGACAATAGGACTTACCTCCCAGGGTTGTTGTGAGGACATAATGAGATTATAACTGTAAAATGATTAACACAGTGCCTTGCACATAGTAAGCATTATATAAAATTAGCTATTACTATAATTATTACATTTGGCCTTGGATAGCAGAAATAGTGGTCTTGGATGGATAGAGGAAGACTAAAGCTTGACATGTGAAAAAAATCTCTAAGCAATAGAGTTTTCTCAACCAGAGTTACCCTGGGATGCTGTGGAGGCCACTTTGCCACAGGTATTCAAGGGAAAACAGGAATTTTGCAGAAGGGATTCCTGTCTAGATATGTCACACAAGATGACCTCACATGTTCTTCAAAACCCTGCAAATCTGTAAACAGAATTTGGTATAGCTGTTATGGCTGAGGGTGAGAATCTCCAAGTTTTATCCCTCTATAATCAGCCCGGCCCCAGGACTTCATGACCCTTGCCTCGACCCACCAAGAAGGAGCAGAGGTTGAATATCTGTTCTGACATTGTACCTGTACTGTCCCTGCCCTCTTGGGTACCATTAATGAAATCAGTACTATCTTTGCTACTGTGCATGGCAATCTATTTCCACATGGTTCAGTTCAACATCCAGGATGGCTACCTAGAAGAAGCGGGTCTTTCTTTATCTGAGGCCAGGTCTCTCTTTTCTTAACCAGGGGCATTTCAAGATTGTTTTGTGTCATGAACCCATCTGGAAGTCTGGAGAAGGCCATGGACCTCTTCTTAGGTTCATATTTTTAAACTGAAGGAAAAGCTCAGTTTCATTCAGACAATAATGAAAATAAAGATATTCTTTTTCTTCCATCCATGTTTAAAGGGTGCTTGAAATCTAGCCATGGATCTCTTGGGGGCCCATAGAGCTGAGAACCCCTACACTATACTAAGCAGCTTGTCTCTTTACATAATGATAATAGCTAGAATTAATATAGCACTTTAAAATGTTATCTCCCATGATTCTTACAACCCTGGGAGGTGAGGGCTACTATTATCCCCATTTCACAGAGGAAGAAATTGAGGCAGACAGAGATTAAGTGACTAGCTCAGGGTCACACAAAGTGGTATCTGAGGTTGGATTTAAACTAGGTCCTCTCCTTCTGGTCCTGTTCTCCGTGCACTTAGCTGCCAAAGCTTTATCTAGCTGGGGACGAGATCTCACTCACGTGGGTTTTTCTTTTAAGATGCAGATTACAACTCATCCACGCTGGCCCACCTGTTCATGTTTTCCTAGAACTCAAGCACACAAAGTCCACCCAACATGGCCATAGGGCAGGGGGGTGTCAGGTGAGAAACTGCTTTAGAAGTAGGGAGGATCAAGGCTTAAGGGTTTGAACAAGAAAGTTGAAGAAACCTGGCCCAAGCTGTGCAGAGTTTTTCATTACTAGTGAATCTTTTGCCTCCAAGACCATCACCAGATGGTGTCACATCTGGGAAGCACTCATACACTGTGGGTACAATTCCTAAATACAATCTTAAAATGTTCTTAACATGCTGTTAGATCCCATTAAAGCAGTTCTTAACCTAGAGTCCTTACATAGATTTCAGCGGGTCCATGAACTTGGATGGGAAAGAAATTACATCTTTACACTAACCTCTAATGGAACTTTAGCATTTCCTTCAATTATTTAAAGACATTATTCTGAGAAAAGATCCATAGGTTTCACCCGACTGCCAAGATTGTCCATGACAGAGAAAAGGGCTTAAGAACTGCCCTTCATTAAGAGATCTGTATTGATCTGGGTTGGCCAAGGAGGAGCAGAATAGCACCCCCTCTGCTCTTAATGGTTTGGGGGTTTTCTTCCTCTGCCCTCGGACTCCAAGGCTGGGATGAACCAAGGTTGAGCAAAAATCACTACCAAGCTGTTGTTGCCATGACAACTTTGAGATGTGGTAGCAATAGGGCCACAGAATCAGATGCTACCCTGGTTCTGCCACTAACCAGCAAGCACTGGACTTCTGGTTTCCTTCCCTATAAAATGAGGTCAAAGGATCATTGGTCTGGAAATGGGAGGATCCTGCAAGAGAGGCTAAGCTCCCTGAGGGTAGGGACTGTCTTTATTTTAGCCTTGTACACAAATAGGAGTTTAATAAATCCTTTAATTGAATTAAACCTTAGATGTCAATCATTTAGCCCCACCCCCCTCATTTTACAGATGAGGAAACTGGCCAGAGAGGAGTTACCTGCCCAAGGTCACATTGGTCACATTCGGATCCAGGGCATTGGAATCTAGGCCCAAACTCCTTACACCAACTACCTGTCATCTTCAACTCATCATTCCAACCAATGATATGAATGCATTTGTACCTGCTTTATTTATTTCTTATGGTACTCAAAATAAATAAATCCGACAGAAGATAGGACAGCATGGTACAAGAGAAAGGACCCCTGGGGAAATTTGAGGATCAGGGTTCCAAGACTGGTTCTGCCCCTAAACATCCTGAGCAAGGCAGTGTAACTCTCTGAGCCTCAGTTTCCTCATCTGTAAAAAGAGCTGGGGAAGGAAACAATAAACCACTCCAGTATCTCTGCCAAGAACCCCAGGTGGTGTCACAGAGAGTTGGACATGACTAAAATAACTAAACACAAAAATATGAAAATTAAATATATAAATATTTTCAAAATATAAATGCAAAAAATATCCTGTTTGACTTTTGAAGCCCTTCATAACACTGTCCCTTCCTACTTTCCCAGTCTTCCTACTTCCCTCCATGTACTTGACAATCCAATGAAACAGCCCTTCTTGCTATTCCTTGAACAAGACACCCCATCTCTTGACTCCAGGCATTTGCCCTAACTGTCCCCCATGCCTGGAATCTTCACACACACACACACACACACACACACACACACACACACACACACACACACACACACACACACACACACACACACCCCATCTCTGCTTTTTGACTTCCTTTAAGTCCCAGCTAAAATCTCACTCTCTATCAGAAGCTTTTCTCGAGTCTCCCTTAATTAATTCTAGTGCCTTTCCTTGGTTGATTATCTCCAGTTTATCCTGTCTGTATCTCATTTGTAAAGAATTGTTTGTATGTTGTCTCTTCCCTCTTCCCCCCGCCCCCTGACTGTGAATTCCTTGCTTTTATTTGTATCACCAGAAGTGCTTGGCACAGAGTAGGTATTTAATAAACACTTGTCAGTTTGACTCGACTATACCCTCCATGAGTTCAAATCCAGCCTCACACACTTCCTAGCTATTTGACCCTGGGCAAGTCACTTCACCCTGTTTGCCTTGGTTTACTCAACTGTAAAATGAGCTGGAGAAGGAAATGGCAAACCACTCCAGTAGCTCTGCCAAGAAAACCCCAAATGGGATCACAGAGAATTGGACACACCTGAAAAACAACTGAAATCTATCTAGCTGGTGGTATGTTGGCTGTTAGCTCCTTAGGGACAGGGGCTGTTTTTGCCCTTTCTTGTGTCCATAGTGCTTAGCATGGTCCCTGGCACATAGTAGGCCCTTAATACAAGCTTGTTTGGCTGACAGATGGATGATCCCCATTTCTCAGATAAGGAAACTGAAGAACTGTCTTGAAACAACTCTCCCCTGATTGCAGCAATTCCTTCCAGGCTTTTTCAGCCATCTGTTTTCACAATCTTCCTTCCAGTCTCATGAAGACTAACGGGCTTCTTATCACCAGGCTTCCCCAAGAGCCAGGTTCCTTAAAGCCCACATGTTTGGGGTGCATTGTCTCTTTCATCCTCCCCAGTGGCAGATAGCTGATACCCTCCAACAGTGATCCAAATAACCAGCAAAGAAACAGCAGCAAAGGCATTCACAGGAGGGTGAAAAGCAAATTACAGATGCATGGGCAATAACCCTCCCCCCAAAATTCTTAAAGGCAAACCCGTTCTTCCCGGCAAGGAGTTCTAGGAATGAAATGTTAGGAATAAAAGGTTTCTTAGAGATGCCACCTTTCTTCTCATTGAGGACAATTTTATTCAGTCCAGCTTTTAATGCCATAAATCCTCCCTCCTTCTGAGCCTCAGTTTCCTTCTCTGTAAAATAGGTGGGTTGACTGCCTTCCATTTCTAAGCCGTATGATTCCGGGATCTTTCACTGGGGCTTAGCCAACGCTCTGAGACCAGGCGCCACACAGACACAGACACCCCAAACACCAGGGAGGAAGGGACAAGGGAACCACCCTTCCTGAATGCTATGGGACATGACCACAATTGTCTTCAAGGGCAGTTTACAGGGCACTGAAAGACTGGAAGTCAGGCCAGTCACAGGAGAGCATCAGATAATATTTCCAGAATTGTACAGAGGTATACAAAAAACTTCTCCTACACAAAGATAAGACTGTCAGCCCTTCTATCCTCCCTGGGCCATGGATTCTGAATCCTATTCTACCAGAGGGGTGTGCTGTGGCAAGAGCCTATACTTGCCGAGAGAACTTGCTGGAGGGAAGGGTGTGGGAGAGAGTAGCGTCTCTTTCTTTGCAAAGTAAACTAACCCATGCTGGAACGGAATTTATGAACTCATGAACAAGAGGCAGCATGGTGAAGAAGAAAGGGGATTGGTTTATCTGTCACCTCAGACACTTACTAGCTGTGTGACACTGGGCAAGCCATTTACCTGCTTTCTTCCTCAGTTTCTCAATTTGTAGAATAAATAGGGTTAAGTTTACCGGTCTTTAAGACCCCTTTCATCTCTTACTGGAGATGCTGTAGAGGGATTCTTGATTGGGTATGGGTTGGACTCAGTGACTCCTGTGCCTCACTTTCCCCATCTTCAAAATGAATGGGATTATAAAATGAACGATTCCAAGATTTTCGGTCAGCGGCTATGGCTTTTGTATACTACTTTGCTGCTTACTCACTCCCTGTGTGATCTTTGGAGAATCACTTCATCTAAAAAGATCAACATGCATAGTCTTCGTGACTCCATTTGGAATTTTCTTGGCAAAGATTCTAGAGTGCTTTGCCATTTCCTTCTCCAGATCATTTTGCAGATGAGGAACCTGAGGCAAAAAGGGTTAGGTGACTTGCTCAGGGTCGCACAGCAAGTAAGTGTTTGAAGGCTGGATTTGAACTCAGGAAGGTGAGTTTTCCTGACTCTAGATCCCGTGCTCTGTGCAATAATATGGCGCCACCTAGCTGCCCCAGGATAGATATTATTGCTAATCTTTTAATTAGGAAATTAAATGACGGGATTGAAGCCCTAGGTGTCTGATACTACAAGACACATCCAGCCAGAACAATGGCAGACCAGTGGAAAGGCCTCTCTCTATTCCTTGGCCATTGAATCCTGGTCCCAAGGTCTCATGTTGGCTTGGGTCTCTCCTAATGGTCCCAAGGGGAGCCTGCCCATTCTTTCTAGTGTTGATTAGCTTGTAAAAGGGAAACAAGGCCGGTCTAGACACTGAGGGCACCAAAAGGCAATTTAATTTTGGAAGGAAAGCTTGGGCTCCCAAGAGCTGCTTCTCCTGGACTCACAATCCACAGCAGGAAGGAGAGGACTCTCAGATCAGAGCACACCCATTTTAAATTAAGCTCCATCTGTGGCAGTGATGGAATGATTGGTTAATTGAGGAGGCAGCTCAGGGAGGTCAACTCAGCTGTTGGGATGAATTCTTAATCTGTACACTTGTTTTTGCTGAATGGAAATCACCACCAGAGGACAAACCCAGCAGAAGTAACTAAATGATTCATGCAAGGCTACAGGGTGCTTCTGAGTTTGTGAAAAGATCGCTTTGTTTTGCACATCCCAGGGAAGGTCTTGGCTTCCAGACTTAGGTCAACATGTCTGTTTGCTTTCCTCTCTAGGCCCAGTTCGTGCAAAAGACTTATCAGGCTGATGAAGTGGAAGAGATTGTTGGTTTTGCTCTAGGAATGAGATAGCTTGGGGGTGGTGAAGAGAATCCTGGCCTTGGAGTCTGGAAGACCTAGGTTCAGATTCTGGCTCTGACACAGACTAGTAGGTGACCACTGGCAAGACACAGAGTGCTGCTACAAGGTAATTGATCGCATCTCTGATGTTTACCACACATATGGGCCTTGGTTTCAGCTTCTGTAAAATGGCACGGGGGGAGAGTTGTATTGTAACAACAAATAACTTTGGAAGACGTAAGAGCTCTGAACAATGCAATGACTGACCATAGTTCCAGATGACTCAAGACGAAGTAGCCTACCCACCTCTTGACAAAGAGGGGATGAACTCAGGGTACAGAATGAGACGTATTTTTGGCCATGGCCAATGTGAACATTTTTTTTTGCTTGGCAATATATATTTGTTAGGAAGGTTTTTATTTTTTTTTTACTTTTTTTTTCCATTGGGGAGAAAGAGAGAGAGACTTTTGTTAACTAAAAAAAATTTAAATTAAATTTTTGAAAAAAATGAAATTAAACTAGGGAGTGTCTCAGGTCCCCTTCTAGCTCATAATCCTACAAATCACAAATGAGTTTTTGATTTGTTATGAGTGAAGGGGTATTTCTACATAGGTGAGATAACAGGTCTAGACCAAAACATAAAAATTCAAGACTGTCAGTGGTATAATATGTATTACCCAATACCATAGGAAATTAATGGATTGCTATAAAACTTATAAGAATTGTTATAAAACTCATAAGAATATAGATTTAGAACCGGAGGCTGCATTGAAGGTCACCTACTGTGATCTACCCTGCTCATTTTACAGAAAAGGAAACAAATACCCAGAGAAGTCAATGCACCTGTCCAGAATCATGTCACAGGTGAGTAGCCAAGTCAAGATTGAAACCTACACTTTTTGACCCCAAATCCTGGGCTCTTTTCATTGTACTATGGTGCCAATCACAATTTCTATGAGACCAATACGTTTGGGATAGTTTCTTTAAAAAATGACAGGTTTTCACTATGTGGGACCCTCGGAAACTTACTTAATTTATCCAAGCCTCAGTTTCCTCATTTGTAAAATGAGGGCTTGAGGCAGGTAGGGGCCATATCAGGAAGACTTGAGTTCAAATATGGCCTCACACACGTATTAGCTGTGTGACCCTGGGCAAGTCACTTCACCTTGTTGATCTCAGTTTCCTTATCTGTAAAATGAGCTGGAATAGGAAACAGCAAACCTCTCCAGTATCTTTGCCAAGAAAACCCCAAATGAGGTCACAAAGAGTTGGAGATCATTTAAATAACTCAGTGACAACAAAATCAGAGCCTGGGTACAGCACCATAGGATCATAGGTTGAAAGTTGGAATGCATCTCAGAGGTCATCTGATCCAACTCTTTCATGATACATATGAGGAAACTCATGAGACCCAAAGAGGTTATGTCACTAAGGTTCCATGCTGGTTCTACATCCTTTGATGCTAAATAAGCAATCAAGAGTCCACATGAATGTGTGGGGAGATAAAGAAAGGGGGGGCCTGGAAGCTATATAACTCCAACCTTGCTTGGTTATCCCTTCTACTCCTTCTGACCCCCACACAGTTTCAAAGCTAATAAGTTTCACCCCCAAGAGGCTCAGCTGTGCCTATAGAATGAAAGTCTTGAGGCACAAAGCACAAGAAAATTAGATGCTAACATTTAGAAATACTTCAATGCGACTGTTTCAGGGCCGGAAGTCATGCTTCATGTCAAGTCTATTTAGGGTAATTGGGGATACATGAGGAAAGGGCTCATAGAATCGTGGACTCATCCAGCTAGAAGGAATCTCATAAATCATCTTGTCCAACTCTCTGTCCCAAAAGAGTGGTCCTAACAAGTAGTCATCCAGAATGCAGGTTCTGCTTGAATACCTCCAGTGATGGGGAGCTCACTACCCCTAAGAAGTCAACAAATTCATTTTTAGACATTTCTAAAAGTTCTTCCTTATACTGAAATGAAATCTGCCTACCAACACTTTCCACATATTGGTCCTTGGGATGTAAGCACAATAACTCATATTCCTCATTTACATGTAGAGTGGGAAGGGTCCTGGATTCGAATTCAGAGAACTTTGGCATGAAGCCTATATCTTCCACTTGCAATCTGTCTGACCTATGTTAGTCACTTAGGCCCTCTAGGCCTCAGTGTCCTGACCTGTAAAATAAAGGGTTGGATAAAGTAAGCACTGAATTCCCTTCCAAATCTAAATTTATCATCTTATATGTGATTCTGTGTTCCTTTTCTCCTCCAAGTGTTCTCTCTCTTTTTTTCCTATCTACGTATCTATGTATGTATATGTATGTATGTATGTATGTATGTATGTATGTATGTATCTATCTATCTATCTATCTATCTATCTACTCATTTGTACATCTCTCTCTTCAACCATCTGTCTATCTATCCATTCATCCATCCTTCTTTCTACTACTCGTTTGTCCCCAACTGCCTCATCCTGGGTCATCTCCAGTCATCCTGATGAATATCTGGTCACTGGACTCAGATGTCTCTGGAGGAGAAGTGAGGCTGGTGACCTGCACAGCCCTCCCTCACTCAAAACAAAGTCAAATGCAAGTCATGTCATCATTTCTCTGATGTCATGGTCTTCTTTGGCAATGAAGGACGAACACATACACTCGTTTGTCCATCTATCTATGTATTCAACCAATTGTCTATTCATCCATCCATCCATTTATCCATCCATCCATCCAGCTACTCATTTGTCCATCTATCTGCCTGTCCTTTGTTATTTCCGGATTTGCCATCTATCTCATAACAGCTAATGCTTACGTAGCACTTTAAGGTTTGCAAAGCAGTACACATACATCTCTTCATCTGAGCTTCAAATCAATCCTACGAGGGAAGGTGCTATTATTCTCCCCACTTTTATAGATGAAGTAACTGAGTCTAAGAGGAAAAGTGACTCACCTTATATCACACAACAGCTAAGTATCTGAGATAGGAGTAAAACTCAGGTCTTCCTGACTTTAAGTCCTGTATTCTATCTGCTTATTATACTGGCTTCACTTGGGCCCAGTCAATGGGGTGAGGAAGATTTGAATTCGAATCCTGACTCAAAAACTTACTAGCTCTGTGACCTGGGATAAGTCACTTAGCTTCTCTCAGACTCAGTTTCCTCTTTTGTAAAAGTGGAGATAATAGGAGCACCTACTTCAAAAAGTTGTTCAAATGAGATAATGTATGTGAAACACTTGGCAAATCTTAAAGATATTATCCAGGGATGGGGAAACTGTGGCCTCGAGGCCACATGTGGCCTTCTAGGTCCTTGGGTGTGACTTTTTGACTAAGTCCAAGTTTTACAGAACAAATCCTTTTTTTAGGGGGATTTGTTCTGTGAAGTTAGGGTTCAGTCAAAGAGTAGCACTTGAGGACCTAGAGGGCCACATGTGGCCTCAAGGCCATAGGTTCCCCACTGCAAGTGCCAGCTATGATTATTCTTATTTTCATGTTCATAATATAATACAGGTCCAGTTGCTTTAATTGATTTGCATATGTTAGAGTTTTGAATCCCCTCATGATATAAAAGTCCCTCCCTCTCCCAGGGACATGCCAACATCACTCTTAAAATTCCTGCAATGGAGTGACAGACCCTTGGAAGACCAGGAGAAATCATTACTCCATCCCAGAAGGCGTTACTTGGGAGAAAAAGGGACATGGGAAGAGACTAGGCTGGGAGAAAGGGACTGCTTGGGAATGAGAAGAAAGAAGTAAATAAGACAGATGGGGGAAAGGAGGGAGTATGGAACATGAAAGGATAGTTAGTGTACATTTGGCAAAGGGAGAAGATGAAGGAGATTGCCCTGGAGAAGAGATGAGAGAGTGGCAGGCATCCTCACAACTCTACCAATGAGCCAGCTCCCTAGGATCCGTGGCAGGATTCCTGATACTTTGTCCAAGCTCCAGTGATCACAGAATTGAACCACCTCATCAAGGAGAAGGATGGGCCAGCTTTCCCACATAGGACAACAACACTTTTGCCTCCCTTTCCATCTAAAAGGAAGTATTTATCTTTCACTTGTCTGGGTTTTACCAGCAACCATATTCTGACTGGTGTCTTCATAGGAGAACATGGATTGAGTCCTTCTATGAAATGCCCTGCTAGTCAGGCAGGCCTTGAGCCAGAGGCATTTCCTGGGAGCAGGGAAGCTCTGATAAACTCTGTATCTGCTAAAATTGGTAACAAAGCTTCTGTATCTCCCCAGAGATGCCTTTTTAGCTTTCTAAATACAGCCCTCCCCTCACCAGAGGCAGCCTGATACAATGGAAAGAGGACTGAATATGGAATTACAAAACCCAAGCATGAAACCCGATTCTGCCCACCTGTGTGACTTTCTGCAAGTGACTTAACCTTTTGGGGCCTCAGTTTCCTCATTTATAAAATGAAGGGTTGAGGAGGGGAGTGAGGGAGAAAAAGAGAGAGAGAAAGAAGGAGAGAATGAGAGACAGAGACACAGAGAGAGGGAGAGAGAAAACGAGACAGAAAGAGACAGAGAGAAAAAGAGGGAGAGAGAATGAGACAGAGAGAGGGAGAGAGAGAAAATGAGAGAGACACAGAAAGAGAGAAAAAGAGGGAGAGAGAATGAGACAGAAACTCAGAAAGAGGCAGAGAGAAAAAGGAGAGAGAGAATGAGACAGAGACACAGAGAAGGAGGAAGAGAGGGAAAATGACACAGAGACAGAGAAAAAGAGAGAGAGGGAGAGAATGAGATAGAGACACAGAGTAAAAGGGAGAGAAAGAGGGGAAAACAGGAAGAAAGGAAAAAAGGAGGAGGGGAAGAGAGAGGAGGGAGAGAAAAGAGAGAAGGATAGACATGACAGATAGATATGATACAACAGATAAGTAGACAGAAGAGATAGATAAGAGAGATAAATAGGAGACAAGTAATATGATAAATAGAAAATTAGGAGATAGATAATGTTTTGTTTACTATGTGCTAAGAGCTGATGACACAAATAGAAGGAAACTAAATAGTTCCTATTTTCAAGGGGCTTATGTAAATCTAAGTGAGATAAGGGAACTTTGAAAGGGGAGCTAGAATAAGAGGAGAGTTCTCCCCACCTAGGCTGGAGCAGTCTAAGGGATGGTGTGGAAGTCTGGATCCCAGGGAGACAAAGCAAAAACCAACCTCGGTGAATAGGGGGAACCAGAGGCTGAGTACAAGTTGTCAGTGGGGAAAAGGTGGTGGTTAAGGTCACAGGAAGAAGCCTAATGGCTGGAGGGATATAGGAGGGGCTGGATACCAGCCGAGGGACCTTCTGGATCAAGATCTCTGATTAGATAACCTTCAGAGTCCTTTCCCTTGCTATTTACCAAACTATTAGGCTGAGACAACAGAAATAGCCTTTAGCAAATCCACTCAGACTCCGAGGTTCATAAGTGATAATTCTCCCTTAAATAAAAATGTACCTGAAAACTTAGTATAAGACAGTAGGATTTGAAGTCAGAGGAACTGAGTTCAAATGGAGCAACCAAGAGGTAGATGGTGGGCATGTGTGAGCGGCAACACATTATCCACAAAGAAGAACATAGGACCATTGAGATAAAGAAGGTCCTTGGAGGTTTACTACAGGAAAATAAGGTGGGTTGGTCACAAAAGGATAACCAAGGAACAGTGCATATGTTCAACTGTTATCTTTCTACACGATATCAAGATAACCTAGAGGAAAATCTGATGTACATTGGGTGGAGCCCATCGGGTGGAAAGATTTTTGGCAGGATATGATCGATTTATGGTTGCACCAGAGCAAGGGTGAGTTGTAATGTCTATTATTGGCAGAAACACCCACACTAGTGAGTTCTCCATCCACTGACACACTGAAGTCTTAACCCCTACACTCAGTTTTCCCATCTTCAAAATGACGAGACTAGAGCAGATTATTTCTATGGTTCTTCCAGCTCTAAATCCAAAGATCCAAGGAAGGAAAAGTATGTTATTGTTGATGTCCAGTTGCATCTGACCATCTCTCATGATCCCATTTGGGGTTTTCTTGGCAAAGATACTGGAGTGGTTTGCTATTTTTTTTTCCATTTCATTTTACAGATGAGGAAACTGAGGCAAACAGGAGAAAGTGACTTGTCTAGAGTCAGAGAGATTGCAAGTATCTGAGGCTGGATTTGAACTCATGAAGATGAATCTTATAGACTCTAGGTGCCAAATCCACTGTCCCAAAAACAGAGCCTGTTAATATATCTTTAAGCCCAAGGAAATGCTAAAGACCACAGCAAGATCAAAGTACAGAGTTCCACTTTTCCAGCAACTGAAACTGAGCCTTAGAAACAGCAGTCATCAATTAACTAGAAGGATGGAACAGAGAACATTCATTCATTCTTTTTTTCTTTTGTTTTTTTCCTCCAAATTTATTAATTTATTTGTTTTCAGTTTTCAACATTCACTTCCATAAGTTTTAATATTTTTCCTCTCCTTTCCCTCTCCCTCTCCAAGATGGTATGCAATCTGATAGAGTCTCTACGCATACATTCCTGTTAGATACATTTTCACATTAGTCAAGTCGCATAGAATATAGCGTCATTCATTCTTTCAACAAACATTCATGAAATACCATGCAAGTCTCCTAGAAGGACAAAAATAAAATAGTCCCTGCCTTTGAGACCTTATATTCCATTGGATTCCATTCTTGTCCTCATTACTGGTACACAGAGGCAGCATCGACTTTGAAAAGCACAAAGAGGATATAGTCATAGAACTTAGGAGAAACCTGGGAGCAGACTCTAATAAATTGGAGAAGGACATTAATGTTCAATTAGGACAAGGGATAGAACAAGAACTGAGGCAGCTAGGGGGTGCAGTGGATACAATGCTGAGCTGGGAGTCAGGAAGACCTGAGTTCAAATCCAGTTTCAGGCATTTACTAGCTGTATCACCTTGAGGAAGTCGCTTAACCTCTGTCTGCCTCAGTTTCCTCAACTATAAAATAGAGATAAACAACAGCCCCTTCCTTCCAGGGTGGTTGTGAGATTCCAATGGGATAACAATTATAAAATGTTTAACACGGTGCCTGGCACATAGTAGGTCCTAAATAAATGTTAGCTATTATTATTATTAGGACCAAATGAGATAATATTTGGAAAGTGACTGGAAGTCTTAAATTTCTATATAAATGTGGGCTATTTGAATTTCAAAGAAGCCAAGCAGGATAATGAAATAAAGTACTGAGTCTAGAACTAGCAGAAATAAGTTTGAGTCCCATTCTCACTTACCATAGAACTCACTTACTTAGCCAAAGTCTCAGTTTCCTCATCTGTAAAATGGGGAGAATATTATTCACACAGCTGCACAAGCCTCTTTATCTCTCTAAACCTCAGTTTCCTAATCTGTAAAATAGGGAGAACGATGCTCCTGTGACGTATCTCATAAATCTCTTAATCTCTCTAAGACTCTGTTTCTTCATCTTTAAATGGAGAGAATAATGATAATATGATCTAACTTTTGAGTGTCTCAAACTCCCTGAGTCTTGGTTTTCTGATCAGATTGATCATCTATAAAATAAGATGGAAAAAGCTCTCATGACCTACCTCCTAAATCTCTTAACTTCTCCCAGGCCTCAGTTGGCCCATCTCTAAAATAGGGAGGCTGACGCTCACAGGATCCTAGTCACTAGAACAATGCTTTGCCAGCCCTAAGAGAAGATAGAGATGTGAGTTATTGTCTAAGCTCTGGGAGCAGTTGGAGAGATAGATGACCCCCGTGAGCTGGGATTGTAGCCAGAGGAGCAGGAGGTCTGGCCCAGAGCCTGATCTCCATTTCAGCTAAAGTGACTCTCTCCAAAGAGAAGAGAGGGCCTTTTTCTAAAGCTCCATCCAGGTTTTAAAGGAATGAAAGGGAGAAGTAGACAAACAGTACAACAAAGATTCCTATATGTACCTATATGTACCTATGTCTGTTCTTCATTAGATGCTCTAAAGCATTTTATTACTCTTAAAGTTTAGGTGCATTTACTGGATGCTTTCATTTTAGCTGTTTTAATGAGGAGAAAAAGATTTTTTTTATTTTAAAAAGAAACTGCAAAGGGTGATTAGTTTCTAATCTCAGTGACTAAAGATAACTGACACATATGTGGCACCTTAAAGTTTGCAAAGTTCTTCACACTCAGGTACATCCATTTTACAGATGAAGAAACTGAGAATCACAGAAGTTTTTATTACTTTCAGGGTCATAGCTTAGAGCTGAAAGGAACATATGAAGCTAGTGATTCCAAACTTTTCAATTTACATTTGAGAAAACTGAGGAACAAAAGGCAAATTATTTGCCTGGAGTCACAAAGCTAGTAATTATCAGTGGCAGGATTTGAATTCAGGTGCTCCTGACTCTAAGCCACGGTGTTTCAATATGATTGAACTGCTCAGCAGAGCATTCTAAAGGGATTTGCAGGAGGGCCATAGTCTTGGCCCTTCAGGACAAATGTGAGAATGATTTTAACAGGGGTGGTTGCTAGCTGGTTTCAGTTTAGTCATTTTTATTGCATCTAACTCTTCATGATCCCATCTGGGGTTTTCTTGGCAAAGATATTCAGTGGTATATCATTTTCTTCTCCAGTTCATTTTACAGATGAGGAAACTGAGTTAAACAGTGACTTGACCAGGATCACACAGTTAATAAGTGTCCGAGGCTACATTTGAACTCAGGGAGATGAGTCTTCCTGACTTCAAGCCCAGTGCTCTGTATACTGTGCCATCTAGCTGCCCTTGGTAGGTGGTACCACATCCAGTATCAATGAGCTGCTCCTGTTGCAGAGCAATCTATGAGAGAAATAGTTTGTTCCTACAGGAAGCTCAAGGGGGCAAGCAGAACTCCTAAAGTATTACTGTTCCTGGCACCGGACCTTACCCAGGGACCAGCTATGATTAATAGGCGATTCTGCACTTGACCCCTGCTCCATGGGTTGTGTCCTGCTCTATTCTGTCTCTCTGGCTCTTTGTTCTAGATCAAGGTTTTAAACTTGGGGTCCCATGATATCTAAAGAGTTGGTGGGGAAATTTCAGGAAGTTCCTGAATTTAGATGGGGAAAAAATTACATCTTTAGTTTGACACAGTTTCCTTTGCAATTAATTCTATACATTTAAAAACATGATTTTGTTCATACACTTCACCTCATTGAATACCAAAAGGTGTCAAGGACACCAAAAAAAAGGCTTAGGATCCCGTGGGCTGGAGGCTTGGTCACTATGCTGACCTCAAACTTGGCCTCTTCTTTGCTCCCATCCCAAATTATATCAGCCTTCACAAGCGAGCCAGGGATTCCCAAGCTTTCAAACTTTTCATGGGCTTCTCTGTCTCCTCATTCATTCAGAAAACACCCTTATGTACATAGGAAGTGGGCAGAATTTTTAAAAATTACCCAAACAACCCCAGGTCAGGGCTGCTGCAAGATTGGCAGGAAGTATCAACATTTTCCCACTTTTCCCTGAATAGAATTCAATTCCACAGTATGCCCCAGATACCCTTTGAATAATATTTAAACAGAGCATCTGGGAGTCCTCCCTGACTAACGCATCTCAGAGACTAAGGAGCAACGGTGCCTTCCTTTTCCCCTCTTTTTCCTGGGGTGCAGGGCAGGGGATGAGGAAGAGGAGGAAGCTGCCAAGCTGAGAAAAGATATTTCCTTTTCCCTTCCATCATCATCTTTAACTCCTCTTTCTGGAACAATAATAATAATAACAAAACAGCTAGCATTTATGTAGCATCTCAAGATTTGCAAAACCCTTCACATATGTGATTTCATTTCATTTGCAGAATAACCTTTCAAGGTAGATGCTATGATCACCCCCATTTTACAGATGAGAAAATTGAGACAAACAGAAGCTAAGTGACTCACGCATGATCACATAAGTATCTAAGGTGGCATTTGAACTCAGGTCTTTCTGACTCCAAATCCAGCATTCTATGTACTTCACCAATGAGTTGTTTCTTCTGGTGATGGGTACCTACCCTCTCTGGGTCACAACCTCTCAGTAGGACTTAAAATAAACCACATTTTCAGTAGGCTTAAAAATAAGCTCAGTTTTAAAGAGTGAATCTATCAATCATTAAAATAATTAATTAATTAATTTCACCATCCAACCCAGTGCCAACTATGGGCAAGGCACAATGTTAGGATACTTAGAGAAAAGGAACACTTCAATCCAGTCCCATCTCTTCTCGACCTTCTTCATTCTGTCAACTGCTTTTTTCAATGATGCCAACGATCCTGTAGGGGTCACCTATTTGTATCCATTATATACATATATGCTGTAGATATAGGGTATCCCAAAAGTCTCAGTCTGGTTTAAAGCCATTAAAGCTTACACTATTATTAAAAACTTTTATGCTATTGTTTTATTAAAGATATAGACAGACAGAGGAGACAGGTAGATAGATGATAGATAGATAGATGGATAGATAGATAGACAGACAGATAGACAGATAGATATAATCGCTTTTGAGCTACTAAAGCCTAAAATATCACTAAGACTTTGGAGACATCATGTATATAAAAACACACAAATAAGTTATATACTATACCCACACATACATATACAAACATACATGTATGTATATTTATGTGTATATCTATCATGGATAACATGTTCTATGCCTAAAAACATATATATCAATCAGTCACTCAGCAGGTATATAGCTAGCTCCTCCCATGTGCCAGGTGCTGTCCGAAGTACTAGAGCTACAAGTACAAAGAATGGAAGAGTCCCTGATCACAGGGAGTTTGTATCCTAATGGGGGCAGAAAAGAAAGGCAAAAACTACGTATAAAAATATATACAGTAAATAAAAAGCAAATAAATACAAAATACACAAAGTCATCCAATACAAGGTGGTTTGATGCAGTTGTGTCTTATTATAAGAAAGGAAATGACTCTACAAAAAAGAGAGAGGATGGAGCATATTCTAGGCTTACTAACTATATCTAAAACATTATATACATACATAAATATATGAATAATATATATAAATATAGCATGAATGCATATATAAATGGAACATATTTAAATATATTATAAATGCAGACCTGAATTCAGGAAGATGAGTCTTCCTGACTCCAGGTTTGACACTCTATCCCCTACACCATCTAGCTACCCCCCATTAGAAGATACAACATAGAAGCATGCATGTGTAGACATGATTATTTGAGGGGGACACTTGGCACAATCAGGAAAAGTTTCTTGTAGGATGTGGCCCATGGAGGACATTGCCAACCATCAGACATCTTCAGAGATCTTTGAGATCCGCACACATCAATATCCAGATGTTTGGAAATATTCAAGGTGATAATCCATTCATTCTGTATTTGAGCATTTAGTAACATAGAGACCAATTCTTGGTTGAAGGCAATGGTGGGATTTAGTCACACAAGAGAGGATTTCAGAGTGGGAGAAACGACAACCATCTTCAAGTTTTTTGAAGGGCTGTCAGGAAAGAAAAATGAGGCTTGTTCTGCTTGGCCCCAGAGAGACAGAATCAATAGATGGAAACTGCACGGAAGTGCTTTGGAGTCAATAGAAGGAATAACTTCAGTACTAAAGCTGTCTACCCTGCCAGGATCAGAGAATTTTGAGCTAAGGGGACCAAAAGATAAGCCAGTCTAACACACACTCCTTTGTTTATTTCTAACTACAGGACGAGTTTGATTTTACCCAGTAGAAAACACAAAGACTTTAATCCAAGCTGATAAAAGGGAAAAATAGCTCTCCCCAGGGATCTATACAATCCTCCAAATTTATATGGTGCCACTTTTGGTGCTTCTGACAAGAAGGAAGTTGTTAGGGTCACTGGAGAGTCAAAGAACTCATTCCTCCTGATGAGGCTCACCTTCTCCAAGGATAATTCTCCAAACTATAAAACTATTCCCCCTTTTTAAAAAAAAACAAAGCGAAAAAAAAAAAGAAAAACCCAACAACAAAAAAACCTTTTCTTTTGTGAATGTATTTTGTTTTTACATTATTTATAGATCACTCCCATTTTGTGAGAAGGCTGTTACAACACATGGGCAGCTAGGTTGCATGGTGGATAGAGTACTGGCCTCACAATCAGGAAGACTCATCTTCATGAGTTCAAAGCTGACCTCAGGCACTTACTAGCTGTGTGACCCTGGGCAAGTCACTTAACCCTGTTCACCTCAGTTTTCTCATCTGCCCAATGAGCTGGAGAAGGAAATGGCAAACCACTCCCTTATCTATGCCAAGAAAACCCCAAGTAGGATCACAAAGAGTCAGATATGACTGAAATGACTAAACAATGACAAAACAACTTTTGCAACACAATAAAACAGGTGAAACTAACAATATAGTGACCTCACCTGAAAGTACATATAACATTCCCTATCTGTAGCCTCTCCCTTCCTATTTTAAAATTCTTTTCTACCTCTATTTTCAAAATAAACAGAAAGCTATAGTATTTCCCTGCTGCCCAATGCATTTAAAAAGGAAAAGAAAAACAAATTTCTGATAACAAACATGCGTAGTCTAGCAAAAGAAATTCCTTCAATGATTGTAGACAAAAATATCTGCCTCATTCTGCCACCCAAATGCATCACTTCTTGGCTATGGATACCATATTTCATCATTGGAATCATGGACGGCCATTGTATTGATAAATAGTTCTTACAGATTTCTGAGTTATTTGTTTTTTATTGCAGTTATTATTGCATAAATTGTTCACCTGGTTGTGGTCATTTCATTCTTCATCAGCTTTTAAAAGTCTTCAATGGTTATAAAACTATTGCTATTATAGTATGCTATATGCTATTATAGTATAGGTTGTCCTTCTGGCTCAGCTCACCTCATTCTACATTAAGTCATGCCAAGCCTAGAGGCCTGTACTGGGCTACCCGAGTCTTTCTTACCTCACCTCCCGAGGTCTTCGGCTGGCCACGCCGGATGCACATATGAGAGAAAGGACGTTCCAGAGTCAAACAGGGGTTGAGCTTTATTACAGGGTTTCGGTTACAAGTGCAGGGGCTCTTCTTTCTTAGGACGAAGAGGGGGAGATTTCCTAAGAAGGCTAAGCTTAAGGGAATGGAAGTAGAAGTACAAGCGGGGAGAGAGGGGGAGGGGAGAGAGGAAAGAAAAGAAGCGGAGCCCTACTTTTCTCTTTGGCTCCACACGTGCTAAGAGCTTTTAGGCTTCCTCAATCCTACTTAATCTTCAGCCACACAGTTTGCATCTCAATACCGTGCTGTTAGGTAACTAGGTGTGCTCCAATCCGGGACGACCTCGAGGGCAGGGAGACTCCACCCATCAGGTATCTCCGGGGGAGAGGCGGAAATACCCGAGCTAGCCGAGCTAGCTCGGTCTGACCTTCTCAAACCCCCGCTGTTCATGGAGGGCCTCGTAAGACTCTAAGATTTAGAAGTCCCACTTTTACCTGCCCGAGACTGTCCACACGGAATTGAGCTTCCAGTCCCAACAAAGTCATGTAAGTATTTCATTTTATAAAGTAAGGCAATGAGGCCTAAACACATTACCTGGGGAGAGAAGCAGGAAGGCCTGGTGGAAAGACCTCTGGAATTGGAGTCAGGAGAGAGGTGTGTTCTAATCCTTCCACTGTATGACCAAGGGCGACTCTTTAGTCCCTCTGAGTCTCCATTTCTTCATGTGTGAAACAGGAATAATAGTGTTTGCTCTGCCAGCCTAAGAGGGACCATGTGGGCATCAAATGAAATTGGGCACGGAAAGTGCTCTTGTAAACCTAAAATGCTACACAGGTTAATGATCATCACTGTGAGTTGGAGGTGGCTAGGTGGCGCCATAGTGCACAAAGCATGGCACCTACAGTCAAGAAAATATGAATTCAAATCCCATTTGTGGGGCAAGTTGTGTGGGGCAAGTCACTTAATCTGTTTGCCTCAGTTTCCTCACAAGCAAAATGGGGATAATAATAGGCCCTATCTCTTAGGGTTGTTGTGAACAAACCAATGAGGTAATAATTGTTGGGTGTTAAGTTGTCACGTCCAACTCTTTGACCCTATTTTTATGGGGTTTTCTTGTCAACAGTACTGGAGAGGCCTGTCATTTCCTTCTCCCAGGTCCCCATTTTGCAGTTGAGGAAACTGAGGCAAACAGAGATCAAACGACTTGCCTTAGCATCACACAGCTAGTAAGTATCTGAGGCTGAAGTTGAACTCAGGTCCTCTAGCCCCAGCATTCTATCCACTGAGCCACCTAGTCGTCCCTGGAATCTGGAAGACCTGAGTTTAAATCTAGTCTTCAATGTCTGACCAAGCTCTAAGCACTCCATGACATCTACTTCAGCTGCCTTCATGGTTATTGGAACAAATTATTCTCATCTTCCCATTCCACGGGAGGAATCTTCATGTTTGGTATAGACATCCCCCTAAATCACCAATGCGTTTGGTTATCCTCTGCTGAGACAGAGTGTGGAGGCCACACATGCTACAGCTTCTTAGAGCCACAGTTTAGAGTTGGATAGCAGGTGGACACCAAAGGTGAATGAGCAGTCCTGAAATGTTAGTCCTCCTGAACACCCTGTACACCCCCAGAGCAACATCTAGGGCCCCAGAATAGGTCCTACTGAAAAAGTCATTTAAACCAAGGAAGGTTGCCAACAGTATCTACCCATACTGCTCCTCTAGGTCTTGACTTTTCTCAAGCCTGCCTAGATTGAGGATCAGTGGCTAAACCTTCTGGCATCAGCTTATTCACCACCTTCTAAATGATCACCTTATAGATACACCAGATCTCTCTCAGCTTGGAGTCTCTGTTCCCAGTCTTTCCGATCCCATGGCCACACCCTGACCTGGCAGGACAAATTATTTTCTTTCCTTCATTTCAGTTTGATTTGCCTATCTAGTTAGAAAGAACATCAGAGAAATGAAACCTTTTTTTTTTCTTTTTAGGGTATTCAGGTCTCTGGGGTGAATCTCAAGGAGTCAGGAGAGAAGGAAGAAAAATCTGGCTTGGGTGTTCTACACAATCCCAGGGTCAGTACAGCGAGGTCTAAACCAACTCTGGCTCTCCAGTCTTTTTAGTATGATGTCAGCAAGGAAAAGGGCTAGCAACCTTGGACCAGGATTTATCATCTGAGGCCTCCACAGACACTGTTTTGTTGGCGATCTCAGCCACTTGGGTGATTTAACTTTCTTGGCCCAAAGTAAGACCCACATGGAAGAAATATTGGACTCAAATGAATCCATAACAGCAGGGAGCCCTTGGTACCAGCTGTCAGACTGGAGCCATGAGGAAGAATGCCCAAATTGCTTAATGGGATGGGATGGAAAGTTTCAATGTTTCTGAAGACACTGGATCCAAAGCTTTCTGAATTTCACATGTTGATTAAAAAAAAAAAAGGCAATAGCAAAACATAACTTGGGCCTGAGGAAGGGAAGAGGCAAGCAGGGTTTTCAGTTGTCACACTATCTGGTCTTTGTGTTTATATACCTTATTGTTGCTTTCAGGAACTGCCTATCCATTCAGGGTCTCTGGTCTTCCATCTCTCTCTAAATCTGTTGCTTCTTTTATAACTGCCTACGAACATGCTTAGGTTAAAACCCTCACGTGACCCTACTATTCCCTCAAGCAATCCTCCATTTCTCCTGCCTTTTACTTGCAAACTCATAGACTCATAGATTTAGGCAGGGAAGGGAAATGAAAAGTCATCTAATTGAACTCCCTCATTTTACAGATGAGGAAAATGAGGTTCAGAGAGGTTACTATCTTGGCCACGGTCATGCTGCTAGTCAATGTTCAAGGCAGGATCTAGAATGGCAGTCATCCCAACTCCAAGGGCGTCATCATTTTACCACTATCCATGCTGCCTGTCTTGAAAGAATTGTCTGCACTCCCAGTTTCCACTTCCTGACCACCCACTCACTCCTCAGACACTTGCAATCTGGCTTCCAGATGTACCACTCAACTTAAATTGTTTTCTCCTGAGTTACCAACAATCTCTTTGCTGTGGATTCAATAGCCTTTTCTTTTCATTCTCCTTGACTTCTCCTTAGTCTGGGGTGCCATCAATCACCTACGCCCTGGGGCACTCTCTCTTGCCTAGGTTTGAATGACACTGCTTTCTCATGGTTCTCCTCCTGCCTGTCCCACCATTACTTCTTGCTGTCCCCTGATGGATCATCATTCATTATTTGCGTGAGTATTCACCATAATTTTGTCCTGGATCCTTTTTCTTTCTCCATATTACATGCTTTCTTGGCTACCTTATCAACCCTCATGGATTCAGGTTATCATCTCTGGGTCATTGACTCCCAAATGTATATATGTCAGGGGTGGGTCAGACGCCAGCACCCAATTCAGATTTGATTAGGGGACAAAATGAGGCACTTCTAAGTCATTGAACAGTTAATAAAAAGACATTACTTTGTTCTAACACAGCATGAATATATAACAAGGATAGAGCAGACACATCCAACTCCAACTCCATATGGAAACATCTCTAGTTAGCAGGAAAGAATATAGTGATTCCTGTGGTCTTCAGATATCCATCAAGTCAGAGGGGTTCTAGCTACAAATGGATAAGACTGTTGTGGCTTTAGGTGACCAGGAAGTCATATGAAAGAAGGCAAGGGTCCATTGGGACCCAGAGACAGTTTAGTGCCCTTTTGGGAAAATTAATCCCTGTTTTGGAGAAATAAAGAACTCTCTGATTCTCTCTGTCTCCTCCTCCTCCTTCTCTCTTTCTCTCTCTCTCTCTCTCTCTCTCTCTCTCTCTCTCTCTCTCTCTCTCTCTCTCCCTCTCTGTGTATGTGTGTTTGTATATATATTATATAATATATACACATACACACATATAGATAGATATCTCATGACTAGAATATCTATCTCATGGGATAGATAAAGACATAGGTAAATATACATATACACATATACATACACATAGATATAGACATATATGTATATACACACACACATACATGTATGAGGAGAGAGAGAGAGAGAGAGAGATCCCCAACTCTACTCAAATACCAGTTATACATTGTCAACTGCCTATTGGACATCTGTAAACATCTCAAACTCAACATATCCAAAACCAGAACTCATTATCTGGCCCAGCTACAACTTCTCTTCCTCTGAACTTAACTATTTCTGTTGAGAATACCACCAGCCTCTCAGTCACCAAAGTTCATAACCTCAAAATCATCCTTAACCTTCCCTCTATCTCACTCCCAGTAGCCAATGATAGTACCATGTATTATCAGCTCTCTTCTCCATCCCCTTCTCTACACTCACAAGGCCAACACCCCCATTCAGATCTTATCATTTCTCAACTTGATACTGTCATAGCCGTCAAGTTGGTCTCCTGGCTTCCATTTTCTCTCTATGCTAACTCATTCTCTCCACAGATGCTCAAAAAAGTTTGACCAGGTCACCCTCAGCTCATTGGTCTGGAATTTAAAGCTCCACACCATCTGGTTCCTTTCACTTCCAGCCTTATTTCCTATTACCCTGCTTCTTAGACTCAGTGTTCTAGTTGAATTGGACAACTATCTGTTCCCCCAAGCCAATGTACCAAAGCCCAAGTCCTTGAATCTAAATGAGACATTTCCATGCCTAGAATACACTCCCCTCTCATCTCCCTTGTACCACTCAGAATCTTGCATTCATTTCTTCAAAGTTCAGCTTAGCTGCCATCCTTTCCACAAAGCCTTTCCTGATTTCCCTAGTTACTGAGGCTCCTTTTCCTTTCTTGGTTTTTCTTGTACTATTTTTATTTGCATACACAATAGGATGTAACATTTTTGTGGACATTGTTTTGTTTGCATCAACTGTATCTCCATTACTTGGTATGGTCCTCTGCACACAGAGGGCCCTAGATCCATACTGTGCATGGATTCAAAAGATGTCATAGATTGCATCACAGAATCTCAGAGTTGGAAGAGAGGTCACAGACTATCTGGTTCAACATGGGCCAGACAAGAGCTTCTTCCACAATATCCCCAACAAGTCATAGCTGATGGTGCAGTGGATAGAGCACTGGATGGAATGAGGAAGACTTCTGTTCAAATCCAGCCTCAGACACTTACTATGTCACCCTGGGCAAATCACTTACCTTCTGCCTGCCTCTGTTTCTTCAACTGTAAATGGACGATAATAATAGCACCTACCTCAAAGGGTTGTCATGAGGATCAAACGAGATAATATTTTAAAAATCACTTAGCACAGTTTCAATCTCTATCTACTAGCTGCATACCTAGCTATAAACATTCCCCATCTCTCCTCCTCAAAAAATACTCACTTGATTGGTCCATCCATGTTAGCTATCATCCCATGTCTCGCCTCCTTTTTGTGGCTACACTTCTGGAGAGTTCTATAATTCAAGTTTCCTTATCCATTTTCTCTCTCTCTCTTCTTAGGGTCTTGCACGTAAGAGGTACTATATATCATTTCCTTCACTTCCTTCCCTTTGCTTGAAGACCTAAAGTGAAGGTGGACTCCCTCCTTTCAACCTGCTGCCCTCTAAATCCTAATTTTTAGAAAGATTTTTCCTTACAGCAAAATCCCACCATCCCCTTTGTAATTTCTTTTTTTAATATTTAAATTTATTTATTTGTTTTCAACATTCATTTCCACAAAATTTTGAATTCCAAATTTTCTCCCTATTTCTCCCCTGCCCCCACCCCAAAATGCCAAGCATTCTAATTACCCCTATCACCAATCTGCCCTCCTTTCTAACATCCCTCCCTTTGCTTGTCCCCATCTTCTCTTTTGTCCTGTAGGGCCAGATAACTTTCTATACCCCATTACCTGTATTTCTTATTTCCTAGTTGTATGCAAGAACAATACTCAACAGTTGTTCCTAAAACTTTGAGTTCCAACTTCTCTTCCTCCCTCCGTCCCCACCCATCCCCATTGGGAAGGCAAGCAATTCAATATAGGCCATATCTGTGTAGTTTTGCAAATGACTTCCATAATAATAGTCATGTTGTGTAAGACTAACTATATTTCCCTCCATCCTATCCTGCCCCCCATTTCTTCTATTCTCTCCTTTGATCCTGTCTCTCCCCAAGAGTGTTGACTTCTAATTGCTCTCTTCTCCCACTGCCCTCCCTTCCATCATCCCCCCACCCTGCTTATCCTCTTCTCCCCCACTTTCCTGTATTGTAACATAGGTTTTCATACCAAAACAAGTGTGCATTTTATTCCTTCCTTTAGTCAAATGTGATGAGAGTAAGCTTCATTTTTTTCTCTCACCTTCCCCTTTTTCCCTTCACTGAAAAGTCTTTTACTTGCCTCTTTTATGAGAGATAATCTGCCCCATTCCATTTCTCCCTTTCTCCTCCCAATATATTTCTCTCTCACCCCTTAATTTCATTTTTTTAAGATATGATCCCATCCTATTCAATTCACCCTGTGCTCTCTGTCTGTCTCTCTCTCTCTATGTGTGTGTGTGTGTGTGAGTGTGTGTGTGAGTGTGTTTATGTGTGTGTGTATGTAATCCCACCAACTACTCAGATACCAAGAAAAGTTTCAAGAGTTACAAATATTGTCTTTCCATGTAGGAATGTAAACAGTTCAACTTTAGTAAGTCCCTTATGATTTCTCTTTGCTGTTTACCTTTTCATGCTTCTCTTCATTCTTGTGTTTGAAAGTCAAATTTTCTTTTTAGCTCTGGTCTTTTCATCAAGAATGTTTGAAAGTCCTGTATTTCATTGAATGATCATTTTTTCCCCTGAAGTATTATACTTAGTTTTGCTGGGTAGGTGATTCTTGGTTTTAGTCCTAGTTCCTTTGACTTCTGGAATATCATAACTCCATGCCCTTCAATCCCTTAATGTAGAAGCTGCTAGATCTTGTGTTATCCTAATTGTATTTCCACAATACTTGAATTGTTTCTTTCTAGCTACTTGCAATGTTTTCTCCTTGACCTGGGAACTTTGGAATTTGGCCTCAATGTTCCTAGGAGTTTCTCTTTTTGGATCTCTTTCAGGCGGTGATTGGTGGAATATTTCAATATTTATTTTGCCCCTTGGTTCTAGACTATCAGGGCAGTTTTCCTTGATAATTTCATGAAAGATGATGTCTAGACTCTTTTTTTGATCATGGCTTTTAGGTAGTCTCATAATTTTTAAATTGTCTCTCCTGGATCTATTTTCCAGGTCAGTTGTTCTTCCAATGAGATATTTCACATTTTCTTCCATTTTTTCATTCTTTTGGTTTGGTTTTGTGATTTCTTGGTTTCTCATAAAGTCTTTAGCCTCCATCTGTTCCATTCTAATTTTGAAAGAACTATTTTCTTCAGTGAGCTTTTGAATCTCCTTTTCCATTTGGCTAATTCTGCTTTTTAATGCATTCTTCTCCTCATTGGCTTTTTGAACCTCTTTTGCCAATTGAGTTAGCCTATTTTTAAAGGTATTATTTTCTTCAGCATTTTTGGGGTCTCCTTTAGCAGGGAGCTGATCTGCTTTTCATGCTTTTCTTTCATCTCTCTCATTTCTCTTCCCAATTTTTCCTCCACCTCTCTTACTTGATTTTTGAAATCCTTTTTGAGCTCTTCCATGGCCTGAGACCATTGCATATTTATTTTGGAAGTTTGGGATACAGAAGCCTTGATTTCTATGTCTTTCCCTGATGGTAAGCATTGTTCTTCCTCATCAGAAAGGATGGGAGGAGATATCTATTCACCAAGAAAGTAACCTTCTATAGTCTTATTTTTTTTCCCCTTTTTGGGGCATTTTCCCAACCAGTTACTTGACTTTTGGGTCCTTTGTCAAGAGTAGGGTATACTCTGGGGACCTATAAGATCTCAGTTCCTCCAGGATGGCACAATCAAGTGTGTACACTGGTCTGGGAGTAGGGAGAGATATTTGTGCCCAGAATCTTAGCAGAGTTTCCTCTCCACAGCCACCTGGCCTCCAGCTCCACCAAGCCAGCACTGGGGGCTGAGATTCAGATAAGCTGCATGGGCAGGGCCGCCATTCAGTGTGAGATGAAGATCAGCTCCCTCAGGGCTTCTACATAGGGCTGAGGTAAGAATGGGCTCCTCAGTGCCCCCAGGGTTTTACGATCCAACAATGGATGCTGGCTGTGCTAGGGGCTGCTGTGGGAACTGCTGCTGCCTGCCCAGTGTGGCCTCTGCGACCACTGCCTAAGGCCGGAGCTATGGGAAGGCCCTTCTCCCTTCCTGGCCAGCTGAAAAAACCCTGTCAGTGACCTTTGGTGCCTGTGGGTTGAGGGATCTGTGAACAGCTGCTACTGCCACTGGAGATTCCACCCCTGAGGGCTGTTTGCAAGAACCATGAGGCCAAGGCTAGGCTGGGCTCCGCTCCACGTCTGGTGCAACAGATGTTTCTGTGGGCCTTTCAGGTCACCCTGGGCTGGAAATCTCCTCCACTCTGTTGTTCTCCTCTTCTGCTGCTCCAGAATTTGTTGAGAGTCCCTCTCTACAGGTATTTTATGGGCTATGTGGGGAGAGCCAGCATATATGTGTCTTTCTACTCCGTCGTCTTGGCTCCGCACCCCACCCCCACCCCCTTTGTAATTTCTACCTATTGTTCCTAATTCTGCCTTCCTGGGACCAAGCAGATCAAGTTAGACAGACAATGTGGTACAGAAGATGGCTGGGTTTGGAGTCAGTTCAAACCCTGGTTCTGCCACCTAATACATGTATGACCTCTCTGTAAAATGAGGAGGTTAGGCTAGACAGTTGTAGTTTGAAGTCCAGCACTTAGCACAATGCTTGGTACCTAGTAGGCATTTAATAAATGTTCATTGATTGATTGATTTCAACCATATGCCTGAGAGCCTCTGTTTTTCCCCAATTACAGTTTTTCAAATACCTGAGGACAGGGACTATGTTTCCCCTGAGTGTTCTTTAAGTTACTTACCTTCTTTACTTATTCTTATCTCTCTGTAAGTTACTTACAGTCTTTACTTACTCTTGTCTCTCTGGTCACCTAACCAGTCTGATGTGATCACAGACAAAAGATGGTAGAAGTGGTTTTTCTGTCTCCCAGTCTAAACAGTTAATCACTCTAAAATACCGGACATATGACAGAAAAAGCAAATCTTTGGGGATTTCGATTTCTTATGCTAGCAATAGTGTGAGTAAATAAATATATAGAATTTTAAAGTAAAGCCACTAAATACACAGCGCCATCTTTTTAAAGTACAGGAAATAAATACATAGTATGTTGTTTTTTTTACAATACAGGCAATAGTACTTTTTTCAAGTAAAGGCAATACTATTGCCACCTGCTGGCAAGTCCTGACAATTATGATTCCTATTTCTGTTTTATTCCCCAGTGACTTATTGATGGGGACACCTCATAGAAGCTTTGATTTTTGTCGCTACTTATTTTAGGTTGTTTATGGTTGCCAAATGTACCATATGGAATTTACATATATTTTGATAAAGATTCGATCCTGCAGGAGAAAACATCCCTTTTAAGCAATGTCGTAATGACTACAGAGTTGGCCTTGGAAACAGAAAGATCTAGGTTTGAGTCCCGTCTCTGATTCATACTGGATGTATGATCCTGGAGAAGTCACTTGACCTCAGAGTGGCCCTAAGCAACCATCTAAGTTACAGAAGTGGTACCATCTTGCATTAGTAAAGGGAATTTCTTCCCCAGGGTGTTTGTTCCAAATAGCAATGAAATCAGACATCTACATCCCTCAAAAAATAACTGTGGGAGGGGGCAACTTTCAATCTGACTTCTAAAAATCCAAAGGAAAAAATCTTTCTGTTGACTACTGGCCTCAAGTTCTCAGGAAAACCTGAAGAAGTAGGTTGAAGCCACTGAAATTTGTACCTTTATCTGTCAAGATGGGGGTCTGTGGAAAGGATTTGGTTTTGCCAGTCCCCTCCATTCTCCCTCCTTTAAGAAAAAAAAAATAACAAATTTGAAAGCAAAATTGTTTTCTGCCTGAGCATTCAACAAGAGAAGATCTTGTGCAATTTGAAACTCTTAATTAAAGCAGGCACTTTTTTATTGATTGGTAATTTGCCTAGCCATCTGAGACTGGGGTTTCCTGATTGGTTTTATGAGAACCTGCTAACATTCATTCATTTATTCAGAAAGCATTTTTGAAGCATGCACTTTGTTCCAGGGATGAGAAGCAGCCTAGCCTATCGGACTGATAGCTGGCCTTGGAATCCAAAACACCCAGGTTCAGTTTCCACTCCTAATACACACAGGCCATGTGATTCTGCACAAAGAATGACTTCTTAGAGCCCTAAACCAGATTAACATGTAATCAAAAATGCTTAAAATAGATAAGCATACAGTTTGATGTAGATAATGTTAATTTAGGGTTTTCTAAATCAATAAGGAATTGGTTTTCATTTGAGTTTGACGTATTAGCTAAATAATTCTCTACCAGGGGTTCTTAATGTTTGGGGGGATTTTTTGTGTCAGGGATATTTTTGGCTGTTTTATAAAACATGTAAAAACATGTAAAACATATAAAAAAGTATGGAAATCATACTTTTAAGTGGTTAAAATAAATTATATGGGATTACCAAGAAAGCAATTATATTGAAATAAATGTGTTATTTTTCCATCCAAGTTTACAGACCTCCCTGAAATCAATTCCCAGATCCCCACAGACTCCAGGCTAAGAAGCTCTGTTATAAGATTTTATTACAAGGTAGGTGCTTATTTATTTTGATAGAAGGAACTCCTCACCAGGAGCTACCTGCATTGAGGAAATCAGAGATCTCTTGGGGTTTTTTTTAGGGTCTAGGTATAGAGAGAATTAGTAGCAAACAGTCCCAGCTCTCAAGGACCTTTCAATTCATCTGTGATCAACACTGATCTCTGTTACTACTGTTCAGAAATCCCCACATGAGAAAATCAGGTAGAATGATACTTTTTTGTTGTTATTTAGTCATTTAGTTGTATCTGACTCTGCGTAACCCCATTTGGGAATTTCTTGGCAAAGATACTAAAGTGGTTTGCCATTTCTCCAGCTCATTGGACAGATAAAGAAACTGAGGCAAACAGGATTAAGTGACTTTTCCAGGGCCACACAGCTAGTAAGATGAAAACAGATTTGAACACAGGTCCACTGCATTACCTAGCTGCCCACAGGTCATACTTACATGCTATGAATAAATATTGATACTGACATGAAAATAGGGAATTCATACCCAACAGTTGCTGGATTTTTTAAAAATAATATTGCAATCTGAGCACCATTTTCTCTATTTCTCTGCTTAGATGTTGACATTATCTGTCCATCCCACCCCAAGCTTGGACAGGATTTGTGACATGGTCCAGACTAAATTTTAACAACTATTTCATCCCCTCTCTTCTCCTCACCAGAATCTTCTGATTGGACTGAAATCAGCTAATACTGGCCACAGGAACTGGTGCCCAACGATGGCACAGAAAGAGTAGATATAGTTGTATAACCTTAGGCAAGTTGCTATACATCCACAATACTCAATTTCCTCATCTTTAAAATAGGAATAGCAGTATCTCGAAAGGATTGTTGTAAGGATCAAAAAAGATAAGGTGCTTTATGTTTAAAGTACTAAATTGTTATTGGTGGTAGTAGTAGTAGTAGTAGTAGTAGTAGTAGTAGTAGTAGTAGTAGTAGTAGTGATGGTAGTAGTGGTAGTAGCACTACTACTAACAGTAGTAGCAGTAGTAGCAGCAGTAGTAGTGGTGGTGATGGTGGTGGTGGTAGTAGTAGTAAGGTGGTGGAGGTGGTGGTAGTGGTAGTAATGATACCATCATCAGAGGACCTGGATTTGAATCTAGGCACTATTATGTATCTGTGTGACCTAGGGTAAATCACTCGAACTCTCTGGGTTTCAATTCCTTATTAATAAAAATAGAGATACTGGATTAGAGGTCTTCTCAGTTCCCTTCCAACTAGGTACAAAGAGCCCAGCGTACCAGGAGTCAGCAGCTTCTCCCTGAGACTTCAGTCCAGCAGATGAGCAGGGCCAACACACAGGCAGGGAAGTGATGCCCACCTGAACCACTGCTGTGTTCTTAATGAATAGCCTCCGCCTCTCTCCCTGCTTCAATCCAACCTCCACTCATCTGCCAAAGTGATTTTCCTAAACCATGTCAAAGAATGATGAAGTTGACTTAGTCTCAGCTGCTGTGGCTGCAGTCCCAGATTTCCCTGGAAGCAAGACAAGGGTGCTAGGATCACAATAGCTAAACCAAGGCAGTCCCAGGGTGGAGTAGGGAGAAATCATATATTGGTACATTCTCAAAATTGGGGAAGGGAAAAAAAGCACTATAGGAAAACCTGTCTGAGCCAAATCTGGGCACTCTAATACCAGAAAAACTAAAAACCCAAGGGAATTTTAATCTATCTCTAGCATTGTGGATTTTTCTCTGAAAGGCATGGGTTCAAATTCCCACTTCCGACACAATTGTTGTATGACCTTACATAAGTCACACCCTCCCTGGGACTCAGTTTCCTCCTCTATAAAACAAAGAGATGAACTAGAAAGTCCTCTGGAGTTCCTTCTGGCTCATGGTTCTGGGAATGTACCTTCACCATCTCCCATCTTCTCCACCCCATCACTCCTGCCAGTTTAGGGCAGACTTCAGGGATTTCCTTGGCAATGCTGCTCTCTTTCCCCAACCATCCTGACATGGATTCTCCATGACCCAAGGAACAAGTATGCAATTTCAGAGAGGAGGATTTCTTTTTCATGCTCTTCCTTTTGCCATAGTTTTGACCTCTGTTCTCTTATCACCTTTTCATCAGAGGGTGGGCAGTGCAAGGTCCAGGGGATAAAAATTCAAAATCAGCCAGTTAGGTCTCAACCCCAGCTCTGATATGGTTGTGCAATTGTATAAATTAGCGAATGAATTAAAAAGCATTCAGTGATTGCTGACTGTGTGCCAACCACCGTGCTAAGAGCTAGACACACCGAAAAAAAGAGAAGGCGATATATTCCCTGTCTTCAAGGAGCTTACATTCTAACAGGGCAACCAACACATGCACATACATATATACACATGTGTGCATATATGGGTATATACATGTACACACATACAGCATACATACAGATACACACATATGGAACGAATATATGTGCGTGTGCATGTATGTATTTGTATACATACATACACACTTCTAGGAGTGGTGCCTGTTTGAGATCACCACCACCACAACAATAAACCATCACCTTCAATAGTTATTAAATGCCTGCTATGGACAGAACACAGTTCCAGGCATGAGGAGAGATAAAAGGATTTATTTTCAAAAATTTTACATTCCTTAAACAGCTTACAAAACATTTTCACAGTCAGTTCATATGAGAATCGATGCAATGTAGCAGGTGGCGTGTTAGACCATGAACCAGGAGGACTGGACTTCCCAAGCCAGCCTCTGACACTAGCTAGCTGCATGACCAAGGGCAGTCACTTCATTTCTGGGCCAGCAGAAAGACGGGTGAATTTGGAGGACCTGAGTTCAAGTCTTGTCACTGTCACTGCCTAGCTGGATGATCTGAGGTAAGTCACTTTATGTGTCTGGTCCTCGGTTTTTTCATCAGTAAAATGAGAAAAAAATGGTATCTGTAGTGTCTACCCCATAGGATTACTGGGTAACATATCTGGGGACAGGGTTTGTTTGTCTTGAATTTGACCTGGACAGATTTCACTCGTAAAGGGAATTCCCAAGGATGAAACTCCCTCTCTCACAGCAGAGAGGCATCTTTTCCATAACTTAAAAGTCTCAGAGAGTTGCCTGGGGCATGGAGAGGACCTGATGAGGGCCCTATAGCCCGTATGAGCAGAAGTGAGATTCGAATCTCAGGTCTTCCCTACTCTCCCACCAAGCTCTCCCTTAACTGTCCCAGGTTGTATGTCTAATGTGAGACTTAAAACAAAATAATATATTTAATGTTCAATTAATAAATCAATAAACATGTATGAAGCACCTACTGCGTGCTGGGCATTGTGCTAATTGCTGAAGACATAAAAAGGGGCAGATGTGGGTCCCTGCCTTTGAGCCAGGACTAGAAGGAATCTCCAAGGCCATCTGGTCTTGATTCTTCATTTTATAGATAAGGAAACTGAGGCCAAGAGAGGCAAAAACAAAGGCAAAGATAGTAAGTGACCGAGCTGGGATCGGAAGCTATGCCTGCCTGACACCAGTCTTCCTTCTGACCCAGCACTGCCCTGATATCCAGGGAATCCTACAAAGCCCGGAGGAGGGTCTCTACTGTATTTGGTTAATCCCCAAATCAAGGATTTATGAGAGGGCTTGAATCCCCAAGGAAGGCAGGAATGAGCTAAGGGCAACCTAATGGGAGAAAGCATGCAAACTAAGATCACAGCTCTGTCTGCTCATCAAGGAAACACTGATGCACAAATGTCAAACCATCTAATATCTGGTGTTTTTCACAGTGCAGGGTGAGAAAGATCATAGCAGCAAAGCACAAAGGGGGTGGGGGACTTGGGATCAGTCTTACAGGTTTCCTTCTATGCTACAGAGGTAGTGAACGATTGCTCCCCCACCTCCCCCCCTTGAGAGGAACAGCCATGAGCCCAGATGGTGTGGACGTGCTCACCAGGTGTCTGTGTGAGGGTCTGTGGTCAGACTCCAGGATAAGAAGCTCTGGTTACTGAACTTTTATTTTCTGTAGCTGTATTCAATTCAATTAATTTCCTTTGCAGTCCTGTGCATTTTATTTTCTGCATTTAAACATATGATTCTGAGAAGGGCTCCAAAGACTTGAATACCAAAATCAGTCCTTGAACAGAGAGGACATGTCAGGCAGGGTCTCTAAGGGATGGTGGCATAGGTCTCAGTCTCAGCCCAGAGGAGCCTGGGTTTCAAGGTGTAGCTCAGTCCAACTCTTCACCTTTCCATTTGGAATTTTCTTGGTATAGATGCTAAAGTGGCTTGTCATTTCCTTCTCCAGCTCATTTTACAGATGAGAAAACTGAGGCAAACAAGGTGAAGTGACTTGCCCAAGGTCACACAGCTAGGATGTGTCTGAGGCTGGATTTGAATGCATGAACACAAGTCTTTCTAACTCTAAGCCTATATCAAGATCTAAGGTCATCTGGGGTTTCCTTTTATATATGACACTTTCATTCCAGTGCTGGCTCTGTCACCAAGTAGCTGGCTAATTCAAGACAACTTACTTAAACTCTCTGAGCCTTAAACTTGGGGTGAAGACCATCGCCAATGTATCTTGTGTATATCTTGTACATTCAGAGTTGTTGATGTGTTGGTTCTCCTGTCTTTTGTTGCATCACCCTCATTTAGCAAAGCTCCTGGCACATGATAGGCACTTAAGAAATGCTTATTGACTGACTGACTGTATTTTTGCCTTTCTGTCTGTCCCTGGAGTACAGTAAGTACTTAATAAATGCAAGTTGACTTGACTTGGTTGGATCTGTACAGTCCTTCCAGCTCTATCATTCTATGATCTTATAAAATAAAAATATTAAAACATGAAAGAACTGGAAGTTTCCCAAGAGATCTCCCAACCTCCTCCTTTTACAAAAGGAGCCGATGCCTGGAGAGTTACAATGACCTGCACAAGATAACGCTGCTAGAACGCAGTTCCCCTGATGCTTTCCAATGTTCATTCATTATGGTAAAGTCTTTCCACAGCACAATCACAAGCAAAGAACACCCAGGATAATACTTCAAGGCCAAGCTAAGAAGCATGTACAGATTCTATTACTCTAAAAAGGCTGAGATGAAAAGAAACTGAAAAATTAATGCATATAAAGAGGAAACACATTTGGTCCATTAAAGGAAAGGTGAGTTGGTTTGAGATAAGAGAATGTGTAGGCTAAAGGCTAAACTTAATTAGCAGACTAGTAAAGGCACAAGAACATAAAGCTGCTTCTTCTGTTAACAGAATGTTGGCTGGTCCTGTAAACCAAACAGTCTTTATCAGAAAGAAGATGGCTAGATAGAAAGCTGAATCAGGAATGTCTTTGATAGAAATGGCTAATCCATTCCACTGAAAGAGATTAAATTGGAATATTTTGGAGGTGAACAGGAGTGGTTGTGCGACCAAATGAAGAATTCTCTCTTGAGTACTGGAGGACTACCTAGCGTAGGGCCAGAAGGCCTTTGTCACAGGGTGATGAAGTTTGGAGGGGGCTGACAGCAACTATTAAATAGCACATTTCTTCCCTTCCCATACCCATGTCACTATTGGTGATAGCAGAATGGCACAACGAAAACAGCATTAGTTCTGAGTCGGAGAACCTAGGTTCAAATATGCACTTTTAACTTAGTACCTGTGTGACCTTAGTCAAGTCAGTTAACTTCCATGGGCTTCTGTTTCTCACATACAAAACAGGAAGAGTGGACTAGCTAGTCTCTGAGGTCCCTCCTCGTCCTAGATATATCAACTATAAACTATGGCTGAGCTCCTGTCTGGTCTTTTATTACCCTTTTTCCTCCTCTCTCCTTAGCTTCCTCCTGATGGACTTTTCAGGTAAAGGTTGGACAACACAGTGCCCACTACAGTTTTGTTGTTGTGTCTGACTCTTTGTAACCCCATTTGGGATTTTCTTGGCACAGATACTGGAGTGGTTTGCCATTTCCTTCTCCAGCTCATTTTACAGATGAGGAAACTGAGGCAAATAGAGTTAAATGATTTGCCCTGTGTCACACTGTTAATAAGTGTCTGAGGCCAGATTTGAACTCAGGAAGATAAGTCTTCCTGACTCCAGGTCCAGAGCTCAGTGCACTATGGCACTACCCGGTTGCCCTGCCTAGTATGTAGTAAACACTTAACAAATGCATGTTGACCGATGACTTAGGGGCAGTATGAGTTAGACTGGCTAGCCTCTGAGGTCCCTTCCAGGTCAAAGAACTGATGTAGATTCAGAGCTGGAAGGACCTTAGAGACCATCTAACTCTCTCCTTCCCCCAATTTTGTAGATGAGGAAATTAAGACTCCAAGAGGCTAAGTGGTTTAACCAGGGTCACAGAACTAATATCTAAAGCCAGACCAGTAAGTGTAGTGGGGCTCATTTCAGACAAAAGGAAATGAGAGTCCAGGACTGCACAGCTACTGTCTGTTTAGCTAGCGGCTCAGCTGAAAGTTAGGTGGGAAATCTCATTGGAAAAATCAGTTGGCAAAAGGACCTGAGTCTTCCCTACTGTGTTCTTTACTGTATGTACCAATTGAGGATTTATGGGAGAACTTAAATTTCAAAGGACATGAAGAAATGAATGTGTGGTTATCAGCAACCCACTGAGAAAATGAATTAAGCCAGAAACAGGGAAGCTGTCCAAGATCCTTCAATTGGAACGCTCTACAAAAGATTGGCTTATCCAAAGGGTAGACATGGAACCCAACCATGAGTCAAACCTGAGGGCAGTGAACAACTGGGCAAATGGAGATGGGGAGTAGAGAAGTGGGCTCTGGGCTCACTTGTACTTTGTCAAGGGCTGCCTTTTTTATTTAAGGCATGGAAATTGGGTCGCTTAATAAAAATTTTACAAGAATGGGAACAGTAACAAATTACATTAAAATGGCATCGTTAAATAATGTACCATTGTGTAAAAGAGTGAGTCACACGACAAACTCATTGTAATGTATGAAATTAGCCATGAGTCCCAGTTGTCAGGAGACTATGGGGCTCATTGGTTTTGTGGTCTCTTGTTGAGGCTTTGGATGGGATGGAAACCTACATGAGAATCTGGGTATGTTAGCAGGAGAGTGAAAGACAGAACGAACTTTTCCAAGAGCTTTGTGGGTACATAATTCTGATCCAAAATGACTTGAACAGAATGCCAACAAAGAGACCTCTAATAATGTTAGGAAACATCAAACCCCTTCTTTTCCAAAGATTTATTTGTATCTGAGACAGAAACTGGTCATTTGATTCACAGCCCAAAGTTATAGTTCTAAATTACAAAGTTAATAAAGTTAGTCTCCTGATCAAGATGCTGCAATGGCTCCCTATTGTTTCTAGGATATAATACAAATGTCTCTGTTTGGCATTAAGTTATTCCTTCCACATCACTCCCATGATCTGGAAAATCCATGTAAAACTTTTTGGTCCTCCCTTCTCCCAGAGAAGAAGTATGATTTATCTGATTATTATGTCATTAAAAAATAAAATATGTTGATATTATACAATAATATATATATATAGTGCACTTCTAAGTTTCTAAACCTTTTCTTTGTCATCTGCTAGCCCTCTGCAACTTCCACAAAACTCTCCCAAATTCCCATTTAATTTCTTAGATTCTTTAGATTTATCAATGTGCTTTGCTTGACCATGCATATTTGTTTGACCATGCACATTTGATCCAAGGGCGTTTCATTTTTTTTCCAATGGGATAGGAGAGAAAACAGATTTTTGTTAATCTTTTAAAAATATAATTAATTTTTTAATGGAGGGGGTGGAATGAGAAGATTGATAAAGTCCTTTGCAATTCCAAAGGCTCTTAATAAAAACCACTCCACCACAACTGGGCCCAGGCCAGGCCCTGCTCAGTGTGAAGAAGGCCACTAGGCTGCACAGACAACTTGTCCTTTCTCTTTTCCCAGTTGGAGGAGTCCCCAGTTCGCGTATATTTTTCATGTTGGAATATTCAGTGAGTGCTTGTTAAATTCTACTGAGCCATGCTTTTTTCTTTCTTTTTTTTCTTTTTAAGCACCCCATCCCCACCCTTGCTACAGTAGGTGGCCTTCATTCCCAGTTGCGTCCTGCAGGGTATGTATTAAAAATACTAATTTTGACTTCCACAATGTTTACTGGCTTGGGTATAACTAATTAATGTTTTAACAGGAGAATAACAAGCCCCAGATTTCCCTTAGCAAAGCAAAGCAGAAAATAAACAACACACTTCCCTGCTCCACAGATTCCAAATCTACCGGGCTGGAAGGATGCAATTACCATGGATCTGAACTTGACCCCAAACAGTGGAGAGGGAAAATTAACCAAATAATGCACCATTGGCTGTAGCCCAACAGCATATAGGCTATGTGTGCATGAAGAAGACACAGAGGCACTGGGAGGTAGGAGGAGCAGAGGGTATATGATGGGATCTATCCAAGCACTGTCACATGCAAGAGGGAGTAGACTTGGTCTGCTTGACCCCAGAAAGCAGGCACTGGAACAATGGGGCTCTGTGAGGGGGTGGGGGTGGGCAGTTACTGGGAAATAGATTTCAATGTATTGCAACAAAGAGCTTCCTAAAAATTAGAGTTATCTAAAAATGGAATGAGTTGCCTAAGGGGCAAAAGTGATGATGGGTAGGAATTTACCCATAGTTAAAAGTCTTCAGGGGTAGCTAGGTGGTGCAGTGGACAGAGTGCCAGGTCTGGAGTCAGGAAGACTCCTATTTCTGAGTTCCTATCTGACCTCAGATCCTTACTAGCTGTGTGACCCATGACAAATCACTTCACCCTGTTTGCCTCAGTTTCCTCATGTGTAAAATGGGTTAGAGAAGGAAATGGCAAATCATTCCAGCATCTTTGCCAAGAAAATCCTAAATGGGGTCATGGAGAGTCAGACATGACTGACACTACTCAGCAACAACAAAGGTCTTCAAGCAGAGGCTATTTGACTACTTGTGAGGGATTTTATCCAGGGGATTCCTAGTGAGGAGATCTCTTTTAACTTTTTAGAAGTAGGTAGCACAAAATGGACTTGGGGTTAGGAAGACCTGGGTTCAAAATCTGACTCAGTTACTAGCTGTGTGGCCATGAATAAATCATTTAACTTCTCTGTACCTCAGTTTCCTTATTTATAAAATGAGGGGATGGAACTTAAAGGCCATTAAAGATACTGTTCAGCTCTAACCTTCTGACCCTATCTACATTTCTGCATCACCAGTATAGTGCCTGACACATAAGAAGTGTTTAAGAAATGCTTGTGACTAACTAATCGATTCGTTAGTAGGTCATGGGGCTACAAAGACAAAGAAAACAAAAATTCAAAACAAAACAAAACGAAACAACCAGTACCTGCTTCCAAGGAGTTTACATTCTACTGGCGAGGAAAGGCTCCTAACTTGGTGTGATGGGTATAGGCTTGGTGCAATGGGACTACTTCCTCTTGAATTTGGACAGAAGAGGTCTAGTGATGGAACCCAAGACGGCAATTAAGGGTGGCTGTTTTGGCAGCCAAATGAGGCTTTTGACTCATATTGAACTAACATTCAACTAAAGCTACTTCCTCTTTTTCTCAGACCCCTCTGCCTATCTATATCTGCCCATCCTATATTTAGAGAGCTGGTTTTCTTTTGAAACATGAGTGAATGGCTTTTCATTTCCCCTCTCTACATTTCACCTCGCTAGTTTCAGCCCATCATTCTGACTTGAGGAAATCTTTTTTGAAAGCTGATGTGGTCTCCGATGGATTAACCTGGTCTCCTTTTGTTTTTTGTCATCTGCAAACTCAGTAAGCTGATCTATGTCTTCATCTACATTTTTGATTCAAATGTTAAGAAAAAGAGAGGGCTGAAGGCAGAACCACGTGGCTTGCTACAGGAGAATTTTCTCCAGGCTAATAATGACCTTTTATTAGACTTTGAATGGAGCTGACACGACCAAATTCTGGCAGACAGCTGCATCTTTCTGGCTTAGCCACCAAGATATTATCAGGCATTCTGCTTAGGACTCTACCAAGATAAAGAGCTACCATGCCTAAGTCATTGTTCTTGTCTCCTCAAGTTTTCTCCCTATTATACATTCCTCTCTTTCTGATATGATAAAGCATTCAGAGATACTAAACTTGGCACCCCAATTTTTATAAGTTTGCCCAAGTGCCTATTCAATATTCTCTAGTTATCATGAGTGATCATTTGCATTCTATAATCACATTACATTGTAAGCTCCTTGAGGGCAGGGACTATCTTTTGCCTCTTTTTATATCCCCAGAAAACTTAGAACAGTGCCTGCCACATAGCAGGTATTTACTAAATGTTGATTGATTGACTGTTCCAGGGATTCTCAACTTTGGCTACACAAATCTGATTTTTATAAACATTTTGATAATTTTATTTCAATATCACTGGTTTTCTTTGTGTTCCTGTGAATTCTGTGCCAAACATTTAAAGCCATGATCCCGAGAAAGGATTCATTAACTTTTGGGCCATAATGCAGCAAAGACCTCTGGTTCATACCAAAATAGATGTATAGTCCTAAAGAGTTTTCCAGACAAAAGTGTCAAACTCACCACTTGTTGGCTACAAATAGTGAAATACCCAAGTCTAGTCTGAACCAAACTAAAATGTAACTGGGAAACATTTTAATAAAATTGATTAAAAAATATAATAAAATATAGATAATGTTATTTTATGGTTTTCTAAATCAACATATGGGTGACAATCCTTTTCTATCTGAGTTTGACATCATAGGCCCAAAGCAGTATGAGGCTGGTTAAGGGGCTCATCTGAGATTATATCTGTGTGTCCAAGGTACGACCTGAACACAGGTCCTCCTGGTTTCAACTTTCTATCTGCTATGCCATAGTATTTCATACTCTATAAATGACATTTCTATAGCTCTTTCAAATTTGTCAATTATTTTATATATATTACCTGGTACCAGGAAAGAGCACAGTATTTGGAGTCAGAGCATCTGGGTTCAAATCCTGACACTCACTCCCGGACACTCACTTCACCTTAAGAAAATTTTTGGGGGTGGAGCCAAGATGATAGACTAGAAAGACAGCCCTTCTCTAGCTCTGCCCTCATAACCCATAAAATACCTGTAAAAAATGACTCTAAACAAATTCTAGAGCAGCAAAAGCCACAAAATGACAGAGTGAAACAGATTCCCAGCCCAAGGCAGCCTAGAAGGCCAACAGGAAAGGTCTATCACACCAGGCTCAGAGTGGAGCACAGCCCAGCCTTGGCCACGGGGCTCTGCATGGACAGGACTGAAGCCAGCTTCAGGGTGCAGAATCACAGGTAGCAGCTGCAGTTCCCAGATTTCTCAACCCACAAACACCAACGAGAACTTCAAAGGTCAGTGAGAAAGCTCTTTCACCTGGATGAGAGGGGAGTGATGTCTGGCCCCGGACCTGACCCCAGGGTGGTGGCAGTCAATGTGGCAGCATCCACTTTTAGAACCCTGGCCTAAAGACCTTGGAGGAATTGAGGGGCCAATCTGGATCTTAGTCCTGAGTGGCGGACTTGGGGTGGGAAGGAGCGCTGCTGTGGTGGAGCTGGAGGTGGCTGTGGAGAGGGAATTTTACTCACAAATCCTGGGGAGAAAAGTTTGTGGTTTCTCCCATACCAGAGTGCAGGCCAGGAGAGGAGTAAACTCCTCTCCCTTGATTGTGCCACCTTGGAGGAACTAAGAAATTACAGGTCCCTGGAGTATACTCTCCATTTGACAAAGGACTCAAAAGTCAAGTAACTGTCTGGGAAAATGCCCCCAAAATGGGGAAAAGGACTACAGAAATTTACTTTCTTGGTGAGAAGGTATTTTCCTCCATCCTTTCAGATGAGAAAGAACAAAGAATACCATGAGAGGAAGACATCAAAGTCAAGGCTTGTACATCCAAAACCTCCAAAGAAAATATGCAATGGTCTCAGGTCATGTAAAGCTCAAAAAGGATTTTGAAAATCAAGTAAGAGAGATGGAGGAAAAATTTGGAAGAGAAATGAGAGCAATGCAAGAATATCATAAAAAGCAAGTCAACAGCTTGCTAAAGGAGACACAAAGAAATGCTGAAGAAAATAACACCTTTAAAAAGAGACTAACCCAAATGTCAAAAGAGGTCCAAAAAGCCAATGAGGAGAAGAATGCTTTAAAAAGCAGAATTAGCCAAATGGAAAAGGAAGTTCAAGAGCTCACTGAAGAAAATAATTCTTTAAAAATTAGAATGAAGCAGATGGACGCTAATGACTTCATGAGAAACCAAGAAATCACAAAACAAAACCAAAAGAATGAAAAAATAGAAGACAATGTGAAATATATCATTGAAAAAACAACTGATGTGGAACAGAGATTCAGGAGAGATAATTTTAAAATTATTGGTCTACCTGAAAACCATGATCAAAAAAAGAGCCTAGACATCATCTTCCAAGAAATTATCAAGAAAAACTTCCCTGATAATCTGGAACCAGAGGGTAAAGCAGAAATGGAAAGAATTCACTTATCACCTCCTGAAAGAGATCCAAAAAGGAAAACTCATCAGAATATTGTAGCCAAATCCTAGAGTTCCCAGGTCAAGGAGAAAATATTGTAAGCATCCAGAAAGAAACAATTCAAGTACTGTGGAAATACAATCAGAATAATACAGGATTTAACAGCTTCTACACTAAGGAATTGAAGGGCTTGAAATATGATATTCTGGAGGTCAAAGGAGACAGAATCAAAACCAAGAATCACCTATCCAGCAAAACTGAGTATAATACTTCAGGGGAAAAAATGGAATTTCAATAAATAGAGGACTTCCAAGCATTCTTGTTGAGAAGACTAGAGCTGAATAGAAAATTTGACTTTCAAATACAAGGATCAAGAGAAACATGAAAGATAAACAGGAAAGAGAAGTCTTAAGGAACTCATTAAATTTGTACTGTTTACATTCCTACATGGAAAGATGTTATTTGTAACTCATGAGACCTTTTTCAGTATTAGGGTAGTTAGAGCGAATATATATATGTAGGTATGTATGGGTATGTATGTATGTGCATATTATATATGTGTGGGTGTGGATATGTACATATATGTATGTATATGTGTGTATACATACACACACACATACACATAGAGGGCACAGGGTGAGCTGAATATGCAGAGAGAATACCTAAAAAAAAAAAAATTTACTGTTGAATAGAATGTACTAGGAGTAAGAGAAAGGGAGAGGTAGAGTGTAGCAAATCATCTCACATACAAGAGGGAAGAAAGAGCTTTTACAATAGAGGGGAAGAGGGAGAGATGAAAGGAAATTGAGCTTTATTCTCATGGGATTTGGCTTAAGGAGGGAATAACACACTCAATTGGATATGGTAATCTATTTTACCCTGAAGGAAGGCAAGGGGGAAGGGAATAAGAGAAGGAAGATAATAGAAAGGACAGCAAATTGGGGAAAGGAATAATCAGAAGCAAACACTATTGTGGGAGGACAGGTCAAGGGAAAGAATGGAGTAAAAGAAGGGGAGGACAGGACAGAGGGAAATGTGATTAGTCTTTTACAGCATAAATGTTATGGAAGTGCTTTGCATTGTTACACATGTATGACCTGTATTGTATTGCGTATTTTCTCAATGAGAGTGGGAAAGAATATGGAACCCAAAGCTTTAAGAATGAATGTTAAAAATTGTTTTAGCATGCAACTGGAAATTAAGCAATACAGGACACAGAGTATAGAAATCTATTTTGCCCTACAGGAAAATAGAGGGAAAGGGGGATGGAAGAAGGGTGGGTAATAGAAAGGAAGACAGACTATAAGAAGAGGTGGATGGGATGCATTCTGTCCTGGGGTGGGGGTGGGGAGAGATGGGGAGAAAATTTTGAATTCAAATTCTCATGGAAGTGAATGTTAAGAACTGAAAATAAATAAATTCTATATTAAGAAAATCTTTGCCATAATTAGAAATTGAGGGGATGCCCATTAATTGGGAAATGGTTGAACAAGTTGTGATATATGAATGTAACAGAATGTTATTGTGCTATGAGAAATGATGAGCAGGTGGATTTCAGAAAAACTTGCAAAGACTTATATGAACTGATGCTGCGTGAAGTGAGCAGAACCAGGAGAATATTGTACACAGTAACAGCCACATTGTGCAGTGACTAACTTTGAGACTTACTTCTTCTCAGTAATACAGTGATCCAAGACAATTCCAAAAGCCTCATGATGGAAAAATGCTATCCACATCCACAAAAGGAACTGTGGAGTCTGAATATAGATGGAAACATACTATTTGATTGTTTTTTCCTTTTCATGGCTCTTCCCTTCTGTTCTGATTCTTCTTTCACAACATGTCTAATGTGGAAATATGTTAAACATGATTGTATTGTATAACCTATATCAGATCTTTTGTTGTCTTGGGGAGAGGGGAGGGAGGAAGAAAAATTTAGAACTCAAAATTTTACAAAAATGAATGTTGAAAACTATCTTATAATTGGAAAAAATAAAATACTATTAAAATAAAAAAGAAAAGCTTTGCCTTTCTGTGTCTCAGTTTACTTATCTGACAAATGAAGAATTAGATTAACTCGTACTCCAACCTCATTTTCTTCCTCTTTAAAATGAGGTTAGCTGAGGGGAGATTGGACAGACATTTGCTGTATTTTGTATTTGTTGCATCTTCTTGCGTGCATATTTGCTGTATTATGTTACCATATCCAAATGAGTGTGTTATTCCCTCCTTAAGCCAAATCCCATGAGAGTAAGGCTCAATTTTGTCACATATATATTTTATTTTGAACCCAGGTTCAAGTCTTTCACTTTGCCATTTACTTTCTTGGTGACTTTGGTAATTACCAAAAGCCCTCCCTGGGTCTCAGTTTTCTCATCTATGAAATGAGAGAACTGGACTAGATGGGTACTTTCCAGTTCTAAATCTATGGTCCTGTAAAAACCACACCCCTACCAACCAAATACTCTTTGTCACTTTGTCCTTCATTCAGTACTTCCTCTGACTATCTCAGTATTGCCTCCCTGACTCTCTGGAGTTCAGGTGCACCCTGGCTCCTCTCCACCTGCCCCCCAATTCTTCCACCCAGACCATGGGAACTTCTTAGATTACACTATGTGATACAGTGAAAGATAACGAGGAAAACATTGTTGAGAAAGACACTGAAACCAGCCAAATCCTGACTGATCAGGGCAAATAGTGAATCCTGTGAAGTGGCCAAATATATTTGAATTCACACTATTCAAAATTAGTATTATATAAAATACAGTCATTGGCTCCAGCCCATTGGAAATATGGAGTGAAAATTCAAACAAGGTGACCACTTCAGAGTTTTCATTATTCCCACTCATTTAACTATACAAAGCAGCCTTTCCATGATGCCCTCTCTGGCCTCTCAGAAAGCCAAGGTGTGAGAAAGAATCTTGGATAAATAAAGAAAATCTCTACCTCATCGATTTTCAAGATTCATCTCCAATAGGATAACCTTTCCTAAGCGGGGCACAGTATGTCTGGAAGCTTTTGTTATGCACCTGTTAAGAGCTGGGGATACAAGATGATTCCTGCTCACACTCTAAAAAGGAAGACAACATGCAAACAACCATGTACAAAGAAAAAACTAGGATGAATCGGAGATAATAGACTGAGAAAAGGCACTAACTTTAGCAAAGGCTTCTTGCAAAAGAAAGTAGGACCTAAAGAAAGCTAGAAAGCTGAGATGAGGAAGGAGAGAGGTCCAGGTTTGGAATCAGGTTGTCACTGTGTTCGTCCTTTGTTGCCGAAGAAGTCCATGCCATCAGAGAAATGATGACATGACTTGCACTTGACTTTGTTTTGCAGCTGTTTCCTGGACCCCTCCTAGCTAAAGAGTAATTATCAGTTTCCTGGCTTGGAATCAGGAGATGAAGTGAAGGCCAATGTCATTGGCTCACTGAGTATGTAGAAAGGAATAAGTAGATTGGGACCAAGTTATGAAGGGCTCTAAAAGAGATATAGACTTGAAACAGAGAAACCAACTGGGAGGTTCTTATAATCATCAAGAATAATGATGGTAGAGTTGGAGAACTTTGGGTGAAACCCTGCCTTTGACACTTCCTACCTGTGTGACCTTGGGCAAATTACTTAACCTCTCAGTGCCCCCAAGTTTTTTATCTGTAAAATGAAAGGAACTGGACTAGACAGGCTGGAAGTCCTCTCATCTTGTGAAAACCTTAATATTAATACTTAAGGCTTGCTCCCTCCTCTTGAAATTCTTTATCAACTCAGCCATTTCCCTTTCAGTAGAATGTCAGCTTCATGAGGACCAAGAACACTTTTTCAGTTTTGTTTTTGGAGATCTAGGGTTACCACAGTGCCTTACACAGAAAGAGCCCTTGAGAAATGCTTTTTGCACTCCTTGTGTGCATATGAAGGATCACAAGTGTGAATAAATCCAATGGTTTCTATTCGAGGTAAATAAATCAAAGAATACTGAAATGTGATATTTTTTTTAAAGCCTATTTCGAACTCTTTTACCAATACAGAGAAAAGAACAGTTACCAGAAAGAAGCAAAGGGCACTTCCCTTTTGTAGGCACCATGAAAGAAGAGGAAGCAAAGCAAGGGAGAGGAAGGAGTTAGCCTGAGGGAGTGAAAATGAGGACATTTGGTTCATTTTCTGCACCACAATGGATGTTTTTGACAAATCCTCCCTGGAGCCTAGTCTATCCAGCAGATGGTGAGCCCACTCTTCCCCCCTCTCTGAGAGGGGCTCTGCTGGGAGCCCACACTGCTATCTGCCTGTTGGCACAGGGACAATGCACATCATCCATACGTCAATGGAGTAGCTCTTGCAGTCCAAAGATGGGGGCCATCCAGGGGCAGAGCTATGAAGCAAGGGGTCTGGGAGATGTGTGTTGTCATAGTGGGCTGGCACATCTGGCAACACCTGGGCACACTCAACCCACTCAGCTCTGGAACAATGATCAAATCAACTCTGCCAGGAAGGAGTGCATCAATTTACTTCCCAATGGCCCTACTCACCATCTTGATAGCTTTCCAAAATATGACACTCCTCCCTGTCTACCATCCCCTTGTGTGTGTGGGTCTCTCTGGATAAAAGTTAAGTTCCTTGAGGACAGAGACTGTCCTAGCTTCTGTATTTGTATCCTTTGTACTTAGCATGGTGCTGGGTACATCTGACATGTTGTTCAGTCATATCCAACTCTTTATGACCCCATATGGGGTTTTCTTGGCAAAGATACTGGCGTAGTTTGCCATTTCCTTCTCAAGTTCATGTTATAGATAAAGAAACTGAGGCAAAAAGGTTAAGTGACTTGCCCAGGGTCACCCAGCAAATAAGTGTCTGAGGTTGCATTTGAACTCAGGTCTTCCTGACTCCAGGGCCAGCACTCTATGCACTATGGTGCCACCTAGTTGTCCATAATCAGGCTACTAAGCACCATAAGCAGCCCCAGCTGCTCAGCTCCTACTCTCAGCAGCACATTTTTAAGGTCTTCTGAGAGAGTAAAAATCCATTAAATGGGTTCTGCAGGTGCACCCATGGTATAGCCTAAAGACACAACCTTGGGTGCCCAGGTAAAACGCTTTGATGCCAATGGATTAGGCAAACCAACATCAAGTATGATTACAAGTATGCCTCTCATCTCTGCCACCACCATATCTGGAGGAGTTTTCCAACAAGCCACCCATGCAGAGATGAGTTAGCATCCATTTCAGAGGAACAGGGAAGGGGTGAGGAGAACTGGGCCCTAGGGGAGGACATGCCTACTTGATGGGCAGGTACAGTGGGGCAAGTCCTAGATCCAGAGTCAGCACACATGGCCCCCCATCCCAGCTCTGCCTCTGACTTTGAGTGAGAGGTCATCTCTCCTCTCTGGAGCCTTAGTTTCCCCAACTGTAAAATGACCTCCAAGGTCTGTTTGTTCTCTAGATATATGATCCTATGAATAGCATGACCTCTGAGTTCTGTTCCAGTTCTCAATGTTATGTCAAAACCTCCTCTACAGCACCTCTGAGAATTGGTCATCCAGATTCTCCTTAAACACATCCTGTGATGGGGAGCTCACCACCTCCAAAAAGAGCCTATTCCATTCTAGTGTGATTTATTTACTTATTTTGTTCTTTATTTGTGAAATAAAACAAACATTTCTATTACATAGTATAATAAAAAAGATTGCATGTGAAACTGCAAATATATTACGCATAACTTGCTATTCTTTTAAATATATAATAATCATGTAATTTTTTCCCTTTATTTCCTTCCCTCCTTTTCCACCCTAGAGATGGCTACCATTAGATCCAAATAGGGGTGTGTGTGTGTGTGTGTGTGTGTGTGTGTGTATACACACATGCATATATATGCATGTATGTATGTAAAATTATTCTATACATCTATTTATCAGTTCTTTGTCTGGATGTAGATAATGTCTTTCTTCATATGTCCTTTATTTTTAATTCTAGTGTAATTTTAACGGGCTGCTTATTTCCTAGTGAGCCTAGATTGAAGAGTTCATGTTAGAGAACAATAATTAAAATATTCAGCACCTGTATAGCACTTTAAGGTTGGCAAAGGACTTTATGAAGAGAAGTGTGTCCCAAAAGTCTTAGGGCAGTCTTAAATTTTAATAGCTCATTGATAAGCTATTATTAATAGCACTTCATTACTAATAATCACTGTATTAATTTATTTTAATTGTTAATAGCTTGTAAGTAGCATTACTAAGTTATTATTAATGATCAATATATTATTTATTTTTAAATATTGTTAATTATACATAGATTCTAATGCAAAGACTGATAGATTTGTTTTTTAGCTATTAACAGCTTTTTAAAAATTTTTTTTATTTATTTAATTTTTGACATTCATTTTCACAAAATTTTGGGTTACAAATTTTCTCCCCTTTTATCCCCTCCCCCCCCAAACCCAAGCATTCTAATTGCCCCTGTGACCAATCTACTCTTTCTTCTATCATCCCTCCCTGCCCTTGTCTCCGTCTTCTCTTTTGTCCTGTAGGACCAGATAGCTTTCTTTACCCCTTTACTTGTATTTCTTATTTCCTAGTGGTAAGAACATTACAGTTGATCCTAACACTTTGAGTTCCAACTTCTTTACCTCCCTCCCTCTCCATCCCTTCCCTTTGGAAGGCAAGCAATTCAATATCGGCCAAATCTGTGTAGTTTTGCAAATGACTTCCATAATAGTTGTGTTGTATAGGACTAACTATATTTCCTTCCATCCTATCCTGTCCCCCATTACTTCTATTCTCTTTTGATCCTATCCCTCCCCATGAGTGTCGACCTCGAATTGCATTCTCCTCCCCATGCCCTCCCTTCTATCATCCCCCCCACCCTGCTTGCCCCCTTGTCCCCCACTTTCCTGTATTGTGAGATAGGTTTTCCTACCAAAATGAGTGTGCATTTTATTCTTTCCTTTAGTGGAATGTGATGAGAGTAGACTTCATGTTTTTCTCTCACCTCCCCTCTTTATCTCTCCACTAATGAGTCTTTTGCTTGCCTCTTTTATGAGAGATAATTTGCTCCATTCAATTTCTCCCTTTCTCCTCCCAATATATTTCTCTCTCACTGCTTGATTTCATTTTTTTTTAAGATATGATCCCATCCTCTTCAATTCACTCTGTGCACTCTGTCTCTGTGTATGTGTGCGTGTATGCGTGTGTATGTGTGTACTCCCATCCAGTTCCCAGATACTGAAATGTTTCAAGAGTTACAAATATTGTCTTTCCATGTAGGAATGTAAACAGTTCAACTTTAGTAAGTCCCTTATGACTTCTCTTTGCTGTTCACCTTTTCATGGTTCTCTTCATTCTTGTGTTTGAAAGTCAAATTTTCTTTTCAGCTCTGGTCTTTTCATCAAGAAAATTTGAAAATCCTCTATTTCATTGAAAGACCATTTTTTCCCCTCAAGAATTATACTCAGTTTTGCTGGGTAGGTGATTCTTGGTTTTAGTCCTAGTTCCTTTGACTTCTGGAATATCCTATTCCATGCCCTTCGATCCCTTAATGTAGAGGCTGCTAGATCTTGTGTTATCCTGATTGTATTTCCACAATACTTGAATTGTTTCTTTCTAGCTGCTTGCAATATTTTCTCCTTGACCTGGGAACTCTGAAATTTGGCCACAATGTTCCTAGGAGTTTCTCTTTTTGGATCTCTTTCCTGTGGTGTTCTGTGGATTCCTTAAATATTTATTTTGCCCTCTAGTTCTAGAATCTCAGGGCAGTTTTCTTTGATAATTTCATGGAAGATGATGTCTAGGCTCTTCTTTTGATCATGGCTTTCAGGTAGTCCCAAAATTTTTAAATTGTCTCTCCTGAATCTATTTTCCAGGTGAGTTGTTTTTCCAATGAGATATTTCACATTATCTTCCATTTTTCCATTCTTCTCTCTTTGTTCTGTGATATCATACTTTCTCGCAAAGTCCTTAGCCTCCATCTGTGCCATTCTAGTTTTGAAAGAACTATTCTCTTCAGTGAGCTTTTGAATCTCCTTTTCCATTTGGCTAATTCTGCTTTTGAAAGCATTCTTCTCCTCATTGGCTTTTTGAACCTCTTTTGCCAATTGAGTTAGGCTAGTTTTCAAGGTGTTAATTTCTTCAACATTTTTTTGGTTCTCCTTTAGCAGGGAGCTGATCTGCTTTTCATGCTTTTCTTTCATCTCTCTCATTTCTCTTCCCAGTTTTTCCTCCACCTCTCTAACTTGATTTTCAAAATTCCTTTTGAGCTCTTCCGTGGCCTGAGCCCATTGGGTGGGCTGGGACACAGAAGCCTTGATTTTTGTGTCTTTGTCTGATGGTAAGCATTGTTCTTCCTCATCAGAAAGGAAGGGAGGAAATGTCTGTTCTCCAAGAAAGTAGCCTTCAATAGTTTTATTTATTTTCCCTTTTCTGGGCATTTTCCCAGCCAGTGACTTGACCTCTGAATATTCTCCTCACACCCACCTCGCCTCCTGGTCTTCCCAGCCAGCATTTGGGGACTGAGATTCAAATGCTGCTTCCAGCCTTAGGGCTTTTGGCGGGGCCAGGGCTGCTATTCAGTGTGAGAATTAAGTTCAGGTGGTCAGGTCGGGGCAGGGCCGCCTCTCAGGCTCAGTTCCCTCAGGGGGTTTATGCACAGACCTTCCACAATGGATTCAGGCTCCCGCCCTCTTGGGGAGCCCCGTTCTGCAGCTGCCTCTCAGCTTCTACCTCCCAGGGGGGCCCGAATCATGGGGGCACCCCACTCCCCTCTCGACCTGCCAGAGAGACTCTCTCACCGACCCCCATGACCTGTGGGTGGAGGGACTTGTGCGGCCGCTGGAGATCCTGTCCCTGAAGCCTGCTCCGGTCTGTTTCTCTTGGTGCCATGGCCGCAGCAGGTCTGGGCTGGGCTGGGCTCCGCGTCTGCAGCGTGACGGACCTTTTGCGAGAGGTTTGCAGGTCCCTCTGTGGGTGGAGGGACCCACGTGGCCGCTGGAGATCCCGTCCCCGAAGCCCGCTTGGATCTTTTCCTCTCGGTGCCACGGCCACTGCAGGGCTGCCCTCAGCTCCCAGTCCCGGCACCCAGTCCGCAGTGGGAAGGACCCCCCCCGCGAGAGGTTTGCAGGTCCCTCCGGAACAGAAATCTCCCTCGCTCCAATATTCCGTGGCCTCTGGGTGCAGAATTCACCGTGAGTTTCTCCCCTGTAGCCGTTCTGTGGGTTGTGGGTTCGGAGCTATGTGTATGTGCGTCTTTCTACTCCGCCATCTTGGCTCCGCCTATTAACAGCTTTTAATTAGTATTAATAAGCAATTATCAATAGCATTTCAATAAGCTATTAAAACTTACAATTGCCCTGAAACTTTGGGGACACTTTTTGTGTAATGATCCCATTTGATCCTCAGAACAACCCTGTGAGGGGTCCTACTATTAGTTCCCTTTCTACAGATGAGGAAATTGAGACTTGCAGAGCTCAACTGAATTGCCAGTTCACACAGCCAGCAAATGTGTGAGAAAAGATTTGAACTCATCTTCCTGATGTGGTCATTACACACCACTGAGATGGAGGCAGAGGAATAGCCTGGAATTACAGGGGTGAGGAACCAGTGGCCTCTAGGTCACATGTGGCCCTCTAAGTCCTCAAGTGCTGCCCCTTGATGGAACCCAAACTTCACAGAAGATTCTATCAAAGGGCCACACTTGAGGACCTAGAGGGCCACATGTGTCCTAGAGGCCACAGGTTTCCCCACCCTTGGGCCCTGGATAATGGCTGGAGAGTTGGTTGGTGTCACAGTCAGAAGGATTGACATCATCTTCTGAATCTGCCCTATCTTTGCTCCATTACCCTTGGTGAGTTACTTAACCTCTCTGTGCCCCAGGCACTGGAGACAAGGTTCCAGCCTGCTTTGGCAGAGGGGGATCCTCACCAGGAGCTCCTGACGCTGACCAAAGCATGGGTGTATGGAGCAGAGACTGGACTGGTAGGCTGGGGATACATTGTGGAGGGCTCTGAATGTCAGCTCGTCTTGGGAAGCCTCTCAGGGATCTCGGACACCTCGACCTTCAGGAAGTCATCTGCATTCTTCAAACCTCTATCTTCTCATTTGTAAAATGGGGACGATAATATTTACACCATGGGTGTCATAGGATTATTGGGAAGAAACCAGGGAGTAACCTCATGGCATAGTCAGGAGTGTCACCTGCCTAGGGTTATCTGTGTGTCTGTCACTCTCTCTCTCTCTCTCTCTCTCTCTCTCTCTCTCTCTCTCTCTCTCTCTCTCTCTCTCTGTATATATATATATATATATATATATATACATACATACAGTTTATGTATCTATCTCACTATCTCTCTATTTATCTATCTATTTTATCTCTCTATCTCTATTTTATCTATCTACCTATCTCCATTTTATCTATCTGTTTGTCTGTCAGTCTGTCTATCTATCTATCTATCTACCTAGCTCTGCCCCCAAGAAGCTCCCATTCTATCTGAGGGGAGAACATGCATATAAATAAGCATAACTTTCTTATTCGTGCCCAACTGCCCATTGGGATGACAGGTCTTTATAAATGCTAGAAAGACGATAACATTTAAAATCTTGTTCTGGCTTATCTCATTATCTGACACAGATTCAGATATATCTAGTGTCTGTTCTTTTCCCTGCAATTGGCTGCCCATGTGAACTACTTCATAATTCCCTGAGTGTTCAAGCAAAAAGAAAATTCAAAAGCTCTCCGTCAGTCACCTGCTAGATGTTGAAAGGAGAAGATCTCGTAATGAAGGATTTGGCAAACTTGAAGAATGGCCCCCTAATTAAGGCCTATGTACAACCACCTCATTTTTCCCTGACTGAATGCAAAAGACCACCTTGGGTTACCAGGATGCTAAGTCTATTTAGAAAGTGAAATCATTAGCAATATCTCTCCTAGACTGTGTGTGTACGTGGAGGAAATAATGCAAGCAAATAATACAAGTGGTTGAAGAGCAAATTATTTAGAAAATAAAGGTGCTAAGTGTTCTTTGGCCCTTGAAGATGAAGAAGACTTGAAGGAAAAGTAGAAAAATGAGAGATTCTACTTGAGGCCTGAGTGCCTTGGACGGCTTTTGTGTGTGCATCATTAAGAGCCTGATGGCTAAAGCAGCCAGAAGTCAGGAAGACCTGCGTTCTAAGCCTGCCCCAGACACTAGCTGTATGACACTAGGCAAGTAATGCAACTAATTAAAAAGAAAAACTCAACCCTTCTAGCAAATATGCATAGTCCAGAGAGCTGAATGCCCCCACTGGCCATGCCCCAAATGTCCAGCTCATTCTATGTCTTCTCTCTTTTGACAGATCAATGCCTGACTTGTATTATCTTTTAGCCTACCTTAAATACGCTTGCTACTTTCTTCTAAATACATAATCCTATGATCTTTTGCTGTTGAACAAACACAGAGACCTCCTACTGGTCAGAAAGGGCATGGTTTTAATCCCTCCTCCCCTCTCTCTGCCCCCTTGAATCTTACTGGTCTTACAGCTCATTCTTTCAGGGACAAAATCCCTGGGCCTTCCCCTCATTTAGGGGTTCTTAACTTGTGAACAATTAAAAAATATTTGGCAACCATATTTCAATATATTTGGTTTCCTGCACTTAAAAAACATCATTCTGCGAAGGATTCACCAGACTGCCAAAGAGGTCAGTGACACAAAGCAGTAGAAAAGCTTGACCTAATTTGTTAGTATAGAACTGGGAGAATGATGGGGAACCTCCCCCAAAAGAAGGTCATCCTTCCTCTCCCAAGTAACATCCGGACAGCTGTAGTGATCTTCTGACAATAACAGCCTCCCTGTTATCTACTCAATGAAATGTCTTAAATGATAAGAATCATAGGTTAGATAAGAGGTGAGTGTGGGGTGGACCGTAAAAGCCACCTAGCCCACCCCCTTCATTTTACAGTGAGGAAACTGAGGCCCATAGAGCAGAAATGATTTGCCCAAGGTCACAAGGTTGGTACAGAGAGAATTGTTTTTGCAATTTAGAACATGAATAATAATCATTTGCTGTTGTTTTTCAGTCATCTCTGACTCTTCATGGCCCCATTTGGGGTTTTCTTGGCAAAGATACTGGAGTGGTTTGCCATTCTCTTCTCCAGCTCATTTTACAGATGAGGAAACTGAGGCAAACAGGGTGAAGAGACTTGCCCAAGATCACACAGATAGTAAGTGACTGACTTCAATTCCAGCTTTCCATCTGATATGCCACTGCTCTCAACTGTTTTGTCTTTTTTGTGTGTTTCTTTGTGTCTTTAATCCCCTTGTCATAACAATATCTATGGACCCCCTTCTTAGAATGTTGTGCTAAATGCATAAAATACAATATATAGGACTACTAAGGAAGCCAATTACTTTGAAACAGAAATATAATTTTTCCTCATTCAAGTTCACAGAGCCCCTTTAACCTATTCTCCAGAGTCTTTGGGGGCCCATGAATTCCTGTTCTAAGAGCTGCAGACATGATGTCAGCCTGCATTGGTAGAGAGAGTTTCTTCATTCAAAAATTCCTATACCAGGATGGAGGGAAACACAGCAATAATAACGGTGAAAAAAATTAAAGCGAATTCCTCAGATAAAGTCCTCATTACTCTAACATATAGAGAACTGAGTCAATTTATAAAAGTTAAGAGCCATTCCCCAATTTATAAATGATAAAAATATATGAACAGTTTTCAGATGAAGTAATTAAACCTTTCTATAACCATATAAGAAAAGTTCTAACTCACTATTAATTGGAGGAATACAAATTGAAACAATTTTCAGGTATTACCTCATACCTATTAGATTGGCTAATAGGACAGAAAAGGAAAATGACAAATGGTGGAGGGGATGTGGGGAAAATGGGGCATTAATGCATTGTTGGTGGAGTTGTAAACTGATTCAGAAGTTCCTGTAATGAACTCACAATGAAATCACAAGTTCAATCTCTCTCTCCTTCCCTCTCTCCCACCTTGAATAGCCAGTATCAAAATGATTTTCATGATGTTCCATTTCCATCCTTCCAGCTTCCTCTATTGCATGGTCTAAGGATCTCCACAGAGCATTAAAAACTACTCCCTAAAAGAAAGTCTCCAAACTCATCACTAGCAGATTAAAAAACAGTACTGACTGCTATGTCACATTTTATTTTAAGGTTATAGGATGGCAAAGAAATCAGATGCTTGTTGAATTGAATGGAGCTGATTTGATAACTTGATTTTAAAGGAAAATCACTCTCTCTGCCTTGCAGAGAACATATTGACGTGTTTTGTTTCCTGAGCCATATCATCCTTTTTTCTCTCAGGCAGTGGTTCCTGAATAATTCTAAGAGACATCCCTTACCTTGACAAGTTAACCAGCATTTCTGAAATACTAACTATGAGCCGGGCACTGGGCTAAACACTAGGGGTACAAAGAGCAAAAGACAGTCCCTGTTCTGAAAGGGCTTTCCATCTAAGGGAGAGGTCAATCTGAAAAACAACTATTTCCAAACAAGATAAATACTGGATAAACAAGGGGATAGTCTCAAAGGAAGAGGAAGGTATTAGCATTAAGGAGGACCAGGAAAAGCTTCTTGTAGAAACTAGGATTTTAGGTGAGACCTGAAGGAAGCCAGGAGGCAGTCAGTCAGCAGCTCTGACTCTGTAGTCAGAGGACCAGAATTCAAATCCTACCTTTGACCAACACTGGCTGTATGACCTTGGACAAGTCACACGCCATCCCTGGGCCTCAGTTTCCTCATGTGTAAAATGAGGGAGTTGGAATGGATGGCTTCTGAGATCTCTTCTAATTCTAGATGTAAGATGCTAGGTAAAATCTCTTGTACCAACTTTTCCCTTGGCTCAATTCTTACTCTTCTAATTTCTGCCTGTCTCACACTTAAAATATATATATATATGTATATATATATACACTTTAAAAATATGGAGCTCCATATTTATATGGGAAATAATGAGGAGAGGGTTTGGTGGGGGTGGGCTCTGCCAGAGAGCAGAACAGATACTTAAGGTGGGCTGGAGAAAGTTCAAACCAACTCCCAAGCCAACTGTTAAATTTTAGTGTCAGTTTTTATATTTTGGAAGTCAAACATAAATCAGAATTTGGTTTATTTTTTGATAATCATTTAGATGTAAGAAAGTGCTGGAGAAAATAATAAATATTAAACTTTTTTTTAAATGAGCCCATCTTTTAGAGCATTTTCAGAAAGGCATGGATACAGAGCAAGGGGACATAGGGGCAGAGCTGCTTTCAGGCAGGTGAGCTCCTGTCCAGTTCTCTTTAAGGTAGCTAGGTGGTACAGTGCTGAGAGAGTTAGGCCTGGAGTCAGGAAGACCTGAATTGAAATCAAGCCTCAGATACTTATTAGCTGTGGGACTCCAGGAGAGTCACTTAACCTCAAGTTGCCTCAGTTTCCCTGAGTTGTTGTGAGGACCAAATGAGATAATATTTGGAAAGTGCTGAGCACAGTGCTATGGAAATAGTGATTCCCTTCAGTTACCTTTCCCTTTCTCTTTCCCTTTAAGGTTTGAGAGGTTTTAGAATTTACCTGAGAGCAAATTACCCAGAGGCCTTTTCTGACCCTAACCTTGAAGGGGGTTTATGGATAACAGAAGCCAAGCAAGTGACAAGATGCTGAGAAGCCATCATGTGAGGACCAAAACAGAGAGAGAATGGGACCAGAGCAACATAGTAAGCTGGAGCCTCTGCCATCGAGAGGTGAGACGAATACCATCAGGTATCAGAGAAGAGACAAGCCCAGAAGAGCTTGGGACAGAATCCCAGGGCTGAAGCTGATAGGCAAAATCAGGGCTGTGGTGGAGACTCCCCCTTATCCCATCCCACAGCCCCATGCCTTTCCTGCTGGGTGGGGATAAAGGGGAAATGGAAGGGGAAAGGTACAAAGTCTCTTACCTGTCATCTGTCCTCGTTACTCCCTTGCTTTACTAATGGAGAACTGGTTGGAGGTAATTCTAGCTGTCTGTCTATCTATCCATCTTTCTGTCTATTAGTCTATCTGTCCATCTGTCTATCTATCCATCTGTCTGTCTATCCATCTGTCTATCTATCTATCATCTATCTATCATCTATCTATCTATCTATCTATCTATCTATCTATCTATCTATCTATCTATCTATCTATCTATCTATCTATTTATCTACCTATCTACCTACCTACCTACCTACCTGGCATCAGGGTGTAAAGGACAGAGAATTGGCCTTGGGATCAGAAAGGCCTGGATTCAAGTACCACCCCTGACATCTGGCTACATGACCCCTGGCAATAGCACATAGCCTGATCATAGCATGGAGTCTGACATATAGTATTATGTATGTATATGTATTCCCTCTCCCCTCTGATGTACGTATGTACAATGATACACAGGTATGTATGTGTATTGGGGGTGTTTTAATTACATCATTTTCATCCTGATTTCTGCCAATTGCAAGAGCACTCCCTCCTGACTACTTTGAAAGCCCTCATTTGCCCGCTGGTGATTGGCGAGAGCCAGCACTGGGTTCGCCCATCACAACTGGGCCAGAGGTCCTGGGGGGCCACTCAAGACAACTCAACATGCCTTCAGAAGCCCGGCTCAGGGCGCCAGAGGGTGGGGGTGGAAGATGCCAAATCTAAGGACCAGTGGTTGCAGTGATCACTATGCAAAGCTAATGTGGCTTCACGCCTCTGTGAGAATGTCTTTCTTTTCTCCAGTCTATAGTCTGCTGAATTCAAAAGCAGCTTAATGGGGCTCCAAGCAGGGAAATGTAATTGGGAGCAGGAAAGGCTGAGTTCAGCATTACCATAGTCAGATTCAGAATGTAAACCAGAGAAGGAAACCATGCCAGCACCAGAGGCTCTGAGGATCATGCAGTCATTCAACAAACAGCAACTAAATACCTACTATAGGCAGAGACAATGTGACATAAGGAATAAAGAACTGGCCTTAATGTCAAGAAGAGTTTTCCTGCCCCATCCCAATCCCAACCACACATGGAGGTTTGTCACTTTCCATCTACCATGCATGTATCTATTTGTGTGCATGTGTCCCCCATTAGATTGTAAGGTCTTTGTAAGAACATCAGACTGGAACCAGAGAGTCCTGAGTCCAAGTTCCCCCAAACCCCTTTGATTGGCTGTGTGACCTTGGACAAATTACTTAACTTCTCAATGCTCCAGACCAGGAGATAGAAACAGATCCTTGTTGGCTACATGCTGAGTTGGGAAATCACAAATTAACATTATCTATGTTGCATCGTATTTTTCTTTATTTTGTTAAACATGTCCCAATTACATTTTAATCTGGTTCAGGTCAGAGCTATCGGCTACTTGAAGCTGGCTGGGAGTTTGATACCTCTGTTCTACTCAACCCTTTAAAACTAATATTATTAATAAAAAGAACATTTTACATATTGATCTCATTTGATCCTGATAACAACTCTGTGAGATAGGTACTATAATTATCCCATCTCATTTGCTCCTGACAATGACCCTTCAAAATAAGAGTCATTATTATCCCCATTTTTATAGGTGGGGAAACTAAGGCAGACTTTGATCTCAGATCTCTCTTAACTCTAAGGCCAGTGGTACATTTAGAAATGTTGCTGAGCAGGTGCTATGCTTAATTGGGAAAAAGCCATCTTCCAATGAAATCCAAGTCTAGTCCCTACCCTTAACTCCCTTGCTTAGTTAGCATGATGCCCAACACACAGTTAGCTTAATAAATGCTTATTTGTTCTTTGATTTACCTGAGTTCAAGTCCTGCCTGTCACATGTACAGACTGAAGGAACCTGGGCAAGTCATATATTTTTTTGATGTCTCAGCAGAGGCACTTTCTCCATTCTGAATTCTCTAGGCCAATGAGGATTGGACCCCAAAACCAATTGTATTAGTGGGTAGGACACGGCACTTGGTTCCAGGGAAGATAAAAACTTGGACTCTGTGTCTTCAGAAAAATCTATAATACTCAACCCATTCCATTAAGCAGTTTGGCAACTGTTCCTCATGATTCCCATCTGACAGCTGGTACCAGGGGCTCCCTGCTGTTACTGATTCAGTGGAGTCCAATATTCCATCTCTGCAGGTCTTAGCTTGGGCCAAGAGAGTTAAATCACCCAAGTGGCTTAGATCGCCAACACAACAGTGTCTGTGGAGGTCTAGGCTGATAAATCCTGGTCCAAGGCTGCTGCCTCTCTTCCAAGATTCCTGCTGACAAAGCACTAAAGGGACCGGAGAACCAGAGTTGAGTTGGACAGCTCTATGCTAACCCTAGGACTGTATAGAAGCCAGAGCTGAGATCTTCCTTCTTTTCTGATTTCTTAAGTGCCAATTCAAAGAACTGGACACTCTAAAAAGAAAGATACTCTCGCCATCCTGATGTGCTCACTAATTAGACAGCTGGATGCTGTGATAATAAACGAACCAGTACTACCACTTTATGGTGTAGCAATGAGCCAAGAAGGGCCAGGAACCAGACACCACCAGCCTAGAGGGATCTAGTAGATATGTGGGTTTAATTAACCTCCATGGTTCCAGCAAGGGCTGGGTTTTCTGAGTCCCATCGATTCAAGTCAGCAAATAAGGGCAAGATGTACCCTAGCCAAGTGAGTAACTTCTGACCTTAGGGAAGATGCCGTTTGCTTCTTTCTCTGCTTTATATATGTACTCTATAGAGGGAGTTATCCTGAGTCCATAGGTACCCAGAAGAAGGAGAATCTGTCTTTGGATGAAGCAAGCAATTGGATGTTCTCACCATCACTGAATCCTTCCAGCAGGGATCTTGCCATCTTTTAAAGTCTACAGTGGCCCAATGTGCTATCATTTGAGGACAGAGAACACTGGCAGAGGGCATCTGAAGTCACACATCAGAGTACAGATCTGAATAACTTCTCCTTTAAAAGAAGAGGAAGAACAAATTAACCCCTAACACTAGTTAAGGCCAGAGAAAAAAACCTGTCCTGTAGACAGCTAGGAGCATAGCATATAGAGTGCTGGAATCAGGGTCAGGAAGATCTGAGTTCAATTCTAGCCTCAGATATTTAACAGCTGTGTGACTTTGGACGGACCACTTAGCGTCCGTTTGCCTCAGTTTCCCCATTTGTAAAATGAGGATAATACTAATACCTACTTCTCAGGGTTATGATGAGAGGATAATATTTGTAAAACACTTTGAAAACCTTAAAGCACTACAAAGTGTTAGCTATTATTAGCTAAAAAGATATTTTGAACCTAAACACAAATGATTCTTTGGTTAGCCATAATTTTTAAACATACTCTGCAACTCCATCTACCTATCTTTCATTAAGAGAGGAAGAGAACTGATGAGCAAATCCAGTTTCCAATGGTTGGCCATCATTATTGTCCTTATGTTTCAGAAGGGATCAGCACCCCCAGGGTGAAGGTTTGGAACAACAAAGTAAGTTTGATTAGAATAATGTCTCACTTCACTGAAAAGCATAATTAAATTAGACAAGCAATCTCTCTCCCAAAGCATCCATTCTTCAGAGAGTCGCTAACACACAGACCCAGAGGGGGACACCTGATGAAACAAAGATGCAGTTGAGTCACAAAAAAACCCAGCCATAAGTTGAGACGTGGAATGATATAATGGATAGAGTTTCATCTCTGAGCCAGGAATAAATTCCTTGGTTCAGGTATGTGTGCATGTGCATGCATGTGTGTACAATACACATATGTATAGGTACATACGTATATAAATACACATGTATATACATGAATTTATAGACATATACAAATATTTTATATAGACATGTTTGTATATTTGTAGTTATGTATATATTTCTATGTAGTGATAGTTATACATGCACAATACACATACATGTAATGTGTGACTGTATGCATATATGTGCATATGAGTGTGTATATATATATTCCTATATATGTGTGTATATATGAATGTGTATACACACACACACACACACACACACACACGCACGCACACACTGAAAAAAGATAATGAAGACAGCCCAGAATTAAGAGGAGAGAAACAAGCAGGATTGCCTTCAGGAAACTACAAAGGTCATCTAATGGTCCCATGCTTCTCCCCCAAAGTAAATGCCTATCTTCAAAAAAAATTATTGCTATTTTTTTCTGTTTACATCACCCACACTTCCTGATCTATGCATACATACATGTGTATTTGTTTGTGCATGATTCTCGCACTGCCTCTCCCAAGGAACCATCCCTTTTAATGGAGAATTAAAGAGGGAAAAAAGTTCAGCAGAAATAATCAACATTTTGGAAAAAATGAGACCTTGTTTGCAGTGTTCCATACCCACAGTCCCCCAGCTTTGCAGAGAAAAGGGGCCAAGCTGGGTCATTATAATTTTACAGAGTTCAATTTTAGTGTTGCTGTTTCTTTTCTGTCCTTTTGCACCATAGTATTCATTGTATATATTTTTTGTTTAGATCAGTTTGTAACAGTCTTTCTGTGGTTCTCTGTAATTGTTACATTCCTCATTTCTCGGCAATGGTGTCTAACTGTCACAGTGGCAGAGCCTCAGACTAGAAACTAGAAAGACTTCAGTTCAAATCTTGCCTCAAAAAGTCCTTAACCTCTCTCATCTATAAAATGGGGCTAATATTATCACCTACCTCCAGGGTTGTTGTGAGGATAAAATAAGATACTATATGCAAATGCCTCACAAATCTCAAAGCATTGTGCATTACTTCTTATAGAACAGTAAATTTCCCTTGCAGACATTTACCCCAAATTGTTTACCCATTCCACAAGTGATGAAGTGCCCATTTTTGATTCTAGTATTTTACTAATGTTATGGTCTGGATTAGCAATAATCGTTTATGAAGAATTAATGATGAGTATCACACAGAAGGTAGTGAAGAGGCACATGATGGCATGTAATAAGGAAGGTCAAAACAGAGATGGAGCGGATGGGATGAGGGAAATCTAAGAGTAAAAACTACGGTGGCCTGGCCAATTGGGATGAGCAAAGATCCTGGGGAGCAAGCTTCAGGGCTCCCCACTGGCACCCTTGCTTTGTTAGGAGAAAGTGAAAAAGGACCCTAGAAGGCTAGATGGATTCTCTTTGGACCACTTGAGGAGGACATAGACAAGGCTTCCATAAGATGGGCATGTATGGGTAGGTTGCTACCTTCATCATTGAAGAGAATGTCTGCAGCAAGGAAATCACAGCTCCCTTTGAGTATTCAAGTGCCGCCATTTATCTTTTCATGGGTTATAGTCATTCCAATGAGGCTGTAAGCAATTTGAGAGAAGGACTATGTCTTGGACCACTGCACCCAGAGTGCCTATATTGGTGCCGCACTTAATAGGTGCTCAATAATGCTGCATGTGGTCATGCTAAAAGCCAACAGGATAATATACCATATAAAAAAGTCATAGGGTTTAGAACTAGAAAGGACTTTAGAGACCATTCTAGACCAACCTCCTCATTTTACAGATGAAGAAACTGGCTGTCAGGGGTCAAGTGACTTAATCAAGGTACCAGAGAAGAACTAAAATCTGCACTGAGGTCCTTTGACTCCACATCCAATGAGTTTTTCATTGCATCATGATTCACAGGTGAGATACTGGAGAATAAGAAATTCCTGTTTGGGTATGGCTTGGACTAGTTGGTCTTATTGGCTCCTTCCAACTCTGAGAACAAAATCAGAGTTAGAAGAAAACAGAGGGACCTTTTGGTTCAATCTCTATTCAAAAGGAATCTTCACTCTCATATATGGGACTGTTAGGTGGCATGGTGGAGAAAGTGCTGGGCTTGGACTCAAGAAGACTCATCTTGAGTTCAAATCCAGTTTCAAACACTTATTGGCTACGTGACCCTGGGAAAGTCACTTAATCCTGTTTGCCTCAGTTTCCTCATCTGTAAAATGAGCTGGAGAAAGAAATGAGAAACCATGTCAATATCTTTGCTAAGAAAATCCCAAATGGAGTCAAGGAGAATCAGACATGACTGAAACAACTGAACAACAACAAACTCTCACATACCCAAGACATGACTCTCCAGTGCTTGAAGAACCAACCCCACTACACACAGTGCCAGGGACCCATCAGTTGCCAAGGTATTTCTTAACATCAAGCTAAATATGACTCACTACCATCTCCATCCATCACTCTGCCCTCCAGGGTCAATCAGAAATAGTAGAATCCCTCTTCTACATTGCAGTCTTTCAAATATTTGAGACCAGCTATCATGTTTGGACATGATGATGCATGCCTATATGTCAATGACCTTCCCAAACAGGGGTCTCCAAAACTTCAGGCAATACTCCAAACACATCAGTCACTCTGCATGAGTCTTTTCTCTCCGTATCCATTCTATTCATCACTTCTAGATGATGGTCTCTAGGTGGTCGCATGGAGAGAGGTCTGGACTTATAGTCAGGGAGATGAGACACAATCCTGCCTGGCTGGTTGTCATTTAACCTCTGTCACCATTTCCTCATCTATAAAATGGGATAATAATAACACTTACTTCACAGCGAGGATCAAAGAGGTAGTATATGTATATATTACATGTATAATCTGTATGTAGGAGATGTTTTTATATATACATGTATGTATATGTGTGTATATGTATACACACACATATATGAAAAGTGATCAGTGCAGAATTCAGTTAGATAGCCACCTTCCTGGACACCAATGCTTCTCTTAAAGTAGACTGACGGCAGCACTTTTTTGCTGGAGCAAAGAACTGGAGGCAAAGTAGATGACAGTCCTTCCTGGGAACAACCAGGTGGCTCAGTGGACAGAGTGCTGGGCTTGGAGTCATGAACACCTGAGTTCAAATCCTGCCTCAGACACTCCCTAGCTATGTGACCCTAGACAAGTCACTTAACCTCTGTTTGTCTCAGTTTCCTCCTCTATAAAATGGGGGTAATAAGAGCGCCTACCTCCCAGAACTGTTGTGAGGATCAAATGAGATAATAATTGTGAAGTACTTAGTATAGCTCCTGGCACATAATAAATGCTTATACACATACACACATACAAAAATTTTATTTATAAATTTTTATTATTAAATTTATTTATAAATATATATAATCCCATATGTAATAATTCTAACTTAATTGTACATAAATAATATAACACATAATACATCAATTTTGCTACTGTTCAGTTGTTCAGCGGTGTCCAGTCCCACCTCACCCCACCAACTCTGCATGGAATTTTTTTGGTGAAGACATTTGAGTTGTTTGTCATTTCCTTCTCCAGTGTGTCCCCATTTAACAGATGAGAAACTGAGGCAAATAAGGTTAAATGACTTGCCCAGGGTCACACAGCTAGTAAATACTCAAATCTTTCTGACTCCAGTATATCAATTAGGAAATGGCTGAAGAAATCACAGGACATGAATGAAGCAGGCTGTTATTGTTTCATCAGAAAAGTGAATATGAAGAGTTCAGAGACACATAGGATGAATAATAACTGATGTGGAGGGAATTAAGCAGAACCAGGAGGACAATCACCATGGTGACCATGATATTATGAAGGAAAACAAGACTGAGCGATTTCAGAATTCTGATCCATGCAGTGACCAGTGGGAACTGATAGTGAATCATCATAACTCCTGGCAAAGAGGTAGTAGACTACAGATTGGGATGAGACCTCTGTTCTTTGTCCTGTCCAATTAGCTGATTTGTTTTACTTAAATGAACTTTGTTATTACATGGGAATATTCTCTTGGGAAAGAGCTGGTCTCTGGAAAATGGCAGCAATAAAAAGGGCATATCAATAAAATGCATTAAAAAGAGGGAATGAAGGTATATATATATATACACACACACACACACACACATACACATATGTGTGTGTATATATATATATGTGAGTGTGTGTGTGTGTGTGTGTGGTGTGTGTGTGTGTGTGTGTGTGTGTGTGTGTGGGCTGAAGACTGTCACTGTACGTCCTAAACTATAAGAGCATAAAAGGTCAGAATTAGCCTGTAAGGCAGCTAGATGGACCTGGAGGCCAGAAGAGCTGAGTTAAAATCTCCCCTCCAATACTTAGATTGTGACTCTGGGCAACTGCATTAACCTCTCTCAGTCTCAGTTTCCACATCTGTAAAATGGGGGTAAAAACAGTAGCATCCATATCACGTTTCCTGTCAAATGAGATAACACATGAAAAGTGCTTAGTAGATTTTGCCATGCTTTATAAACTCAAGCTATGTCTGACTAATGAGCTTGTTTTCTTTCCTTTTTCTTCTCTAAACCCTTAAGGCCTGAGATAAATACAGTCCAAGGAGTCAAACTACCTTTGAGTCAGATGTCACAAGATGGCATCTAAGAACTCGTCATGGGAGAGTCTCCATTATTGTCTCTGGGGAGAGGGGCAGAGAGGGCAGGGAGGTCCAGCCCATGTTCCTATGGTTCTTTTCCAAGAAATTGACGTACAGGTGAAACCAGGGAACAGTGAGTATACACAGATCCTGGTGGAACCTGCAGGGTCTCCAGCAATGAATGCTGTCACACCAATAAAAGTGAAAAATGAAAAGATCTCGGTAGCCTAGCAGCGATACTCAGGTGGCAGTGACATTTTCGGATACAGGTCAGAAAGTTCTCACCTTGAGAACGGGTGAGTCATGAGTTTCGAGGTTGATGGCTGATACTTCCCATTCTATGTGTTCCCATTAAGTGAGAGGGTTTTTTTAAAATTGTATTACTGAATTACCTGCTTCATATTGTAGCCAAAATAAGATTCAAGTTATAAGTATTACATTTCTTTCCTGCCTCCTTTCCCTCTTGAATATCATGATCCAACTATGGACATATATTACAGATTTAGAATTGGAAGGAATCTTAGAAGGGAGAAAGGAAAAAGCATTTATTAAGCACTTACTGTGTGCCAGGAACTTTGTAAATATTTTCTCATTCAGTTCTCACAAGGTTGGGAGGTGTTATTATCTCCATTTTACAGGTGAGGAAAGTGAGGCAAACGGAAGTTGAGTGACATGCCCAAGGTCACACAGCTAGTAAGTATATGCAAGTCTTCCTCATGCCAGGTACAGCATTCCATCCACTGGGCCACTTTGGTTGCCTAGGTGCTATGGAGTTCAGCCCCTTCATTCTATGAATGAAGCTTAGATAGCTTGGGCTAATGACTTGCCCAGGGTCACACAGTATGGAACTATAGCTGGATTTGAACCTCCGTCTCTCTTGACTCTAGGTCCAGCACCCTATCCATATACCACACTCTCATTCAAATACAAATGGATCACAGAGCTACCCATACCTCCAAACCAAGAGGTTGATGACCCAGCCAGGCCACAGCAGACAGCCAAGAGGGCTGGTTCCAGTGTGACTGACCAGGATTCAGAAACTAAACCTCAGAGTGTTGGCAAGAGAGCAAAGTTAATTTCTTCACAAATGAACACATACCTCTGGTTTCCTCTTTGGCTAAAAAAAAAAAATTCTGAGTTACTTTCCTCCATCAAGGCAGAAGTAAGCATGAAAATAGACTCTTGACACATACAAATCTTTGGTTTTACTTCCCTTTCAAAAGCCTAGTGCACTCTGTGGGAACGCAGCCTTAAGCTGCTTTATAAAAGGTCAAATACATTAAGAGGATGCCTGTTAGTCTCTTAAAATAATCGCCCACTGCCATTTCTAATCCTTTAATGTCAACATCGGAAAATTTAAAGGGACAACGTAATGAATATTTATCATTTCTTTCATGTGTGCATCGTATCGGTTGCCTTCTCCTGCCTTTTTTCTTTGAGTGAAAGTTTTTACATTCTCTGTAGAAGGCACAAAAAGAAACCTGGACAACTCAGCTACTCTATGAAAGGGAGACAGTAATAAAACCTTACCTTCCTAGAAACCCAGAATGACTGAAATGAAACACAACGACCCAGAAAGAATTATACAGGAATCCCCGGGGGATTTGCCTAGGTTCATACAGCTAGTGTCTAAAGCTGAATTTGAACTCAGGGGAATGAATCTTCCTTACTCCAGGCCCAGAGTTCTATCCACTGTATCACCCAGGCTGAAGCAAAAGGTTATTGATGTAGAATAGATAAAAACTGATTGGATGAATGAATGAAAAAGTTCTTAAGATGTGTAATACTGTGCTGGAGGATCAAACAGAAATTTGAAACAATATCTGCCTTCAAAGAACTGACATTTTAATGAGGGGAGATAGTGGCTACATGGGAGTGAGGGAGAAGAGTTAAGGATGACTTGATGGCTGAGAACCTGGGTAACTGATGGATAATGGAGCTCTCAACAAAAATATGGAAGTTGGGGTTGTTTGGGAGGAGAGATATAATGAGTTCTTTTCTGGATATGTTGAGTTTGAGATGCCCATGGAACATGTAGATAGACACATTTAGCAGGTGGTCAACGATTTAGGACTGAAGAGTAGGACAGAGATTGGAGATATGAAGATTTGGGCATTGTCTTCAAAGACGTGATCATTAAAACCCAGGGAGCTGAAAAAGTCCTCAAGTGAGAAAATGTGTTGAATCAGTCAGCCAACCAATCACCATTTATTAAGCATCTATTATGTTCCAGATACTGGATTAGAGAGAAAATGTGGCAAATCAATCAGCCAACCAATTAACGTTTATTAAGCACTTATTATGTTCCAGACACTGGGAGAGGTGCTGTGAATACAAAAAAAATAAAAGTGGAACAGTTCCTGTCCACAAGGAGTTTACACTGTATCAGGGGAGATAACAGGTGTGTGCATTATACACATGTGTATGTATTATATACAAATATATTTATTGCTTAGTCATTTCAGTTGTGTCTGACTCTTCATGACCCCCTTTGGAGTTTTCTTGGCAAAGACACTAGAGTGATCTGCCTTTTACTTCTCTAGTTGATTTACAGACAACGAAACTGAGGGAAACAGGGTGAGGTGACTTGTCCAGGGTCACATAGCTAGTAAATGTCTGAAGGCAGATTTGAACTTAGTCCTTTTGACTCCAGGTCTGGCATTCTATCCACTGCATCTCTATATCTGTGTCTGTGTCTATATACATACATTCACACATACATATGCATGTTTACACACATACTCATATCTGTGTAAGATATAGATGCATGTACATTTGTGCATATGTGTATTTGTATACACACAAACACATACACAAAAGAGATACAAGCTAATCTGTTGGTTGTGGAGAGAAGCTGAGGATTAGGAAAGATTTCATTTAGGAAGAGCCTCTTGCTAGATCCTTGAAGGAAATCAGGGATTCTACTAAGCGGGTGTGAGACGATATTGAATTATAGGCATGGGAGTCAGCCGTAGAGGAAAGAGAACAAGAGGGTCCAAGACAGCACTCTAAGGGGTGCCCACACATGGTGTGTAGGAGGATGAGGATGATCGAGTGGAAACAAAGGAGCCATTAGGAAGAAAAAATAAGCAAGAAAGAGAAATGTAATGGTGGCCGAGGGAGGAAGTGGGATCCAGGGAAGGGGGTGGCTGACAGTGTCAGCAGCTGCAGAGAGGGCAGGGAAGACAGACCTGAGAAGAGGCAATGGCATCTACAGTCCATGAGCAGACCCCATACAACTCATCAGCTGCTTCTGAAGAAACAGGATGCTTGTTCAGACCATGGTATGGGTAGCAGAGAGAGGGAAGGGGCGCTGGTCGCATCATCCAGGGACATCATGTTATTAATAGACAACAGTGGGACAATGTTACAGCAGCATCTGGTTAGAATCTTTGCCACTACTGAATATCATTGGTTGAGCCAGTGGGATGCTGGTCATAGCCACCTCTCCTTCAGGCTTTTAATCATATACAGTCTTGCGCTGATACGAAACTGATATATGCACATCGGTCCTGTCTTCCCAGTATACATATACATATCATATATATGTACACACACATACAAACTTATGAATTTATGATGCATATACATAGACAAAAATAAATAAATAAATAAAGCCAGCTTCTCTCAGAAGAGCAGATGTTCCCATGTAGATTATACTGAGCCAGGAGAAAAAACAGGGAAAAACTTTCTCTCTCTCTCTCTCTCTCTCTCTCTCTCTCTCTCTCTCTCTCTCTCTCTCTCTCTTTCTCTCTCTCTCTCTGTCTCTCTCTCTCTCTCTCTCTCTTTCTCTCTCCCTCCCTCTCTCTCTCTCTGTCTCTGTCTCTGTCTCTCTCCCTCTGTCTCTCTCCCTCTGTCTGTCTCTCTCTGCCTCTCTGTCTCTCTCTCTCCCTTTCTCTCTCTCTGTCTCTGTCTGTCTCTCTCTCTCCCTTTGTCTCTCTCTTTTCCTCTTTACCTCCTTTTCTTTTTCTTTCTCTCCTTCTCTGTTTCTCTCCCCCTCTTGTCCTTCCTTTCTCTATTAGATATCAACATATATATGGATATATAGATATATGTGTGTACAAATTAGATCCCCATCCTGTTGGTTATACAGGTAAACTCCTGTCATTCCACAGGGGGACCCTGTATGGGATGGGGGAGGAACGTATGAAGTGGGTAAAAAAATGACTCCCATCTTTTTCCTTACTCCTATGATTCTCAAGACATATAGAAGCATCAACTTTCAGAGTTGGAAGATTCCATAAAGATATCAAACCCATCTTCTTCATGTTATAGACTGGATCCTCATGATTTTAAGGAGTAACTTGCCCAAGTCAGCAGAGTTAGTTAGCAGCAGAACTAGTAACAGAACCTGGGTTTTCTGGACTCCCAGGTCCATTCCTTTGTCCTTATACATGCTCTCCTCACAATGGACAGAAGACCATGGGAGGGACCATGCAAAAGACCTTAAGTTGCTCCTACAGTCCTTGGCTTTTTCTCAGTGGTGTCCCTAGAGGATTCAGAATCAGCAGACCTAGCAGTGTGTTACCTCATCTCCCTCTCTGCCTTCTCCACTCCTCTTTTTCCTTCCTTTTTTCTCCCTCCCTTTTCCTCTTATATTCCTTCTCTTCTCATCTTCCCCTCTTCTCTCCTCTCATCTTCTTCCTCCTCTTTCCTCCTTTCTCTCCTCCTTCTTCCCTTTACTTCGCTTCTCTTTTTCCATTTCCCCCTCCCCAACCTTCTCTTTCTCTCAGTACAATATACCAACTACTTGCAATCAGAAAGACCTGAGTTCAAATCCCACCTTTAATTAATTTCCTAAATATTTTTTTTCTTCAAATCATTCTGTCCTCTAATAAAAAAGGCATGGCACCAAGAATATAGTACCCTCAGGCCATCTAGGAGAAGTGTGGTACCATGGAACGAACGCTGGATTTAGAGTCTGAAGCCCTACATTCAAATCTTGCCCCTCATAGTTACTATTTGTGTGACTACAGACACACCATTTCTCTGAGTTTCAATTTCTTTGTCTGCTAAATGTGGGAGATGACTTCTGTGGTCCCTTTAGCTCAAACTCTCTGGTTCTGGAGCCATCTGCAGTCATTCTGATCTATATATGGCCACTGAACTCCAATGGTTCCAGAGAAGATAGTGAGGCTGGTGACCTTGCAGAGCCCTCCCTCACTTAAATCCAATTCATTTCCAAATCATGGCATTGCCTTCCTGATGTCACTGATTCTCTTTGTCAACAAAGGGCAAACAAGAACTCCCTGGTCCTAGGATCTCTGGACATGTCCCTCCTCTATGAAGTGCTTCAGGAAACTCTCTAGGACTCAGCCACTAAGTCACAGATGGGTTGCAGTCTTGGTGATGACTGTTCCCAAATCTGACTAAATCGTGGGTCTTTTGTGTATGAGTACTGAGGGGAGCAGCCCCAGGAGACTAACTATATTTGCTTTGTCTCATATTCAGTTATGATCATTTTCATCAAATCCCACTGAGTGACTATGTAGCAGTAAGACAGAAATTTATCACAGCTGTACCCACAAATCTCCCTGCCTTTAAAATACAAATATTCTCCTGAGGGAGGAAGGCCATCAATAGATATTTTCCTCAATAGGGATACAGGAAACAGTTTGCTGTTGTTGAATATAATCACAGAAGACATAAATGGGGTTTACTCCTGATTTATTATCCTAGAAACTTATCAGTTTCCATCTTGCTAGTTCCCTTGGGGACCTTGGGAAAAAACAGAAGAGGAGGAAGCAGCTGGTCATATCAACAACATTTAGATGCATCGATCCAAAAAGCCGAGAATGTTACCGCTGTATCTTGGGGACATTTGAAGTCCCACTGAAAATGCTTCAGGTCATATCATGGTTATTTATGTAGCTCATTTTCCAATTAAATTATACTTCCCCACCTCAACCCCCATTAGGAAAGCATAGTTGAAAATGGAAGTTTGGGGGTGCAAAGGGAGGAAAAGTTATATTTTGTGCTTTCAAATGTGGTGTAGCAGAAATGTTGAATAGGAGGTCTGAAGATCTTGGTTCAAATGCTACTTCTGACACATATCACTTGTATGGCCTTAAGCAGGTCACTTAAGCTCTTCATGCCCCAGAAAACTCTCCATGACTATAACTGGCCAACCATCCAATGCACACCCTGCCCTCCAATGCCATTGATTTATTTTGTACTTAACTTGTATTTACTTATCTGTGTACATATTCCCCTAATAAAATGTAAGGTTCTTGAGGGCCGTTTCATTTTGCCTTTGCCCCCTTGGTGCCTAGGATAGTGCCCAGGGTGTAGCAGCTGCCTAGAAAATACATGCTGAAATTGAAAGTTTGGTAACTTTAAAGATGAAAGGTAAGGGAACAAGCATTTATTAAGCACCTGTCATGGGCCAGGTATGGTGCTGATCAATTTACAGATGTTATCTCACTTGAGCCTAACAGCAGCCCTCTTTTTTACTGCTATGGTTTGATCATTTCAGCTGTGTCCAACTCTTTGTTGGACAAACTCTTAGGGTTCTCTTGGCAAAGACACAAGATTGTTTAGCCATTTCCTCCTCCAACTCACATTACAGATGAGGAAAGTGAGGCAAACAGGGTTAAGTGGCTTGGCTCAGGGTCTAAGGCCACATCTGAACTCAGGTCTTCCTGACTCCAGGCCCAATGCTCTATCTACTGCACTACTTGGCCACCCCAGGGAACCATGTTAAAAAGGCAGCCTAAGGAACTTCTTTGCTTCAATCCTAGGAAGAAGCTCTTAAATATTACTTCCTCCAGCTAATAAACCTCACAGCCTGATAAAGGTAAATTTCCTGCCCTCATTAACAAATGAGTCCTGCTCAAGATGGAAAATGCCATTCACATCCAGAGAAAGGACTATGGAGTCTGAATGTAAAGCGAAGCAGACTATTTTCTTTCTTCCTTTCTTTCTAGCTTTCATGATTTGTTTTGTTTTCTTTCTCATGGTTTCTCCCATGCGTTATAATTCTTCTTTACAATATGACAAATGTGAAATATGTTTAATAGGATTATATATGTAGAGGCTATATCAAATTGCAGGGGCAGCTAGGTGGTACAGTGGATAGAGCACCAGTGCAGGAGTCAGGAGGACCTGAGTTCAAATCTCACTTCAGATACTTGACATTCATTAGCTGTGTGATCTTGGGCAAGTCACTTAACCCCAATTGCCTCACCCTGGGTCACCTCCAGTCATCCTGATGAATATCTAGTCACAGCCCTCCCTCACTCAAAAACAAAGTCAAGTGCAAGTCATGTCATTATTTCTCTGATGGCATGGTTTTCTTCAACAATGAAGGACAAACACACACATCAGATTGCAGGTTGTCTTGGGGAAGAAGGGGGAGGGAAAGAAAATTTAAAACTTATGAAAATGAATGTTGAAAACTAAAAATAAATTAACTAATAAAACAGACAAACAAAGAAAACCCAAATGAGTCCTGATGAGAATCTTGGGAGGCAGCAGAAATTCCAGTTGTTTCAATCCTGAGACACTCATCACACATTATTTTGTACCGTCCCTTTCTAGATTCCAATCTTAGCTCCCTCTTAGACCATAAGCCTCTAAGTGCCTGGCTCACAGTGAGCGTATAACGAATACTTTCTTCCCATTCATTTATGAAGCTAGGACTTGTATCTTATCAAACTTCCATGCCTCTCCCAATACCTACACCAGTTCTCTGGAAGCAGCAGGCACCTGACGTGGTCAGAGGCATTGGAATGATCATGGCTCAGTCTTGTTTCATTCCTTATGCTTCTATCTCCCTCAGCTTCTAACAGTGGTTGCATGGAGGAGGTACTTAATAAATGCTCACTGACAGTTTATTTGATTGACAATTTACTTCATTATTTCTAAGTTATCTTGGGCTTTTGTAGGGTCTGCCACTCCAGAATGGGTTTTGAGACATGATTTAAAGTTTCTTGCTGGGGTTTGGGGAGAGCTCAGGCCAGTCCCTGCCTTTTCCTCCGCCATCTTACAGCTTACTTCAGAAGGTTTCTCTATGAAGGCTGACCTAAAGGCTCAAACAAAATGTGGCCCACAGAATACTAACAACGTGGTGGTCTGGGTTACCACAGAGATGGCCTTTTCCCTTAATTGAACTAAGTCTGGCAGTCTTTAATATCATTGCTCTAAGTCCAGAACACTGGAGAGACATCCCATTATACCAAGCAAGGGTCTTCACGAGGGATAATCCTGAGCAAAATTGGAAGACAAAGGGAGGCAATTCTCTGAGCACTGCATCTTTCCTCAGCCTTCTTATCCCCTTGTTGGTGTTATTGCTTCCAGAGGTCAACTGCCTTCAAGCTCCTAAGGGTCCTCACCTGAGCTCACCTCTCTCTTCCTTGCTCTACCTAGGAACATTCAATGCCAAACGCTTCCTTCTCATCTTTTTACATTTACTTGTAGGATCATTAGATTCAAAGCCAGAAAAGGACCAAAGAGATGCTGTAATCTAGCCCTCTTATGTTATAAATGTGTGGAAATTAAGACCCCAAGACATTGTGTGACTTTCCCACGGTCTCAGGTAGCGGAGCAAAGGTCCAAACCTGGGTCCTCTGTTTCTAAATCTAGTGGTCTCTCCACTAAACCACAATATCTCCTGTGTTTCCTTTCTGCAGGGTCCTGCTCTCTGAAAGAGTCTGTGAATATGTGTCAATGAGCCAATAGGTTACTTCTAAGGCAATGTGTATTTTATAGGGATATCCTCAAACTGATGCCTCTATGCAGAGTAGTATCTCCAAGGGGAATTTCAGGCACCATAACAGGCCTATGGACAGAGCTGTAACTAAAAATCTTTGCACCTGAGGCAAAGGAAGGAGAACCAGAGAGCAGAGCTGAGGACCAGAGTGAGGGAAAAAAGGGGTTGCTTCCATGGGATGTGGTCAGTCAAGTATCCCAGGATACTTTAAAGGGGGCAAGCTGGGCTGAGATCTAGGATTGTAGGCTCTAGGGGAGAGGAAATTCATACTAGGATTGTGCTGTCAGTACCTTCTAAATTTCAGCATCCAGGAGCAAAATCCCATAGCATCACCTTAGTTAAAGTTCTGCCTATGAGGCATACAAAACGCAAATGCCCCAGCCCCATACTTGCTTACTGATCTGCCTGCCAACCTGAAGTTGCAAAGTCCAAACTTTGACTATCAAAGAATATTCAGGGCCCAGCTTTTGAATTAGTCTCATCATCATAAATGATCTACCAGTTCATGCTTTTGTTCCTAAATACAGAAAAGGGCTTTGAAATCTCTCATGTTCTACAAGAGCTACAACTACAGGGATATTATCAAAATACCCTGCTCAGAAAGACAATGAATGGCCACCATGAGACCAAAGGCCTCTTAGATCCAAAGCATTACATCCTGGCAATATCATTCAAAATGGTGGGCACCTGACAGGCAGTCCTCTGGATCTTTCCATGTGGTCACTGCAGGGTAGCCAAGCAAAGACCCAGTCGCAGGTTCTGGCTCATGACCAAAGAAAGCACAGAAAGAATTGGAGCTTGTATCATTAACAGCACAGCTCAGTGGATAGGGCCCTGAAGTCTCTGACACATATTGGATGGGGGACCCAAAGCAAGTGATTTAAACTTTCAGTACCTACAGGTAGGTCTAAGATGACCAATTGCTGAGAAAATGCTGATCTGCATTGTTGAAAGAAGGGGTTTCTCAGCAGAAGTGCCCAGCTGTGACCCTGAGCAAGCTCCAATCTCCCTGGGACTCAGTTTCCTCATTTCAAAAATGATAGGTTGGACTAGATGGCCCCTTCCAACTCTAGGGTCTTGTGATACTCTCAGCCTCAGTCCTCATCTGTAAATACAATGGGATTGAATTAGATGACTCCTGAGGTCATTGCCAGCACTAGATCTGAGATCCTGGGATCCAGCCTCAATTTCCTCATCTGTAAATACAACAAGTTTGGATAAGATGGCCTCTGAGGTCTCTGTTAGCCGTAAATAACTGGCCTTGTGATCCAGATCTATCATTCCTCTATAAGGCTCCTCCCTTGATGGGAGGATGCCCCATCATGTTGTGACAATGACCTTGGGTTCCTGAAGGTCATATCAACAGAGCATGAACTCTGACAGTTCCCACCAGGTTGGAAAGACTTGTTGCATGTGGCCATATAAGCCACACTAGACCAGCTTCTCTCAGTTTTAAGTGGCAAATTACCAAGTTGGTCAAAGATAATGATGAGAAATTCTTAGGCCACAGCACTTCAAAAAGACCTCTTAAGTCATAGGAGAGATCCTAAGAAAGACCCACACTGAAACTAATCATGGAGCCTTGAAGGACTGGGGCATTGTTTACTATTACAAGAGTATTATTGGAGAATTACTATCATTCTATGACTGAATCACCATGACTGAATATTTGAGTAATCAGTAGAAGGTAAGAAGTTCTTGTAATTTTGCCATTTCAGTTGAGTTCAATTCTTCCTGAACCCATTTGAGGACTTCTTGGCAAAGACATTGGAGCGGTTCGCCATTTCCTTCTACAACTCACTTCATAGATGAAGAAACTGAGGCAAACAGGGTTAAGTGACTTGCCCAAGGTCACACAGCTAGTAAACATCTGAGGTCAGATTTGAATTCAGGAAGATGATTTTTCTTGACTCTACTGGGCCACCTAGCTGCCCTGAGGATCTTCAAACTACTCCAAGTAGAAGTGCAAATCACAGATTATGTCTTTGATGAATAACTAAACTAGCCCTGGAACATTCATTACTGATGAATTTGTTGTGTTGAATAAACACGGTTGGAGATTAAACATTGAATCAACATAATGATGAAGTCAAGCCCTAGAGAGAGAAGGAAATAAACCTCCATCCCTTCTTTGCATCCCTATGAGGTGTGGCTAAGTAGCAGGGTGGCTAGAGTACTGGGCTTGAAGTCAGGAAGACCTGAGTTCAAATCTTGCTTCAAATGCTTACTGGCTGTGTCTCCCTAGGCAGGTAAAGAAACCTTTCCTGACCTGTTTCTGCCTGAGTAAAATGAAGGAATTGGACTGGATGACCTCTAAAGATGACCTTCCTAAGGTTCCATCTAAATTGATGCTACCAGGTAGTGCAGTGGATGGTTGTTTGTCCTTCAATCTCGACAAGGATCAGAGATCACCAGGGTGATGTCTTGGCTTGTGGGTGAACTGGATTGAAGTGAGGCAGAGCTATGTAAAGTCACCAGCCTCACTCTCTCCTCCAGAGTCATCAGAATCCAGTGGCAAGATAAAACGTCAAGACAGGGCATAGAGCACTGGGCCAGATTCAGATCTGAGTTCAAATGTGACCTTAGATACTTACTAGTGGTTGTGAGGATCTAATGGAAAAAATATTTGTCAAGTGCTTAACATACAATAGGTGTTTAATAAACACCTGCTTCCTTCTTACGATATAGGTATGTGACCCTCAGCAAGTTGTCGCAATTGAGTTTTCTTGTCTTTAATAAAAGTACCTATATCTCAGGGTTGTCAGCATCAAATGAGATAATACAGGCAAAGCACTTTGAGATCCTTAAAGAGCTACGTCAACGTCTTCACTGCATACGTTGACAGACACGGTTGATGTGTTGGTTGGTTTTGCTGAACTGCCATTTTCCATCTTTCTTTCTTCTTGGTTATAAAGGATGTCCCCAACTGGATAAGGGAGAATATATTATAAAGTAATGGAAAAACAAAAGATGCTAATTCAACATTTTTTTCTAAAACCAAGAAAAACCTACCTATGTGGACAGTCTGTCAAGCAGCCTGCTTTCTTTCTTAGATTCCTGGGATTCAACCAAACAAATGTTTCACATGGACAGGCAAGTCCTAGCTCCCTAGGGGGCTGCCACGCTGGTTGGTCCAGTGCACTAGAAAATCAAAAATTTTTCATGTAGTCCTCCTTCGCCCAGATCCCTGCCAGCTCCCAGAGACTGAGAGAACTCTTAAAAATTGTCCCACCTGCCAGCGGTGTGATTTGTTTGGAGTTTTTAGCAAAGGGGTGAAGTTCATAATGGAAAATATGAAGGCAGCAGAGTACTTTTATTCATGGGAGATCAATCTTGTACAATGTGGACTCCAACTTTGCTTAAGATAGAAAATTACTCTGCAGAAAAATGATTTATACTGATAAAAGGAAAAGAGCTTGCCCATCTTAGTAGAAAGTACTTCCATAATCATTATCTTATTTTTTTCTTTACAAAAACCATGTGAAACAGGTAATATAACTAATAATCCACATTTCTATAGGGTTTCAAGATTTCTTTGCAAAGTCCTTTTCCTGAAACATTGCTAGCAATGAGATAGTGAAGGTCTTAGCATTTCCCATTTTACTGAGTTGGAAAGGACATCTTCAAGCATTTCTTGTTGTTGAGTCATTTTTCAGTTGCGTCCAACTCTTTGTAAGCCATTTATGGGGTTTTCTTGGCAGAGATCCTGGAGTGCTTTGCCATTTCCTTCTTCAGCTCATTTTACAAATGAGGAAACTGAGGCAAACAAGGTTGAGTGACTTGCCCAGGGTCACACAGCTAATAAGGTCAAGTTTGAACTCAGGTCTTCCTGACTCCAGGCCTGGCACTCTATCCACCATGCCATCTAGCTGTCTAACCCATCAATAAGAAAGAATTCCTTGTATAGATGAGGGGGTAGAATCTCAGAGAGCTTGTGACTAGGCAGTACAAGTATTATGGGGAAGGAGTCAGTGTCGGATTCTTTAATTAGTCTCTAATGATATTACTGACAAAAGATGGCAGAGAAAGAAAATAATCTAATATGGTTATAAAATGTGAAAAGTTGGTAGACATTATGATTTATATACGTAAACTCCCTTAAGCTAAAAAGACAAGTTACTTGGGCCTTAGTTTCCTCACTTGTAAAATGAGGGGGTTAGACTACATGGCCATTAAGGCCCTTTCTAGCCCTAGATCTGAGATTTAATATTCTTATAATGTGGTTTTAAAATATTTTAAAATGCCAGATGGTGTGATACAACATAAAAGACTGGATTTGGAGTTGGAGAAGGGTAGCTCCAAACTCAGCTGGTTATATATGCATTAGTATTCGCCATTTTAATCACCAAGAGGCCCAGACTTGTTAAGTGACCTGCCCAGGATCAAATAGCTAGTAAATGGAGAAGCCTGGCCTCGAATCCAGGACACTGACCCATGTCCAGGAATCCTTCCGCCAGTGGGTCCCCCACCCCTGTTTCCCACCAGGCTGCCTTAGTCAGCCTGAAAATGAACCTGGACAGCTGGTTTTCAGGGAGAGCCTTTGCCCAACACTTTCTGCTTTTTGATTCAAAGCAATAAGCCCTGATTACAAACCTGCTATGTGCTAGGCAGTGTGCTGGGCTCTAGGGACCCAGTGACAAAAAGGACACCAGCACCTGCCCTCCAGGAACTTACAATTCATTTGAAAAGATACAGTGAATGCTCCTATAGACCTGCGCTACAAGGGATCTCAGCAGCTATCTGGTCCACCTCTACTTTTCAGATGAGGAAACTGAGGTTCCTGGATGTAATGTGACTACTTGGGTTTATATGTTGTGGTTTTTCTCTTTTAATAGAGTCTTGTTCACTTAACTAGGACTACTCACTAAAATCTTTCAGTGATTATAAAATCACTTTATTATTATTAAATAAATGAGCCTCAAATCACCACTGAGATACAAACATGGAGATGCTAAAGAGGTCTGTTGAAAGAAAAGACAGCAGTATTAAAAAAAAATAAAATTCCAGACCTTCACCTCGCAGTCTCACTGACTCCTCAGCCTCACAGCAGGACAGGGATTCAGTTTTTCTGAAGGTGAGAAGATGCCAAAGGCAGTGGATGGGAGACAAGGTCTACCCCAAGTCCCTTGGCCTGCCAGTAATTTCCCTACCTCTGACAGTTGCCAAATGAACTGGGCTTGGCAGCCTGTCCAATTTTTAAAATGCCATCAGATGTAAACTCTGACGGGCCTGCCAAGGATGCTGAAGTAGTTGTTCGAGACTCCAGATGAACAGAGCCCGGCTGGTCACACTGGATGTGGGAGTGCCCTCGCTGCTGCCATCTTGATTCAGTACCTGGCTCTTGGATTGAGCTGTGTTGCATCATATCACTTTTAATTCAAGTAGAGTCACCAAGCAAAACAGGAAAACAGATTTCATCCACTAAAGTCACTGGTCTGCAACCCATAAATGGATAGCCAAGAATTAATCAACTGTTCCCTCTCCCTCCCCAACCCTTCTGGATTGGCAGGGTCAGATCTATAAGGGAACTTTGGCTTCAAATTGTACGATCTAACTCACTAATAAGGGAGTTCTGCCTCCATTCTCCCCCCACCCCTTTGCTATCCGTCCTTGATACTGATATCAAATTGATCTCGTTGCTGCTGAGTCATTTTTCATTTGGGTCCAACTCTTCATGACCCCATTTGGTGGTTTCTTGGAAAAGATCCTGGAGTAATTTGTCACGTCCTTCTCCGGCTTATTTTACAGATGAGGAAACTGAGGGAAACCTAGGTAAGTGACTTGCCCAGGGTCACACAGCTAGTAAGGGTCTGTCCTGACTCCAGGGTTAGTGCTCTATCTAATGCACTTCCTAGCTGCTCTGAATTGATGTCACTGAAGCTCAAGTCTAACTACATCATTTCTCTCTTTTCTTGCCTCTGTGCCAGGGTAGTGCGGTCCCGTGGAAAGAGATCCTTTAGAGTCAGAAGGCCTGGTTTCAAATCCTGCCTCTGATCCTGGGTGGTCTTGAGCAAATCCCTTAATAAGCATTCTAATGCCTCAGTTTCCTCATGTGCAGAATGAGAGGGTTAGCCTAGATGCCCTTTCCTCCAGATCTAGATGTAGGATCCTAAAATAAATATGACTTTACTTACTGTGAATAGTTACTTCATAACTCTGTGCTCTAGGCAAACTCACCTATTTCCTGTTTCCTGGAAATAACATTCTACACACAAGTTCAGGTCCCTCATACCTGGAATACACTCCTTCCCTTTCTTCCGCTCCGCCACTCCTCTCCCTTCCCCCAACCCACTTGGCTAGTACCCTCCCTCTCAAGAAATCACTCTCGAATATAGTGTGTATTTATTCTGCTGTGTAAATATATTTTGTGGTTTCTTCCCTACAGACCAGAAGCTCCTTGAGGAGAGGAACTGTTTCGGTTTTGTATTCTCAGAGCCTAGGACAATGGCTGGCATACACTAGGTGCCTAATTAGTGTTTTTCATTACAATCTTTAAAAAGTATTGTCAATGTTTTTAATTTTAACACCATATTCACCACCACTTCACACACACATCCTTCCCTCTCAACAAACATTCAGTCCAACAAAACCTCCCCCTCTGCATTCCACATAACATTCCACAGTTCCAACTCCATCCTCTCCATCAGCAGGAGGGAAGTAGGTTTTATTATCTGTGAACTAAGACTAAGCTTAACCACTGCACTCAAACTGCCTCGTATATCTGTTTTCATTTACATTAATGCAGTCACGTAAGCCCTGGTATAGATAAGAGCTCAGCTTTTCAAAGAGGTTGGCTTTCCTCTGGGTCACAGAGTTCAAAGATACACTGGTTTTTAGGGAAACTCTTGGTCCAATGCTTTCCATTTTTCAATTCAGTGTCATAAGATTAAGCACCTACTATGTGCTAGATTAGGGCAGCTGGGGGGCACAGTGGATAGAGTGCCAGGCCTGGAGGCAGGAACACTCATCTTCCTGAGTCTAAATCTGGCTTCAGATACTTACTAGCTGTGTGACTCTGAGCAAGTCACTTCACCCTGTTTGACTCAGTTTCCTCATCTGTAAAGCAAGCTGGAAAAGGAAATAGCAAACCACTCTAGTATCTTGCCAAGAAAACCCCAAATGAGTTCATGACGAGTCAGATCTGATTGAAAAATCGACTGAATAAGGACAATGTGCTAGATTCTTGGGATACAATAAAAAAGAAAAGGAAAACTGCACCTGAGACATAAGCTGCAACATTTTAAACTGCACAAAGATTTGAGACACCTTGTTTTCATTCTTTCTTTGCTCAGTTAGTTCTTTCAAAACAATAAATTTTTATTGATATCTTGCTTTCTATCACTAACAACTCCTAAAGGATCCCTTCCCTCCACTCCCCAGAGAGCCGTCCCTCATAACAAAGAATAAACAAGAGAGGAAAAACATTTCAGAAAGACTACCCAATACATCAAAAGAGTCTGACATTGTATGGGCATCTTATCTTTCAAGCCTTCCCACATTTCTCAGAATTTCTTTTGTCATTTCTTACAGAGTAATAATATTCCATTCTATTCATATAGCACAGTCTGCTCACTCATCTTCCATCTATGGGCAATCAACATGTGTCCAGGTGTTTGCCAGCAGAAAAACTGTACTGAGGAACAATTACTTAACGTTAACCATCACAGACCTGTGTTTGTAAGTTACTCAGCAGGTGCCAACGTGTATTGGTAAAGAATGTGTTCTCACCAGAGCTTTCCTATACCAATGAAATCAGAGGTCTAGTCTAAAACAAGTGGAGGAAGAAAAGGAAAATGAAGAGGAAATGGTAGTGGAATGGAAAGAGTATTTTCTAAGAGTCAAGAGATCTAAGGTCGGGTTCTGCTTTTGCTACTGTAGGGACTTTGACAAGTCACTAGTCTCTAGAACTCAGTCTCCTCCTCTATAAAATGAAGATGGTGGATGACAGTAATCTCAATAACTCACATTTCTATAGCACTTTTGCTGTTGCTACTGGGTTTCACCACACTGACTGCCAAAGGGGTCCAAGACATGTAAAAATGTTAACAACCCTGGACTAGGTCAACCTTTCCACCTAACAGATGAGAAAACTGAGGTCCAGGGAGCTGTGTGGCCCTGGGCAATTTCTTTAACTTCTCCAGGTCTCAGTTTCTTCATTTGCAAAATGGGTTGGACTCCCATGACTTCTGAAGTCCCTTCCTGTTCTAAAGCTGCGACACCTATGATCCTACAGTGTCTTTTCCAAAGCCACACAAGGAGTAACGTGGAGGGGTTGGGACCTTTCTGCCTCCAAATCCAGGGCTCTGCCTGCTACAGTTCACTGCCTTATGATAATTTTTTAAATTTTTATAATTTTTTTCCAATTACATGTAAAAACAATTTTTAACAGTTTTTTTTCATTTTTGAGCTGCAAATTCTCTCTCTTCTTCCTTTCCCTTCCTTGAGAAGGCAAACAATTTGATATAGATTATATATGTACAGTCATGTAAAACATATTTCCATATTAGCTATGTTATAAAAAAAGACAAAAAACCCCAAATACAGAAAGTATTTTTCAGAAAGTATGCTTCAGTCTGCATTCAGACTCCAGCAGTTCTTTCCCTGGAGGTGGATAGCATTTTTCAGTCTTATGATAATGTTTTTTAATTAACATTTTAAAAATGTCTCCTATGTGCCAAGCACTGTGCTAAGCACTTTATGAATCTTACCTCATTTTATCCTCACAACGACCCTGGGATGCAGGTGCTACATGATTTTCTCCATTTTACAGAAGAGAAAACAGAGAGACAGAGGTTAAGTGACTTGGCCAGGGTCATCCAGCTCTGAGTTTCTGAGGCTGGAATCGAACTCAGACCTCCTCAACTCCAGGTCCAGAGCTCTATGGAATGTGCCACCTAGTTGCCCCACCTTCACTATTTCTACAAACAGATCCTTGCTGGGAAGTTTCAAGTCCCAAGTAGAAGCTCAAAGTCTGACCTTCCCTAGATCCATTTCCTGGTTACAATGAAAGCAGATTTTCCCATTCTCCAGAATCAGGAGGAAAGACTGTCATTCAAGGGGATCTATTAGGCTTCTCATCCCCCACAATCCTAACTCCCTAGTGCAAAACACAGATAATTGTCCAATAACGCCGTTTATCACTAAGTACCCATCTGCAAGCAGCATGGAGCTATGACCTCCTTGGGGAATGGGGCAGGTTTCCACTAGAAAAGAGATACAGAGAAAAGGGAACATTATTAGGAAATGGGGAGGGGATGCTTTGGGGGAGGGTGCATTGGGAAGATACTGCCCAGGCTTCCCTAGAGATTCTGTACGTTTGAATTCCTGGGATACGTTTAACGAGCAGCTGCAGACTCAGAGAGCAATGGGTGCTCCCTGCTTGAATGCCAGCCTGGGTTGATGTGAAACCCTACAATGATATTTATCCAAGACCACCAGAGGGGTCCAGTGTGATTGGAGCAAAGGGTACATGGAAAAGGATTTGGGACAGGAAGGGTGGGAAAGGCAGAGTGGTTCCAGATATATAAAGCTCTGCCTTCTCAAAATAATAATAATTCTGAACATTATTATATAGTTCTGGCCAGAAACCCTGAGGGTCATCCCCTCCCAGACCAATCCTTTTGCATCTATTCTTACCTAGAATAAGTTGGCTTTGCCTGGGACAAACTGAGGCCTGGGAAAAACCTCAGCCAAGGTCTCCCACTGCATCAGGGGCCATGGTCAGGCATCCTGACTTATGTCTTGTCACTGGACTCCACTGACTCTGGAAGTGAGAGTAAGGCTTTGCACAGCCCTGCCTCACTTAAATCCAATTCACTTGCAAGACATCACCCCTCTGAATCCATTGGTCCTCTTCCAGACAGAAGGAGAATCAGCAACAAACAATAAAGGCTCTGTAAAACTGGTAAAGCGCTTAACAAATGTTATCTCATGAGATTCTCACAGCACCAAGTTAAGTGACCCAGCCAGGGTCAGAGAGCAAATCAGTATCAGGGGAGGGATTTGAACCTGTGGCTTCCAGTCTCCAACCTATTTACTAAATAATGTGACCTTTCAAACAGCTAGGTGGTGCCACAGTACACACAGCAGACTGCCTAGAGTCAGGAAGACCAGAGTTCAAATCCAGCCTCAGATACTTATTAGTAGTGAGACCCTGAGCAAATCACTTTGCCTCAGTTTCCTGATCTGTAAAATAGGGATAATAATAGCATTTATCTCCCAAGGTGGTTGTGAGAATGAATGAAATAATTAATTGTAAAGTACCTAGCACAGTGCTGGCACATAGTAGGCAGTTAATAAATGCTTGCTCCCTTTATAACTTTTTTCAAAAAGAAAAGATAAATCCTGTCAAACTCAAAACCAATTAGACTATATCAAGAATCACCAAAAATATTTTAAATTCATTTGTTCAAAGGTAAATAGTTGCGAAAACAATTTTGATGGGCTTTGTTAATGCTTAAAGTTAAATTTATAGTAAATCTTTTACTTACTTATTTTTGAAAAGAAGAATTACAAATGGATGGGACAAGGGAACCTGGGGTGGGCGGGGTGGGGTTGGAAGAGATGTCCTCGGTCTTGGGTTAATGGAATCATCGGTAATGAAGGATGTTCCACAATCATTTCATGCTAAAATATCTCTAAGGAGCCAGCTCTCCTCTCTTAGTCTATTATCTTAGTGCAGTAGCGGAAAGATTCTTCCAGAATCCTCAATCTGTGCTCATCAACCATATTAGTAATAACTAGTTTTAGCCTTCCCTGAACCAAGTGACTCATAAAAAATTATTACTTTGGAAAAAAGGTTAACAAATTCTCTCAGCTCACTAAGGGACCCACTAAGAATTTCTCTGCTAATAGGCTCTCAGCTGGCTTCCTTGGTCACCAAATTTCCTGCAGAGCAGTGAGTGGCCCAGGCACTGTTGGGAGAATGGCGTTCATGGACATACAGTCAGATCACTGAGATATGGTTATAGCAGCATAGGTCTAAAGGCCAATGAGCCCAGTTCCATAATTTTACCTATGGGGACACCAAGGCCAAAGGAAGGGAAGTGCCTTACCTGAGGTCACACAGGTATTTAGTATCAAAGACAGGATTTGAACTCAGCTCCTCTGACTCCAGGACCAGTACTCTTTCTATTGTACCATATAGTCTCCTGGGTTTATTAAATCCCTCTCTTCCTCTCAAAGTGATCCTGCCATCCTTGAATCTCCCAAGTTATTTTTTGACTTCTGAACTCAAGTACGATACCCCTATCCAGCCCCCTGTCAAGGTTGGAAGCCATCAGCAAATTCATACTTGCAGCACACTAGAAAGGGTGAGTCAGTCTTCTCCTCTATTGGTCTGCTCAGGCATCAAGGTGGTGCAATGCATAGAGGCTTGGCCTGGAGTCAGAAGGATGGTCTTTCCCCCATCTCTGTTCCCACCCTGAGAACCCTTATCCCCACTTTCCAAAGGGGAAAACTGTGGCTGAGAATCTGAGCCCAGGCCAGAATCCAGGAGTCCAGCTCAGTCATTGGGGTAGAAGTCATTATTATTGTTAATATCATCTTCATCATCATCATCATGCCCATTTTATAGATAAAGAAACTGAGGTTTAGAGCAATCACAAAGTCAACAAGTATCTAGAGTGAAAAGTGAATTCGTGTCTTCCTGACTCCAAGGCTAATACACTCTGACTTCTACCTCAATGGCTCTGGATATGTCATGAGGCCCAGGTTCTAGCTCCACTCCTAGGCTGCTGTAACACACACACACACACAAATACACACACACATATATTAACAAACACACATACATACACATAGGTAAGTATAAACATACACATACGCACTCATAAACATACACATGTAAGAGCATACGATGCTTATTTCCTCCTGTCTATTTCTCTGAAGGTGGAGAGCATCTTCCTTCACATGTCCAAGTCTTTCCATATTTCTCCAAATCAACCAGCTCCTTTCCTACACCAGAGCAATACTCCAGCCCAATCACATTATATCTGAGAGACTGTCTACGAAAGTTTCCCCCCAATTTCCTGTATTCCTTCTATTCTTATCTGCATAGGTTTTATTTATACAAGAAAATTTTAGGTTGTTTTTCAATAATTAAATAAATATTTGTGTGTCATGATGTAGTAAACAACATACGTGAGTTCTTAAACAACAGATAACCACACAGGCCACCGATGAAAAAACATTATAACCAACTTTATTAGTCACTTACGCACTAAACGACCAATCAAATTCTGTAGTAAACCACTTAGGAACACCCAAAGCTAAGACTACAAAATGCACCAGAGGTCCGTCAGCCTGTGCGTAGGTTCCAGTTAGGGCTGGCTCCTGCATTCAGGCACTGGAAGGTCATGCCAGTTCATATTCCCTGGGATGGCAACGTCAATGGAATGATGGAGGCTTGCTAGTAGAAAGGAGATATACGACTGGGCAAAGAGGGAACTCTGCCATGGGTCTGTTATGAAAGAAGCTATTGGAACCTCTGAAAATGATGGAGGCACTGTTTGAATCCTTCAATTAATAATGTTTGATTGCATGAATTGTGATGTATAAGTCTAACGGGTGCTTCTGTTGTGCTAGTTGGCACGTAATGACAAATCAGCCACATGCATTAGAGCTGCTAACCCATACATGTCAACCTTTTCCACAGTTCAAAGAAACAAAGATAAGATTCTTAGTATGGAAGAAGGAACCTCTAGCTACTAATAGGGTAGGTTTGTTTTTCTTTGTTTTCCACCATGTATTACAGCTGCTATTGTGTATACATGTCAACCTTTTTCACAGTCTGAAGAAACAAAAGTAAATTCTCAGTAAGGAAAAAGGAAGCTCAGGACTCTAATGGGGTAGGTTTGTTTCTCTTTGTTTACCAAGCTAGAGAGGACTCCTATGATTTATTGACTTCCCAGTTGGCACGCTTGCAGTTGAGGGTAGTGAACAAGCTGGGATTCAGTATGATAAGCCACTAATTTCTATCACTTTGAAAAGAAAAGAAAAGCAATAGGAAATTGAAAAAACAGTGACAAGAAGTGTACTGCAAGATTTTCCCAGTAATGAGTGGGTCCCAAGGTGCCCCATTATTTTGCCTGGTTTGGTTCTCTAAAAAAAAAACCTGCCACACTAAAGATTCCACTATATGAAAATATGACGTGTGATGTTTGAAAAAGCCACAGCATCGAGCTTCTTGGTAAGGCATTCTGTGTGCTTCATGGATGATAGCTCCATGAGCTGAGGGTAATGATGCAGATAGCAGGGGAGGTCAGAGCTGGATAGGGACTAGTGAGCATGCATCTGGCCAAGCTCTGATTTTAAATTGGAACATCTCTTCTTCCATCCCGTGAGCTTATCCTGTTCTTGTCCCTCTACTTTATTAAATCCCACTTTGCTTCTTTTCTCTCTGCCAATAAATGCAGTCAAATTCTTCAATAATTCTGGGGTAAGGAACAAGATCTACAAGACTCCTAATGGATATGGCCTATTTTCTGTTCCTTGTAAACACTGCATTTCTGAGCAAGCTGTTCCTTATACCTGGAATGTATTCCCTTAAATGTTCACACAGACAATTTGTGCCCATCCTGTGGTACAGCATTCCGACCTCGTACTGGTCTGATCAGCCACCGTCGGACACATTGAAACTTGACTCTAGCACAGTGTTGTCATTCTGGTCCTCTTCGAGATTAAAGGACAACAAACCAACCAACCATGTCTTAGGCTGCCTAGCTCTCTGTAAGTTCCTTGAGAGTAGGGACTGTGGTCTTTGTATTGTAGCGCAGTGCTTGGCACAAACTAAGTGTTTCACAATTGTTTACTGACTGACCTCCCATATGAAGCCCTTTCTAAACACTCCCCCTTCTCCACGTTAGTGCTTTCCCTACCCAGAAATTGCTTTGTATTGGTTCTGTACATATTTTGTATTTCCTTATCTGTAGACAGTTATCCCTTCCACATCACAACTTTCCTCAATGCAGCTTCAATATATCGAGGGTTGCCATAAGAAATTAAATGGGAATTTGGGGGGAGCTTTGCAGAAGCCACAGATGACACATGAAGGCCAGCAGATGACATAGAAAAAGTTTAGAAACTCAGAAATGCATAGTATAATATTAGCAACATATTTCATCTTTTAATACCATAAAAATATACAATTTCATCTTAAAGTTAAAATATGACCTAATGCTTAATTCAAAGTTTACAATAAGGTACTGTAAACACCCCATAAAAGAAAAAGAAAAAAATCCAGACTTCTCTGGTACAAAGGGAGAGCCAAAAAATATGGATTTTCCAGGCTACATTTTATGCAGATTTTCCAGATCTTGCTTCTAACCCCGACAATGTGTAAGTGATAACTGTACATGTTATTTTCTCCCAAATAGAAGGTAATTCCCCTGAGGGCAGGGATCATTTCATTTTTACCTTTGTATCCCCCAAAATTAGCACATAATAAGGGGGATGAGACACTAGCACCTGAGACAGAGAAGGTATTAGAGTGATAAGAGACGACCCCTTCAGTCAATTTGAGAAGACAAAGGAGGAGACTGGATTATTCAGTGTCCAATGCCACCAAGAGGTCAAGTAGGAGGAGGACAGACAGAAAAACCTCTGAATTTAGCAATGTGGAAGTCACTGGTGACCTTGGGGAGAGTCATTTCAGGAGTTTGGGAGCTACATTCAGGGGACTGAAGAGGAAGTAAGTGATGACAGAGTAAAAACAGAAAGCATAGTCCTCTGTTCAGAAGTTTATCAGTGCAGAGAAAGGATTGAGAGAATTTTTTTAAAGGTATAAGAGCCCTGCATCTACTCTAGACTGAAGGAGAAGAGGCAGGAGAATAGGAAAAACTGAAGATGTGTTAGAAAAAACCAGATTGATAGAGTGAGGAATCAAGGGAATAGGTAGAGGGTGTGAATTCTTGACAGAGGGATACCTCTTATTCTGAACCTAGAGGAAGAAAAATGCGAGTTCAGCACCCACCCCTGGCACAAACTGGCACTGTGACTCTGGGCAATTTAAATTCTTAGGGACCACACACAAATCTCTATAAATTATTGATATGCATTGGTGGAAGGAGTTTTATCCCTAGAAGTTCCCTATACCAATGAAATCACAGAACTGGACCGTCTCTCCCACTCCCCCATCAAAAAATTCCCTCCCCCCCAAAAACCAATCTTCTTTGGTGCTTAAAGCTGGCAGATCACAATTAATGTTTGTTGAAGGGATGGATAGATGAATGAATGGATGGATGGATGGATGGATGGATGGATGGATGGATGAATGAATACTAAGGCCTGACTGTTTGATTAAGAAGATAGCTACAGGACCCTTTGTACAATCTGCTCTAAATGTTAGTACCAAGCTGAGAAAAGCTGGAAAAGCCAGCTAAAAAGAATTTTAGAGCTAGACAAGACCTTAGTGGTCACTGAGGCTAACTCCTCATTTTACAGATGATGAAACTGAGGCCAAACAAGTTAAATGACTTGTCTGGGGTCACTTAAATCACAAGTAGCAGCGTGGAGATTTGAACACAGCTCCTCTGACTAAAAATTCATCCACTGTGTTATCTGTACTCAAGTTCTATGAGAATCAGGCTGTGCCTGCATGGTGTGGGAAAGTCCTAAATTTGGAATCACCAAGATCTGGGTTGGGATCCATCTAAGACATTTACTAGTTATGTCTGAGCCTTATTGTCTTCATCAGCAAAATGAATGAGGGGAGTAGACTGGATGACCCTTTAGGTCCTGCCCAATTCCACATCTATGAGCCCAAGGAATCCAGGCTTAGGCAAAATAAAGAGGACTCCTGAGCTGAGTCAAGGGCTGAACTGGCAACAGCTGGTCTCAGGCAAGTAGGGTTTATACCAGAAGTTCCAAAACTGGAGTAGGTGAGAAAATAATCAAGTTGTGGAGGATCATGGGGCAGTTCTCAATATCATAGATCCTGTATGTTCCAAGGCTATGGTTAACAGCACACAAGCTGGGACCAGGGCTAGATGACACTTGTGTGGGTTCTCAATAGGGAATCTGTGCTACCACAGAGAGAGCTGTCTTTGTGCTGGTCTTTAGAAACTGATGTCAGAAGCCAGGGCATAGCTCTTCTCTCCACAGGGTGGTCTTGATTGGCTGGCACCTCTGCCCTCATCTACTATTATCATACTCATCCATATTTTAAGTGGGGTTTCATAAAATTCAGTCTCACACAATAGTCAATCTCTGACAGATGATAGAGTTATGCTAGGGGGCTACCCTAGCCCAGGGCTACAGGGTGCCACCCCACCCTGGGAAGCATTGTGCTCCAGAGGAAAACATACTGAGTCTGGGTCTGAGGGATCCAAGTTCAAATCCCAGTCTGGCCATTTCCTACCTGCATACCCAATCAGAAGAGATTGGATTAGGTGGTTTCTAAAGCCCCTTTCAATTCTGACTATATGGTACTGAGCTCTTCAAATCCTTCACACTTGCCCCACCTTACCCATCCTCTTCCTGGCTGCTGTCAGCCTGATTGTAACACATCAGATATCTGCCGACAGAGCTGGCTGGTCTCATGATGCTAAAATACAGAGAAATAAACACCATGCCAACTAAGGAAGCGTGACATAAAAACAGGAAACAGACCACCAAGTCCAAGTGGCTGATGTCATACTGAACACTGAACTGTGATTGGTTGTCACAACGTAAAAGAAGAGTCATAAATCAGAGGTAGAGGGCAGTGGCACATCTTGTGGCCTGACAGGAGACATATTTCAAGGGTTTTATTCATCACAAAGAAGGTAGATCTTGTTGAGGGGAGGGTGAGGCCAAATACAGGAGCTTTGTGTGGAACCACAGCAATAATTAACATTTGCAAAATGCTTTAAAATTTGCAAGGCATTTCATAAATGTTACTTCATTCTGTCTTCCCAACAACCTTAGGAGGTAACTGCTATGGTTACACCCATTTTACAGATGAGGAAACTGAGGTAGACAGAAGTTAAGGGATTTGTCCTGGGTCACACAGCTTTGTTGTGGGGGAATTCATTCGCACAGCTAGGATACGTCTAAGTCCATATGTGAACTCAGGTCTTCTTGATTCCAGATCCAACATGAATTATGCCTTTGGGGTCAAGACTTACCCACTCTGTGCTATATAATACAACAATACTATATAGCTATCGGGATATAGCACTGGATTCAGAGTTAAGAAAGCCTGAGTTCAAATTTTTCCTCAGATATTCACACAGACTATCTGTGCCCAACCCTGTGGTAGAGCATTTTGAGCTCGTACTGGTCTGATCAGCCATAGTAGGACATGCAGAAATTTCACTTTATCATGGTGATATCATATTGGTCCTCTCCAAAGATGAAGGATGACAACCAACCAACTAACTGAGGGACTCTAGGAAGGTTATTTAAACCTTCTAGGCTTCCACTGTCTCATCTGTTAAATAAGGGAATTGATCTCAAAAGTCCCTTTCAGTTCTAGAATAGATCTATGATCTGAGAACTGTGTGATCTAGGACAAGTTGATCAATTTCTATGGGCTTCAGTTTTCTCATCAGCAAAACGAGAGAGTTGAACTCAATGACTTATAACTTTCATTCTTTTTAAATGCATATACCTTTTTTTACATTACTTATATTTCCCCCTGGATCCACTTCCTCCTCCCTTCCAGAGAAGCATCCCTTATAAGAAAGTTATTTTTTTTTACAGAGGAAGAGGGAAAAAAAATAAACAAAACCAATTGAAACCTCAAAAAAAATTTCTGATGTCATATGCGATATTACACACTCATAAATCTCCATCTCTGTGAAGGAGAACATGCTTTCTTATAACTCTTCTCCAGGGCCAAGCTTGGTCATTATAATTTCACAACATTAAGTTTTGATTGGTTTATGGTTATTCTTTTCACTTACTTGGCTGCAATCATTGTGTCTATAACATTCTTGATCTTTTAAACCATCTCAGGATGGGAAGCTAGTGATAGGCAATGAGGTGGAAGTATGTGGGGGGGGGGGCAGGATCAGGGTGAAGAAAGTTTAAAGTAGAAAAAAGAATGGATTTGGAATGAGAAGAATCTATCATCTTATATATATGTATGTATGTGTGTGTGTGTGTGTATATATATATATATATACATATAAATATATACACATGTATATATAAAACTTTCCTGCCTCTGCTTATTTCACTTTCCATCAGTTCATAAGTCTTCCAATGCTTCTCTGTTTATATCATCTCCTACAGCACAGTAGTATCCCATGATTACCTATCATCACAACCTTTTTCAGCAATTTTCTCATTCACTGGGTAGTTACCTTGTTTCTGCTTCATTGGTATCACAAAATTACTGCTATATTTTTCTTATATAAAGCTCCCGTTTTTTGGTCAAAGATCTCTGTGGGGCACAGGGCTAGTGGTGGGATCTCAGGGTCTTTAATTCTGTCCTTCTCACGTTCCTTTTCTTGGTCCCCCAAATTATTTAGAAAACTTACAAGAAACAAACACTGAATTTACTAGCCCTTTTTGCTCCATTCAGATTGGACTCAAGGTGTTCATAAGGCAACCCCAGGACTTTGCTGAGGGCATTCTGAAATAAAGCTGGATTAGACAAAAGCCAAATGCAGCTGTGATCCTGGCTAGAACCAAAAAGAAAATGAGACACTTTATATGATTTTTGTTTCCTGGTTTCCTGGGGAAGCCAAAGGCAACATCCACAGTACTGTGGTGTCTCTGAGAAGACCTACGACATAAACCCAAACCAAACTCCACAGTTCTCTGTGTAGGCATGTAGATCAAGGGAAAACCCTGGAAACAGTAAGAATGGGACATCTGAATTACTGCATCAGAAAACGAACTTCCTCTGTTCCAACTAATCAGGTAAAACCCCACAGCCCACCAATTTTCACACAACTTGTTTAAGAACTAAAATTAGGAATGGCATGCTATCGTCCATGGGATTATGAAGAGTCAGACACGACTGAACAAAGAATTAGGAAAGAAACATCCTTCTTGAACCCAGGATGAAAGACGTTAAAGTCCTGTGGACAAGAATTCTAGACAAAACCTAATTGTCTCTCTGAAAGGCTAAATGCTTAATTGGCACAGGGAACAGAAAGTCTTCATCCTCTTTCCTGTGTTCCATTGGGTGTCCTTCTCAACCACTAGCATGACTGCCCTGCCTTCCTCATCAATTTATCAGTCAACAAGCATTTACGTGCCTGGATAGAAAGACAAACATGGAGAGACAACACCTGCCATTCATATAAAGAGCCGAGTATCTGAGGTGTAAAATAATGAGTGTGGTCAGGTAACTTCCCTGGACCTCCCAGTTCTCTCTCAAGGTCCCTCTTTTCTCAGTCAGTCAACAAGCATTCATTAAGAGTTTACTGTGTTGGAAGCAGCTAGGTGGCCCAGTGGAAACAGCACCAGCCCTGGAGGGCCTCCAGAGACAGTATTCTAACCACTGGACCCCCTAGCTGCCTCAATATATAAAATAATTTCAGGTGGCAAGAAGAAATCTCATGGGCCACCTTAAAAAGATTACATGAATAAGTCAAGGTATCTGGCATAGAGGGTTCAGAATATGGGAACCCTGGGTACCCAGTGTAGCTTACACTCTGGAAGAACAGAGTTCTAAAGTGTCAGAGGCAAAATTCAAATCCAGATCATCCGGTATCCAAGCTCAGAACCTTACAGGCTACTTCTAGCAACTAGACTAATTTAGACCTTTGATTTCATTGTTTTAGGCAAGTGCCAGTGAGAAAATTGCCTCTCTCAGAGAAGAGCTATGTGTGTGCTCTGCAATTTACTGTCTTAGTCGGCTGAAAGGCCCAAGTTCACAAAGTCAGTAGTTCTGAAAGGCAGGACTTGAAATCGGGTCTTTGGGACCAAGACCAGTTCTCCATCCATTACTCCAGTTTCAAACGGGTGAAGCGCAATGAGGAGGAACGCATAACAATCAGTCTGTATTTCAGGATATGATTCAGCAGTCTGGATATAGAGAAGATGTAGTATGACCCTAACCAAAAGCCAGTCTATAGACTGGCAATGATGATAGATGGATAGATAGATAGATAGATAGATAGATAGATAGATAGATAGATAGATAGATAGATAGATAGATAGATAGATAGATAGATAGACAGACAGATAGACAGACAGACAAACATAGAAATAGAGATATATAGAGATAAAGAAATAGAGATTTTTTTTTCCTTTTTTAAAAAAATATGAATTTATAGGATCATAGAACCAGGGCTGAAAGGGACCATCCAGTCCAACCATCTCATGTTACAGATAGGGAAATTGAGGCCCAGAGAAATGAAATAACTTGCTCATGATCATGCAGATAGTAAGTATCAGAGGCAAGATTTGAACTCAGGCCCTCTAATTCCAGGGCCAGGACTATTTCCACTGTGCCACTCAGCCTCCCTCACATACCTCAACATAACCATTTCCATCTACAAGGGACAGAAAAAGAGATTTGTACATGAAACCATGAAGCTCTAATACACACAGCTTGTTTTATTAAAAAGTAATTTGTACTAAATTTAGCACAATAATTCTAATGCTTTCCATGGGCACAGCTATGAATTCCCTTCCCCTCTGCTTTTCCATCTTCTCCCAAATAGTGGCACAATTAAACACTTAATGCCACATTAGGCAAAGTCTGCCACTAACACTGAGGCAGGCAGTGTGTGGGAGCTGAGCAAGAACACTCCCCGCGAGCCTGGGGGAAAACACTCTTGTCAAAAGTTCTCGGCTGCCTCAAAACACGCCTTTTGCCTCACGGGTTATTTTTACAATATTTGGGTGAGGATTCCCTTGCCTAATCTGCTTTATTTTAAAATTTCATTCAGTTTAAAAATAAATGTAGCCTCCCCTCCCTTTTGTGCCTTGGCTCATGCCTGTTATCGACATTCATTTGTAAACCTTAAAGTGGGATGCAAGGGGGAATGATTCTTATTCATATTCATTCAATCAGTCAGTCGTCCAACATTTCCTGGATGTCTGCCTACGTGGAGACACACAGACCAGGGTTCCATTGGACTATGCAGTCTCTAGAGGAATTGGAGACATATTTATGACACAAAGTTTAAACTTTTGTTCAAAATACTTTCCTCTTTATTGAGATGCTTCAGGTATGTGTGATTTCCTCAGTGTAGAAACCTTTATCATGGCTACTCTATGACTTAGTAGATGGTTTTGACAAGATCCTGCAGCTGAAAAATGGATCTCCTGGGGTCAACCTGGAAATGAGTCTCTGATCTTAGTTAGACAGGACCTAGACTCATAATTCTAGAGAAAGAAGGGCCACAGAAGCTGGCTGGTTCAAACCCTCATTTAAAAAAATCAGAAAATTGAGGTCAAAATCAGAAAACTGAGGTCAATTGGGGAAGTGACTTACTCATGGACATAGCTAGAATGGTAGATTTAGAACTCCAAGGGATATCAGAAGGTTTAATCCAACCCCCTCATGTTACATATGAGGAAACTGAGATCAAGAGATTTTCAGTGACTTGTGCAGTGTCATACAGTTAGGATCATGGTATCACAGACTTAGATAGCTAAAAGGGACCTTGAACATCATCTAATTCATCACCTTCATTTTCAGAGTTGGGGCACTTGAGACCAGGGAAGTTAAATTGTTTATCCAGGTCACACAGGTGTGAAGTGTGAGAGAGAACATTTGAATTCAGGTCCTCTGACTGCAGGTTCAATTCTTATTCCAATATATTCCCTTACTACCTTCCCAGATGACAACAAAATTCCAATACCAAGCCATACATTTAATCATTGGTCATTTTAAAATAAAACTAATTTGAATGACTAACTTAGGAGAGAGAAATATAAGGTGTTCTCCAAAAACTCTTGAAATTATGTTCATTAATGACTAATATGGAAATATGTTTTACATGACTTCATGTGTATAACTGATATCATAATGCTTGCCTTCTCAATGGATGGGCAGGAGGAATTAAACTTAACAAAAAAATTTAAGGGAATGTCCAAATAAAACAACATAGAATTACTTTAAAAAATAAATTATGTTGTTCTATTTTATTCTGAAGTATTTTCTTGGGAAGTCTCCAACCACTATTTACTTCAAAGAAGATTTAGCATTTGAGCTGAGATTTGAATGATGGATCATATATATATAGGGATTGGAGGAAATGGCATCCTATGTCTTGGCACCCCAAATAAAGATATAATAACTTAAGTATGGTATCTAGTAGACATGGATATTTTAAAAATATACTTGTGGTCAGAAACAGCTTTGTTCACAATGATTTCCAAATCCCTTCTTGAATGACAGGAATTTGGGTGTTGAGTCAATCACTCCCAGGCAATTCCCCCAAGATAGGCTCCAGGCTTTTCATCATAACTACAGAGTTATAAGAGCCTTCAGAGGTCATCTTGTCCTGAGAGTTTCTTAAAAGCATATTTTATAAAGGTGAATCATTTCTTGAAAAAAAAAAAAAACATGCTGCTCATTTCTTTGGCAATAATTGGCCTTGACAGTATTCACTGAGAGTAAGTACATGCTGTCTGAGAGGTAGATTGACAGTCACTACAGAGCCTGCCTTGGAGACAGAAAGACCCGGGTCCAAGTACAATATCTCAAACATCAAGTATATGATCCCCAAGCAAGTCTTTTGACAACTCAATGCCTCAAGCACTTGACTAAGATACTAAGTTTTGGTCAATTCTTGGTCTCTATCACTTTAATTTGTTTACAGTTTAAATTAGAAAGGAAAATTGGGTGGGGAGGGGAGAAGGGAAGAAATCTTCATAGCCAATTTCTCTGATAATATAGTAACTGGTATTTGTATAATGCTTAAAGGTTTGCAAAGTGATTTGAATCCTCACAACTATCTGGTAATGTAGATGTTATTATTCCCACTTTACAGATGAGGAAACTGAAGCTGAGATGGTTTAGAGAGACTTACCCACGTTCACACAGCTAATGTTTGAGACATAATTTTGTCAGGCTGGATGGAGTTCTTTAATAGAGTGACTGACTGTTCTGATCAGTAACTTGAGAAAAGGCATAGATAGTATGCCTATAATATTGTAAAATATCCATATTTCTCTGAGCATTGGAGGCCGCCATGGCCAAAGTAGTCATTGCTTACTGGTCAACCTAGCAGTGGGAAGCACAGCCCTCTTGGTTAGGTAGGTCATTGTAGAGAGTTGATGTAATCTGTCACTGAAGAATCATTATTGCAAGAGACCCAAAGGGCAATGGAAATATACATAGTAGAGGCATGGAGGCTACCAACATATTACCAATGATAACTCACACTCAAGAAATTGAATGAAAGATATCAGACCCAAAATGTGTAACTGACCAAAACGAGGTGGATCAGAAATGAGATGCCAGACAGCCCAAAGCGAGATGGAAATTAAAAGATTTTTTTAAAGGGAAGACCTCTAGTACGTTGGACAGATCCTCTGCGGAAGTCTTATGAAGAGGATATACTTGAGAAATGCATAGGATAAGAAGACCCTAATGGGTTACAGTCAACACCAGTTGAGGGAATACCCATGACAGTGAGATCTTGAACTCACTGAAGTATTTTGGGGAATGTAAGACTGAGCATAAAAATTGCACTTAATTATTTGTCTTAGTCCAAGAGCCTAGCATGATACCTGGCACACTTAAGAAATGCTTGCTCTCTGTATGAGAAAATGAATGGATGAATGAATAGTCCTACTTCTAGAACTTCCTATTGAACATGCACTTAATGAAAGGTTGTGTTCGTCTTTCGTTGCGGAAGAAGACCATGCCATCAGAGAAATGATGACATGACTGGCTATGTGACCCTGGGCAAGTCACTTACTCTCCATATGCTTCAGTTTTCCCATCTGTATAATGAGGATAATAATACTACTTGAAAGAGTTGTTGTAAGAATCAAATGAGACAATAACTATAAAGCCCTTAGCACAAAGCCTGGCACACGGTAAGCACTGTCTAAATATACCACCTATTAAGTGTTGTAAAACCAATTAATTAAACCAATGAGTGACATTGCAGGGGAACAGCTTTCTCCTCTCCGTTGACAGTAATGAGAGTGGACACTACCTATAATACTTTCTCCACTTACCTTCTCCCAAGGAGAAACGTTCTATTTTCTTAATCAATCAACAATTCGGAAAAGGTGCTCCAGAGTTCTGCTGGAGCTAGCGCATGCTAGCATGGAGGGACTCAGATGAATATTTGTCATCTCACATCTGGCTGCTTGGAAACAGAAACTGACTTTTCAATTTCACGCTCCCAGAAGACACCTGTCTCCTTCAATTAGCCCCAATTTTCTTTCCCTTTCAATTTTTTGGGGGCACTAATGAGAACTTCAAAGTCATGCTAAAGGTTCCCTTCTAGTTCAAGAGAAGCAACTCTTTGAACCTGGCATTTTTTACGGTCCCTGGAAATAGAAAGGTATGCTTTTTAGGCTTTATTTTGCCTTTGGACTTCACACCAAAGCCATTTTCTATAATGCCCCCGGCCGCTATGCATTGAACTTTTCTTAGAACAAAGAAAAGTATTTAAGCAAAACCAATCTACTCGAGTCTAACAAAATTTTGTTGTTCAGTCATTTTTCAGTTGTGTCCAACTCTTTGAGACTCCATTTACAGTTTGCTTGTTTTTTTGGCAAAGATACTAGAGTGGTTTGCCATTTCCTTCTCCGGATCATTTGACAGCTGAGGAAACTGAGGCAAACAGGGTTAAATGGCTTGCCCAGGGTCACACAGCTAATAAGTGTCTTTGAACTCAGGTCTTCCTGACTCCAAGCCCAGGGCTGTATCTGCTACACCATCTAATGGCCCCTAATAGTGTATACTATGTAGTACATATACACAATCTCCCACATTTCGACTGAGAGGAGGGCGTTACATTTCCTCATCAGTTTTCTAGGATTAAAATTACTCATAACATTTAATCACAATCAATCAGTGATGCTATTTATAATAACATGGCCATCATGGATATTGGCCTTGTGGTTCTGCTTTCCCCAGTCTGGATCACTTTATAAAAGTGTTCCCATGTTTCTACTGTGGCAGGGTTTGACCAGGGTATGTGCGAAGTTGACCCTTCTTCTTTTGATAACCACATATGCTGTACTGAACACTGAGTAGGGACTCAGTTCTTTGAGATGAAGAAGCAGATCCCTTACTGACCTATGAACAGAAAGGAGACTCAGAGGACAATCAAAATTGACATTAGGCCCCCACTCCCACCCTGACCCCCTCAGTGTTCTCTTCCCTTACAGATTACTATCATATCAGAAGTAGTTGAAGCTGATTCCTTCTTGGGGCAGGGGAGGGTGGTTTGCCCTATTCCCCATTCTACCATGAGAACATGGCATCTAAGGCGTGCATGCACTGCCAGGGCAAGCCTGAGCCTGGGTTCAGGGCTGTCTTTTCTTTTGTAATCTTAGAAGAATGAGTAACTATGCCGAGATGGACATGAACAGTCTTAGAAGTAATCTTAGCGATCGCCGAGCCAAAGTTTTATTTTATAGACAAGTAAACTAAGGCATGGAGGTTTAATACTTGCCAAAGTTTTTGCAACTAATCGGCAGCAGAGTTGGGATGAGACAAAGTTCTTTTCCCACCACATCAGGGTGCATCTTCTGGGCTATAAATTTTCACTAGGACACCACAGTAAGTGTGACAGCTATTGAATAAGTTAGGGGAGAAAAAGTAAGTGCCAACAAAATCAATCTACTTTTAGTAATATTTTAACAATGCAGACCTGGAGGAGTGATTTATGATGACATCCTTAATAAACCCAATAGTAGGACTTCTGCTGATACAGGTGAGATATTTCCTCAAACCTTCCCTTGCTTTTGTCTCCTTCTCTCCAAGTACACACAGACACTCCCTTCTCAGAGGCTCATCCTCACCACCTGCCTGGACCCCTCATTGTCCCCTCTCCCTCTTGTCTCTCCTTTCTCCAAAACATCCTCCATGCAGATGCCAAGTTGATAGTCCCAAAGTGTAAGTCTGACAGACCATTCTTTTGCTCAGAAGGCTGCCCTATCTTTCTGTGACCTCTAGGATAAAATAGAAACTTCTCTGCTTGGCATTTAATGCCCTTTACAATCTGCCTCCAGTCTATCTTTCCAGACATTTCTTCTCTTTCCCCTCTCTCTGTCTTTCCTTTTCTCTTTTTCCCACCTCCCACTTCTCTCTCTGTCTCTGTTTGTCTATCTGTCTCTCTGTCTCGTCTCTCTTTCTGCCTCTCTGTCTCTGTCTCTCTGTCTCTCTGTCTCGTCTCTCTCTCTGCCTCTCTCTCTCTCTCTCTCTCTCTCTCTCTCTCTCTCTCTCTCTCTCTCTCTCCTCCCTTTCTCTTCTCCTTGCCCCCACCACATTACTGGTCTAGGCAAACTCTCAAAGCCTCAATATTAGAGGCGGGTTCCTCCTCTTAGTTCCATATATATATATATATATATATATATATATATATATATATATATATATGAAACCCCAAGTCCCTATCCTTCTCTATCTGGTAGATAGCTTTTATTTACTTCTCTGTGTACATGCTGTTCCCTCAGCTCTCCAAGAAGGTCATAAGATCCTTAAGGTCAAGAACGACAAGCATCATTCTTGTCTCCAGTACCTAAAACAGTGTCTGCTCTATTATTTTAGTTTTTCAGTGTTATCTGACTCTTCATGACCCCACTTGGGGTTCTCTTGGCAGAGATACTGGAGTGGTTTGAATTCCCTTCTATAGCTCATGTTACACATGAGGAAACTGAGGCAAACAGGGTGAGGTGACTCGCCCAGCGTCATTCAGCTAGTGAATGTCTAAGGACACATTTGAACTCAGGTATTCCTGACTCCAGATCCAGCTCTCTATCCACCGAATGCTATAGCTGCCGCCATCTGGTCTGTTATCGTACTAAATAACTGCTTGGTAGATTGGATTCAATTTAATTAAAAAGTTCAATTTCAGACTCTCTTTATCCTGAGTCGCAACTAAAAATTTACTTTTCTTTCTCTCATCAGTTCTGTTTTATTGTTTCCTCCCCCAATAGTTCTTATTTCATTTTGCTACTCCTCTATTTCATTTTTATAATGAGATTTACCATTCCAGTCATTTGGAAGAGGCCATATTAAATGGGATTTTTTTTGGCATAGCACAATAGTCAGATAAAATATTGGCTCTTGAGAAGAACTGGAAGAGGTCCTTGCAAAGAGACTGAACCCAAGGAGAGGGAATTGGCTATACTGCTGTCTGGGGTAAATTCTTCCCTAGGTTCCTGTCTGCCTTGGATTATAACACAACCTTCATTCCCAACTCAGTCATTTAGCTAGTCCTTTAGCCACTGAGGAGGGATGAATGAGAGTCCTGGAGGTTAAAGTCTTTGAAATTTTGTCATGCCCTTGAATCAGCTCATGGTCATCATTATGAACGTTGGTTATTTCCACAGGGTGTTATGGATTCATCTGCAGCATACTACTAAGGTTGCAAGAAGGGATAGGAATGAAATTATCTAATAAATATAAAGTGGTAGGCTGGTCATTTAATAAGTCAAGTCAATTCCAGAAGGATTTATTGGGAGATTACTATGGGAGTCAAGCCAATTCCAGAAGGATTTAGTAGGAGATTACTATGGGAGCCAAGTTGAGTCAAGAGGAATTTATTAGGAGATTACTATGGGAGGTAGCTGAGGTATAGCATTGTGTCATGAAAGAATGATGGATTTGGGGTTGGAGGACCTGGGTAATAATCTCTGCTTGCCACCAAGTCTAAATTTGCCAACCAGCCCTCATGTCTGTTTCTTCTCCACTGGAACCTTTCGACTCCAACCCTGGAAAAACCTGGGTTCTGATAGTTGACCTTTCACCTTATCTTCCTCAGACTGTAACTCTACCTCACTTTTGGGCCACCATTTCTGAACCATGCCACCTATACTGTAACCTTCATCTTCCTCTAGTTCCATTAACTCCACCCCCTTTCTAGTTCCTCTTCATGTCTTGTCTTTCCCTCATTAAAAAATAAGGTCCTTGAGGGCAGAGGGTATCTGGCTTATAGTTGTACTCCCAGTACTTAGCACAATGCTTGGCATACAGTAAGTGACTAATAAATGCTTTATCTCTCTTTAGCTAGCTAGTTAGCTTTGCATTGTCTAGACAATCTACTTGCCTTGCTATGATACCTTCCCCATCTCACTACTCCAGTGCTGGAACCATGGTTGATCAATGCTACTCTGCTTTCTGAAGAGGACGTGTCAGTCCCATTCATTATCCCATGAACTTTCTGGTTGAAAATCTTGCTGAGTTCAATAGAGACCTTGTGTTTTCCAATCTTTTGCTTTGCTTGGGTTATTTCTGGTGCTTGGAATACACCAATCCAAACAGGTTATCTTCCACTTGTTAATACCCCACCTTTTCTGGGAGGTCCAGTGCAAAGGTCACCTCCCGTATGAAACATCCTCTGATTCCCTCAACTGGGAATAATCTCTCTCTCAACTACTCATCTCAACTATCCTAACACTTTGCACTACCCTCTATCTCTGGAGCTTCCATCTGGGCCTCCAATGTCCTGACTGGTTACTGCCCCACCTGAGTCTTCTGTTAAGAGTTTAGGAACTGCAACAACGTGCCCACTTAAGTACATAGTGGTAGCAGGAGAGGGAGATAGAAGTATGACTTCTACATACAGATCATACAGTACAGATCATAAATCATAACTTCTCCTCTGATTTTTGCCATATCCTCCAATAATCTTCCATAGATGATCTACTCAATGTATAGATGGCCTTCCCCCATACAATATATTAGAATATTTCCTGGATATTAGTGGAGCCTCTGGAATGTTCATCCATTATCTCTCACCCTTGCTAGGATGGTAGATTTATCAGTTTGTCAATTTAGATCTGTAAGGGGCCTTGAAAGTCATCTGATTCAACCTCTTCACTTTACAGGAGAAAAAGAAGTACCCCAAACTCCACATTCCATCTCCCACCTCCAGGCATTTGCAAAGACTTTCTACAAGTCAGTCAATCAATTGGCATTTATTAAGGATTTACTGTGTGCCAGGCATGGTACTCAGTACTAGGGACAGAAAGAAAGATGGAAGATGGTCCCCTGTGTCTGGAATGCATCTCCTCAGTACTTCCCACGCTCCCTGATCCCTCCACTTATTCCACAAATGATGCTTTATCGTGGTATGGAGACAATCCTGGGCTCCTGAAGCCTTTGCCACTGGAGCATGATTCGTAAAAGATGTAACACGTTCTTAAACATCTTTTTATTACAACTTACAGTCATTTCCTCCCATTCATAGAGGCAGCAGGAAATATTAGATCAAGAGCTATTTGGAACCAGTAGACCTGAGTGTGAATCTTACTTCAGAATCTTGAATACTGTGGGATCCCCATCCAAGTCACTTCACCCTTCACCCACATCAGCTTCTTCATTTGTAAAAAGCGTATTAAAAATGCCTGTGCACTTCTAAGAGATAAGAGGTGATATAAGGAAAGTGCTCTACAAACCTAAAGTCACTGTTAAAACTGAGTTATTATTAGTGTTCCATGGGAACAATCTTTACATCTATTTTGGGGGATTCCAGACCTATATTTTCATTAGAGTAGGGAACTCCTAGTGAGGAAACTCTTTGTACCAACAAAAATTGGCACCTGCCCAGGTGACTTATGGCACAATCCTGCCTTGGACATGAAGTAACTTTGTGACAATGGGCAAGTCATTTGACTTTCCTGGACCTCAATTTTCTCATCTATAAAATGAAGGAGTCAACCTAGATGTCCTCTGAATCCCTTTCCAACTCGATCTATGACCCTATGGTAGTATAATCATAAGATCATATAATATAAACTTAGAAAGATGACTGGAGCACTGAGGGATCTAGCAGGTGGCACCACAGTGCAAAGAGCATTGGGCCTGACATCAGGATGACTTGAGTTCAAATTTGACCTGAGACACTTACCTGGGTGAACTCAAGCAAATCACTTAACCTCTGCCTCCCTCAATTTCCTCATTTTTAAAATGGGGATAATAACAGAACCCACCTCCCAGGATTATTGTGAATATTATTATGAGATAATATTCCTAAAGCACCTAGTAGATAGTAGGTATGTGAAGATGGCTGAAGCAAGCTTGGGGGAGCACTTAGATCTTGGTCAGACATGCAAGACCCAAGGGCATCCACTGCATCATGGGTCATCATCACTCATCTTGATTTCGTCCTGCCTTTGGATCTCAATGACTAGATGAGAGAGTGAGGCTGACGACTCTGCCTTACTTAAATGCAATTCATGCACAAGGCAAGACACTATCCATTATAATGTCATGGGTCTTCTTCAAAAACAAAGTACAAACATCAACGACAAGCTGTTAGCACTGTTGTTGCGGTGGTGATGATGATGACGATGATGATGATGGAGCAACTTACCCAGGCTCATATAGCCAGTATGGGTCAGAGGCAAGACTCAAACTCAGATCTTTCTACCTCCAAGGTCAGCTTTGGCTTGCTTCCATTTTATAATGGAAATCAGTTGGAAATGTTTTCTTGGTTTATAGAAATTCACTTTGTAGTCAGTTTTTCAATGCACCAAATTTGTAAAGTATAGCGTAGCATCCCGTGGCTTCCAAACCTTCTGGTGTATTGGGAAGGTGGTAGAGAGTACCGTCTGATAGCGTTATGTATGTATGCACATATACACTGAGTCTTACCGTGGAAGGAAATTCAAGCTGCCAATGCGGAGGAGGAAATTTTTGTTCATTTGAAATCTATAATTAAATACTTATATGTAAAAGTTGAGGCAAAAAAAAGATGAATGTGAGAAACTCAGAATCAACTTGTTTTGTTCATACTACTCTGGGGCTTTTTGACAAATGTGACCCGCATCTGCCAATGTTGGCCCAGTGTTATTTACAAAAATTATTCAGAAAAGCAATTTTCTAAGATGAGTTAGAAATAACCGACCTGTGAGTGGCATGGCAGAGAGGTTACGTACAATCACACTGAGTAGAATTAGCCAACAGAATCTGGCTAAGGAGACTGAAGATGGTAAAGGAAAGTCTTCCAGAGTAAGAATTACAAGAGAAGACAACACAAGCAGGTATTCTGAGGGAGGTGTCAGAATACTTCTGCTTCTTCTTCTGGTCTGGACCCCATCTCAGAATTATGTTTTCAAATGCGTAAAGCAAAATTCATAGGACTACAATGGAAACCAATTCGATTGAAATAATTATCTAAAAAAATTGTTTAAGTTCATGGATCCCAGGTTTAGAACCTGTGCTCTACTCATTTTGTCTAGAGAGACATTTTCAGTATATATAATGAATAGATCTCCTTTTTGTTCTAATTTTCAAAGTCAGCCACAACTCCCACCCCTGCCCCAGCACACACTCCCTGCAGCGACTAGAGAAGAAAAAAGAACCAGTGCACAATTTAAGTTCTTCTGGGGGGACATTAGCGTCACTAGTGACCAGGGAAAGCACTACAAAATGTATCTGAATAACTAGCAGAGCAAAATCAACTGTGTGACCCTGGTCAAGTCATTTTACTGCACTACACCTCAGCTTTGTCATCTAAAAAAAGGAAGATGTTACTACTTGTACCACCACAGAGTTGTGAAAATAAGGATTGGGGAAAACTTCAGGAAGAGACTTCAGACCTCAGGACAAAAAGCTCCACAGTGTAGTAAATAGTACATTAACTCTAGTAGCAAGAAGATCTAAGTTCAAATCCTACTTCAGGCACTTCCTCACTGTAAAATGAGGAGGTTGGACCAGACCTCTTAATTTATATTCTGCCTCTGAATCTATAATCCTTTAGCAGAGCTGCATATAATAGATTCTGTTTTGTTGGGGGAAGACGGACACCCAGGACAAAAAAAGGGGGGCCCTGCCAGGAGTGTGGCTAGGGGTTGGGGGGAGGACAGGAAGAGAAGAATGGCAGGACCAAATCAGGAAAGAGCTCATTTGGAACTTTTTCCTAGGTCTAGAGAAATATGAGAGACAATAATGGACCATCTTCTAGCTTCCTATTTTAACTAAGCATTCTTGCTAACTAGGTGCTAAACTTATTTGCTCCTATCTGCTGAAGGCTTGAGCACAAGTACTATGAGTGCCCCCTAAATTTGAACATCCTGAGAAAAGTGTTCCACCTCTGAGGAAAATCCACAGATATACCAAGGAAAGATTCTATTTACTTTAAAACTGTCCAATGTCAGGATACCAAATACCTTTCCAGGTAAGCCTAAAGGACTGAAGACTTTGAAACTCTATCTTCCTCTAGAATTCTATAACTGGATTAGTTTCTCTGGGCAGCATCCCCCAGCCATAGGCAAAAGAATATATAAGTAGTTGTCATGGGTTTTGAAAATCTCCATGCTTATCAGCAGTCTGGGGAGAGTGTCCACATTCCAAAGAGCAGCATGAATCTCTCAACTGTCAGCAAAGAAATGGTTTTGGTTTCCTAAGCAGGAAAGAGGGCTGGTTGGCAGGGAAGGGAGTTTCTGTGAGCTGACACCCATTATTAGAATGATGGGTGCGCAGAAGAGAGAAGACAGAGTAGGTTCAGCCAACAGTACTCTCTGAATGGACTTTCCACGGGACTTAATTGGAACAGAGAAATGAATTACTTTGCCCAGACTTTATAAATGAGGTTTCCCATTTTTGAAGCTTTTATATTCAAACAGTGCCATGTAAAGGTTAATACAAAGTAAAACGAAGGACGACAGGAGCATTCATTTCCATGGAAGGTGGGAGGAAGGTCTATCACATCAGAGATATTTCTGGTCTGTTATTAGTTCTCTCTCTTTTGTTATATCTGAAGACACTAGGAAATAGAAAGCACTTAAGACTGTTGAGCAAGTCAACTCATCCAACTGTCAAAAGACCTTCAGACCCTGTCATTTGGGGCAGTTAGGGGGTGTCCTTTCCATTTGAACAGCTTGTTAGAGTGTTCCATGTCACAGTTTGCATGGGGATGGAAAAAGGCAAATATTCTACATTAAAAAATTAATGTTTGGAAATCATTTGATAATAGGGCATAATGGTTTATTGTAGTGACTTACTGGCACAGCTCCAGGCCAGTATTTACAGAAGCGCAGAGGGACATAAGAAATATCGAATCCAAATCAGGCACAAATCCTATTACAACATTCCCAGGGTATGTGGTCATCCAGTCCCTGTTTAAAGACCTCTGATAATGATTGGGATCACAGATTTAGAGCTGGAAGGAAACTTATAAGACAATGAGTCCAATATCCCCATTCTACTGATGAGGAAACTAAGACCCCAAAAAGACTGAGTGACTTGCCAACTAGTGATTAGTTGGGGGTGGAGGTTTGATGGGGTGGCCTGAGGTCTTCTGACTCCAAATTCAATATTTTTTTCCATTAAATCATGATGAAAACCTACTATACCTCCCAAGGCAGCCCATTTCATGTTTACATAGTTCTAGTTAATTATTAGGAAACTTTTTTCTGACAAGTCTAAATTTGTCTCTTTGGAACTTCTACATATTTCTGTCCTCTGGGACCAAGTAGTGCCAGGTTCTCTTTCAACAGAGTGAGATTTTCATTTAAAGAACCTGGAATTTCATAACAGGGCATTTTGACTTTTATATTATTGGCTGCCTACTCCAAATAGATTGATTGCTGATCTTACCTTTATTGATTCTGTTAACATTTCAGAAAGTCCAGAGCAGGTTAGCTATCTTGGTACCCAGGGCACTACCACCCCTTCCCCCATTGTCACCCTTTTTTGTTTTTCACAAATTAGCATGAAACCCTATGATAATAGCCTGGGTATTTACCCAGAAAAAGGAGGGGAGAGGAGGGCCTCTTGTTAAGTCCCCAAAGATTCTCAGCCCAGCCCTTGCTTTTGACTCCTTAATCACAGTGCCATGCTCATCAGTGAAATCAGGGCAACTGCCAAACTGATCCCTCCAGAGTCCAACCATTTGTGTCTAATGGATTATTCAGGTGCTAGAGATAAACAAACACACAATACAGATGAGTATACGGAACACTCAACCTTTCTCTGTGATTTTCTAGATAGGACAGCAACTTTACTGGTCAATTTTTCCTGCCCAGAAATCGCCTTAGATAAATATTACCTTGTGTGCCCTGGAAGATTTCTAGGCTGGAAATTCAATCTTGAGTCAACTTAGTCTGTCCCATCTAGAATTGCCAATAACTGTGACGAAAAAATTGTTCAAGGATCTTTTTGGTAGATAATGCTGCCAGTTATACAATCAACACAGAGGTGGGTAAAAATCGGTTTATTATGCACAGAATATGGGCATTATTGAAATAAAAATTAGTAAGTCAAGAGTATAATTTTTAGCAACCTTCTATAGGTTCTGGTGACATAAGCTGTATGGGTACGATGGAGTTTCAAAGAGTAAAGAAAGGAAGATGTTGATTTTCACACCAAAGAATAGATGGTGTGAGGGGAAGTTCTATATCAGGTAAAACAGGAAAGTGGCATGGTACCCATAGGGAATATCTCAAGTTGGAATTTGCAATCAGGCAGAGCAGAAACTAACCAGCTAACACCAGGGCTGTAGCTGATGCCTCAGCTTGATTTTACAGACTTTAGCTAGTTACACGACCTTAAGTAAATGGCGGTAATAAAGCTGAGCCAGAAAGTCTCTTATCACAAACTCCAAAGAAAGGAAAGAAACAAGAATTTTTAAGTACCTACTATGTGCCATGAACTCTGCTAATTGCATATATTCTCTCGTTTGATCTTCATAACAACCCTGGGAGGGATGCACAATTGTTATCCTCATTTTATAGTTGAGGAAACTGAGGCAGGAAGAGGTTAAATAGCTTATCTCTGGTCATACTATAAGTGTCTGAGGCAGATTTTTCACTCAAGTCTTCCTGACTCCAGGGCCAGAATTCCACCCACTGTTTCATCTAGCTGCCTCTACAGCAGAAAATTACCTTATACTGTAGACACCACAGAACTTACTCTGTGGATAGAAACTTTAATATACTTTATGATTTAAAATGAAAGCCATAGCATTTGGAATGAAAGGGAGCTTAGCGAATACATAATTCAAACCTGTCATTTTTCAGAGGAGGAAACTGAAGCCTGGAGAGGAGATAGAGACAAAAAAAAATCACCTGTGCTTTGAGTATTACTCATATAATAAAAGGATTTGACTTACCATAAAGGGAATATAGATATAGCTCCTCTGCCATCAAAAATGCAAGGCTAAGATGTCAACCATTTCTCAAAAGACTTCTCCAAGATATTAATAGATTATAATAAGAATAGTTAGCATTTTAATTTTTGCAAAGTGAGGATGCTCTCTTGATCCTCAAAAATAGGTAAGTCCTATTATTATCTCTATTTTACAGATAAGGAAACTGAGGCTCAGAGGGATTAAGTGACTTCTCCAGGATCACAGAGCTAATGTCTGAGGCATGATTTGAACTCAGATCTTCCTGACTTCAAATTAAGTGTTCTATATACTACAATAGTTGGGTCAAACTCAAGAACTGTTGTTGGCTGTACATTGACTTAGAAAATCACAAATTAACATTACCCATGTTGCACTGCATGGGGCAGCTAGGTAGCTCAGTGGATACAGTGCTGGACCTAGAGTCAGGAAGCCCTAAATTCAAATTCACCCTCAGACAGTTATTTGCTCTATGACCCTGGGCAATTCATTTAACCCTGTCTGCCTCAGTTTCTTCATCTGCAACATGAGCTGGAGAAGGAAACAGCAAACCACTCCACAGTCTCTTTGCCAAGAAAACCCCAAATGGGGTCATTGAGAGTCAGACAAAAATAACGAAAGCATTATAGAGTCAGGAAGATGAACCTTGGTTCAAGTTCTGTCCCTGACACATACTAGATGTGTGACCCCGGGATAGTCACTTAATATCTCAGTGTCCCAGGTGACTCCCTAAGACTATCAACTCAATGTTGTTGTGTTTGTCCTTCATTCTCGACGAGGACCATGACATTGAGATGATGATATGACTTGTACTTTACTTTGTTTTGAGCAAGGGAGGGCTGTCCAAGGTCACCCGCCTCACTTTCTCCTATCAACTGTAGAACAATTGTGAACCTGCATCAGAAGAGGGAATTTCCTCATCAGGACTTCCTTATATCAACAAAATCCCAGGTTCAATTAAAAAAAATTAAAAGTGCTAATACTATTTCTTAGAGATGTTTAACCACCAAGGTTATCCATTGTACCCCAGGCCATAACCAGTCATCTTGACTTGTCCCTCTACTGGACTTCCATGATTGTGGAAGAGAGAGTGAGGCTTCACATAAATCCAATTCACAAAAGAGTGAAGACATCATCCCCATGACGTCATTGGTCCTCTTAAAAAATGAAGGGCAAACAACAAAACAACCACAAGACAATCACCACAAAGAAGGAGCCAAGAAGACCCAGAAAACACCCCATCCAGTAAACAGCCAAATAACTTGCCAAACAAAGAACCTGGCAGGCAAGATTTGCACCAGTCTAGAGAATAAACTCATTTGCAAAACGTTTTGGAGAAGGAGGCTAGGAGATAAAGAGCAACATCACATCATAAAGCCATGGCAAACAAAGCAAATCTTTGGAGAAGTCCAACTAAGCTAGGTCACTCCAAGAGTATTTATAGATGGAATTGGGAGAACAAATGGAGCTGAATGGGATATATCCACCAGCGTTTCTATCATCATGGTGGCACCTCCACATTTATCCTCTACTGTATTGGGATTGGCAATAGCACTTAAGATGATGAAATCAAAAGAAGAACAGGACTTCAGAATGGGAAATGATGTCCCAATGGCCATGTAGGACAACCTAACATACCTGCTCTACACCTTACCGAACACGTGATCATAAAGACCTCCACTACTTCCAAGGGCTGCTCATTCCATCTTTGACGAGCTGTCATTGTTGCCCTCTTTCCCCCCAACAATATCCCTCCAACCTCATGAGTATCTAGACCAGACACACACACATAGAAGATATCCGTGCTGGAGCCAGATCAAAATTTTCCCTGTATTTACATCTCAGAAATCAGCAGTGATACAATCAGGACTTGGTTTACTCTTTTATTGATTTTCAAGATTTAAGAAAGTGATGGAGAAATTGCTGGTGGTACAGTGGATGCAGCGCTGGTCCTGGAATCAGGAAAACAAGTTCAGCTCTAGCCTCGAGCATTTCCTAGCTGTGGGGCGCTGGCTAAGTCACTTAACCACTCACTGCCTCAGTTTCCTCAACTGTAAAGTGAGAATGATAACAGTATCTATCTCCCCGGGTGGACGTGAAGATCAAATGAAGTAATATTTATTTAAAAAGCACTTAGCACTGAGCTTGGCACATAGTAGGTACTACATAAAAGCTTATTCACTTCCTATGCACATTTCTTTTTCAGGGACACAGTTGTTAAACATAAGCCAGCACACCTCTGGCTAGAAGGGAGAATTTTTTAAATACGCAGGAATTAATTTCCAATATATTTCAAAGAGGGAAAGATTCCAAAAGGATGGAAAAGAGAAAAAGCAAGACTTTTTAGCTAGGCTTTTTTTAGAGGTGTCCAGAAGACATCTGTAACAACCAATCCCTGTGCCAGCTTTAATCATCTCTCCAAAATCTTTGAAGACAGTTTATTCATCCAATAAGGACATCCTTGATGAGAAGGGAACAGGCAGCCTTTCACAGGCAATTCTGTACAGTAAATACTATCTTTCCAGCCACAGAACTGGCTGAGAAGTGCAGGGAACACAAGAGTTCACTGTTGTTGATTTCGACAAAGTATCTGACTGAAATTTTTAAAGTGATAAAGGCTACTACACGCATACCTTCCTGCCTTGTCCAGGTTTCTTACACATTGTTCCCCTCTGTTTACTCCTGAAGCCAGTTACGCAGGCCTATTTACTCTTCTTTCGAACATGGCACTCCCTCTCCTGATCTGGCTCCTGCCACCCCTATGCTTGGACAGGTCTCCTTTCTCACCTCCAGCTTATGTCTTCTGGCTTCCTTCAAGATTCACCTCAAATCCTACCTTCTACAAAAGGCCTTCAACGACTCCCATTGTCTGATCCACTGCTAATGTCTCCCCTCTGAGGTGGCCTCCCATTTATACTATCACGACCTGTTGAGGAGCATCATTATTTAGTATGTTGTCCCCCCCTGCTAGACCATAAGCCCCTTGAGCGCAGGGACTGTGTCTTTGCCTTTCTTTGTTTCCTTAGCCCTTAGCACAGTGCATGGCATACAGCAAGGGCTTATCAAATGTTTGCTGACTGACATTTGTTTAAGATGGTACTACAGTTATGACCATAATTTACTTCAAACACTTCGTTTATCAAGATCAAGCGAGAAATCTATATCTAATTAAGTTCCATGGAGTGTACAGCCTATGCAATCCATCAGCTAGGAAGCATTTATTATTAAGCAAATACTAAGTCTCTTCACCCTGTTTGCCTCAGTTTCCTCATCTGTAAAATGAGCTGGAGAAGGAAATGACAAAACCACACCAGTATCTTTGCCAAGAAAACCCCAGATGGGGTCATGAAGAGTCAGATGTGTCTGAAATGATCAAACAACAGCAAAAAAATGTCAGCCATTATGCAGGGGATTCAGAGACAAAAGGGAAGTAGTCTCTGTCTTCAAGGACCTTACGAGTTAATACAGAGAAATAGCATATGTAGTCATATTCAAAATAGAGGACGGATAGCTGAGGTGGCAGGGGAGGTCCTGGCTGCCAGGGAGATCGGGAAAAGCTTCATGTTAGGTTTGAGCTCAGCCTGGACTGCAGTGAGGGATTCTATGAGATGGGGGCAAGAAGGGAAAGAAGCTTCCAGGCATGGGGAACTGACACTGCCAACAGGAGCTGGCAGGGAGGAAAAGGAAATGAGGAAAGGACCAGTCTGGCTAGACAATGTAGACTGCATGAAGGGGAAATAAAACTTACAAGGCTAGAAAGAAAAGAAGAAGCAAGCTATGAAGAGATTTAAATATCAAAAAGCTACTTACATTTGATTCTAGACAGAAAAGGGAGCCATTAGCTTTCTTGGAGCAGGAGATTGACATGGTGAGACATGTAGGTTAAGAAAGTCACTAGGATAACCTGGAGTGGCTCTGGAGGAGAAAGTGAGGCTGGTGACCTTGCATAGACCTCACTCACTCAAATCAAAGTCAACTGCAAGTCATGTCATCATCTCAATGTCATGGTCCTCTTCTAGAATGAAGGACAAACACAAGGATAACTTGATGTAGGCTGGATTGGAAGGGGGGAGACTTGAGGCAGGGGAATATGAAGAAGACTATGAGGAAGCTATTGGAATAGTTCAGGCAACAGGTGACAACAGTTTGAAGTAGGGTCTTGTCAGTGGGAGGTCTTGTCAGGGAGTGGAGGAAAGCAGTCAGACTCAAGAAATGTTCCAGAGGCAGAAACAAAATCCGGTGATGCATAACATATGTGAGGGTGAGTGTGAGTGAGTTGTAGAGAATAAGAGCGAGGTTTTGAATCTGGGTGATTGTAAAAATGGGAGCTCTGGCAAGATTCTGGGCCAATTTAGAAATGATTTTTGCTAACTAATTACAATAAGCCCTGGAGATTACAACACCTCCTCTATGATATTTGTGTTCCTTCAAAAAAAGTGGTTTGTAATTAATAACACAAAATATTTATTAGTTGTATCTGACTCTTTGGGACTCCACTGGGGGTTTTCTTGGCAGAGATACTGGAGTGGTTTTCCATTTCCTTCTCCAGATCATTTGACAAGTGAGGAAACTGAGGCAAATGGAGTTAAGTGACTTGCCCAGGGTCACACAGTTAGTAAGTATCTGAGACCAGATTTGAACTCAGGGAGATGAGTCTTTCTGATTCCAGGTAGAGTACTCTAACTACTATGTCACCTAGCTGCCTATATTATAAAGTAAAACCCCACTAAAAAAAAAGGCAACAGAATTATGATTAATTGTAATGACCAGTATCTGAATCAGAAAAAAGATAAGAAATATGCATCCTCCATCCTCTCAGTCGAGAAGCAGGGCACACTGGGCACAAAATAGTGCATGCACCGGTAGACAAATTCTCTAAACTGGCTTTTCTTTGATACAGAGAAGGATGTGATAAGCATGCAGGAGATTGGGAAGGGATATATCAGGAAATGACTCTGGTACAACGGCAAAAAAACAGAAAACAAAGGCAAAAACCAAAAACCAAAAACTTTTTTTTTTAAAGAGAAAGTTAAATTGGCTATATCAACCATATGGAAAAAATAAAGTGGATGAAAAAAAAACTTGCAATTTGTTCGATGTCAGGATGTTGAGCTTCAATCAATCAATAAGATGAGAGCTTCAAATAGATAATAAACCTGATCTAGAATTGAACAGGAGGAAAATATGGGGCTAGATCACATACTGGAAACCAGGTAGTGCTTCAGATGACCCCAAGCTGCTCACTCTTGCAAATCTATCTTTTTAAGACCAGTATTTTCCTAATGTTGCGAAATGGTTACTCATCATAGAGCCCTAGGATCTCAGAAGAACCAAAATGCAAATAAGCCAAAGGGTAACAGAGAATCGGCATGGTGGAGCGGATAGAAAGTCAGCCTTGGAATGAAGACCAGCCTCTATCACATGCTCCCTATGTGCCAAGTCACTTCACTTCTCAATTTTCCAGATAATTTGCTAGAGTTCTATATTGCAGAGAAGGCATTGGCAGAGAAAACTCCTCAGTGAGAAATCTTCATACCAGTGAAATCACAGATCTAACTCCTCTGTCTGTACCGCTCTCAAGGAGGAACGGAAACATGCATGAAGTCTTCGGAGAGAGTTGATGGACTAGAGGTATGGAATGAGTCAACCCAACCTGCAGGGTCTTTGCCTATTTATTATATTTACTAGTTACAACAGAGGGCTTTCACTTGTAGCGGGGGAGAGGTAGGGAGTAGGGGAAATAGCCCCTTCCTCGAAAAAAATAAGTAAAGAAAGAAAGAGCATCAATGAGATATATCTTTTAAAATACACATAGGAGAAGAGAAGGAAGTTCATAAGGGGACACAGAAAAACAAGGTGGCATTTATACATTTTTCTTTTTTTATTTATACATTTATACATTTTTATTTATACATTTTTCTTTTTTTAAAAAAAGCTACATATAAACAAGAATCATAGTTTCACAGACAAAATTAAATATGCAGGGTGACTGTAAGTAAGAAGGTATCACCAGTCAGATGCACACAGAGGTATGCTGGAGCCAGCTCAAACTGGCTGATGAGAGCCAATGGTTAAATTTTGGGCTGAGCATTTACATGGCAAATGCTAAAAATGAGAGTTTGGTGTTTTGTTTTGTAGATATTCTAGACTTAAGAAAGTGATGGTGGAAATATCAGCAAAGCAGATTAAACCTGTGTGTCCTGTTTTTTCAGGGAGCCAATTGTTTATCATTTAACAGCACACCAATGCTTTTTGCACCCGAAATAACACCATCATGAACATGCATGACTAGAAAAGCCAACCCAAGCATATGGTGAAAATGGGGGTCCGCAGGTCACAGCTTCAACTTGAAAGCTACTTTGACACCCACAAAATGTTAAAAGAACTAGATAACGTTCGATCCCTTTGGTGGATTCTCTATAGAGAAAGAACAGGCCAAAATGAACCCCCGAAAATTCCACCTTCTGTTGTGAGGACACAGTGAGGCAATGTAAGTGAAATGGTTTGAAAAAAATCTTAATATGCTATGACAGGGTAACCCAAGAGTCTAGAGCTGTTAAAACTGCACTAAGACTTTTGGGATGCCCAGTGCAAATACTACCTATTAACGTTCAGGAGAAGTCAACAGTTAAAATCTACAAATCCAATGTGAAAACATCTCCCACACCCAATAGTTTCCCTATGAGAACACTTGCTACCTTGCCTTGAGCACTTTTTCAGAATTAAACATGTTTCACTCTGGAGGGGATGGTCTGTCCTTGGCATCACACTTCCGGAAGTAATAGAATTGAAACAGGAATCTTAAAAACATGGCCTGGGTCAGGTTGACATGGGAAAATACATGTTTTCATCATTAAAAAAATTAACCCTCAAAAGAACCTTGTAAAAAGGATTGGAACTTTATGAACTCTTAGATGAATACAGCAGAATGCTGAGAGATATGGTCTGACCCCTGAGATTACAGAAGGATCAAACTAGAAAAAAGCTCACCCACTGTTTGGCCACTTAATCTTTCCTAGAAAAGGTATCCCCAAAGTCTTGGTGTTGTGTTAAGCTTACTGAAGTTCACAACTGCACTAAGACTTTGGAGATGATCTGATTGTGGTATATGGCAAACAACAGACATGTGATGGAAAATGGAAACCATTTTTGCTTTGATTTGGTTTCACTGATCTTGCAGCCAGTGGAATGGTCCTCATGCTATAATAATACCCCACAGAACATTCAGGGACCTAGAACATCTCCAGCATTGTGGGTTGACTCCAGTGAAGGAATGGATGGAAGACAAGTCACCAAAGGACTGAGGAGGCATGGAGAGACTGCCATATTCACTTCCACCATGGTAAAGAGGAGATTTTGAGACAGTGGAGGTCAGCTAATCAAACCCTTTCATTTGACAGATAGGCAAACTGAGGACAAGAGAGGTCAAGTGACTTTAGATCCTGGTTTCATAGCTCTAGAATCAGAAGGAACCTCAGAGAAGCCATATCTTATTTTACACATCAGAAGTATGATGGCCTAGGGAGGTTGACTTGCCCAAGGTCACACAAAGAGTAGGCATGAGACACAGAATTTGAACCCAGGTGTCTGACACTTGATCCTTGGTTCTTTCTATGCTTCCTAGGGCTCAGTTCAAAGTCCAGCTCTGTTTGTGACTTTGGGAAAGCCCCATGATCTTTTCAGGCCTCAGTTTCCTTATCTATAAAAGGAGGGGATTGGATAAAAGGATCACTCAAGTCCTTTCCAGTCATAGTCGATGAATTATGTAATTTTAGGGTCCCTTCTAGCTCTGGATCCATTGAAGCATGAAAGGATCAATTATTTTAAATCCAGAGGGTTACATAGTCCCTGGGGCTTATAGATTACATTCATGCTTTTCTGTCAACCATTACCTATGTTTTTCTCTGAAGAAGAAGAGGTGGCACTGATACAATGAGCCTAGAAAAAAATAAAAACAAAAAGCAGTACTTTCAACCTCAGTTTTCAGGTCTTTAAATAACTGTTTAAAAAGAAATGATGTATCTTTCAATGCCCTCTCTTCTCACTTAAATCTAAGGTGCAGTGCCTAGGAAATCCAGTTAACACTGTGGTAATCAAGGTGGAAAGGATTTCTACAAATCGACTGAGAGCCTAGATAGATTTTCCTGCTGGGATTTCCCATCTACGTCACAGCGAGGTGGATTCATTCACTGTGTAGGCTGAATGTCGATGAGGAGACGTGAGGGAATGCACAGCTAAGGTAAGGGCATCTGCAGACCTGGAATATTCTTCTCCAGACCAGTCTTGTGCACAGTCTACCGCCACCTCAAGATCAGAGGGTTTTGGGGGGAGGTTAGGAGGGATTCATTCACACTTTCAGGAGATCTAAGGAGCTAGAGGAAGAAATTGAATGCAGTCAACCCAAGCACCAAGAAACCCTTCAGTGGTATCTATCCTAGTTCAGGCCCTCATTTCCTGATGAATATCTGGCCACTGCACCTAGATGGCTGTGGAGGAGAAAGTGAGGCTCTCACAGCTTGCACAGCTCTCCCTCACTTAAATCAAAGTCAGCTGCTACTCATGTCATCCTCTCCCTGATGTCATGGTTCTCTTAGAGAACAAAGGACAAACACAACCTGTTTTCTGGACTATTACCATATGGTAAATTAAGTAAATGGGTACTTTCTCTTTTAATTCCTAATCAATACTCAATAGAGCTGCCAAAGTGATATTTCTAAAACCCTGGTCTGACCATGTTACTCCACTATGCAAAAATCTTCAATGGCTCCCTATGACCTCTAAGGATAAAATACAGCCTGGTATTTAAAGCCTCAACAATCTGACGGCCTGTCCATTCTCATTTCATGTTATTTCACTTTACTCTGTCACCAAGACTTTTGGAACACCTTTTCTCATTTATATTTTTTAATTTAATTTTATTATTATTATTTTTTAATGTTTAACAATCACTGCCATAAAATTAAGATTTTATCCCCCCCACACCTATCCCCCACTACCCCACTCCCTCCCCACGACCACATACAATTCTGTATAGGTTATACATATACTTTCCTATTGAGTACATTTTTACTATAGTCATGCTATGTAGTTGAACTAAAATAAATGGAAGAAATCATATAACAAATCAAAACATGATACACAAAAACACACATACACACAAACATGATCTGCTACTTTCTATGAATGACTTCCATATTTCTTTCTCTGAGTGTGGAAGGCATTTTGCCTTAGAAAACCACCACTGGGATTTATTTTTTAATAAGTTCTTGCGTTATTACAAAATTCCAAGTCTACCAGAAAAAACTCTCGCACACTGCGGTCGTTGCTGTGCACAAAGTTCTCCTGGTTCTGCCCCTTTCACTCAGCATCAGATCATATAAGTCCTTCCAGGCCTCTCTGAAGTCTTCTTGTTCATTATTTTTTATGGCGCAATAGTACTCCATTGCATTCATATACCATAATTTATTCAGCCATTCCCCAATTGATGGACATCCCCTTGACTTCCAGTTTTTGGCAACTAGAAAGAGTGCTGCTATAAATATTTTTGTACATGTGGGACCCTTTCCCATTTTTATGATCTCTTGGGGATACAGTCCTAGTAGCAATATTGCTGGGTCAAAGGGTATGCACATTTTTGTAGCCCTTTGGGCATAGTGGAACACCTTTTCTAAGACAAATTAACAGAGGCCAAGTGGTGGCTGATCTTTTTTCTAACTTGATCCTTGGTTAATCCTCAGGTCAGACCTGATCTCTCAGTATTCTGTCATGTTTATCTGTGAGTTCATAAAATTCCAATCCTTTTTACGAGGTGCTTTTTGGGTGTTTTGTTTTTTTTTTAAGGTGAGATGTACTTGTACATTTTGGTCAAACTGGCTCACTAGCTGGTCTTCTTATACACCTCACATCTCACCTTCATTCCTTTATACAAATGGTCCCTTAAATCACAAATGCTCTCCTCCTTCACCACAGGCCCTTACAATGCCAAGTTTCCTTTTTTCCTGATGCCCCCAGTTAGTTGTGGGCTCTAGTTTTTGAAATCATTGTATGTTCCCTCATCTGTGGGCAAAATCTATCCCTTCCCCCACCCTGCCACTCCAGTAAATGAAAGTTGCTTGAGGGTGGAGATGGGTTCATTTATTGTCTTTGTAGCCAAAATACCTAGCAGGGCGCTTGGCAGATTCTTAATAAATGCTTACTTAATTGGATCCGATTCTCTGCTTTCTCTCCCTTTATTACATCTCAGACAAAGCATCTTTAGCTACCAAGAGGCAGAATCCAGGAGAGGACAAGACAGGCAAAAGGAAGGAAGGAAAAAGAAAACCAGTTGAGGCTGAGAATGCTTCCTCGAACTGCAAAAAGGGAAGCATCATGTGTCTCCCCAGCCTCGGTCCAGTCATTGAAACCATAGTTACTACTGAAAGGCTTTGAGAGATAGAGATTTCTCCCATCAACAAGACCTGAATGAGAAATGAAAGGTCAGACAGTGGCCCAGAAGAGAGGAATGCTTTCCCAAAAAAAGCATGCTTCAGGGAACACTGGAATTACATCTCTAACTCAATACTATTTTCCAAGGCTGGTTTAAAAGCCTTTTTTATTGTTTTGCTCCAAGTAACTAAGCAAAACAACCCTGTAGAATTTGTACCAAATTTACCCCCCAAAAGATTTTTTTTTTTTTAAAAAGACACTTCTTTTCTCTGAGATTAGTTCACAAGGGAAAGGAGAGGCACATGGGAAATCTGCTGCTGGTTTGGATGAACAAGGTCCCATTAGCTAAGTGACCTTTTTGCCTCATCTCAGCTTGGTGACATGTGCTCTGGGTGGAATAATTTCATCCACGTCTTTTTATCTCTCTTCCACAAAACCCCAGAGGAAATGAATGACCTTCGGTTCTAATACTCATCTCTACATTATGTAAAATAATCTTCATGATTATGAGGCTTTATGATTTGTTGTTATTCAGTCATGTCTGACTCTTTGTGACCCCATGTGGGATTTTTTTTTGGCAGAGATACTGGAGTGGTTTGCCATTTCCTTCTCCAGCTCATTTGACAGAGGAGGACACTGAGGCAAATAGGATTAAGTAACTTGCCCATGATCACACAACCAGAGAGTGTCTAAGGTCAGATTTGAACTCAGGGAGATGAGTCTTCCTGATGCCAAGCCCAACACTCTATCCACTGTGCCATAGCTGCTCGGCTTTATGATTACAAAGTATTATACATAACATTATCTAACTTAATACCTACATCAACCCTGTGAGGTAGGTGATTCAAATATAATCATCCATCTTAAATTAACAGATAAGGAAACTGAGGTCTAGCAAAGGTAAATGAGTTGATCAAGACTACACAGCTGTGTATGAGCTGTGTATTGGCTCGTGATAAGCCAATCAATCATGTATTTATTAAATATCTACTATGTGCCAGATGCTGAGGTTACATAGACAGAAGGGAAACAGTTGTTGCCTTCAAGGAACTTACAGTCTAGCTTGGGGAGATAACATGCACATATGTATAGGTAGATATCAAATAGCTAGGCAACTGGGTGGCACAGTGGAGAGGCACTGGGCATGGAGTCAAGACCTGAGTTCAAATCCAGTTTCAGACAGTTAGTTGTGTGACCCTAGGCAAGAATCATGACCCTCGGCAACTCTAAGATAAGATGTAGAGTGAGTGAAAATTGTTATTGTTTGTTTATTTACAGATGAGGAAACTGAGGCAAACAGGGTGAAGAGACTTTTCCAAGGTCACACAACTAGTAAGTGTCTGAGGCCAGATTTGAATGCAGGTAGATAAGTCTTCCTGACTCCAGGTCTGGCTCTATCCACTTCACCATCCAGCTGCTTATCCCATGAGTAGAGAACCTTAAAAGGATCCTAAAGGAGCTCCCAAACCCAGGTCCTAAAAAATCCCACCTTTGGGTTGAGACATCACTCTTTCCAAGAGGACCCCCATAATATAAGCAGTGAATGGGGTTCCACTGCATTGAGGGTTTTAAAGACATAGTGCGACTTTGCCTTTATTAAATCCATTTTCCTAGATGGATGACTGTCCCCAGGTCTCAGGAAAGAGGTAACCAAAGGAAAGGGCTGGAGTAGAAAAACACACCAGCCTCTCAATCCCAGGACTGCCAGTTATTGTCTTCATGACCCTGGGCAAGCTGGTCCATTTCCCTGAGCCTCAGTCTCCTATCTGCAAAATGGGAATAAGAATTGAATTGCTGCTGGGATGGAAGTACTCTGTCAACCTTTCCAGGACCACAGAACTCTAAATAAATTGTTCCTTTATGGGTTAAAGGGAAGCATTCTGCCTTCTGGAACAGGGCTGTTCAGAAAAGGAATCAGCCCTGCTGCTCCCTGTTTACTCACTTTTTTCTGTCGGTCTGGGGCTAGAAATGAAAGCAGGGCAGCCCAGCAGGGCAGGAAAGCTACACTGCTCACACCTATTGTGAACACAGAGGCAAGCTGGGCCTAGCAGCAAGTCTAGGCCAGCGGCATCAGGATCTGATAGAAATGGGGGCCACTAACCCACATAAAAGGATCCCTGTGAGCCGCAGGTTAACTTATATGTAGACACACACACACATATATATATATATGCATATGTATATGTGTTAATTATTAATACACCATTAAAATCAGATAGGAACTTATATGTGTACATATGTATGTGTGTATGCAAGGATATGTGTATGTATATTTAATATATCAACACATTAAAATCAGAGAGGAGTTTTATATGTACACATAAGCATGTGTGTATGTAAATATATGCATGTATATTTTAATATGACACATTAAAACAAGGCCTGAACTTATATGTGCACACATGTATATACATACATGCAAACAGATTTTAATATAGCAATCTGTTAAAATCACATAAGAACACATCTTTATACACAGAAATGTATATATACATATATGCATATTTTAAAATATACCAACATAGTACAATCAGAGAGGAATGTATGCATGTACACACACGTATATAGGAATATACATATGTGCATGTATATTAAAATATACCATGTTAAAATGGGATGTGTACTCACATGTATACATATATGCATGTGCATATGTACACATGTATGCATATTTTAATGCACCAACATATTAAAATTCCATAGGAACTTATATGTGTACATATATGTATGTGTGTGTGTATATTTTACTACATCAATACATTAAAATCAGGTGGTAACTATATATGTACATATGTATGTATACATACATATATATATTAAAATATACCAACACATTAAAATTAAACAGGAACTACATTTTAATCTGGTTTGGGCCCACTTATTTGACACCTCTGGTTCTAGTCCAAACTACCAACTTCAGGAAATAACTGAAGACCTAAGTGAAAACTCAAAAAGAAAGAGATATTTCCCCCTTGTAGCTCCCAGATTTCCAGGAGGGTAGCCTCATAACACTAAGTAATAAGGCTGCTAGATTTGGTATCAGAGGAATTCACTGTGAACTCTAACTCAAAACTTGCTCCCCTGTGTGACCTTGAGCAACTCATTTCTTTGAACCTCAGTTTCCTTATCTGTAACATGAGGAGGTTGGATGTGTCATGGATCCCCTTGGTCTGGTAAAGCCTGGATACCCTTCACAGAATATTTTTCAAAGCATAAAATCAAATACATAGGACTGTAAAGTTAATGGATTGCAGTGAAATAGTTCTCAAAATATATAATTTTTAAAAGTTAACTGCCCCCCCCCTTTCGTCCCCCAGGTTAAGAAACTTGGCCTAGATAAGCTCCAAGGTCCTTACCTGCTCAAAAGCTATGACCCCATGTTAAACTGTGGACACCACGGAGAAGACCATTCCATTCATTAGGACAAACCCAAAGCCCCTCCTGATAGCCTGTGAAGTGAGCAACATCAGCCAGTACTGGAAAATTTCTTTGGTGAAAGGATCCCTGAATCTCCCCATCTAAGTAAAATGTAACTTCTCGTGGGACAGAGACTTTTTTTTTTCTTCTTTGTACCCAGCACAATGCGGGCACACAGTAGGGCCTTAATGATCAAATCTATTCCCAAACTATTAAACTTCGAAGTTCTATTTTTCAGAGACCTTAGTTTGGCAACATTCCACCAGAGTGCTTCAAAGTAGCCGACTTCAGTATTAAGAAACGCTCCAGGACGGAGAGAGAACAGATGCACATGAGTATATTGGAGGCAGAAAAGGAGGATTTCTCATGGAATCTGTCTTCTGGATGGACGTCTAAAATCAAACCTGACCTAGAATTAGGACGTTTCGCTACCATCACCCACTCCTCCTCCAAAAAAAATCAGGGCGTGAGGGAGAGGTGGGAAAGAACCAGAAAGCCCACGCTTGCAGAAGAGGTGCAGATGGGCAAAGTTTGGAAAGGGTTCCCAGGACAAAACAGGGCGGAGGGGTGCGGTGAAAGAGCCCCCAAAGCGGCCAAGGGGGACCAAGACGATGGGAATGATGGCCCAGGAAAATGGTGAGCGGGAGGGACGCGCCCCTTCGGTTCCTGGGCTCACCAAAGGCATGTGGCGGCTGTCACTCGGGCTGGGGAGGCAGATGTGGCCAGGGGTGGCTTCCACTCCCCCAGATGTGGCCGCCCTGCCTCGCGGAAGCCGGGGACCCCTAGTGGGCGCTTGGGTTCAGGGAGTTCCAGCTCGAAGGGGGCGGAGCTGGGGGGCGTGCCCAAGCTTCGGGGCTCAGGCTGGCGCCGGGGACCCAAGGCTCCCCTCCAAAAGCTAGGAGCCCTTTCCTTCGGGGCTCGGGCTCAGGGGCAGTCTTGGCACGCGGTGCGGGAGGAGGGGAGCGCACTGCTCTTCCCGGGCCAGGTATGCGGTCCTGATCCGGTCCCAGTGCCAGGGCTCCGGCCCCCGGGTGCCCCGCTCCACGCTCAGGGGCGCTCGGGGTTACCCCAGGCTGGGCTTTCCAGGCTCAGAATTGGGGCATTCTCCGGAGCCCGCAAGAGACACGCACACTCGCTAATGTGTGCCCGCACTACCATGTACTCATGCCCCCTGAGGACGCGCACACGCACACGCCCCTCCACACACACACTCATCATGAAGGCACCCGCTCGCTGCCGCGTGCCCATGCACTAACGCACACACTTTGCCGCACACTCGCGAACGTGCCCACACACACACACACCCAGAGGCACACATACACACGGAGGCACCCGCACACTCAGCCTCCCCGAAGCCAGAGCCGACTTAGTCACGGATCACTCGGTCCCGCTCAGGCGCCTCCTTACCTTGCGCAGCAGCATGTTGGAGCCGGGCTGGGGCCGGGGCCGCCTGGATGCCGGGGAGCCGGGAGCCTGGGGAGCCGGGAGCGGAGCAGCGGATTGCGCCCGTGGAGCCCCGAGTGCTGCGCTCCCCCCTTCCCGCACATGCGTGTGTGCGGCGCCTCCGAGAGGTGGCCGGAGACTGCCGCCGCCGCGGGGGGCGGGGGACATGAGCTTCCACGGGCGGGCCACACACACACACACACACACACACACACACACACACACACACACACACACACACACACCGCACTTCCCGTGTCACAAATCTACAGAGTAGTTTGCAAGGGAAAGTTGGGGCCACATTCTTGAAAGGGTTTAAATGTCAAAGAAAAGTTTTATTTGATTCTAAAGGCAATAGGGAGCCAGCGATGTTTGTTGCGGGCAGGGGATGGAGCCATGGCCCAAATGACAACTCAACACGCCTTCCTTTCTCTCCACTTTTCCCAAAGACCTTTTTTGCCCACTCTGAAGTAACTCTCTCCCCTAGTGATCGCTCCCAAAAGTCTTCCAACTCCAAATCTTAAACCTGGTGAGAAAGTAGTGAGAGAGAAGTGACTTTTCTCCCTAGCCATGGAAATGCAAATACTGTGGGATCCGGATGCTTACTAAAGAAAAACAGAGTAGGATGTTGCATGACTCCCATAAAGAAATCCAGGGTCTCCTGAGCAAAATTCTTCAAACGCTCTTAATAGGACAAATGAAACAGAGAGAAGTAAAAACCTGATTTAGGAGGACTGGCACAGTAGAAGGGAAGTGATTTGGATACCTACACGCCTCACTGGCCAAATGAAGGGGGGGAAAGCATTCTAAGGCATCGAAATGAGCTTGCATTTCTCAGTCTGCTGTGACAGGTGAGTGATGTGACAAGCATCAGTGAAAAATCAGAGGCTTAAAAGCCTGTAAACACTTCTGCCAGATGTGTGCGAATTCCCTTTGTTCTGACTGCCAAATGCTCTAGGACATTAGTTATTGACTGGAGATGAATCACCCTAATAATTTTTTTTACATTTCTTGAATATTAATGGCATCACAGAGATGGTCGTATTGAACATAGCAGGTATTTTTATGAGCTTATTAAAGAAAACATCCTGTCTGGATTTCTATGGTTGTCTATCTGCATGACGACTGTGGTTGCTGACTGCATTGTTGAATGATGGGTAGAAGTGATAGAGCCCACTGGTTCCTCCCTTATCCTTTCCCTTTATTTCATCAGCTGCATATGCTTTCTCCCTCTGAATACCATCAGGTTAATGATGTAGCAGGTTAGACAGCATATTACAATGCACTAGATTTGGAGCTATGGGTTGGACCCCACCTCTGACACCAATTGCATCACCTTGGTCAAATCTTTTAATCTTGTGGAGGTTCAAGTTTCCTCAGCTATTAAAATGGGGAGAGGAAAGCTTGCAGGGTTTATCTCACCAAGTTGCTGTAAGAATCAGATAAACTCTTTGAGGGAAGAAACTGTATTTATACATTCTACCTGCTATCTGCTACCCTGGAGAGAACGGGCATGCCCTTCCTCTTAGGGAGTTAACCCTCTCAGATTTGGAACTCCACCCTGATGCTGGGTTGTCCTGACTGGTAAGAGCTCAAACTTATCTGGCCCGCTGATATCTAGCAAGCTCCAGATCATGTTTCACATTCCATCCAGCCATACACCCCAGGAAACAGCCAACCCCAGCACCTGGCCATCTGACTTGCCTTATAATTGCACATGTTCCTCCTTTACCTGCTCCCAATCCTGAAATTTCCTCCTTTTGCTCCAGAAATAGTAATCAAATCAAAACTACCTTTGCTCCTGAAAAGTTTGTGACAATCAACTGCCTGCTGGCTTTATTCATAACCCCTTTGATTCCCAAACCAAACCTCCTTTTTTTCCTGCTCACCATTCCCCTATACATGTTTTTTTTTTTCCCCATCAAAATGTAAGTTCTTGAGGGCAGAGGTCTGTTCAATGAACAGATGTGAAATTAAATAGAACTGCTCTTATTTCTAACATGATCTATAGCAAGCATCAGCAGGGAAGATGGCAACATTGGGATTCTATCACCAGGATATCTAAAATATCATGGGAAAGAGTGAAAAATGGCACTTGAAAAGACAAAGTTGGGTGGAGAAGCTCACAGGCAGTTAGATGGCATGGTAGATAGAGTACTCATCTTTCTGAATTCAGATCTGGTCTCAGACATTTGTTAGCTGTGTGACCCTGGGCAAGTCACTTAACCCTTTTGGCCTCAGTTTCCTCCTCTGTAAAATGAACTAGAAAAGGAAATGGCAGACCACTCCAATCTCTCTGCCAAGAAAACCCCAACTGGAGTCAAAAAGTGTGAGACGTTACTGAAAAATGAATAACAAGAGAAGCTAAACCTGACTAAATACACATAGAAACAATGGAGAAATTGTATAACCATGGGCAAATCAATCTCACTGAATGTGTTTTTTCACCTACCACCTATAACAAAATATGAGGTACCTATTTCACAGGACTGTTGAGAGACTCTATGACTTTAAAATACACACACACACAAATGTTTTTACTAGGAAAAAGAGGTTGGGTTGGATGGTGTTTAGGAAGCTAGACAATATTCTTATCAACCTAAAGCTCATATCTCCACCACTCCCTACCCATTTTACCATCCCTCCTTCCATGGCTGCCATACTTCTCCCCACCCTGCCCAGCATCCTCTACGCTAGCTCTGACTCTCTAGAATCCATGACATTGGAGCTTGTGTGAGTTCTAAGGTACCTAGACCAGCATATCTATCTGGCTAAAGTTCATACCAGCAGAGTATGCTTTACTTCCTAATCAGTCATACATTCTTGTTATCTTGCTATGTGCTCTGCTGCTCCACATGTACTATCTATCCCTCCCCCTGCCCACCCTTTTCACCTCTTTCTCCAGCACAGTAATCAAATCAATGGGGGTAGCTAGGTGGTGCAGTGGATAGAGCACCAGTGCAGAAGTCAGGAGGACCTGAGTTTAAATCTCACCTCAGATGCTTGACACTCACTAGCTGTGTGACCTTGGGCAAGTCACTTAAACCCAATTGCCTCATCCTGGATCATCTCCAGTCATCCTGATGAATATCTGGTCACTGGATTCAGATGGCTCTGGAGGAGAAGTGAGGCTGGTGACCTGCACAGCCCTCTCTCACTCAAAGCAAAGTCAAGTGCAAGTCATGCCATCATTTCTCCGATGGCATGGTCTTCTTCAGCAATGAAGGTCTTGGACAGGGGGTGGTGAGAGTGAAGAGAAGGGAAGACATATGAGGGATGTTGTGTTTGGCAACAGACTGTATCCATGGGCAGGCCAGGAGTCAGGGCAGCTGAAAAGATGGCAAGGCTGGAAAGACTGGGAGGACAGTGGTACCCTTGTTGGTAATAGGGAAGTTTAGAAAATGGAAGGCTGGGGGAGGGTTGGAGGAGAAGAGAATGAGTTCTCTATCTAGTTGACTTTATGCAAACATTTTAACTTCCTGGACGTTAATGTTCTCATCTATAAAATGAGGAAGTTGAATTAATGTAACATGAAGTCCTTTCTAACTAAAATTCTATGAATCTGACTGCACATGTACAATGGGTATCATTCTCACTTGCCTTCTCAATGTGTGGGGGATGGGCTGGAGGGAGAAAGAGAATTTAGAATTGAAAATGACATAAAAAAATAAAATTCTATGAATCTATTCACTTAGTGCTTACTTTGTGTCTAGAACTGATACAAAAAAATTTATGATTCTCATCCTTGGATAAAGGTAACTGTCCTTTAGATGGATTTCTTTGTTTTTCTCAGCTATAAGGATAAAGGTTTTTCAAGTGTTCATTTTACTTATCTCCTTATACTTCTCATTCACGCTACCTTCAGTGTCTTGATGATGCAAAGTTACCAGCTCTGCTCTGCTATAGTATCTTATCACTGTTCCTTTCATAATTCTACCATCATCTTCAACACTATTATAATAAGATACAATAGAGGCATGTCTGATGGGATAAAACCAGTATCTATTAGGATTTCCCATGAATCCACCTTCCTCCTTCAACATGGGTTAAATTTCTCTTAAAGGCATCAAAGCTATTCCTAGGATCTGATTTGCTCCTTATTCTCCTAACACAGCTTCCTGGAGGTCTCTGGTCATATCTATATGACTTTATAGTCACCTAAGGGCATTAAAAAGTCCCACTCATATAGAGTCTGGCCATTTCATACTTGATGGGTGTTACAATGCCAGGAGAATCAATATACCTGGTTTTCATGAACAGATGCTAACCAGGAATGGAGGAAAGCACGTCTATCAAAAACTGAAGCCAAGGGTGTCAGTACCCTTTTTGATATTCTTTCTTTGCTATAGCTAAGAACACCCCTTTGGGGAACTGTTCAATGACTTAGGAGTATTTCATGTCCCAACCATGGTGGGATGCTCATATCAGATTCACCATGAAGATCTAAGGAAAGGACTACATTTCCCATGAGACACTGAGCTTCAAAAATGAGCCTGATTCAAGGTTCTCAGGAATTCAATTCTTGTGAGTCACTGCAATATTCATTGCATTGAAAGGGCAAAAGACACTTCCAAGAAGGACATGGGAGGGAATGAATACATTTGCTCAGTCCATGAAACCCAGGAGTCCCAGCATGAGACAACATGGAGCAAGGGAAGATGGCTACCAAGAGTAGAGGGGAGAGATGGAACAGTGAGATACCATAAATGCAGTCTTCAAGAAAGGATTCCTGCATTAGAGGCTAAACCCTTCTCGGCAAGCTTCCTATGGCCATATGAATTCACAAGAGAGAGAATATTTCCCATTTCAGAGGCCTGAATCACAGAGACACAGTTTTCCTAGGTTATTTGGGAGGAAATTAGGAACGATGTTGTGCTCGTTTGGGAAAGTATTTTATGTCTGTCATCTTACTATCACTATCTTTGTCTGATCCGCTAGTCTTCTGTAAACTGGGTTTTGTTGATTTTACGAGTGTGCAGTTGAGAGAAGTGGAAAGACCTAGGTTCCAGCCCCTCCTCTGACATAAAATGGCTGCAGGACCTGGGCAAAACAACAAATCTCTCAAAGCAAGAGGCAATTCTCTAAGACTATACAGTAAGAGAAAGTGTTCACCTGCATTGGAAGGGGAAGTTATTCACCTGGAGCTCCCTTCCCTAAAGAAATCGTAGATCTGGTCAAAAGACAAAAAAGTGCCCAAGCTGTGCTAGAATGGAAGCTGGAGCCAACTGAAGAACATTTAGCCTCCAAATTACCCTCTTCCCTCCCTCCATATACACACTTAATATGAATCCAGAGGGTTTCAGCTTATGTAATTTCAGAGTTGGGGGGAACACGGGCAACAAACTAATGATTAACATGGCATTCTGAGGTTTATTAGATATTTTATTCTCCACAGCAATGTGAGACATGTAATATAATTATTATTATCACTATTTACCAAGGAGGAAACCAAGGCTTAGAAGTTGACCAGCCCATGGGCACACATAGATAGCAGGTGGCAGACTCAGAATCGGAGTTTCCAAAGCCTAGTGCTCTGTCTACTATACCATGGGGTCTCTTACCTTCTCCTCCTTCCAATTAGAGTTCTTTAAATTCACAAAACCATTTCTTAGTGTAGCAACTGATTTAATTAACGCTAATCCCCTAATAGACTGGAACAAGCTCATTACAAAGAACAGTGAAGACCTCAGTTCAATAGCTTTACAATGCCTTTCAGAGTTTTTCCATCTAAATAGGCATTAGTCACATGGCACCACAAGGTCAATGCACTCAGAGACAATCACTTCTTTAAATTTCTCATCTTCGGAAAATAAAGCCCTGGGCCCACCTATTGATTACAGATCTATCATGTGGAAAATTGCATGCACAAAACAAATCCCGTCTTTGTTCTCTGAACCCCCCAAATTCTCAAGACTATCATTAACCAGCTTTGAGAATTTCTGCAAAAGTGAATCCAGAATGGATCAGAAACCTGTTTCCTTTTTGACTCTATACCTTCCATGCAAGGAATCATTCAAACATTCAAAAGGGAGAAATAGAACCTAACATACATCCAATATTCCCCATTTCATCATCCATCTAAACCCATGACTGTAATCACTCTTTTCCTTGAAAGTTGAGTGATACACAGGAACAAATTCCATCTTGAGAAGTAACATACTGCCAGTCACAGATTGTAAACTCCCTGAAGGCAGAGACCATGTCTAATTGAAATTCTGTAAACTCCCTAATGTGGATAGGCATATCTTTGTGTACTCTGGGTGTTTCAATGATTTTTATGACTAATGAAGGCAGTTAGGTGTCTCAGTGAATGGAGTGCCAGGTCTGAAGTTATGAAGACTCGTCTTCCTGAGTTCAAATCTGGCCTCAGGTACTTCCTAGCTCTGAGATCCTGAGTAAATCACTTAACTCTGTTTACCTCAGGTTCCTCATGTGCAAAATGAGTTGGAAAAGGAAATGGCAAACCACTCCAGTATCTTTGCTAGGAAAACCCCAAATGGGGTCATGAAGAATCAGACATGTCTGAAATGACCAAACAACAACAAACGGTAATCTAATGGAATCACTTTTTTTGTCTTCTAAATCTTTCAATACTATTTGAGGAAAAGATGGAGATGGGCCAGGGTGCTGGTGGGAGAGGAAAGTAAGGAAGCTTTTTTTCTTTTAAAGTGATTTTCTAAGAATAAGTGAGAAGTCTCCATTCAAATCCTCTTCTAATGGCTTCTTTGTAGTGTGATGATGTTGCATTCTCCAAGGCGAGGCAGCAGAGCTCAAGCTCCGGCAGTTTCTATCAAGCTAGAAAGGACTCCAGGATATCTGTCATCTTATTATCATTCTACTAAGTTCTAAGAGCCTCTTCCCCAGGTTGGCATGAGGTGAAGTGAATTTTTCAGCCCTGTGTGGAAATCCTAAAAGATGATCTACTCTAGTTTTCAGGATGCAATCTGCATCTATGGAGGGATAACCTAAACTGGTGAAATCAGGGATTATTGAAAAAGCACAGGTGGAGCACCAAAATCAAGGTCCAGAAGAAGAGACGCAGAATCTCTGCACCTCAGATGTGGAAGAGACCTCAATGGCCATCTAGTACTCAAACAAGATCCTCCCTCAGCAACTCCAGTAACCAAAGGGTATTCAGCCTCTACTTGAAGACCTTTAGGGAAGGGAAACCTACAATTCCCAAGGCAGGTGATGCTACTTTGGGAGTGCATTGATTGTTAGGACAGCTTGTTATCCTTCTGTGTTCTATCCTCTGGAAGCAAGCAGAATAAGGTTAATTCCTTTTTTAATGCAAATTTTATTTCACTGTACTTTTTTCAAGTATTTCTTTTCTCTCCCTCCTAATAGAAAGATTAGAATAATGTTTATACACACACACACACACACACACACACACACACACAGAAAGTCACATGAATTTTGTGAAATCACCTCAAGGCTCACCTCAACCTTCTTCCTTCATCTACACATTGCAAAGTAACAGAAATGTCAAAGTGTTGTTGATCAGGGAAGACTTCTCAGAAAATGTAAGGCTTGAGAACCTCAGAATCTCAGAGTTGGATGGGACCTCACAGATCATATAGCCCAACCATATCTAGCCCCTAAAACCTTGTATTGCTCCCCTATATGTTCATCTTCACATTTCTTCCCTCTCCCCACTCTAACTTCAAGACTTTCAATGATGGTCAACTCAGTGTCTCCCAAGGTAGTTTATTCAAATTACAGAAAGCTCTAATCAACTAGCTAGTATTTACAAAGCACTTTAAGTTTTACAAAGTGCTTTACAAACATTTTATGTTCACAATATTTCTGGGGGGTAGGTGCTATTATCATCCCCATTTTACAAGTTTTTCCAAATAATTCTCCTAATAGATGTTTGTAATTATGATGCTTATAGTACTATGGCTTTCAAGATGGAAGTCTCTTAAAGGCCAGTGAGTCCAATCCACCCACTTTACTGATGAAGAAACTGAATAAGAGAGAGATTAAATAATTTGCCCAGGACCAGAAAGCTAGTAAGTATCAGAGGATCTGAATACAGTTCTTCTCGACTCCAAGCCAAGCATGGTATTTCTCCTCTCAGATGACTTTTACATAACCAAGCCACATTCTAGCTTTCTTCCTTGTTAGTTATTTATGAACAGTATCAGTGGTAATGATTTCCCTTGCTGCCATAACTATAGCTTAATTGCCATTCTTTGTTCCCATATTGGCATTCCTTATGGTTGTTTTCACTTATTTTTCAGTTGTGTCTGACTCGTCATGACCCCCTTTGGGGTTTTCTTGGCAAAGATACTGGAGTAGTTTGCCATTTCCTTCTCCAGCTTGTTTTACAGATGAGGAAACTGAGGCAAACAAGGTTAAGTGACTTGCCCAGGGCCACACAGCTAGTAGAGGCTGGATCTGAAGTTAGAAAGATGAGTCATCCTGACCTCAGGTCCAGCCCTCCATCCACTGTGACACCGAGCTGCCCATTGACATTCACATTCATTCAAATCAAGTCAAAGGAGCATTTATGAAGTGCCTGCTATATGCAGGGTGCTGTGCATTAAATTCAGTTGACAACGATCCCTCCCTGTCATCCATTTCAATATCCTCCTAATTAATCTTCCTGTTTCTACTTTCTCCTCACTCTAAGTCTATTCTCCCTATAGTCACCAAACTGGAAGTCCTAAAACAGTTCTGACCATGTCATTCCCCTGCTCAGGAAGCGTTAGGGGCCCCCAAATGCCTCTAAGATAAAATACAAACTGCTCAGTGTGACATATGAAACCCTTCACAAACTGGCTCCAACTTACATTTCCCGACATATTTCATTCCAGACTAGACATTCCTCAGACTTAACATTCCATCTTCACCCTTCATATCTTTTCATTTGAAATGCCTTTGGTCACTCCTTATCATCTCTTAAGTCTCCTGGATTCCTTCAAGGTTAAGTTCAGATTCCACTTCCTACACAAAGCTTTCCTGATATTCCCTCCCCCCAGGGGTTAGTGCTCTTTCTTGATTCAAATTATCTTGTATTTAATTATATGTATATGTAGTATCCTATCAGAAAAACAAAAACTCTCTGAGACTAGAGACTAGCTGTTTTCATCTCTGTATCTCCAGCACATAGTACTCTGCCTTACACATGGGAAGTACTTGATATCTGGGTGCCCAATGTATCACTGAATGGACACTATGCACCAAAATTGGGGGGGTGGTTTCCCTAGTGACCAATCAACTTCTTGTAGAAATGCATAATAATATTCAGATTGACAGCTGGCCCACAAATGATGTCAGAAAACAAAAGGACATTGCAATTACACAAAAGAAAAGCTCCTTGTCTCTGCACTGATGTTCGATGATGAAAAGTTATGGAGGAGTTGTGGTCTGTGCTGATGAAAGACGTCCTCACTACTGAGACCACTGATCCACTGCTGTAAGGTCACATTGCTCTTTCTGGCCACTATGTCCCACGGCTGCCCTACAGGCCACTAAAATCCCCAGTACATATGCAACTAAAACTGCCAGGGGGCTCAACAAGTCTGTTACTGCATGGAGTAGGCTCTGTTCTTCTGTCTCCTTAAATCCTCCAATTCATGTCAGCCTATAGTGACAGCTTCATATTACTCAGCTGTAAGCAGTTTAGCACTGTCCTATGCTGCAATCTGACTAGCCTCAAGGCTCTAGGCTTCACTAATACCCCTGGCCATGGTGCTGACAACTAGTTATCTATTCCCACATGATGTCATTTTGTCCACAAAGATGTCATGGAAGATTTTTTTTAATTTAATATTTTATTCTGCCCCATTACATGTAAACACAATTTTTGATATTCATTTTTTTAAAAAATTTGAGTATGGAAGGCTTTTTCAAACATTTTCTTGAAATCCAGAAATACTATGTCTATGGCATCGTCTTCAGCTACAAGTCTAGTAAAGGAGGGAGAGGGAGAAGAGAAAAGGAGAGAGAGGAAGAGGGAGAGTTAGAAAGAGAGGGAGAGGGAGAGGAAGGAAGAGAGGAAGAGGGATGGTTCATTATCCTCTTGTATTACTATTTATTTTTCAGTCACATCCACCTCTTTGTGATCCCATTTGGGGTTTTCTTGGCAAAAATAGTAGAGTGGTTTGCCACTTCTTTCTCCAGCTCATTTTACAAATGAGGAAACTGAGGCAGGCAGGAGTAATTTTTTCAGTGTGCAGGATTTTAATAAAATAGAATATGTAATACCCCAAACAAAATTTGATCAAATGAAAAATATTTAACAAAAATCATAATCTCACAATGGAATAATGACATTTGACTTCTTTAGTGTGGCCACATGTCTTTCCTTAGTGGTACAGCTGGAAAGTCATTACAACATCCAGCTAACATTTTTGAAAATCTATGGTCTCCATGACTATTAATGTACAAAATTTTGCTTGCTACAAGCAACTGCTACAAGCAAATGTCAGACTTGCCCACTGTCACACTGCTAGTAAGTTTCTGAGGTCAGGTTTGAACTCAGGAAGATAAGTCTCTTTGACTCCAAGCCCAACACTTTATCTCCTGTGCTCCCTACTTGTCCTGTATCATTTCAAGTTAGCAAAATGAAAATACTTTTAGGTTAGCATGATTTATTTTTCATAAACTCACATTTTTAATAGATACTTACCTGTTTAAATGTACTTTTATTAAAGGCATTTATGTGACACAGTGAGTAGAAAGTTAACTTTGAAGTTAGAAAGATCTGTGTTCAAGTCTTACCTGTGACATGTACTAGCTGTGCGACCCCTGGTAAGTGATTTAGCCTCTCACTGCCCTAAGCAACTCTTTAAGACTATAAGTGGAAGCTAGTCTGCATTACTGAAACATATTTCCCCAGTCCCCTATACCAATGAAATCATAAATTATGACCCCACAAAAACCCAAAGGCTCTTTGAAAACCATGAATGAAACATTATAGACTTTTGCAGGAATCAAAGCCCAAACTCACTATACTACCTTTTGAAGATGGCCCCTGTCAGGAGCTCAGAACACTAGAGAGTTGAAGGGAGAAAACAAACATAACTTATCCTCACACAGAAAAGTTCCATTCTATTTCCTGCTGTAGTGGGGGGCAGCTCTTAGAGGGAATGATTGCAATTTTTCAAATTTTATTTTTAATTTATAGAATCAAATGAGCATTTCCATAATATAATACAATAAAAAAGACAATTATACATGAAACTACAAATTTATTATACACAAGTTGCTAATCCTTTCAAATATACAACAAAATTATCATGTAAATTTCTTCTTTTCCTTCTCTCCTCCCCCTCCCAGCCTAAGAGATGGCTACCATTAGACACAAATAGGTACTGGCTATTTGTTATTGTTGTGTCCATCCTTCCTTTTCAAAGAAGACCATGACATCAGAGAAATGATGACATGACTTGCACGTGACCTTTTTTTGAGTGAGGGAGGGCTGTGCAGGTCACCAGCCTCACTTTCTCCTCCTGAGCCATCTGCATGGGGCATCAGGAAGTATCCAGAGTACTTGTGTAGATGGTTTTGAGAGACTGAAGGCTGGCTGGGGTTCTGGGATTACAGTAGCATGGGAAAGAGATTGTACATGATGGGATCATAGATTTAAAGCTGGGTGGGGTCATAGAGGCAGAGGTAATCCAGTGTAATTCCTCTCTGTTACCAATGAGGAAATCAGTATCTCAAGAGGTTAAGAAATTTGCCCCAAGTCATTCAAGTAATAAATGACAGCTACAGAATTAGAACTCATGTCCTTTGATTGGAGAACTAAAACTCTGGATGTTCACATGAAAGGTGGCCATTGTGGGAGAGACAGTGGTTGCATTGAGTGTACATTTTAGCAGAAGCCTGACAAAGGAAAGTGAGAATGGTTGAGTGTCCAGGTGGAAGCCTTGAGTACTGTGGGCCTTTCTGTGGATTTCCTTTCACTGCAGAGGCATCATGATGAGTATACGAGGCTAGAATTTCAAATGGGGAAAGTTGTGGTGCATTAATATAATAGAGTATTGTACTGTTGTAAGAAATAATGAATTTGAAGAAGAAAAACAAGAGAAGACTTACACAAAGTGTCATGGAGGGAAGTCATCAGAACCAAGAAAGTAATACATGTAATGACTACAACACCAGAAACAAGATCTTTATCATTATAATGGCCAAGGCTATTTCCAAAGGAGAAATTCCAAAATCCCTAATTTTGCCCATTCATTGCAGAAGTGCATGGAGTACTGTACAAACTGGCAGCCCTAGTCGATGTGCTCCTAGTTTTACAGAATTACTTTCTTTTTTTACTTCTCTTTCCTATTTTTTGTAACACAGGATGACTCCATGAGTAGGACAAGGGAGGTAAATGCTAAGAAAGGAAGGTGATATAAAAACCATTAAGGTATGAATAAAATTTTCAAATTAAAAAAGTAGAGATTATTGATAGGCCCAGCCTCACATTGTGTATACCAGTTCAGAATAAACAATGATGAAATAAATTCAACCAATAGGTAGCAAGTCAGGCAGATTAAGATGTCACTCACCCTGCGTCTAGAACCCTCTCTGTGTATATCAGGAAAACTCACTACCCCCTTCCTCATGGGTAGGATTTCCTTTTTATGCTCATTCTCCTTCAAAAGTGTGGCTTTCCTTTCACTCAATCAACAAGTAATTATTAAGTGCTCACTATAGGCAAGAAACTGTGCTAACCACTAGGGATACAAAGGAAGAGCAAACACAGTCCCCACCCTCAATGAGCTCACATTTTAATGGGGGACAAAATAGACACATAAAAGATATACACTCAGTAGATCAAAGGTAACCTTAAAGGGAAAGGCAGCACATCTGGGGAGGGCAGGAAAGGTCACCTACAGAAGCTAGACCTTGAGTTCTGCCTTACAGGAAGCCAGGGATTCTTAGAGATGGAGGTGAGAAGGAAGATCATCCAACGCATGAGAGGTGGAGGAACAAGATGGCAACCAGTACAAAGTATAGATGGGAGGTCAAGCACCATGCATGAGAAACAGCAAGTAGGTTAGCAAGGCTAGACCTTAGTTTTTTTTTTCCCATTTCCAAACATCTAGCACAATGGAAAACAGGAAGTGATTGGATTGGCTAAAACCAGGGAAATTTGCTTTTCATTGGACTAAAGAAAGGATAGAGGTGGGAGTGGGGGAGAGAGAAGGGGTTAAAAGAGGGAGAGGGGGAGAGAGGAAGGAGAGAGAGGGAGAAGGAAGGAAGGAAGGAAAGAAAGAGGGAAGGAAAGGAGAGACACAAAAAGAGAAAAAAGAGGAGAGAAAGGAAAGGAGGAGAGAGAAAACCTTTTCCCATATCATTATAGACTAGGAATCTTTATCTGCTGGCTTCCAATGATTAGCAAGGGTGATTTGGTCCATCTCTCTTCCAGTCTGGCATCCCCAGTGCCATCTATAATGACTTCCTTGCATCCTTCACTTGCACTGGCTTCCTCTATCTCTCTACCTGCCCTGGCTTCCTGACTCTCCTTCCCACAAATCTCCACTCCTATCATCTCCAACAGAAGCAGAACTTTGAAGTCTGGGTCATGCTAGTCCACCAGATCAGTTTCCTCCTTCATGTTTCTGTGTGCCTAGTGGGAATGACGAGAGATTGGGCTGATTCAAATTTTGTCTAGTACAAGAATTCTGAATGGTAACCAGCTGAGTTCACCTCCAGGTTTCTCTTTCAGAATATGATTGCCCAAGATGGGCTGCATTTAGCCACCTGACAACTCTTTGGGGTTTTGTTTTGTTTTTTAGTTTCTTTGAAAACTGGGACATTAGTTTGTCTCCAATCCTATGGAAATTCTGTTCTCCATTATTTTTCAGAGATCACTGATAGGACTCAGCAAATGTATACACAAATTCTTTCAAAATCATGCATGTATTTTAACCCAGGACTGGCAACTTGAACTCACTTAGAATTGCTACATGCCCTTTTATGCCCTTCTTACTTCTCTTGGGTTTTAAGTGCCTAGCCTATTAGCCATCCTTCTCAATTGTCTCTGTCTGTCTGCCTTTCTTTGCCTGTCTCTGTCTGTGTGTCTATCTCTGTCTCTCTCTCTTTTCCTCCCTCTCCCTGTCTCTTTGTCTCTCTTTGATAGAGAAAACAGAAAGAAAATAATAGTTGAATATTTCTGCCTTCTCACGTTTATATTAGCACGATATAGTCCATCTTATCATTTTCCTTGATTTTCTTCTTCATAATACAGTCATAAAAACTGTTTTTGTTGTCCTAAAATCCACTCCCCTTTAATTTCATCTGAATAAGCTATATCCTTATTATGTTCTAGTCATGAGTTCATCCCATCAAGTCTCACTAATATCTCTTATGGAAGGGGGGGCAGTTGATAAGAGGACTCCTGATCAACTGATTTCCTACTAGTTGAAATCAAAGAATGTAAAGGGCAAATGGCAAAGACAAATGAGCGCTAAAAGGAAATTTAAAGGAAGATTTGCCCTTTGCTGCCCCTTCAATCAAGCAGGATGGAGTTAGGTGGGACCCAGCCAATCACTAGCTACAGGATCTGCCACAGGCTTGATCACTGTTTACAAAGCAAGACATGGAGTCACTTTATGAAGGCAGTCAAGAATTAAAGACAACTGAGAAGAAGATGAACAGTCTAAGTGAAGCAGAGAGACACCTAATAAAAAAGAACCTTGTTCTTGAAAGGGAATTGCTCTATTCCACTTGGGCAAGAATTAGTCTGTTTATCTCCCTCTCTGTCCACCCCCATTGGCCATGTATTCTATAGTGGAGACACCCATGTTCATAGGAGATGCTATATCCAGGATGGAGTAGGCCCAGGGAGCCCAATAGAATGGTAAGCCCAGAAGAGATACTGCACCCACGGGAGTAACATGAGGAGATCACATAGAGAGGCAGGACATCAAGGATAGCCCATCTGTTATGCAAATTACCTGGAGATATGTGTGCCTGCACTGGTACTCTATGTTTGTGCCTACTACTTCCATTGGTCATGTGTATATTTGTGAGAAAGTGCACCCCACATTTATGGAAAAAATGTTTTGTAGCTATTATTTTTATAATTCTACCTCAGTGTCTTTGCTTTGAGCAGATTGTGTCAATTGATTAAATGTAAGCTCACCGGTGGGGGCTTGTGAATTATACTTTTAAGAATATAGACTCACAGAGGACCTTGAACCTGGGGTTGTTGTTCCCTAGGGAATTCGACCTATGAGTACAAATTGGAGGCTGAAATACCCTAGAAAGGCACTATACATTACAACCAAGTGTCCAAGCTCCTCTTTTAATATTTTTGGAAATTCCAAGGGCTCTCTCTGAGAAATGATGCACAGAGAGACTAGTAAAACAATGTCATTTTTTTAAAAAAAAATAACTTTTTCGAATTACATGTAAAAAAATTAACATTTGCTTTTTAAAAAAAATTTTGCATTCCAAATTCTCTCCCTCCCTCTCTTCCTCCCCCCTCATTGAGAAGGCAAGCAATTTGATACAGGTTACACATGTGCAGTCATGCAAAACATATTTCCTCAGTCATGTTGTGAAAGAAAACACAGACCAAAAAAATAAATAAATAAACAAGGTTAAAAAGAGCCCTATGATTCAATCTGCATGCAGACTCTACCAGTTCTTTCTCTGGAGGTGGATAGCATTTTTCATCATGAGTCCTTAGAAGAACAATTCCTATCCACCCTCCCTGGGCCTTAGTTTCTCCATCTGTAAAATGAGGCGTTGGATTAAATGGCCTCTAAGATACTATCCAACTCTAAATCTATGGTGTTATGACCCCTACAGGCTGGAGTTTTGAGTCACATTGATTCATAAGGGAATATATAAATAATATCCCATTTTATCTTCTACATTGAGTTGGGACCTGGCTAGCAAAAGCCCCCTTCCAAGCCAAATGCTAAAAAGCCAGGTACCACCTTGGAGGCTGGGCACAGCCTAGGCACTGAAGGACTTCAGTATACTCTCTTGTCTATGTGCTAGAAAAATCACTGAAGAAGAATGAGTCTACCAGAGCGCCACCTGGTGGCTACCATCCTCAGCAATCAAACCTTGATTGGATGGATCTTTAAACCAGGGTCTGCATTCTCTCTGACTGTGGATCCTTAAGGCGGACAGCACTAAACAAAAAAGGGGGTCATGCATATACGGGCAAATGAGCCAAATCTAACAAGCCAGGAGAAGAGCTTTCCCTGGGTGACATTTTTTTCTCTGCACAGTTGACTCTGATAAAAAGCAGAAGCGTGCCTGTAGGTCATGTACCCCTCCATTTCTTAAAGGGGCAATACTTTCATTGAGCAGAATTCACACACCTAGGCTCAATTCTAGAGTCAGAAATGACAAGGATGTTCCCACAATCGGAGACAATAAGCTAGTCATACTGCAGCGTGTCACGGAGGCCATTCCCCTAGAGACAGACAGACAGGGTGAAAAAGAGAGAATGAGAGACTCAGAGTCAGGGGATATAGAGAAAAAGACAGAGGAAAAGACACAAGATAGAGACAGGAAGAGAAAGCAGAAGTGGAGACAGGAAAAAAGAGATAGGGGAGAGGGTGAGGGTGAGAAAGACAGAGAGAGAAAGAAGAAGAAAGAGAAGGAAAAGGGAGGAGAGAAGGAAATAAAAGAGAGAAAAAAGAGGAAGAGAAAGGGAATGGGGGAAGGGGGAAGGAAGGGAAGGAGGAAAGGAGGGAGATTCTCCATTGCCAGTTTAATGACAGATCTACTCAATCACCTTAACAATGCAGGCCTTCCGCCTCTTGGAAACTCACCCAAGGCAGGACAACTAATTAAGAGCCCCTTAAACAGGCCATCTCAGAAGCTCTGATCTTGCAGACAGCTCAAGCTCTCTCCTCAGAAAGAAAAACTATGTATGTTTGTTTAAGCAGTGAATGAAATGTTTAAAATTCATTTTCTCAGGCCTAATTAGATTGGCCTTGTCCTCTCTGAAGATGAAGGCAGAAAAAAGTCTTAAGGGACATGTGGAAGGAATATAATGTTTGTACTAAAAATATTCATGGGTGTTTTCCTCCTGCAGACTTTGAATATTCAAATTCATTTTGTAATTCAGCATATACTATCATTTTGAGGCTGTTTGTTACCTATGAATCCAGTTCTCTTTGGGCAAATAAAAAATCACACATCAAGTTTTGAAGTCTGAGGTGTCAAAATGACATAAGGGGGTGGGTTGGTTTGGTGGGGGGAATGCAAGAAGGTTGTGCTGGTGAGGAGAGTAAGAACACCACTCCTCCCCCCTCTTTTAAGCAGTGAGATAGGTGGTTATGGATAGAATGGTGGACTAGGAGTCCTGTGATTTCATTGGGATAAAGAATTCCCAAGTAAGCAAAGACGTTCTGTCAGTGGAAGTCAGCCCTTTCTCTGCAGCTTATAGCCTTAGTTGTGTAGGGCGCTCAGAGGTTAAATGACATGGTCACACATCCAGTTTGCATCATAGATGGGACGTGAGCCCACTTCCTTCCAGCTTCAAGGCCAACTCTCTATCTACTGCACCACGCTGCCTTTCACTGGCTAGTGAAAGATATGGGGAAAGGGCATCAGTAAAACATTTTTAAATGCACAGAAGAAAACAAAAACAGGTAAAGGATACCAGAATAGAGCCATTTCCCCTTACCTTGTTATATTGAACATATTTTTTTTAAAACATATTTCTTTTCTAAAAAGCTAACAGTTGAGTTCCTTATAAAAGCCTTTCTTGTTCGTTATATAGTGGGATGTTTGTGTTTGTCGATAATTGTTCAGTTCATAATTTTAAAAATTCATTTTTTTTTCAAAGAACTCTAGTGAGAGGGAATCTATCACCTCTGGAGAGAGATAGCACCTTCCACTTCTGGAGGGAGAGCTCTGATTGGTGGTAGCTTTCCCTTAACATCAATGCACCAAGATGTGCCTTTCTGTAACTGTGACAGATGTTACAGCTGTTACAACTGTAACTGTTCCTTGTAACAAACTTATTAACAAACCTATGAGGCAGATACCATAGGCATCATTATTCCCATTAATATGGATTCTCTGGGCACCCATATGGGATCATTTGGGTGCAAAGAACTATTTAAATGTCAGCTATCATCATTGTTATTACTTACTATTACCTGTTATTACTCATTTTTATTACATATTACTATTTTTATTTATTATTACTTAATGTTATTACTTATTAATATTACTATTATTTATAATTATCATTTATTACTAATTATCATTATTACTTACTGTTATTTACTATTACTATTTTATTACTTATTATTACTTACTGTTACTATTATTACTTATTAATATTACTTACTATTACTTATTATTATTACTTCTATTACTTACTATTATTTACTACTGTTACTTATTCCTTACAATCATTACTTATTACTTTGTCCCATGTTATTCTTCTTGGTCCTCTTAAGAATTCCCAGGTCACACATTACTTTGGTTTCCCTTTTCCTTTTTTACTCAGGAAAGTGAAAATAAGGCACACCATCCCAAGTTACAGAGACACAAAGACCATTCACAGATTCCTATATCTATTCCTCTTTATTCTTTCTTTCTTTTCTATGACTACCGAGTTTGGGTTTACGCTCAGCCAGTTCTAGAGAATCCCAGAATATCTCTATCAGAAACCAGTGACTGGCTATTCAAACAAGTCAGAAAGGGCTTTTCTTCCAAATGAAAAATTTTCATGAACATGAGCATCTCAAGGATGGAGCAGGAATTCTAGAATGTAAATGAGTGGAATCAAGGCACTTCTTCCAACTGTCAGAAAAACAAAGTAAAGCAGCTTTGGGGCAAAGTCAACAGCTGTTCCCAATGGCCTAGAGCAGGGCACCAGCCTCTTCCTCCTTCTAAGAATGTCTGTGAGCACTTATAAACAATGAGCTAGCCCAGGCTCCTGGGTCATTATTCTTTCACTTAGACTGTTCTGGCTTTCTACACAATTGTATCTGTGCCATGTGTGTCCCCTGGAGATTACCGTAACAGGGGCCGTACTGAATGCAAATTGCTGAAGGTGTTAAGGCACAGTCTACCACAAAAGCCTAGACTATAATAATGTTCTATCACAAGGTGAGAAACAGCTGCTTCCTTGATAATACCTGAGCTGGTCTATTCTTGGGGGATTCTGGCAGTCACAAATTGAGGGACCCTAAGAGCTCCATATGGGGGCAGCTAGGTGACACAGTGGATAGAGTGCCAGATCTGAAGTCAGGAAGACTTATCTTCCTAAGTTCAAATCTGACCTTGGACACTTAACCCTGTTGGCCCCAGTTTCCTCATCTGTGAAATGAGCTGGAGAAGGAGATAGCAAACCACTCCAGTATCTTTACCAAGAAAACTCCAAATGGGGTCATGAAGAGTCAGACACAATGAAAACAAATGAACAACAAAACAGCACCACGTATGCCCAAAGGGGATCCTGTGGGTCCCAGAATATATCATCAAAGCAACTAAGTCCTCAAAGAAACAACATAGAGACCATATTTTGCCCATATAGTCTTCATAACAGCCTTTGATAGAGACAGGCTTGGCTAAGAGCAAGCAGAAGCACATTTCCAGAGTTCAAAGTAACTTCAAAGGACAGCTAAGTGGTGTAGTAGATGGAGTGCTGGCCTTAGAGTCAGGAAGACCTGAGTTCAAATTCAGCTTCAGATAGCTGTGTGACTCTAGGCAAGTCACTTAACTCTGATTACTTCCAAGAGAAAAAGTGACTTCGGTGATTATCAGTCCTTACCCAAAAGAGAATCTCCATTACAATATGGCTGACAAATGGTCACGTAAGTTTTGCTTGAAGACCTCCAATGAAGTGGAAGCCACTTTATCTGAACACAATCCATTCTACTTTGGGACAATCTAATCGGTAGGATGTTTTTTTCTTATTCTTTCTTTTGTGGAGGGGGTGGAAGGCAAGGCATCTGGGGCTAAGTGACTTACCCAAGGTTACACAGCTAGTAAATGTCAAGTGTCTGAGGCTGGATTTGAACTCAGGTCCTCCTGATTCCAGGGCCGGTCCTCTATTCACTGCCCCTTAGGAAGTTTTTTCTTCTCAATTTGCCTCATTGCACCTTCTGCTCATTGTTGCTGGTTCTGCCCTCTGTAGCCAAGCAGAATAAATTAATCCCTTTTCCACATGACAGCCTTTCAAGTACCTGAAACTGGCTATCATGTTCCCGTTGAGTGTTCTCTAGGCTAAACATCTCCAGTTCCATTAACTGATTCTTATTTGGCATGAATGTTGTGCCCTTTGCCTCCTGACTGCTCCTCTCTCAAAGCTCTCCAGCTTATCACTTCCTTTCTAAAAATGTGACACCTAAACATCGCCTTCCAGATGTGGGCTAGCCAAAGCAGAGTACAGTTAAAGCCATTTAGCCTTCCGATTTCTGAAAGATATGCTCTTCCTTTTCCCCCTCAGTAACTTTCATTTGTTTAAAAAATAATTATACTTCAATTTTACAATATTAAAAAGAAATTTTGACTTCCCACTTCTCTTCCTCCCTCTGGTACTTCTCCCATCCATTGAGAAGGGAAGCAATATATCAGTTATCCATGTGATGCTATTCAAAACATATTTCCATTTTAGCTGTGCTGTAAAATAAAGACAAGAAAAATAAAGTCCTACAGGTAAGAGAACAGAAAGAAGCCCAACAGGAATCACAGACAAGCAGAACAGCTTTGAAAATTTCATGTTGTACTATTACATATTTAAAAAGAAAAGCAAGCTATGCATAATAGAGATTCAGGTTCAACCCTCTCATTTTGTCCTGTTGTGGAAGTGTTCATTTTAGTTGATGTTTACTAAGTCCAGATTTTTTTTAAAAAATAGGAAATAAAGATCTTTAAGAACTCATCTAGTCCAGCCTCCATCATGTCATAAACAGTGAAACCAAATCCCCAAGACAGATGACATGTCCCCAAAATCACATAAACAGGGAGTAGCAAAATCAAGATTTGAATCCAGGACCTCTAAGTTTCCACACTTTCCTGCTTCCAAAATATGAGAACCAAACCTGGTCTGGGGGCACCCAAACAGGGCAATCTTCTTTGCCAAGCAGATTTATTTTTCCAACTTATCTCAGCATTCAAGAGCTTGCTGCATCTGCAGTGGAGGTGGAACATCCAGGAAATGACTTGAATGGGAATGATTCAGCCTTGCCACACATGTCACTGTTGGTTTTTGCTTTGTTCATAAAAGAAAGTTCTTTTCTCCCTGCCACTTCTAACTGAAAAATGGTGGTAGCACGAAGTACCCTGGCCCCACACAGCTCTGTGATCGAGGGTGCACTGAGTACGGGTGAGTTCATTGTTGCTGGGACTCCATTTACCAATGTAAATCACAACTTGTTTAGGCTTTAATAGATGGTGCTAAAGAATTGTTTTGGTCAAGAAATTCATCTCTCTGCAACCAGACTAGGGATAAGGTTCTCCAAGTTTAATTGGTTCTTAGGCAAGAGAAATACATTCAATGCCCAAGACCATATTCAAAGCAGCTCTAGCCTGTGCTTGGCAAAGTTTGTGCCCTGACAACTGACATAGTGTTTGCCCCACTGATGGAACTGTCAGTCCAATCCAGTCCAATAAGCATCTATCAAAGTGCCTTTAATGTGTTATACATGCTTATATAGGAACAGGAAGGAGTAATTGAATCAATCATCCAACCCCAATTAATATAATTAACAAGATACTATAACCACGATCCTTTATCAGGTAAGAACACATCTACTGAATTAATCAATAAATCCAAGGTAAGAACACCTCTGCTCAGCCACTGAACAAATCAAAGGAATTAGACAAGGCGTGAAATAGTCTTCAATCAATTTAGAAAGAGTGGAAGCCATTGGGTAAAATGAAATGATGCTTTATAGGAAGTATATTGAGATTGGTTGAAGAGATTCAGTCATACCTTGTGGGGGTTGTATAAAATAGCAAGCTAATTCAGAACTCAGCCGACTCCATAAAGGGAACGAAGCAATCATCTGGAAGGAGAGCAAGAGCCTCTCATTCCTCCTTTCTACATTCAACCAGAAGATGACCTTGAGAACTTCAGTCTTGGAGGATTTGGGACTTCCTGTCAGTGTCCTAGCAGTGTCCTTGAAATAACTAACAACAGTGTGTTGGAAACTGAGAGACATATTGAAGAAAACTAGTCATATTGAGGAAAGGCAGCTCAAAAATTCCATAGGGATTCCAGCAGAAAGTTAAATTATAAAAAAAAAAAAAAGAAAAGAAAAAAAGAAAGTTAAATTATGCTAAGAGAAATTTCAAGAGGACTCCACAAAAGGAGAAAAAGACTTCTGATAATCCAAACCTGTGAGTTTACCCCGTCTGCCACATATGACCACTCTAAGCATGAGTCTACCGTTCCCTGAATTCTATATACACTTATGGGACAGTGTGCCCCTGACTCTTGGAAAGTTTGTCCCAACTTTTCTGACTATATGATAAGAGTAAATACCCTTAATTCAGAGCCAATTAATTTGAGATGGCACTGTATATTCATCAGATTGGCAAAGACAAAAAAAGGAAAATGACAAATGTTGGAGGGGCTATGGGAAAATAGGCACATTAATGACCTGCTGGAACTTTGAACTGATCCAACCACTTGGGAAAGCAATTTGGAACTTTGCCCAAGTCAGTAAACTGTGCATATGCTTTGATCTGTTAGACTTATAACCCAAAGAAATCAAAGACAGAAGAAAAGGATCCATATGTACCAAAATATTTAGAGCAACTCTTTTTGTAATGGCAAAGAACTTGAAACTAAGAGAGCACATATCCACTGAGAATTGGAATAACAAAACATAGTACATGAACGTAGTGAATTGCTGTTGTTCTATAACAAATACCAAAAGAGGCAGTTTCAGAGAAACCTGGGAGGACTTATATGAACTGATGCAGAGTAAAGTAAGCAAAACCAGAACAATTTATACAATAACAACATTGTAAAGACTGTGCACATTTGTTACAAGGGTTTTGTTTTTCTTAGTGTTATCTAGTTTAAGGACCATGATTTCATTGGTATACAGAACTGACTAGGACACAGAGAGATTAAGAGACTTGCCCATGGTCTCATAGCTAGTTACATGTCACAAGGGGAATATAAACCCAAGTTTTCCTGGTTCTGAGACAAGTTCTCTATCAACTATGACACACTGACTGATGGAAGGCTAAATTAATAAGCCTACAGATTCAAGAATGAGGGAGAGGATAGTCCATTGGTACTTTGCCTTGGTCAAACTATATCTGGAATATTATATTTAGTTCTAGATGCTACGTTAGGAAGGACATTGGCGAATTTTGGTGCATCCTCAAAAGGCTGACCAAGAATAGTGAGGAAAACCTGGAGAGCAAATTATATAAAGGTCAGTTAAAAGACAGATGAGGTGTTTACCCTGGAAGAGAAAACCTATGGGAGGAAGGGGATATAATTGATAGGCTTCTCAAGGTATCAGAAAGGCTGTTAAATAAAAAGAATTTGTTTTATTTGGCTTGACCCCATAGAATAAAATTAGAAGCACCAAGGACAAGATAGAGAGGGATGTATTAATGCCATAGTATAATAATAGCAAGGATTTACATAGTACTCTAAAGTTTACAAGGCACTGTACATATGTTAGCTCATTTAATAAGAAAGGACTGCTTGTGAATGAATGATGAATGAGTAAATGGATGAAAGAATGAAGGAAAGCATTGCCAGGGACTGTGCTAAGCATTAAAGGTAACTACAAATAAGCAAGACAGCACCTGCCTTTAAGAAATTGAAATTCAAATGAAGAAAGATCATACATAAAGGGAGAGGTAACACTCCCCTGGCACTGGCTAGATTTAGCAATTGCTAGGTAGGGACAGGGAAGCTCAATTCCAGGCAAGAAAAGGCAAAAGCTTACCTATCAGAAACTAGGATCCTAGGGTGCAGAGTCCAGTGGAAAGTAGGTGAAGAAGATGGCTGAAGTATAGGCAGTATGATTTGGAAATAGCCAGGAAGTAGAATTCTGATCAACTAGAGTTGTCCCAAAGTCAAATAGGTTGCTTTAACAACTAATGAATTCCTCAAGCACTGGGGGTGTTCAAGCCACAGTAAACGGTTCAATAGATAAAGCACTGGGCTTGAAATCTTTCTGAGTTCAAATCTGACCTCAGACACTTACTAGCTAAGCAAGTCACTTAACCCTATTTGCCTTAGTTTACTCCTCTGTAAAATGAGCCGGAGAAGGAACTGGCAAACCTCTCCAGTATCTCCACCAAGAAAACCTCAAATGGGGCCATGAAGAAAGGACACAACTGAAATAACTGAACAACAATAACAAAATAGGCTGCCTTAACAAGTAATGAACTCCTCGAGCACTGGAGGTATTCAAGCAGCAGCCAGATGACTACTTGATGGGTACGCTGCAGAGAGGATTGCTATTCAGGGAAATGTCAGAGTAGATGAGCATTGAGATGCCTTCCAAATACATCTTGTTTCTTCCCAGGAGAGTAGGGGCTCTTAATCTTTCTGTGTCATGGCCATCGGGTGAATCCTACGGACCCCTTCTCAGAATAAAGCTTTAAAATGCATGAAATAAAATAAAATACATAAGGTTACAAAAGAAACTAATTATATTGAAATGAATTCATCAAAATATTTTTAGCCATGTTCACACACAGGTATGAACCCCTTTGTAGAATATGAGCTATATGAGGACAGGGACTGTCATTTTTTTCTTTGTAATCCTAATACCTAACACACAGTAGGCATTTAATAAATGCTTCCTGAATGAATGAATGTGTTTATAACTCAAAAGTAAGAGGAAGCCTACCAATTTCTTCTTTTAGAGATGAAATTATTAATCGTTCAGGCTGAAGAGTAATTATACTTTAGCAGTAATGCCCATCATCATAAATTATTCTCAAATGGAAATTCCTCTAAGCCTTTTCTCAAGAAATCCGATGCAATGTGCCTCGAAGCTTTTCATTCCTGTTACACCTGTGGCTTTTAGTCTTCACCTGAAGTATCTAATTAGAAGGTGATACAGCCCTGGGTGACATTTTTCACTCTGAGACTATTCTATTCATTTCATCGATTTCAGAAATTGACAGCTGGATGGGGCTGAAAATGGCCCAGTACCTGCTTATTAATTTCCTTAAGATGCTTGCTTACTTCTCTCCCGTGAAATTGAGGGAGGTGAACACAGGCTTCTCTCTAATCCACTAGGAGCAACAGCAGTGTAAGAGGGCTGCTTGATGACATTTTAATATTATCTTATTTTCTTGAAATGTCTGCTGCACAGGCAGCCAAGAAAATCTCATCCTAATGGCCTATGGGGGAAAGCCAGGAGAGGGAGCATGTGATGATTCAAGCAGAAATAACCTTCTCCTTGGTTGAATAAGCAGTGAATGAAAAATAGCTTCATGTGTCAAATGAATGTTTAGATTAGAGAATGCATAAGCCATGCTGATGTGTTAAGCCAGGAAAGGCAACACAGCCTAGTGAATGACAGGAGGATTTGGAGGTGGAAAACCTAGGTGGCAATCTCATCTGTTATTTTATTACCTGAGGGACCATGGGTGACTCTCAACTCCTATTGCCCTTAATTTCTTTACCTCAAGAAAGGAAGGGATTGATTTGAAGTCAGAGGACCAGGGTTCAAATCCCAACTCTGCCATTTACCAATCTTGGGTTAGCACCATTCTCCAGGATTTTCCTGTCAAAGTAATACTGGAGTTATTTCTCAGTTTTAAAGATGGACTTCTCTGGTTATTAGAGACTTCCTTGAAATCTTTTTTTTTTTTTTGTTTACTTTTAAAAAAAATAGTAGTAGGGCTTGGCAGCACATGTCTGTAGACCCTACTACCTGGATGGCTGTCCAATGGATTATTACAGCTGCAATAAGCTACGTTGATGAGGTATCTTCACCAAGTTCAGGGACAATATGGTAAGCTCCTGGGAGCAATCGGCTACCAGGTTTCCTGAGGAGGGATGAGCCAGTCCAGTTAAGACACAGAACAGGTCAAAGCTCCCAAACTGTGTAGCAAAGGGATAGGGCCATGAGCAGCTGCTATACTTCCAACCTGGACAAGATAGAGAGACCCAGTTTCAAAAAATAAAGAAATAATTTAGTGGCATATCCAAAGACCAAAAGTGTTTGCTATTCCACTGATTGACTAATGGTCTCTATGAGTTTTCAAACACCAGCCCTGAAAGGAACCTCACTATATATCACTGGTGGCACTTCTATCTATTCCCCTATCTTCTTTCAGGATGGGGTCTAAATTTTAATGAAGTATATAGTTAGCACTCTGATTTATTTATATTAAAATGTAGACAATTTTTTAAAAATTCCAGGAACTATCTGAAGATGTCTTCTTCCACAGAATATACAATTTCTATTTTCTCTTCTGAGAGTGAATAATCCTTATGGAGAGGCAATCCTTATGAAGAGAGGGCTGGATTTTGGTTGAGGGAGGCCTGGGTTCCAGTTCTATCTGAGACAAGTTGAGGGATCCTGAGAAAATCACTGTGCCTTTTCTCAATTTCTTCATCTATAGAATGAACATAATCATGGCACACAGTATCTAGATGATCTAATGGAAAGATGTATGTAAGAAACTGCAAATCTTAAAATATTATATACATGTCAGGCATTATTTTGCCCTACTTCAATTGTGGAAAGAAACTCAAAGAAATGAAGTTAGCTTGTCTCTTTAAACCTAGAGTCTACAACGCTAGCATTTCTGGCCGTCACTCATTTGGGTCCTTTAATTAATTTAATTTAATCAACGGTACCCATGGCATATGCTGTATGCATTGTATGGGGAGTAAGATGAATTTTCACTCTTCAAAATACAAGTCCTTCCCTCTCTGTTCATATTTTCAAGGTCTTTCAAAAATACACCATTCCACTATGTTTATTCTTATTTACTGAAAGAGAAAGTCATATCCCTGGCCAGTTTCATGGTGAAACTCTAAAGCCCTTTAGATTCAGTGGTGACTCTTGCCCAAGATTGTGTATAAATGGTAACTGCCAGAGCTGGGATTTGAAACCTGGTTCTCTGACTTCAAATCAATCCAAGATATTAAAAAGGGTCTGTTTAGTTTGTTTCAGAGTGGGGAAAGCACTGGCTTTAGACTCAGGAGACCTTGGTTCAAAGACAAGCTGGACCTACTCCTTGTGTAATCTTGAGCAAGTAACTTAACTTTTCTTCAAAGACTCTGTTTCCACATCTATAAAAAGACTAGATGCCCACTGTAAATATTTGGTCTGATTTTTCTATTTCCCTTTCAGTTTGTCTCGGCATTTAAAAAAACCCTAACATATTTCTACTCTTATAGTCAGACAACAAATGCAACTCTTAATAACATAACAAGTATCCAACTTAACACTGGAATTAAACTGGTACTTGGATTCAATGCAAAGGAAGGGGAGAAGGGAATATTTGACTTCTGGTTCCATATAGTTCATTCTTTATCAACAGAAATGAGAGGGACTATTAAACAAATAGCAAAGCATTTAATTGAGACAGAATAGTAAAAGAATGGGGAACTTAAACAAGAACATAATTTTCAGCTCCCCATATGCCAAGTGTACTATATACATGCCACAGATTCAAATGCCAGTGAGTAAGGAAATGACTCCATGAAAAGCTCACACTCTGAGGTCAGGAAAGATTTTGGTTTTGGTCATGGCCCGAAAAACTCCTGACTCAATCTGCATGACTCCAGCTCCCACAGATTCTCAGAATGGTCGAGTGCTTCTAATTTCTAGTTGCATCTATCCCATTATGCTCTCTTGCTGTACACCACTGCCAAAGTGGGACTCTGATCAGATTCCTCCTTCCACTACTGTTCTTTGCTCTTTTCCTTCTCTCCAATACTGTTTTTTGGCCTCCTTAGCTGCTGTTCACTGAGTGTGATATGTTCAGCCCTTAACACCAAACATGTATCCAACTCAACACTGAAATCATACTGCTTCTTGCAACCCAAGGGTTGGGAGAGAGAGGGTACAAGGCACATACTTGGCTCATTCCTGTACAACACTACTACTGATTCCCCACACGCCTCCATCACTGAGATGTCATTTCTCTTTAGAGTATGGCACCCAGGCCTCAAGCTGGTAAATAGCACATGGTTCATACAAGTCAACAAATCTTCAAATCTGCTCCTAAACAGTCCCATCCTCCATCTTATAGGCAGTCAAAAGCATCCACTAAAGCAGCTGTGGAACTGCTAGGCTTGCTCCTCTCAATGGAAAATCACTGGGCCCTAATCTTAGTTGGCCAAGGATACCTATATATGCATGCATAAATAAAGCAGTTTCATTAGTTCTTAACAACGAGATACATGTGTTCATCAGTTACAAAACAGAATATAGCAGTCAGCTACTTGACAAAATGTAATAGAGAGCAGAGAATACATGGCTACTAGATGATGAGATGCAGGAGAACAAATACCAGTCATCATTCCAAACAAAGACCCATCAACCCCTTCTGGACCTGGTATGTGTGCCAATGTGACACTACACACATGACTTAACTCTGCTGAAATGGTCTCCCAAATTTAATTCATGCTATATAGACCACCACAAGCTATTAATCCACCATGTTAGACTCTGAGGGAGACAGTAAGATAAATAAAGTCATGTCTCTGCCCTAATGGTGCCTCCAACCTTAGAGAGGAAATGATACATGTGTGCAAATGACTATGAAAGAATATATTGAAAATAAAGTACAAATACAAACACAAAGAGAATGCTATGAGAGTTTAAAGGAAGGAGTAATCACTTCCAGCTGGTAGAAGAAGACTTCATAAATGTTCCAGACTGTTGCTGACTCAGGCCAGTCTCCTGGGAGTTTATGTTTGATATCGGAATGAAATGAGATACCTGGAGGTCATTCAACAATTAACAAAAGGAAATGATTTAGCCATAGCAGGGGAATATTTAACAGGGATAGGCTCTGAGGGTACTGAGAATTATTTCAACTGAGACATGCTGCTCTGCCTTGGAGTTGCCCATCATGGTCCACCAGTCAAGCATCAAAATACCTGGAGCTGCTCATATCATATTCAGGTAACTGGGAAATTATGTCAACAGGCTGAGCCTTTAGTCTCCTGAGCCAATTACATCTTGAAGATGGTTTCAGTATCTTTTAAGAAAAAAATGAACCTAATTTGCAAGGGGCAAGTGTGGGTATGTGCTAGGCACCATGTAAGATATGGAGGATACAAATACAAGTCCTTTCCCTCAAGGGGCGCAACTTCTAGTAGGAGAATACTTCATGTTCAAGTATATTCAAGATTTCTTTTTTTTTTTAATTGGACCTGTACTTTTGCCAGTATAGGCTGCTTCTACAAAAGAATTCCCTTTACCAGTGCATACAGGTCAGAATTCTATGCAAGTTCCAGTCTTGAAGGTGGCCACATATTGACTTACAAAAACACAAATTAACGTTATCTATGTTGAGTTGTATTTTAATTTATTTTGTAAAGCAGTTCCCAAATAAAAGATCAGGCTACACTGGGACCACTTGCGACCATCCCAAGTTTGATGCCTCTGATCTAGGACATAGAGATGTTAAGTAACTTGGCTAAGGTCACATAGGCAGCATGTTTTAGAAACAAGACTTGAACTCAGATCTTTCTGACATCAGGGTCAGTTTTCTATCCACTACCTCATACTGCCTCCCAGTACACAGAATGTATATATGTGAAATAAAGGTAAAGTGGCCAGAGCAGGGGAAAATGGGTGACACCAATGAAGGGAACTAGTCCTGCCCTCTTGGACCATGCACAGTAAAGTTAATCCTTCTTCCATGTGATAACCCTTCAAAGACAACATTGCTTTAAACATCTTCTTTTCCAAGTTAAATACCCCTGGTTCCTTCAATAGAGCTTCTTCATATGGTATGATAGTTAAGATGGGTTGGAGTAGGAAAAAATGAATACTGGAGACAAGGAGCCTGGTGAGGAAGCTTATTGGAATGTTCCTAGTTAGAGGTAATGAGGACCATTGTGGAAGTGGGAACAGAAAAGAGAGGAAGGACATAAAAGTAATGCCAAGATATAATTTGGGAGGAGATTAGATTAGACAGGATTAAAGGATGGAGTTGTGGTGGGGAACAATGAAGGGGCAGTGGTGCCTGGAGTTATCTGGCCAAGGGAGATTGAGAGGAAACTGAAATGTGGACTAGTCATATACATATGTGGGCAGAAAAATATGGGTCTGCCCACAGGAGTCTGAGGGGCAGCTAGATGGTGCAGTGGATAGAGCACTGGGCCTGGAGTCAGGAAAACCTGAGTTCAAATTTCACCTCAGATACTTACTAGCTATGTGATCTTGTGCAAGTCACTTAACCCTGTTTGACTCAGTTTCCTCATCTGTAAAATGAGCTAGAGAAGGAAATAGCAAACCATTCCAGTATTTTTGCTAAGAAAACTCCAAATGGGATCATGAAGAGTGAGACATGATTGAAAAACAACTGAACAACAGCCAGAGGTTGAGCACACCAAGTTGACAGAACTCTGCAAGATTTCTGGTTCTGTTTTCTATGCCCAGACCTTGCTTCTAGCACACAAAAACTGTTGATCATGGCTTTCTGCCTCTGACTCTTTATCTCTGGGACATGGTGTTGAGGCTTGGGTTCAAATTCCACCTCAAACACTTAGTAGCTTTGTGACCCTGAACAAGTCTCTTACTTTCTCAGACTCCCAGTTTGCTCCCTTGTAAAATAGGGATAATGGCAATTACATGGATAATTAAACCTTATTTGCTGGGGGTTGTTGTGACTATCCAATGAGATGATGTCAGTGGATGCAGTGTATGTTTTGGAGTCAGGGAGAAATAGTTTGAATCTTCTCTCAGACATTTAGTATCTATGTAAGTCCCATCATTTCTTTTGGCCTCAGTTTCCTCATCTGTAAAATGAAGGGGTTGGGTCCTTTCCAGCTATAAATTGATGATCCTATATATGCAAAGTACTTTGTAGATCATAAAATCCTTTATCAGTTTAAGTTCTAACTAAGAAGGAGGGTAAAGTCAGGGATTCTAGTCCTGGGTACAGTGGCACATGCAGAAATGGTACCTAATAGTGAGGAGGGATTTCTGTAAATCAATGAAATTGTATGTCTGTCCCAAATATAGATAGATAGATAGACAGATAGACAGACAGACAGAAAGAGAGATAGAGAGACACATACATACATAAACAGATACATAAACAAATAAATAAATTGATACCTGCATATATAAACAGGCAGATACAGACACATATACATAGATACATACATAGATACATAAACAAGAATACATATATACATAAACAGATACATATACAAATACACAGCAAATAGATCAACAGAATTGCTTTGTGGGTTACCATCTGGATCTAAGCTTTTGTTCCCCCTCTTACCTTCCTCCCACTCAGCATAGAGAGTCCTCCTATGCTAGGAAGGGATATGAATGAAATAAGCTCTCTGAAAGACTTTGAGCAGCTAGGAAGAAAAGCATTGTATTGTCAATGATAGAGAGTACTCATTATGATGATTCAGGCTAAGATGGCTTGCACTCTGGTTGCCATAGAAAGTGCATCTTTGCTGACAAACCTCTTAACCTTCAGAAGTTTCTTTGCTGAATGCATCTAAATAGGACCTTCCAGATCCAGAGAGCCAGGAGCTGTCCAGCACTCTGAAACATGCACTCTCTCCTCACCCTGATGGCATTTAAAATCCTTTCAAAACGATCAAAGGCACGAACATCTTTTCAAGAGTTAGGTCATGTCTTTGTTTTTGAGAGTGGCCAGGAGTGGTTTTTTTTATTCTCTTAACTCATGGAAGAGACACGTGGGCAGAGTGGAGCTTTGTAGCCTGCCTTTGTGTTTGGACCTTGATGATCCACTTGCTTTTCTGGTGGGAATGTTTTTATGAAGCCCAAAAGGCAGGGAATAATGAAAAAGGAGACAGAGGAAAAACATGTAGCCTCTCCCCTCCCCCTTCTCCCATAAACATTTACCAATACTTCTCCGTAAATGCCTGTTGACATTTTCCAAGACCAGCAGTGGTTGGTTTCATGCTTTTCATGTTCTTTCAGTCATTCTAAGATGGTTGTGTTTACCCAGAAACTCAATAAAGGGAAGTCTTATCTTACAGGCCATAAAAGGGAGGCTTTCAAAACCCAGATTAATTATCTCCAACAGCATATAAACATTGATCTTAGTTGTAGAGATTTTCACTCAGACCATTTCAAGATCCTTTGGGACCTTGATACCAAGCATAAGTTGGCATCTTCCCCATTACAAAAATGCATTCACTGTTGACCTTGAAACAAACAAGATCACTACAGGAAACCTGTTACAACACCTTTTGTAAAACATCTGCCCAGGGCATCTCTTCTTGAGTCCAATGTTAAGCTCTTCTGATGGTACCCCAGAATGAATACATATTCTACAGTAATTAAATAGTACCTTAGTTGTTATTTAAGGGTGTTTAGGTGGCTCAGTGGGTAGAGTACTATACCTAGGGTAAAGAAAACTTGAGTTCTAATTCTTCCTTACACATTTACTAACTGTGTGGCCCTGTCTCTTAACTTTTCTCTACCTCATCTGTAAAATGGGGTCAATAATATCACCTAACTCCCAGGGTTGTTGTGAGAATCAAATGAGATAACTTATAAGCACTTTACAAATGTCAAAATACCATACAAATACTAGTTATTATTATTAGTTATTATTCATGCCTTACATTGGAGTCAATTCCAGCTCAGTGCCTTACATGACTTTAGTCAATCCATCACCTCTGTAGGTCTCAGTTTCCTCATCTGTAAAATGAGAGGGTTAAATGAAAAGAGTTTTAAAAGCCCCTCCTGATCACAATCCTACACTCCTTCTCTATCAAATCTTTTGATACATCCATGAAAAAGTTCTTTTTATTCATCCTTTTATTTTTTAGCAAAGATGCTACTAATTCTAAAGTACCTACTAATGTGTCTTGGGCCCAAGGATGTAGTTTTATGAAATACTGTTGGATCATAGAATCGTGGATTTAGAGGTAGAAGAGGTTTGAGAGGTTAAGTCCAGCTCTCCCATTTTACAAGTGAGATAACTGAGGCCAGTTAATTTCTGTAGGGCCACACAACTTGTAAGTAACTAAGGCAGGATTTGAATTCATGTCTTCTTGACTCTGTCATTACAATAAAGCACACTCCCTGTCAGAAGAATGACTCATTGTGGTCAACAACCTAGGAGTTATTATGGTATTTTATTTATTATCAGTTGTGTACAGATGACTAATTCCAGCCTCCAGATAATA